>NC_136730.1:10899568-11517068 GCF_936440315.1 Barbus barbus
AGCACAACTATAACTCACCAAACCCTGCATTTTGGTGCATTTTCCAGCTTTACCCATTTACAATGGTTCAGTGGAGATTTCTTTATTTCAGCGCAGACAATGGTCCCTTTCTTTACGACTGCCTCGCTCGCTCTTTCTCTCTCTCTCTCTCTCTCTCTCTCTCTCTCTCTCTCTCACGCACACACACTGGCGAGCAGACTCACACACTCTCGCTCGCTGGCGCGCGCATTTTGATGGTAATTAATGACATCACTGCGAAGCGAGGGGAAGAAAGGCTGAGGTACGTTTGTTTGCTGTGCGGACCGTGGGAACCCCGAGCCTCTTGAGAGTGGCGAGTCAGGCGCTGGAACAATACTCACGCTGTCGCCTCTCACCCAAACACCCCCTCGCACACTCCGGACCCTCACGGTACTGGTACTCCTCCTCCTCCTCAATGATCTCCCTTTCTCCTGCAGCGCTCTGCTAGGAATCGGCTGCCCTCTTTCTTCCTGGTGCTGCAGCGCACCGCTTGCTTCGTGCACGTGTGAGGAGAGAGTTTTAAAAACTTAGTTTAATAAAACAAGAGGTGCATTCCAAATCGCGTACTTACGCACTGTTCTATGGCGTTTTATAGTATAGCGTTAGTGTGTTCACACTGAAAAATTCCCAAAAGAAAAAGTGCACTTTAAATACACCTATGATGCACTTAAAGGCAGGTTAGGTGATTCGGTTCAAAAACATTTTTATTATGCAGGCTGAAAGTCTCTTCACATCCCGATAGCAATCACTAAGTTAAGTGGTCTTGTCACAAATCCGGTTCATGGTCTTCTGTCCACTCGCCATCAGAGGTCGTTCTTCCATCAAATCGACTCTCACACCACACAGACTGTTACATATTACCTGGGACTGCATTTCCCATCATTCATTGCACTAAGTACACACAGGCTCACACCTAAGAACTAGCACACAATCACACACCCTACATAAACCATGGACTTCCTTTCACAGATCGCCGAGTATTGTTCTACGTATAGCACTCCCCTAGTGTTAGCTGCCTTACCGAGCCATTCTGTGTTTTTGTTTAGTTCCAGTATTGATCTGCATTTATTACGCTCCTAGTTTTAGCTACGATACGGAACCTGTTTTTGATTTTCTAACCTGTGTTTCCTGGATCTACCGTTGTCTCGCCATTTTGACTCTGTTTGTGCTTTTCTTGGACTATTGCTCATGTTTCTTGATTGCCCCTCTTGTCAAGCCCTCTGGATAACGTTCGCTGTTGACTGACTCGCGCCTGTTTTGAATTATTCTTTTTTCTCTCGTCTGTGCCATACATGTTTGCTGGTGTTTTGACGCTGCCTGTGTTATGACCACGTCTCTGTAAAATAAAGCTTGCATATGGATCCCCACGTCTCTCGTCTCGGACTCCCCGCTACAGGTCTAAATTTATTTATATTGTCTGTGGAACGCATAGGACCATAAAACGTTCGTCCAATCAAAATGTTCGATCCAAACATTAGGATAGGCTGTCCTGCCAGCCTGTCAAAATATGTATTTGCATACCTCTGCGCACCCTGTTTGCGAGACATGATACATCATCAGTGCATTCCAGCAAGAATGAAAGGCACTTTTATGGTAACAGTGTGCTTTGTACCGTTATTTTTTTCTCATCGGAGAATGAGACATGAGGTAATCTGTTGCATTCAATAGATGCTATTTACACTCGGTGTAAATAGCAATTAGATGCTATTTACACCAAGTGCAAATAGCATATTTTTTTAGTGACAGATGCTATTTACACTAAGTGCAAATAGCGATGGATTCTATTTACACTAAGTGCAAATAGCAATAGATGCTATTTACACTTGGTGTAAATAGCAGTATTTTTTAACGATATGCTATATACACTAAGTGCAAATAGCTATAGATTCTATTTACACTATGTTAAAATAGCAAGATTTTCTGCTATTTATACTACTTATTGCAAATAGTGGCAATTATCTGCACCTCAGTATTGTAGTACATTATAAAACAGTACGTAATAATAACGTACTGAGTGTAAATTATAATTTTAATTCATATTTATTAAATGAATGCCACCTTATTGGGACAATAAAGCCCTCCCTACACCTACCCTAACCCTCCCCGATACTTTATTTTCAACTTTTTGATTATTTCCTTAATTTTTATTGAAAATAAATGCCTTTCTGATGCGATATGAGATTTGAAAAGGGAGAAAAAAATGTTTGGCAAAAGGTGGGCTCGAACTCGGGTCGATCGCATCAAAAAGCATACGCCTTACCATCTACGCCACTGTAACTGATATGGAACTAATTTCTTTTTTTATTCTTGACTAACCCAATCACACGTTGGTGGGCGGAGTTAGTGTAAATAACCTTTGCCAACAAGATGGGCTATTTGCACTTAGTGTAAATAGACACTCCGAAAAAAATTTAGGTTAGTATCTGCTCTGACTGAGCGCATTCTTTGTGTTTTGGTGGAGGTATGGCTTTGCAAAGTGATTATGTAGGGAGAGTAGGGATCTTGCTTTCAAAACCACAGTAGCTTACTATCGCTTGCCTTTCTGAAATCGCCTACCCTACCATTAGATAAAACCTAGGCAGAGCTGACTTGTTGCCTCGCTGCCCTATTCGGCAATGACTTCGCAGGCAGCCTTGGAAAACTGGCACCTCATGAAACTGATTTCTGATATGTTTCTGAGGCAGTGTAATGGTTTAATGATCTATAACAAAAGAGAACCAGCTTTGGTGATAACTAAGCGAATATTTAATTACTACAATACTGATTTCTCACTAGAAATAACATTAATAGTGCAAATTGTTGGTCAGAAACTGACCACCAAATGCAGCTTTCAGATGCCATCTTAATTTTTTTGCTCAACCATCATGGAATGGACTGCACAGGATTGTGGGATATCAAAGACAGATGCTGCCTTCAAAAATCGACCAGATGAAGGTATCTCAGGTGGCAGGAAGTGATTTGGATTGGATTTGAACGTGCCTTGATGCCTTCCTACCTTGAAATGTGTCCTACGAAGGCTCCGAAGGCATCTACATGGTTGTGTACATAGTGCATATGTACATAGTGTATAAGTGTATAGTGCGTCATTTGGGACACAGTTATGCTGTTAATCTCACTCTACTAAATAACCGCAAAAAACACTCTTCACTGCCACTTAGAATGCTTGTAACATAGCAAAGCTTTCACAACCAACCAGCAACACTTTAGCAACCACATAGCAATGCACAACCATTCAAGACCTCTTAGAAACTGTATAGAAGAGCCCTGTCAACTAATCGGAGCATTTTAGTAACTGTATAGCAATAATCTGGCAGCCACTCAGAACACCAATCAATGTTTTGGTTTGGGTGGCAAACTCCCCAAACACATAGCAATAGCCATATTTCAATTGCTAATTTCTCATTTAGTTGACACTTTTATTAAAATTGGGTCACAGTACTTTTGTGACAAGGACGGTAATCCTGGATCAACCTGTTAATGTATCAAGGGCACAATGATGACATACCAATATTTGTCCTTTACAATGTTCAAACCAGATCTTAAACAAATGCATGATAAGTGATAATACTCAATGCATAAGGTTTTTAGATGTTTTAGGTTCTCAGACTAAAACTAGGTGACAATTTTGGCTTGATTTTCCTCTGTATTTTTCTCTGCATAATGTTCTGTTACAGCTGTCAAGACACATCATGCATGGTCCCATTTAGTGGGCAACAGTAGGAGGAACTGAGCTGACTGTCAATCAGCAGCCAGCCTGGGGCCAAAGGTTAGTAATCAATTCTCATTCCACTTTAAGGTTCGCAGAGATGAGTGGACACTCACCATGGGTCATGCTCTTTAATAGTATAGTCTGTGCTCTGCAACACGGCACCTGTGTAATCACCAACCACTACATCGTAATGGGACGTCCTAGTGTTATGTCTATAACCATAATTACACCCTTTCAAATGCTTTGCCACTGAGCTGAGAAGAAATGTGCTGGAGAACTGCTATATCTTGGATTGTTAGAGGAACAGAACCATTTTTATGGCAGGATTTTATAAAAGGATCTTTAAATAGCAGGTTCTTGCACGTTTGGGTTTTTGAGAGCACAGGACTGAGTGAGATAAACGCTGTGAGATGTGATTTAGCAAAGATATGATAGATTGACAATTCTGCAGAAAACAAAAGATCTGTTTCACAATCATTTATAATCATATAAGCCTTTAGCATCTGTATTTCATCGTAAATAAAACAAATTAAAATAAATGATCTTGTTTGTCAGAAGCAAATCCATCCTTATGGTATTTTATCTTTAAACCGTTGCCAGTACATAATTGATAACAATGCTTTTTCCAGTGAAAAAAATCCACCCGGGGTTGTTCTCTTACATCAGAATCCACCAACACATTGTTTAGAACGGTTTTGGACTGTTTTTTGCTTGTAAACAATACTTAATCTTCACTCATATTTGAACCAGAAGCAACGGTTTGAAGATAAAATGTCTTGATGGATTTGTTTCTTACAAACACACAGCTTTTCGCATTACAAGAGTGGTGTGGATTACTTGTGGATTATTGTGATGTTTTTATCAGCTGTTTGGACTCTTGTTCTCACGGCACCCATTCACTGCAGAAGGTCCATTGGTGAGCTAGTGAGCTGATGCTAAATTTCTACAAATCCTTTCTGATGAAGAAGCAACTCATCTACATCTTGGATGACCTGAGTGTCAGTGCATTTTCAGCAGATTTTCCTTTTCGGGTGAACTATTCTATTAAGATCAGCTTCAGTCTTACATTAGATAATTCAGCCCTGCTGTAGACATATGGATAAAACATCTTACACTTTGAGAAATGCAAACCATTGAAATCTACTTCA
Organism: Barbus barbus; assembly: GCF_936440315.1. Taxonomy (NCBI): domain Eukaryota; kingdom Metazoa; phylum Chordata; class Actinopteri; order Cypriniformes; family Cyprinidae; genus Barbus; species Barbus barbus. Next base: position 10,904,444 of record NC_136730.1, read on the forward strand.
ATCTCGCCGTTCCAGAGTAAGGTCTGTTGATTATGAAGGGCATGAAAGGCACTTGACTTCACACCGTTGTTCATGTAACCACTCTTGAATTTGTTTAGCAGTATATGAGAGCATCATCAGAGTCGATAATGCTTCCTTGGCTTTGCAATGCAAAGCAATCATTACACCTTATGACTCCCACAAGTAATCATTATGAACACCTCAACATGCTTAACCGCCAGCAATAGTAAATAACTGTGCATTGCAAATGCAAAACCATCAGCATGGTGAAAGGTAAAAGCGAGGCTAAAATGACTCATTATTCCATGTAGATATGTTTCACTGCTCGTGGTCAAGGTATTAATCTTCTTACAGTAGGCTATGCGTCATTTTACAAAGCCTTAGGATACCAGTGATTTCTAAATGGCAATATACTGTGAAAAATTCCTGCTTTTTGAAGCTCACAACGTGCAGTGGTAAATTGATGTGCTGCTGGGCTCATCTTAGTTTTTCTGTAACACACTTATGATGTATATTGTCTGAAGGAGAGATTAAATGTTCTGTCATAGAGAATACGACTCAAATATAATCACACACATGAATTATTGCAATTGCAGCACTGTCAAGAATCTTTAGATACATAACCTGAAATGCTCGAGGGATTAGAATGTAACAATGGCTTCATTTTGATGGTTTAATTTCAGCCACCCTGTAAAAATTCCCATGGTTTGAACACAATAGACAGCGCTTCTGAAATGCAGTCTAATCTACGAAGTGGCAGATTAGTTGCCTCAGACTGACTTTTTGACCCCAGTGTCTGGGAATTGCGTCCTCCGATGGTAGTGGGAGGCAAAAGCATACACTTCTGAAAACCAACAATCTGATCAGCCGGTGTCTGTGATGTCTGAGTCAATGAAGTAACGTGACTCCACCCCTCCGGCTCCACCCATCCTCTTCTGGAGTTCCTTGAACTTGAACATGGCTCAGTCTGGTTCAGACAAGGGTCTGTCTGGGATGGTGTCTATTAAGAGGCTCTCAAGGGCGTTTCTCCCCTCATGCATCGTATGTGGTGCTGTCATGCTGAAGCAAGACTCTGGGAACCCCAAGAGAGTTCCCAGGGGCCTCAAGTGTTCTTTGGTTCTCAGAGTTGCATGCAGAGATATGAATATGCATGCTTTGATAAATGGAGTCTGGCTGCGTTTTGATTGTGCATTAGCTGTTCTGCTTTATGTCCTGGAAAGTTAGTATGTAGAGGCCCCGCTGACCATTCTCAGGACCCCTATTTAGATGCAAGAGACTGTCTGGGGCCCTCATTGTGGAAGATATTGTCTTTTTACCTGGGAGGTTTATGTTTTTGTGTTAAAAAAATAGGTTGCTAACACTCTTAAAAATAAAGGTTCTTTATTGGCATCTATTAGAACCTTAAATATCCATGGAACCCTTTCTTTGCACAAAAGTTTCGTTATTGATGAAAAAGGTTTTTTAGATTATTAAAACATTCTTTACAATAAGAAAAATGGTTCTCATAAGAAATGTTCACTGAAAGTTGTTTTAGTGAACTGAAAATAGTTCTTCAATGGCATCACTGCAAAAAACACCTTTTGGACTCTTTATTTTTAAAGGTGAATGACAGCTAGAAAATTCCAAAATGACCACTGAATTCAGCTGAATTATCAGAATATCACATCAGAATCAGAATGTGCATTACTCACCAAGTGTGCACACAGGAATTTGGTATGTTTCCAGAGGCACATACATACAACCCCAATTCCAGAGACATTTGGGATGTTTTGTAAAATGCAATAAAATCAAGAATCTGTGATTTGTTAATTCTCTTTAACTTTTATTTGATTGACAAAAGTACAAAGAAAAGATTTACAAAGTTTTCACTGACCAACGTAAATGTATTTGGTAAATATGAACAAATTTTGATTCTGATGGCTACAACACACTGCAAAAATGTTGGGACAGACGCCTGTTTAACACTGTCACATCAACTTTCCTTTTAATTACAATGTTTCATTGTTTGGGAATTGAGGATACTAATTGTTAAAGTTTTGCAGGAAATTTTTTTTGATACAAGACTTCAGATGCTCAACAGTCTGCGATCGTCCTTGTCTGATTCTCCTTTTCATGACTGGTCATACATTTTCAATAGGAGACAGATCTGCTGGCCAGTCTAGCACATTCACTCCGTCTCTACGAAACCACGCTGTTGTAGCACATGCAGAATGAGAGCTGGCATTGTCTTGATCTAATAACCATGGACTTCCCATGAAAGACCATCTTGATGGCAGTATATATCTCTGTACAATCCCAGTATATGCCTCTATGTCAATAGTACCTTTGCACATATTTCAGTCACCCATGCCATTTGCTCTGCTGCACCCCCATACCATGACGGACGTAAGCTTTTGATTCTGTTTGTTTAGTCTTTTGGACTGAGAATTCAGAATCCATTTTTCCAAACAAGTTGAAATGTGGACTCATCTGAGTACAGCACACATTTTCACTTTCTTTTTGACTATCTGAGATGAGCTCTGGCCCAGAGAACCCAGCAGCATCGCTGCATAGGACCGATGTATAGCTTTCTCCTAGAGAAACAGATATTGAAGTTGCATTTCTTGATGCAGCAGCAGACTGTGGTAAATGACAGTGGTTTTCTGAAGTACTCCTGAGCCCATGCGGCTATATTTAACACCGCAGCATGGCAATTTCTTATGCAATGCCATCTGAGGGCTCAAAGGTCCTGCACATTCACCTGAGGTTCCCTGCCTTGCCCTGCACGTACTGTGATTTCTCTAGATTCCCTGAATCTTTTCCCAATATTATGTATGGTAGTTGATCATACACCTAAATTCTTTGCAATTTTGCATTGTGAAATGTGATTTTAGATTTGTTTGACACTTCTCTCATGAAATATGGCACAAAGTGATGAGCCCTGATCCAGCTTTGCTTGCAAAGACTGAGAAGCTCCTTTTATACCCAAGCATGATACCTTGACTTACCAATTCACTTGCTTACTGTGAACTGTTTCAAAACAGTTTAACAGAGATATTCTATAACCTTTTCACTTTTATTTTGTCTCTGTCCCAACTTTTTTGGAGTGTATTGCAGCAGTCAAAAACAAAATTTGTTCATATTTACAAAATACATTTACGTTGGTCAGTGAAAACTTTGTACTTTGTACTTTGTACTTTTGTCAATTAGATAAAAGTTAAAGAGAATTAACAAATCACAGATTCTTGATTGAATTGCATTTTACAAAACATCTCTGGAATTGGTGTTGTACATATATACATAGTAGAATAACAAGAAATAATTAAATAAATACAATTAAATAAAAACTAAACACAATATACATTTAGAATAAATTAAATAAGTACAATTAAGACAAGACAACCCAGGTAGTGTAAAAACAATGAATTAATAGATATCATCATACTTAATTCCTGACTGATTACAATATTTTTTTTTCTGAAATGTTATGTTTAAATATGCAAATCATGCATTATATAATTAAATAGGCACTAATTTGCATACCGTTCCAGAACAAAAATCTGAACATTGGGTAAAAAGTGTTCTTGGTTCATTTATATTACAGTCAAAGGGCTGTAGAGATGGGATATTTGTTTTCTTTTTTATCACTACATAAATGAGAAAATATTGTAAACAGCCAAAATACATTTACACTAAGTTTTTAGGAATAAAGGGTTGTATAAAATCAGGCAAATGATATATGAACAAACCCTTCTGTAAAAACCTTCAGAATACAGAGAGGAATAATTGTCAAGTTGTCAAATTGTCAAGTTTAGTCAAATCTTTACTGAAGTAAAGATTTCTGGCTCAGTGCATGAGAAAATCTCATTTTGAGAAAATGGCCTAAAGATATTTAATGTGACTGAAATCTAGACGCAAATAAAATAGTATATTTTGGATATTTGGATTTTTTTTTTTTAGATCTAGATGAAATCACAATATCATGGATAGATGTATTCATATTAGTGCTGCCAAATCGATTAATCGTGATTAATTGCATCCAACATATAAGTTTGTTTTTACTTGATATATGTTTGTATACTGTGTATTAATATGTATATATAAATACACACACATACATGTATATATTTAAGAAATAAATGTACTACATACTTGTATTTATGTATAATATAAATCATATATATAATTATGAATATATATGAATATATATATATATATATATATATACATGTTCCTTAAATATACACATGTATCAGTGTGTATTTATATATATTATGTAAACACAAACTTTTATTTTGGATGTGATTAATCATGATTAATCGATTTGACAGCACTAAATCATTGATATCATGATGGCATTTGAAAAATCAAGAAAAACATGAGTCTATTTAAAATATAGTGAAAAAAAAAAATGTCCTTCAACCAAAGAGCCTGTCCTTCAACCAAAGAGCCATCAGGGGAAACTGCTCTGCCCATATTCAGCCAAATGCATTCAAAACTTTTTTTCTGTGGTACCACCCAGTAAGTCCCCTTCTCAAGGAACCGAGTCCCACGTGAGGTACACAACCGCCCTGTCATTCAGAGAGCATCGGGAGAAAGAGATGTTTCAGCCAAGACAACAATGCTGCCAGACGGCATTGCGTGCACTCCTCCACTTTCTGCCCTGCCTAGCAACCGCTGTCCAGTGACAGAGAGGCTTCATTCCTAGCAACAAGAGCGTAGAGATGGAGAGGCCTTGCACCTTAGCAACAAGGCCCCTGCAACTGAGAAGGGCGCTTCTCTAAGCGCGACTGAAAAGACATCCCTCTCCCCGCATTGCCCACCTCTTTTTCTGGTGTGAAGTTCATCTGATGGCTCTGAAAAGCAGACCCTCCCCCTCTCAGACACTTGTCAGATGGAGAAAAGAAAGGGACAGATACTTGGTGGATAAGATCATGACTAATCTGTTGTTTTTTGCTTCCAAGATCCGACGGGGCCTCTAAAAAACCTCACAAGGGCTGCTGGCAGCAACGCATACAGATGACTCTGGGTCTCCTCTCCGGATCAGGGGCTGGGAACGAGGATACGAGGGGTTAGAGAGCTTTTATTTGGGCGGGAAACAACTTTCTAGTGGGATGCAACTTTTTCCCCTGCATTTATCAAATATTTCAGGCTCTATAATATTTAGTTAAAACATAAAAACTGGACAACATTTTTCTACACAAACCACTTAGTGTGATACTTATATCAAACGTTAAAATTTAGAATTTTAGAATTAGAATTTGTATTTAGGTGATCAAAGGTGACAAAGACTTTTTTTCAAACAATTTATTTTTCAAATAAATGGTGTTTTCAACACTTATGATAATAAGAAATGTTTCTTGAGCAGCAGATCAGCATCTTGATTTCTGATCATGTGACAGTCTCATGAAGATGCGTATAAATAGTACGCCAAATACAAACAAAATCGTGTTAATAATACGCAGAAATGGACTTTGGTACGGTGGCGTGTATATGATACGCACGTGTTTGACGTGCATATAATACGCAGTTTCGCATGATACGCAATTTGTTGGCATCAAATGATACATATTTTTGTGGGTACATATGATAAGCATCTGCCCCACAACCCTAATCCTACCCATTGCTTTTCATATGCACGGCAAAGTCAATTTCTGCATATAAATATTACGCGAAACATAATCTCGTGCTACTGATACGCACTTTCATGAGATCGCGTTGGCACAGAATTCCGTTTGAGAGTAATGATGCTGAAAATTCAGCTTTGCATCACAGGAATAAATTACATTTGAAAATATATTCAAATAGAAAACAGTTGTTTTAAATTGTAATATTATTTAACAATATTTATGTTTTTATTATATTTTTGATCAAATAAATGGAGCATCGGTGATCATTGCAGATTTCTTATAGAAACATTTTAAAAAATTGTACAGACCCCAAATATTTGAACAGAATATAGGTTCCATTGTATTATTTAAATGTTAGATAAATTACAGAATTTTTGTAATCTTTACAAAGATCTAATTTCATAATGAAAGCTGACTGAAACAGTTGAAACATCTAAGAAAGTCTAACATGTAAAATTTACAAAACCATTGCCATTTCTGTGCATATTTAAAGTAAGTATTGTAAGTATTGTTTATCTATGAGCAATGCTAAATGAATACTCTGTGATTAATATACTTGTATTTGACTCCATGCTGTTTGAATACAGTAGAAGCTATGACTCTTTTTTTTTATCTTCTTCAGAGAAATCCTGGGAAGTACTTGTGAACACTCAAAGTTGCAAGAAAATGGTATATATTTTAAAAAATTTTTTAAAAAAGTAACATTTTAGTACAGGGACAAATTATCTTGCTCATTGGCATGCCCATTATTAACATATTGGCTGTTTATCAATACTTATAAAGCACATATTCTGCATGACCATATACATCCCTAATCCTACCCAATACGTAGACTTTACAGCTACCTTACTAACCATTAATAAGCAGCAAATTAGGAGTTTATTGAGGCAAAAGTCATAGTTAATGGTTGGTATGTTAATAGCGAGAATCGGACCTTATAAGAAAGTGTGCATGATTGATTATGCAGCATCATATCATGATTATTATGCAGCATCATACAACCCAAATTCCAGAAATGTTGGGACATTTCTTAAATTAGAATAAAATGAAAACTAAAAGACTTTCAAATCACATGAGGCAAATATTTTATTCACAATAGAAAATAGAGAGCATAACAAATGTTTAAACGGAGAAAATTTACACTTTTATCCACTAAATGAGCTCAAATTTGATGCCTGCTACAGGTCTCAAAAAAAGCTGGCACAGGGGCAACAAAGGGCTGAAAAAGCAAGAAATTTTGAAAAGATTCAGCTGGGAGAACATCTAGCAACTAACTAATTTAATTGACATTAGGTCTGTAACATGATTAGCTATAAAAGGGATGTCTTAGACAGGCAGAGTCTCTCAGAAGTAAAGATGGGCAGAGGCTCTTCAGTCTGTGAAAGTGTGTAAAAAGTTTGTGGAATACTTTAAAAACAATGTTCCTCAACGTCAAATTGCAAAGGCTTTGCAAATGTCATCATCTACAGTGCATAACATCATCAAAAGATTCAGAGAAACTGGAGAAATCTGTGTGCGTAAGGGACAAGGCAGAAGACCTTTGTTGGATGCCCATGGTCTTCGGGCCCTCAGACGACACTGCATCACTCATTAGCATGATTCTGTCATTGACATTAATAAATGGGCCCAGGAATACTTCCAGAAACCACTGTCGGTAAACACAATCTGCCGTACCATGTGCAGATGCCAACTAAAGCTCTATCATGCAAAAATGAAGCCATATGTGAACATGGTTCAGAAGCGCCGTCATGTCCTGTTGGTCAAGGCTCATTTAAAATGGACTGTTTCAAAGTGGAAAATGTTTGAGTCGAGACGAGTCCAAATTTGACATTATTGTTGAATTCACAGACACCATGTCCTCTGGGCTAAAGAGGAGGGAGATCTTCTAGCGTGCTATCAGCATTCATTTCAAAAGCTTGCATCTCTGATGGTATGGGGGTGCATAAGTGCATACGGTATGGGCCGCTTGCATGTTTTGGAAGGCACTATGAATGCTGAAAGGTATATAAAGAGCAACATATGCTCCCCTCCAGACTACGTCTATTTCAAGGAAGGCCATGTGTATTTCAGCAGGACAATGCAAAACCACATACTGCAGCTATTACAACAGCATGGCTTCATAGTACAAGAGCCTGGGTGCTGAATTGGCCTGCCTGCCAGCAGTCCAGATCTTTCACCTATAGAGAACATTTGGTGCATCATTAAACAAAAAATACATCAAAGACGACCACAAACTCTTCAGCAGCTGGAAACCTATATCAGGCAAAGAACGGGACCAAATTCCAACACCAAAACTCCAGAAACTCATAACCTCAATGCCCAGACATATTCAAACTGTTTTGAAAAGAAGAGGAGATGCTACACCATGGTAAACATGCCCCTGTCCCAACTATTTTGAGAACTGTCGCAGGCATCGAATTTGAAATGAGCTCATTGTGTGCAATAAATTGTAAAATTTCTCAGTTTAAACAATTGTTATGTTATCTATGTTCTATTGTGAATAAAATATTGGCTCATGTGATTTGAAATTCTTTTAGTTTTCATTTAATTGTGTGTGTGTGTGTGTGTGTGTGTGTGTGTGTGTGTGTGTGTGTGTGTATATCTTAGTTTTATCTTAGTTATAGTACTACAAAGGTATTTCAAAGAATACTACAGTATTACCATGGTGTAAAAACAAAACATGATGTCACAATGATTTTGACAGAAGAACAAACATAGTCTGCCCAGGTGCTACTACTTTACAAAAACTCTCTACAATTTGAGCTGGAAAGTATCATGTTCTCTGCAACCCCAAGAACACTTCAGTCAAGAAATAAGAAATAAGAAACTTTACACAAGAAACTTGCAATAACGCAGCTAATGGCTACGTGCCTCCTTTGCACATCACCTTAAACACATGTTAAACAGCAGCAGATGGTGGAACAGAGGGAGAGAGGTGTTTCCATTGCTTTAGTGCTTTTGTTTGACAGCTTGCCCTGTAAGTCTATCCCTACTCCAGAACTCTCTGCTTTTCTTCTTTTTGGTCAGGTAGCAACCCTTTTTTCAATGTCCACTGAAGGAAAATAATTTGTCCCTGTCTGTGTCACTCAGCAGAGGAATCGATCAAAGGAGCCAATCAGTTTATTCTGACCAATTAGTCCCCTTTTGCCCCGAGCATTGGCTTAAAGCAGCCGGCTATAATCGGTGGTTCCACCTCGTAATTAGTTGTAATTCTAGTGCTGACATGGTTTAAGATCCTCATTTAGAGGGCTTGTCACTCTGGGGGTGGGAATGTAGCACAGAGAACAGGAACGCCTATCCTCTCCTTAAACACGGCAGATGTGTTCATCTATTGATTCCATCCCTCCTCCATACTGAGTAGCGCACAACTGATAGGAGAGCTGGGAAAAGGAGGATTGGCCAGATAAAAAGGTGAGATGCATGTGTTAATGAAAAGATCCATAGTATATTCCATGCGGACTACATTCCCACTGATTGTTTTCTATCTTAAAGTGGTAATTCATCCAAAAAATGAAAATGTGGTAAAAATGTACACACTCTCAGGACATCCAAGATAAATTAGTTTCTTTATCGTAACAGATTTGGACAAATTTAGGATTACATTATTTGCTCACCAATGGATCCTCTGCAGTGAATGGGTGCCGTCAGAATGAGAGTCCAAACCGCTGATAAAAAACATCACAATAATCCACAAGTAATCCACACCACTCCAGTCCATCAATTAACATCTTGTGAAATGAAAAGCTGCTTGTTTGTAAGAAACAAAAGCTTAATCCATTAAAACACTTCCTCTAGTGAAAAAGTTCATCCCTTAATATTCCACATCCACCAGCATATTTGTTTAGAACTGATTTTGCTTATAAATGTTGCTTGAGCTCTGCATATTTCTCTCCTGATTCAGATTTGATTACCTTTTTCACTGGAGAAAGCAATATTGTGGATAGAGTACTTTAAATTTTAAAATGTCTTACTGATAAAAAAAAAAAAGAAAAAAAAAGATTTTTTTTTTCTCTTCACAAAACATACATTGATGGACTGGAGCAGTCTGGATTACCTTTGGATTATTGTGATGTTTTTATCAGCTGTTTGGACTCTCATTCTGATGGCACCCATTCACTGCTCCACTGGTGAGCAAGTGATGTAATGCTAAATTTCTCCAAATCTGTTCTGATGAAAAAAAATCATCTACATCTTGGATGGACTGAGAGTGAATTTTTAGTACATTTTCATTTTTGGGTCAGTTATTCCTTAAAGGATCCTGCATTAATAATTCTGCAGCCTAATCTCAAATATAAAAGCTAAACACGTTTTTGCAACCTAATCCCAAAATGATTTTATTTTCATCCAGCAACCCACCAATCAAGCACCAAGGGTGGCTGAAAAGGCAAATAATCACTTTTCAAAAGAATTGCCATTAAATGGACTCTCACTTCATCCCTCCCACATCCATTCATGCTTTTCCCAATGCAGGTGGATCCTCTAATTAGAAGAACATTTTATTTTGAGCTGCTCGTGCTCCATCTTATTGTCTCACCACCATCGATTTCATTTCCAACACTTTGCCTGTTGTGTCCAAATCAAAGAGCCGGACTGCCGTTAATGGACCAATATATTTATTGTCCATGGGGTCATATTCTCTCAGACCTGACCCTTTGACCCATGCAAATGGATTCATGTCGCACTGAAAAAGCCTGATTGAGTTTTAACAAGGCGTAATGCTCTTGGTGGTAGAAACCGATGAATACATATAAAGGAACAGCTGACATGAGAAGCAGTTTGGGAAAACCAACACACGAGAGAAGGAAGGTCCTCTAACAAGGAGACAAATAATGAGGATTAGCATGACAAGCAGGGCTGGGTTTTGAAGGCCCATGATGCTTTGGATGGATTTTTCTCTAATGCACTTAAGGAAAGAAAGACTATGAATGGTCTGATTCACATTCACACACTTTAAATTAAAGAAAATAATGCTGGTCTTCACATTAGAAATGATATGTTACATTGATGCAACAGTTGCCCAATAAAAGGCTGAGGTTTGGCCCTGGAATTGTATTATGATTATATTAGTCCCAACAAAAATATTAGTCCTAACAGTTTTTTTTTTTAATCAAAATGACATTTCAGAGACTTCTACTGTTTTTATATACAGCTATAGTTGCTATAACTTAACCCTACACTCACACAGGTGCTTAAAAGGTTCTTGCCATAGAAGAACCATTTTTGGTTCCATTCAGTCAAAGGTTCTTTAAAGAACCATCTCTTTCTTACCTTTTTATAATCTGAAGAACCTTCTTTCACCACAAAGAACCTTTTGAGAAACGTTCTTCAGATGTTAAAAGTTCTTTATGGAACCATTTAGACAAAAAAGGTTCTTCAATGGCATCATAAAGCACCTTTATTTTTAATAATGTAACTTACAATCTAACCCTATTTATACATAAAAGTTGCCTTTTTTACCTTTTTTATGTAATTCATATTCATATGTGTTTTGTTTTGTTAAATGAAAGATTTTTTTGTTGTTGTAAGATTTAGCCCACTTTTGGTACATGTTTGTCCCCAAAATACACACACATGCACACATACAATGTGTCCAAGATGATATAAATTAATTAATGTGCTACTGTAATCATTGCATTCAGGTTGATTTCATATGTTTTTTGAATAAACGTTTACCATTTTCAGCAAAACATTTGCTTTATTGACTCTAAGAAGCTCAAGTAAACACTTTATAAACCTATTTGGTGAAAGGTGAAATGCAAGCCTATATTTATGAATAAACATCTGTATTTTATGGATAAGAAATACCATAAGGTATGTTTGGGTTATATGATCTGACATCTGATGACTTGACTTGACCACAAAATGCCATAAAAAAATCAAACAATATGTACTGACCTTGACACACAGTCGTGAGGATCTCTTCCTGTTGTCACATGACAACAAAATGGCTTCTTACATGTTGTTTGCATCTAACCTTATTTGAGGTTTTTCAGATATAAATAACATCTTAGAATAAAAATGTGTTTTTTATAAATACTACAATTAAAAAAAATATTAAAAAGTTGTACAAAATTGATAAAAAAATTATGTATTTTAATTCATTGCAATCTCTATATAGTACTATATATTTAAATTTTTTATTCAGAAATGTGTTATATACACATATATATCGTTTAATACGACACATTTTAAGTGTTTATTAGCTCTTACAGCCACAGAACATCTTCACAGGTTTAATTTCTTCAGAATCCCAATTTAACCCTCAAATGGGATCTTCAGTGTCGGGACCCAACCAAAATGAAGTGTTTTTTCCCCAACCACGAGTAAAGAAGGATTCAGTGACAGATTCTGGGTAAAAAGGTCTATCAGCACAGATGTACCAATCAAGCAGTGCCAATCAGCCCTTAAGAGTGATATAATTATCAGGTCAGGAGGGGAAAGGCTGCTGAATGAAAGACACCATCTTTCCTCAAGCCCCCCCACTCACTGCCCACCATTATACCCAAGCAACAACAGGCCAATTTGTCCATGAGGCCCTTGTACCCACACTCCCTGCCGAGTTATTTAGCTCCTCTCCTGCTCTTCAATGGCAGGTACTGATTAGAGGGGCTGCAATCTCCCTCCCTGTTCCCTTCAAAAAAAGAAAGAAAAACTAGCCCCCTTCATCCTGGCAATCTTTAATCTGATTACAGGCTTTCTACGGCTTTTCAGACAAGACCGGCCATGTAGGACAATGGCAGGCCAAGTGGTTCCACACACAGCCTCTGAGCTATGTGATCCAAGTGTGGATCTCGGGGCGCTCTAACTCCTCTGGCAGTTCTTTTGAGAGTAAACTAAGGCTGGGTCGGCCCACCTGCCCGCCTGCCGGCCCGCTCCCCTTCACACAGGGGATTAACCAGAACATCTCTGTTACAGGAGCGACACCCTCCTTTCCTCGGAGCCCCCATCCCCCCACCCCCCCCGTCCCCTGCAGACTTGTTTGATTAGAGAGGAGAAGAGATTTGACCCCAGCTCTCCTGCTTTCAGCCGCTCAGCTCCATGCGGCGGTAGATCCTCAGCTCCAGGCCCCGCCCCCTGTTCCTCATCCCCATGGGAAAGCCGCTCGGAATCAGCGTGCTCCGCTGCCGTCCATGTCGTTTATACCTTGTAATCCTTCAAACCTGAGTGAGCTATTGAGTATCTGCCCTGACGTATTTTCCTTCTTATTTGACTTGCCCCTGCAGAACATAGACTCTTAAAAATAAAGGCTGGCATTGATGGATCCATGAAAAACCGTGAACATCCATGGAACCTTTCTATCACACAAAAACTTCTTTAAAGGAGAAAAGAGGTCTTTAGATTATTAAAATGTTCTTCATACTAAGATTAAAAAGCCTAGAATTGTTCTATTATGGCACGCATTTTCATTCCTTTATTTTTAAGAGTGTAGTTCTCTTAATCCCCTTGATTTAATTTTTTTGTTTTGTTTTTTAGTGCAGACCTTTTTTAATAGTGTAGATGGGAAGTTAATGCATTTTATGTAAAGAACACTGGAGATTTTATAAAAAAGTTGGTGAGTTTATTTTAATGGTAAAAAAGCCAAAGATTCCGCAATCTATGTCAAACTGAATAGAAAAATAATGTCAAATAAACAAAAGGACAAGCAAAAAAATATATGATTTCCATTTGTTCTGCTTAACCAGTGGAAACTCAGGAAAGTCAGAATAAAGGCAGTATTTCTTTGAAAATATTACATTTTTAATCACCATTTTGTGAAAATCTCGAATATTAAAATATTGAAGCAAGATGTTAAAAATTGTGGCTGATTGCCAGTTTTTCACTCTGGAAATGGAAGGTCAAGCCAAGCACACTGCATTGTGGGATACCGGGATACAGTGTGTTCTGTATATACTGCATGTATAGGTCTTCTGTCTATTTTATGCATACAGAAAATGTATACAATTTGATCCGTATACATAATCTATACTGTATAGAGTTTTTTTTTTTTTCTCAAACTAGCTGCAATATTATATGGCACTTTACTACTCATACAAATGGAAAAATAAGCATAGAATCCACAATCTATGTCAAACTGAATAAAAAAAGTAATGTCAAATAAACAAAGACAAGCAAAAAAGTGTACCATGTGGAAATTAAGGATAAATGCAGGTGTAAACTTGGAAATAAAATTGGCTGTTCTGCATTTTTTATCCAATATTGTGTAAAAACAAAATGTCTTTTGGCAAAGCAAATATTGAGCCAAGAGAGATGTGGCTTATTCAGTTGTCACACTGTAAATGAAACACACTAAATTATGAGATACAGTGAGCGCTGTTGTATTCCACACATTTTGGAAAATATAGTGCACTGTTAAAAAAAAAAAAAAAAAAAAGTACATTTTAAAATACAATATTATTTCAGTATTTCTGCTTAATAATGTCACGTTTCTTTGTAAAATTTCACAGTTCATTGTAATTATTTGTGAAATTAAGTAGCAATTTGTGAGTGAAAATTGTTTTTAAAGTAATTCCTACACCATTTTTGTACGTGTATTATATATAGGAAATGTATATATTTACTCAATATAAATATTATAAATGGCAGAAATAGTACAGAGTATATTCTTGTTTTCAATACAGCCTATTTTTAGTCTTCCTGGCCATAATATTAAACAGTACTGTCAGGTTTGAGTACAGACACCTATATTTAATAGCACACCTATTAAATTCATGAACATGAAATCACGCACAGATTAAACTCATTCATAAAGACAAAAAACATCATCTTCGGCGTCATACTGTGCTCGTTCACAAAAGCAGTGTATTTGAAGTTCATTAAATGTCACGGTGATTGATCAGGAAATGACCCAATTGACCCCGTTTGACCCTCTACAAGAGTCTATTTCCATTAGAATGGAGGAGTCTGGCCTGAGGGTGACCAAACGCACGCAACAGATGACCAGCAGCTCAATTAAAGAGCGTTTGTTGTGAGTTTGACAGACTCTAGATAACAGATAATCAATGCATGGCTCTAGTAGTTTTACTTTTACACCATATTCTAGATTTATATAGGATTCTATTCACAGGCTCAATTAGCAGTAACAACATATTTATTTGTTTAACAAAAGACAATAAAATATTTGAAGTGCATGTCTTTTAAATGTACTTTTATAGTTTTTTTTTTTTTATAAAAATACATAAGACTGTATTTGCGAGAGCTTAATTAATTATTACATTCCGATAAGTGATTTGGGATATTTGGTAGAAAAAAATTAAGGTGCAAAATTGCCTTTAATTAAGGCAATTGAAGCAACAATTAAAGTATAAAAAGAAAATAACTTTAGATGTTTAAACATTTAATAGATCTCAGTATAAAGTACAACAGCTGTGCAAACAAACAAACAAATAAACATTTGCATTTAGCAAGTACACAGTTTTTGAGCACCATTGTAAAGTCATTGAGCAGAAAGATTATGTTGCATTTTATATTTAAAACGGCAAATATAATAAAGCTTCATGATAAAAATAAAAATGCTAAAATATTATTAGCATTCAACATAGTCTAAAAACACTCAAAAGTTATCATGCAATCCTTCACATAATCAAATATAATATTCTACATGCCAGGAAGGAAAAATATCACATCACTGGACACTTGAAAAAAGCTAGATAATACATACATGTACACATACATAATATCAATAATCTGTAGTCACTTCATTATCACAGCAGCAAACTTGACAGAGTACAATAATTATTTCATTCTTTTCCAGAATGATTGCAACTAAATGCAGTTTAAGCCTAGAACTAGTACAGTTGGATTATAAAATATACATGCTTTAGTTTTAGAAATTATATATGCATAAACCTATTGATTAAATTAATTTGAGAACTCTAAAGACATGAAATTGAACTAAGAGCTGACCCTACTGGGCCTCTGCTCTATTAGGCAGGCCAATACCTCACAAAGGTAATACAGGGACTTTTTAGGTATTACAGAAAACATTCTTTTCATTTTTTTTGGTCCCAATATGATGTGATGTTTCATCTTTTTCATACAGACATCTTGCATTAGCTCTGTTCAACAGTGAAGTTAGACTCTGACCTGAATGGAGAAAGAAATGAAATAAAATCAATATTTAGGATGCATTAAAATAGATTAAGACAGAAAAAAAAAAAAAAACTGAAATAAATACATATGGTTGGTGTAAATGTATTTCTTTACTGAGATACAGCTACAAAACTAATAGATAGTGTTACTGTGATAAACTGCGCCTAAAACTGGAAATCTATTATGTGGTTGTGTACTGCCATCTCATGGTCATATAATAGAGTGCAACAAGCATGGAGTTTATGTTGCATTTCACTATATAGACTCTGAACCCATTAAAATGCTCTGTTAACTTCTATAATAAACATTAAACAATATAAACTAGATACAATGACAAAAAGGTTCAACTTAATTTCTATATATTATAGCCTATAGTATTCTCTCTTTTCATAACACCAAGAGAATATACTTACATGTCTCTATTTTTGCCGACCATGTGGCTGTTGTACTCTAGAACGGAAGGAATGCTCTCCTCATCCTCATCCTCAGGCACCTGGAAAGGATGATTTTAATCATTAAAAACAGTCCAGACCGAAAGAGTTCACACCGTATAAAAGAAACAGGGGCTAGTTGTCACATTTAGATTTATAGACGACTATGTCCTTATTCGAGTACTATAGTGCAACCTAGCTGTGAAACAAGTAAATACAAATGAAATCAAACTCACTTCCCAGTACACTTCATCATCAAAGCAGTTTTCGTCGGCCGGGTTTCCCCAGCAGCATGGCAGTTTCAGAATAAAACCTGTAGATACATATATGAGGGTTATTACAGTTCAGTAAAAGTAAAACCATACAAAAATGTGGTACTTAAAAGAAATGTTTTGGATGCTCACCTACTACCGCTCCACCTACAATTCCAAAAACAAGAGCAACACAAAGACCGGCGGCCTGGAAGCCTCCTTGCATGGCAGGTGTCCTCCCAGCATATTTCCCTTTAAAATCAAAGGTGTTTATCAACCTGTTGAGAAAAAGGAATTTGTATCAGCAACATTCACAGTTTTAATATTCAAGAAGACAATTCATATTCAGTAATGCTATTGATTTAGCTGCACTGACAATATGGCATGAGAGAGAGCAGTTTGAACTGAATTGAGCTGGATAATGACATTAACTTGGCAACATCATTGCGGTTACTGAACTTAATCTGAACTGAGACGAATAAAGGCACTATTATCTATTTAGAGCAGCTTTTTTTGCTGTCGCAATATAATAATCTTAAAATGTATTTACTTATCTCCCCCTACTTGATATAATAATCCATGCATCGGGGTTCACTGTTTTTTTACTGTTAACATGAAGCTGCTTTGAAATATAGAATTTTACAATCAAAGCCACTTTGTGCGATTCCAAATTTCATGTCACCAAACAGTTTGGAGCCACACTCACCCCTCATGTCCATAGACGCTCTCACTGGCAGTAGCCGCTGTGATGGCACCCACGACTGCTCCCAGGACGCCAGGCATGGCGTGCAGGTTATGGATGCCGCATGTGTCTTGAATCTTCAGGTACTTCTCCATGAGGGGCTGCATGGAGAAAAACAGATATAAATTAATCTGCTCTCACATGGCATATGATGCTCAAATGCACCTGCTCTTCTGTCAGACTCACAGTGAGCACCAGGTAGCCGAATGTGGAGATTATCCCACAGATGAAGCCCACGATGAGAGAACCATACGGTGTGATCATAAATTCGGCTGCTGTTCCCATGGCGACTCCCCCAGCCAGAGTTGCATTCTGGATATGCACCTGAGTTGCACAAAGAATGTTACAAATTTTATTACCAGAGATACTAGTTTTGTTCATATTGAAAGGTTTTATTTTTATAATTTTCATTTTAGTTAAACTGTGTAATTGGGACATTATGAGGTGATGTAATTTACCATGTCCAGTTTTCCCCTCTTGGCTGAAAGGCTTGATATGGCAAACGTAGTAAGGACTGAAGCAGCCAGAGCAAGGTAGGTGTTTATGGCGGCCCGATGTTGTCCGTCTCCATGATCTGAGATGGCAGAGTTGAAACTGGGCCAGAACATCCAGAGGAAGAGGGTGCCTGTAAGAGGAAACATTGGTTGAAAGCAGCTCATGTACGATCTTATCAAGGGCATATATAAGTCACTTACCAATCATAGCAAAGACATCAGAGTGGTAGACAGATCCATTCAGACTCTTGCTTTGGTCTAGTTTCGGTCGATAAAGAATCCATGATATTGTCAGACCGTAATATGCTCCAAAAGTGTGGATGACCATGGATCCACCAGCGTCCCGAACCTATGAAACGTAAGAACAATGTGTCAGAATTTCTTTGATTTGGGTATAGAAATATTCAGGACTTGGGGATGGTGGATGTTCACAAGGGTTGTTAATTAGTTGAAACTAAAACTTAAAACATTTTTGTTAATTGAAAAATTACGTATGTACAGTATGTATGTATGTATGTATATACATACTGTGCATTATATTGCCAAAAGTATTGGGTCACCGCCTTCTAATGAACGTGTTTGACTACTTTAGTCATTTCTATAATAACAAATCTTAATGTTTACGCATATAATGATATTCTAGGGAATTGTGTGCTTCTAATTTTATAGCAACAGTTTGGACAGGACCCTTTTCTATTCTAACATGACAGTGCCTCTGTGTATAAGGAACGGTTCAAAAAGACATGATTGATTCAGTCAGTGTGGAAGAACTTGACTGGTCTGCAGAAAGCCTGATCCCAGCTGAACACCTCTGGTGTGACTTTAAATGCAGACCTTGAGCCAAAAACTCATCACCAAACACCAATTATTTGTATAGACACTATAAGGACAAAAGTGTTGGGACACCCCCTTCTTTAGAACAGAAAAAGGCACTAACAAAACTGTGGCAACAGTTTATAATATATATATATATAAAAGATTAAAAACTTTCCAAGGCAACATTAAAAATAAAAATAAATAATTTAAAAAACTGAAATAATTCTATAAAAATAAAAGCTCATAAAAATGTACTAAAAAAGCTTGTGTAGTACAAATATATATATATATAGAAAAATTCAATTGAAAATTTTAAGTTGATCTTTGAGTCTATGTAACTGATACCCTCAAATGTTTTGAGTTCTGTTGATGCATTAGGGTTCAGAGTGTAACTTAAAGTACAACTAACATTAAAATGAGAAGTATAAAAATAAAACTAATTCAAAATCTTAAAACATAATAGTGTAAAAAAAAAAATAATAATAAAACAGTGCTACTCACATGGAGAACATGAAGAATGATGTATTCTTCAACTGCAAACAGTGTAATGCCAAATAGTGTCAAGACCATCAGCTGCACTGGACTGACTTTCCCCAGCAGAGCTCCATAAGCAATGAGACATCCAGCCACACAGAAGTCAGCATTGATGATACTGATGCAAGAAAGATGGAAAATTATGGTTCGTTTTAATTCTTCATTTTCTATATCAGCTGTATCACATAAGTCAACATCATCTGATGCACTGATCAGGAAAATCACATTTGCAATGTGATTTAAACATGCATATGGCACTGTGCCATTATATGGCATATACACAAAAACAACTTTTAGCCTATACTTCACGTGCAAGAGACTTGGGCCTGTTTACACCTGGTCGCTCACGCTCATGCGTTTTCGCTGATCGGATATCTATCTGATTTGTTAAAACGTTTCCATCCGCAATAGAAAAGAGCGCGGAGCATCAACACTGTAAAGATAAGTTAGTCTCACTGCTTTTAATAAAGATGATTGTGTGTGGAGTGAAACTGTGGACTATTTCAGTTTCATTCGTAGGAGTTTGCGCATCGGCTGCTGAAGAGATACTCAGCTACTCATCCTCGGCGATGCGTGTTGCATCAGCGCTGTCTTAAGCTACTACAACATAGGCCTACCATACATGCGCTCTCACACGTTTATTATTATTCTAACATTTGGGGAGGAGTAAAATTTACATATGTGGTTTCAACAACCAGATGCATTTAGACTTGTCCATGATTGTCAGGCACGCGCCCAGACCAGCCCCTGAAGTGATTTGAGCAATCGATTTAAAAATGCGCCTCGGAGGGCATTTACACCTGGTATGTTCACGATCAGAGAAAACGCATGAAGTGACCAGGTGTAAACAGGCCCATTCATCCCTTAGTGTGTGTGAGGGGCGAAACCTACTTCTCAATTCCGATCTTGATTTGGCCATCAACCGGGTCCAGAGAGTGAAACCAGCCCTGCATGAGAAGAGCCCACTGCAGACCAAAGGCGGCGATGAGAAAGTTGAACCCGACTCCACCGAAGCTGTAGCGCTTCAGGAAGGTCATGAGAAAGCCAAAACCCACGAAGATCATCACATGGACATCCTGAAAACCTGCCGAGCAAGGACAGAGAGGGTGGAGAAGGTTAATGGATGAACAAAGGCCTATAACAGCAGGACCTCCCTAACTTTTAAGCTCAACAAAATTAATCGCTTTGCTGAAAAAAAGTTAATTAATTAATTAGCATCAATCCCTGCAGATGTTGAAAACTCACTTGGGTATCTGTAGTAGAAGTCGTTCTCAATGTCACTCGTGATGTTGTTCTCACGCTTGTGGTCAGACCAGTGTGCATCCGACTCATCATCATAACGCACAAACACTCCAAACAGGATGATCATGGCGATCTGCCACACGAAGCAGACCAAAGGCAGGCTCATCCGGACGTGAAGGCTTTTGGCCTTGCACCAGAAGCTTCGGCAGCAGGCAGCCAAGTTACCCATGGTGAAGTCAAGATGTTAAGAGATCTGTTGTCTGAAGCTCTCTTGTAATTTCTGGTGAAGTGAAGAGAAGATCCGTTGGAAGCAGCTTTCTTGTAATTTCTACGTCAAGTGCAGCTGTATTTATACAGTAGCTTGTTATCTGGAGGTGTGTCACCGCTCACCTGTTGTGGGTGTACCTTCTGGAAATGAAATCCGGGTGGCCGTCATACTCACCTGACAAGACTGATCAATATCTGCTCTGGTGCCTGACTACTACTACTTCTTTTTTATTTTAAGAAGTCACATGAGACTTAATTATAATTACACTTGGACAATACAGAACAACTTTGCAACTGCAAGTCAACTTTAGGTCAGATCTTTTTTCTTTGCACTTTTTTTATGGACCACTTCTGCCAGAAGTTTTATACTTTTGGAAGGTTTTAGGTGTCTGTGCATATCCAAACCCTCAAAATCAGGAAAATCAGGGCAAACACGTTAATGACTAAGAGCGGAAATCTGTCTGTGCATGTTTTGTAAAAAGTGATTCATTTCTTTTCATTCTGCGCTATTGCTTTTATTTAGCAGGGCAACTTTTTTTTTTTTTTTTTTGAGTACCTGAATAAATCAAATCGGCTTTCAACTCATGCAAAGAATCATCTGTGTGGTTCCTGATCATCCGTCTGTAAGTAAAATGCATATATTTTTTACATTACAGTTTTAGCAATGACTAGATGTTTGAATAACATTTTCCAATTCTTCTATAACTAATGAAAATAAAAATGAAAAATTAGCAAAACAAATAAAAATTGATACAATAAAATAAAAAATTATAAAAAAAAAATTTTTAAAAATAAAATGGCACTTTTTGCAAAATCTATTCTATCTTAAAGAGATTGAGTGAAAAAAAAGAAAAAAAAGGGGGTGAACATTAAATATTATTAAGCTTCTTTTGCAAGCAGTCAAGTCCTAAGTCATAAGACACATAAATGTCCAATATCTCAATGATTGACATCGTTCTCGGTTGGGTACATACCAGATATTATCAGCGTTTTCTAAGAAGCTGTACTACTGTACTAAAGCTGGTTTGATACAATCTGTATTGTATGAAGCGCTTTATAAATAAAGAAGACTTGACTTGAATAGATTGCAAATCTGAGAACAGCAGTCACTTCTCTAAGGCATTACAAAATCATCCACATTTGCACATCTTCATGTCAATGCACGTGCATTTGGGAGCTGACAAAATTTTCACCCATGTTCTAAAGCCACCATATTTGATGATTTAATTTTTTTTTTTAAACTTCTACCAGCATGGACTTCGATCAAATTTTGATTTAAATTGTATTATTATGCATTCAAATATTTTAAATACTTTTAAATTAAATATTTTAAAATCAACTGCCTCTGTATTTAATATAATCTAAAATATAAAATTTTAAATGAACGTGCTTTTTTCTGATATTAAAAACGTTTTGAATAAAAAAACAAACCGCTTTTGCATCATCCATTCAGCAAGATACAGCAAGATTCACATTACTTTCCATTTTCTCAAATAACAGCAAAATGGTCAAAATTGTATGTATACAACAATAATTCCAAGTATTTAATTAGAAAGCTTCAAGAGAGCAGGAGAGACTACAGTAAATCGTGTCCAAACTTTTCACTGGTTGTTAAGTAATTTGTCTCACATCCCAAAGTCAGTCTCACGTCTAGACAATAAAAAAGGAGGTGTGTGCATATCTTCATGCTTGGCTTAGAGAGCATGTGGCTCTCACAGTGCTTCTGGAGTGTTTAATCAAAAAATAGGTAGAGAACATGTGACAATAAGCATGGCCCTCAGATCCTTATCAGGACAGCATTCCAAGGATAACAGGAATTACATGACCATGCCTGGCCTTTGCGATCTGTCACCAGGACATACCATCACTGGCGACATAAGGATATCTCTCACATGATCCACTGTCAATCAAGTCAAGCCTTCAATAATGTACAGTGATTCGAAACAAAGATAACATTTGATTTTCAGTGCAGTGGTCACTATATAAATGATCCCCAAATAAGTCCAATAATGTTTTAATACAGTGGTCATTTCATCTAAAATGCATCTGATTAAAAGTCATCATACATAAACCTCTGTCTAAAACCTAAAAAGTTTGCATTATATTATAATTGAATCCCAAGGTCACTTTGAAGTAAATTTGAAGCATATATAATAATGAAGATGTTTAATGTTTTTGAAATACGTCTCTTATGCTCACTAAAGCTGCATTTATTTGATCAAAAATACAGTAAAATACAGTAATATTGTGAAATAGTGTAAAAATATTAATCAGTTAAATGAACTAATGCTCAATAAAAGTATGATTATGATTATTATTTTAAAAAAGTTTACTCCAAAATGGTAGTTTCATGGTTTCCAAAAACTATTGTCAAAATTTATAATAATTAAAGTCAGCTTATTAGAATGATTTCTGAAGGATTATGTGACACTGAAGACTCCAGAAATTATGTTGAATATATACTGTATATAGCTACTTATAGCAAAGTGCAATGATGTTGCTTTGTGCCATTTTTCCCCAAGTTCATATAAAAACAAAAACCACTAAAGATAACTGTAGTTCATATCACAACTGCGTATGACCAAGATGAAAGTAAAAGCATCTTACAAAAGCATCAAAAGCAAATTTAGAAACCACCTCGTTACAGCAGTCCATCACAGTGACAAGTGGAGTGAGGTCCATTTGTTAATAAAAAACAACCACCCACTAAAGAGAGGCTTGGCGGAAATAGACATGCTTGGATTAGGATCAGATCTTGAAAATCTCCACCTGCAGCTGGCCTGGTTTAGAGCAGGGTTTCTCAAAACCTGTTCTGGAGGCCACTGCCTCAAAACCCTGAGCGAACTCACTTACCTGTGATTTTCTAGGGATCACGAAGACCTTGATAAGCTTGCTTTGGTGTATTTGGTTAGGGTTGGAGCTAAACTCTGCGGGGCATTGGCCTTCCAGAGCAAGATTTGATGAACTCAAATTATTATTAATAAATTATTATTATTATTGACATTATTTCGACACACTATTTCCCGGTCTAAATACTGTAAAGCCACCCAACTTTATATCAAGCTGAAGTAAAGCTGCTTTGACACAATTTTCATTGTTAAAAGCGCTATACAAATAAAAGTGACTTGACTTGATCAGATCAGCTAAAATGTGGCCTCTACACTACTACTACATGCAGTTTCACACATCTTCCCAGTATAGGCCTTGGCTTTTGCCATGTTCCTGTCACTGTGATATTTATTTTACAGAAACTCTAAATGACAATATGTTAGAATAATAAAATAAATAATTTCCATGATTCCAGGGGTTTCAAAAACTGAAAGCATTTCAGGGTTCATACTTTTATGACAAATTAATTGACATGACATTTCCAGTCATGATTACAGAAAAAGGCGTTTAATTTGTATTGTTTATTCTATTAAGAAATAGCACAATCTTTTGACATAACTAGTCAAATTCAACTTCATTCGACATTTAATATCATTTAGTAGATGTTTTTATCTATAGCAACTTATGAGGAATACAACAAGCAGTTCATCAGAAATAAGATGAATAATGAATCTAGAAATTTCAATGATTTTTCTAAGTGTGAATTTCACACTTTTCCAAGATTTCCCCTGGATTTTAACCCTGGGTTCTTACTGGGAAATTTGCCTTGATTTTTAGCTTTTTCAGCTAGCTTTAGCTTTTAGCTTTTTAAAGCTTGTTTTGACTTATTTTAAGACCAAATATCAGTTTTCACTCAGAAATTGCTAACACCGAGAACGGCAAGCATTTAATTAGATGTGAAATTTTAAGAAAGAGGTGGAGAGCAATGAAGTACATTTACTTGAGTATTGTACTTAAGTACACTTTTTGAGTATCTGTACTTTACTTGAGTATTATTTTTTCTGGAAACTTATGACTTTAACTTCACTACATTTGAAAGAAAATAATGCACTTTTCACTCCACTACATTTCTATCAAGGTCCTCGAAGTTGAAAGTTGTTACTATTTAGCAGCTTTGAAAGTGGGTGATTTTTTTCTTCTCTAAAATGTGATTT
Organism: Barbus barbus; assembly: GCF_936440315.1. Taxonomy (NCBI): domain Eukaryota; kingdom Metazoa; phylum Chordata; class Actinopteri; order Cypriniformes; family Cyprinidae; genus Barbus; species Barbus barbus. The sequence continues at coordinate 10,928,962 of NC_136730.1, forward strand.
TTATTTTTCAGACATCCTGTAAGTAATCACTCTTGCAGGGTTACGTGAAGTGATTTCCCAGCATTTTTTGAACACCGACCAGTTGCAATTCGATAAGAAGTTAATATTGTGATATTAGACACAATATTCTATTGATTTTGCAAAATTGTGTAAACAAAAATACATATAAAGCCACAGAAGAACTGTTGCGCGTCTCCTAACAAAACACAGCACTGCACTGCACAGTGTTGCTGTTGTAAAGTTATAGCTACCGTTGTGTTGCTGGATTTTAAAGCAGGTTCTTTTTTTCTTATCGTTTTGTATTTACAGCAATTCACTGTCCACTCTGTTCAAATGTGGATGAATGACTACACATAAATGTACATACACTCACACTGCCAGAGCTGTCACTACCTTCCTGCTTTTGTGGGAGTGGGTAGGGGTGTTAAATAAAATTAGTTTTTACTAACTCACTTGTTTCATTTCTATAAGTGTTTAACATTCTAAAAGCTCTTTACTCCAAATATATACTACAAGTCAGTGTATTCAGTAGGCGTTATGTATATTAAAATGCTTCAGATGCATAAGGTATTGCAAGTATTACATACAACTTAAATAAAAAAAGTTTATTGTAAAACTTTTTGTATCCTACAGCAAACTGATCTGTGACATGATTTAGTACTGCATGATTATACGTCCAGTTTATTTAAGCAGCATTCACAATTGCATGGGAACAAAAGCATCCAATTAAAGGTGTAATTTGAAACGTGTCAAAAATACTGAAAGAATTTTTTATAGGCACTTCCACCCAATGCTTTGAAATGCCCTTTGGAGAAAGGTGCCCTGCCACATGCCTGACAGGCTCATGAGGTCTTAACCCCCTGTAAGGCTGATCATCCTGTCAAGCATTTAGCGCAGAACCTTAGCTCTTCAAACCCATGTCATATCTTAAAGGAACAGTTCACCCAAAATTGAAAATTTGCTGAGGATTTATTCACCGTCAGACCATGTTTTTAGGAAACAAATTCATCATTATGATGTTTTTCATTTTAAACCAATCGCTTCCATCTAAAATTTCAAAATTTGAGTATTCTCTCCATAATATTACTTTTTCTAGTGAAAAGGGTGTCTCATCTGAATCAGGAGAGGAATATGCACAGGTCAAACACAGTTTACAAGCAAAAACAGTTTTAAACAAATATGCCGGTGGATTTAATGTGAGAGGACATCAGAGGATGAACTTTCACTAGAGGAAGTCTTAAGGATTATGGACTTTTGGTCAAAAGTAATGGTTTAAAATTAAAACACCTTATGATTACTTTTGGATTTTTGTGATGTTTTTATCAGCTGTTTGGACTCTCATTCTGACGGCACCAATTCACTGCAGACGATCCACTAGTGAGCAAGTAATACAGGTACATCCCAAAAAATTTGAATATCGTGAAAGTTCATTTCTTGTAACTTATTTCAAAAAGTGAAACTTTCATATATTTTAGATTCATTGCATGTAAAGTAAAATATTTCAAAAGTTTTTTGTTTTAATTTTGATGATTAGAACTTAGAGCTCATGAAAGTCAAAAATCAGTATCTCAAAATATTAGAATATTTACATTTGAGTTTCAATTAATGACCATCCCTACAGTATAAATTCCGGGTGTCTCTTGTTCTTTGAAACCACAATAATGGGGAAGACTGCTGACTTGGCAATGATCCAGAAGACGAATATTGACGTCCTCCACAAAGAGGGTAAGTCACAGAGGGTCATTACTGAAAGGGGTGGCTGTTCAAGGAGTGCTGTATCAAAGCATATTAAATGCAAAGTTGACTGGAAGGAAGAATTTGGGTAGGAAACGGTGCACAAGCAACAGGGATGACCGCAAGCTTAAGAATACTGTCAAGCAAAGATGATTCAAACACTTGTGAGAGCTTCACAAGGAGTGGACTGAAGCTGGAGTCAGTGCATCAAGAGTCACCGCGCTCAGACGTCTTCAGGAAAAGGGCTACCAAGCCACTTCTGAACCAGAGACAACGTCAGAAGCATCTTACCTGGGCTGTGGAGAAAAATAACTGGACTGTTGCTCAGTGGTCCAAAGTCCTCTTTTCAGATGAAAGTAAATTTTGCATTTCATTTGGAAATCAAGGTCCCAGAGTCTGGAGGAAGAGTGGAGAGGCACAGAATCCATGTTACTTGAAGTCCAGTGTGAAGTTTCCGCAGTCAGTGATGATTTGGGCTGCCATGTGATCTGCTGGTGTTGGTCCACTATCCGCAGTCAATGCAGCCATCTACCAGGAAATTTTAGAGCACTTCATGCTTCCTTCTGCTGACAAGCTTTATGGAGATGCTGATTTCATTTTCCAGCAGGATTTGGCACCTGCCCAAAGTACCAAAGGTACACTGCCAAAGGTACCAAAAGCTGGTTCAATGACCATGGTGTTACTGTGCTTGATTGGCCAGCAAACTCGCCTGACCTGAACCCCATAGAGAATCTATGGGGTATTGTCAAGAGGAAGATGAGAGACACCAGACCCAACACTGCAGATGACCTGAAGGCCGCTATCAAAACAACCTGGGCTTCCATTACACCTGAGCAGTGCCACAGGCTGATCACCTCCACGCCACGCCGAATTGAGGCAGTAATTCATGCAAAAGGAGGCCCAACCAAGTATTGAGTGAATAGAAATGAACATACTTTTCAGAAGCCTGACATTTCTGTTTAAAATATCCTTTATTTATCGATCTTATGTAATATTCTAATTTTCTGAGACTCTGAATTTTGGGTTTTCATTATCTGTAAGCCATAATCATCCAAATTTCAAGAAATAAAATCTTGAAATATTTGACTGTGTAATGAATCTATATAATATATGGGTTTCACTCGAGTGACAAAAAATATTGACCTTTTTCATGATATTCAAATTTGAGATGTACCTGTATATTTCTCAAATTTCCAGCAAATTTTCATTTTTGGGTGAGCTATTCCTTAAACAAAACTGCAGTTATTTTTTCATAAAATAACTGGGTCCCCTTTATATTAGGTGGCCTTAACTACTATGTACTAAATGATTAATTTAAATGTAAGTCCAATGTAATGACTGTGTACATGCTTTTACATTGTACTTATATTTTTAAAAATAAGGTAATTACATTTATAATTACACTGTTGACCCATCCCTTACACCTTAACCTACTACCCATACCACCACCAAACCTGTACCAAACCATACCCATATCCCACCTCAATAGCAGCAGAAGTGTTTTGCAATACAATATGAACACAATAAGTACATTTGATGCAAGTACATAGTAGTTAAGGCCACTTAATATAAAGTGTGACCAATAACTGGAGCTATTGGACTCACAGCAAAATAACTGGGAGTTATTATTGCATAAAAGCTTTATGTAAGCTCGAACCCGTATGCCGTGTCGTGAGGAAGCAGGCACTCCATGCATAAATACCTGCAGGCCTTTCAAACGTATTTGTTGCGATGTGCGGCTGCGTCACGAGACACGAGTCAGCTGATACTCAACATGTCACACAGGAATGCTGTTTAACACATCAGGACCATCAGTTTCTTGCTCTCAGAACATTGATAATGTGTTTAATGCTCCATAAATTAAACTTGGGGTTTCTGTGTCAAATACACTGCAAAGCAATTTTAAAAGACAAAAAAGGAAGAGAAAGCACATTTATTCACCCGTCTTTAAAAATCAAGGTACTCGATCTTCATTTATATCATCACGTAACAAAAGCATTGATTATTCTGTGCCAAGAAGACCTGATATAGATCAGAATACTTTTATACTGACTGTCATGCATGTGGAAATAGTTTAATTCAAGATGCTGGCTCATTGTTTCTCAAATATGTGCCACTGTCTCCAATGCGTCACACTTTAGATATTTGCAATTATATATTTTTTAAAATATATAAAGTCCATAAAATACATTGTTCCCAAAATGTAGACATTAAATCCACACTTAATTTATGAGCGTCATTGCATAGATAGAATATCTAACTTGAACTAACTTGACCTCTCCATGTAATTTTTGCAATGCCATTTAAACAAGTGGTGTTAAGGTGACACGGTTCATCACATCAGCTATGACTGTAAATATAGAATTAGCATTTAAAACCTAACAAACGTCTTTTTGGCAAATGTTTTGCTAAATGCATAAATAAATGCATGGTTTGATATTTTGTTAATGTTATAGTATATTGTATTTGTGCAGACTGCAGTGTGAAGTTTCAAAACAATGATTTTTCATTCCATATACATTTTTTTCATAAGTTTCTCATACCTCACACTTTATTAATCGATATTGAGCTTTTTTAAAAACAACAACAAACAAAAAAAAAAAGTCAAATAACGATTTTATAAAGTTTAAATGAGCAGTCTGAGTGCACTGAAATGTTATGATGTTTTCTTAAGATCATAGCACTGTTCTGGACCCACATTTATTAGGCTGAGCTTGGATCATCTGTGATTTCTTGTATCTTTTTTTTAGGCAACATTGATCCTGGATCAGCAGAAATGAAAAAGTGTGATATGATAGCCCCAAAAATAGGAAGCAATCGGTTTCTGTCATGCAAAGGGTTAAAGCCTTGTGGAGGTTGGTCCGTGAGTCATTTGTGATTTGTCATATCTTCTCCTTTGTCTCCTTCATGCCCAAGGCAGATAAGACACATGAACAGATAGACACACCTGTGTGCCTCAGAGTCCTGCTGTGAATTAAGCTTCAGGAACATTATGTTTATGGAATCTAACTTAAGTGCAAATTCAAAGTTTTGTGACAAAACTACAGCATTGCAGGGTCACCGCTTGTCAGTAATACATCTCACTGTATGATGGATTTAAGACCTGTTTAACAGCCAAATGTATATTTGTTGGAGTGGAGAAAAAAATTAATTCCTTCTCAGAAGGTAATGTTAGCATAAGCGAAGCTATTTCTGTAAAAATACAGTTAAATCAGAAATATTGTGAAATAATATGTTTTACATTTTAAAATAACAGTTTTCCATGTGAATATATTTTAAAATGTAATTTATTCCTGTGATGCAAAGCTGAATTTTCAGCATCATTACTGCAGTCTTCAGTGTCACACGATCCTTCAGAAATCACTTAATATTTTTGTGAAACAACAGCATTATTTAAAACTATTTTTTTCCAACATTATAAATGGCTTTGCTGTGACTTTTGATTAATTGAAATGTATTCTATTATTAATAATTACATTTATTTACAGTATGTTCATACGATAAACAGTAAATATACAGACTTATGTTCGTGCATTCGTGTCATCTGCAAAAAAATAATAATTTATTAATTTTTTAAACAATCAGGTTGTCAATTAAAACCATTTTGCACAGAATTCAGTATGTATATAAAAATCAAACATTAATTATAATCTGCTCTTATTAACAGTTCTCTCTCTGAAGGCACGCTTAACTGTATATGCAGATTTGCTTTTTACAACCGTGGCACACAAATTAAAAAAATAAATCTTTGCTTTGGCCTCATCATAAGACAAGCTGCACTTATGAGCATGTGTGTGTGTTTTACTGACATAAAGCATACAGATCTGCCTTTAGTTTGCGAAATGAGGGTCGACTTCGTGGATTGTACTGCCAGCACTGACACATGAGGGAATAGATTTCATCCGGACAGCTATTTGGGGCAGGCATACGATATCCTAAACACAAAAACAACTGTATTATAAACAACACTCGCTTTGCAAACAGGCAATAACCCTGAGATTGATGCATGTGAAGTACCTCTCTCCACCTCGTCTCTGGTCTGTTGGTTACTCATGTTTTGAGGTATGGTATACGGTGTGATTCCTCTGGAGAAGGTCTCCCACAGCAGCACTCCGAAGCTCCACACATCACTCTCTGTGGTGTATCGTCCTGATGAACCAGTAGAGGCAACGTTGAGACACAAACCCCTCAGTCAGGACCAGACAAACACAATGCAGGCCAGTTCAGGATACATAAAGTGTCTCATATCTGATTGGCAGGATTGTCTAGTACAGGGTTTCCTAAATTGGGGTTCATGAGGGAACTGCAGGGGGTTTGTGAGTTCATGAAACTCTAATAATCAAAATATGGCTGCACAATTAATCAAAATAAAACTAAATAAAACTAAATAAATTGCGATATAGCTTAGTGTGACTATCAAATCAAAGGCTTCAGTTCAATTAAATAATTAATACACTTTATTTTAAAATAACTTTGCAACTAACTCTCATTAGACTATTAGTAGACTGTTAGGTTTGGGTTAAGGTTAGTAGTAGTTTTTTTAGTAAACATTTACAAGCACATTACCTCATACATGTAGCAATTTAAATATATATTGTTACGTCTGGAGACATTTCTCTCTCTCTCTCTTCATCATCTAAGTAATGACGTTAAACATTATATGTGACCCTGGACCACAAAACCAGTCATAAGTGTCAATTTCTTTTCATATAAATTTATACATGATCTGAAAGCTGAATAAATAAGCTTTCAATATTTGGCTGAGATATAACTATTTGAAAATCTGGAATCTGAGGGTGCAAAAAAATCTAAATATTGAGAAAATCACCTTTAAAGTTGTCCAAATGAAGTCCTTAGCAATGCATATTACTAATAAAAAATTAAGTTGATACATTTACAGTGGGCAATTGATCAAATATCTTCATGAAACATGATCTTTACTTAATATCCTAATGATTTTTGGCATAAAAAAAAAATTATAATTTTGACCCATACAATGTATTGTTGGCTATTGCTACAAATATACCCCAGTGATGTTTGTTGTTAATGTTTGTTAATGATTTATAAATGAAAGTTATTATAAAGTGTTACGGACAATGTAACTTTTTATTTAACTTAATTTAATCTAACAATTTATAACCATTTTTAAGTTATTTATTATAATAATTATAATAATATATATAACATTAACTATATATAGATAGATATATAATATATAGATACAAAAATAACAATAATCATAATAAAAATAAAGAAAAGATGATTTTCTTTTTTAAGCTTACTTGTATTTTCTTAATGGACGTCAGAACCATGAACATGCATAGGATTAAAATATATTATTGAAATATATCCTAAAAGTCTCAGGGGGTACTTAAATCAAATATTTTACGTGTAAGGGGTTCATCTAAGAATAACGTTTGTCAACCCCTGGTCGAGTATTACCATAATTGAGGGCCTCTGGTGCCGTCCATTTGACTGGGATCTGCTTCATTCCTCCTGTAGCAGAATAAACCCCATCCTGCTCCTGACGAGACATACCGAAATCACTGATCTTCACCACGCTCTCCTCTCCCACGAGACAGTTACGGGCAGCCAGATCTCTGGAGACAGGGAGAATTAGAGAGATTTATTGTAGGTTGCTCTGAAATAAATGTAAACGCACAGAAAGAGAATGCCTGAAGGAGGCAAATATAAAACAAGCTAACAAAAAAAACAACTAGAGCAAATTAAAAAGTATAGGAATGACAGACAGTGAAACAGAAAGTGCACTGGCTGTCTGGGAACTCAATCCTCTCTAGAGACACTGAAGCATGAGGGAAATCAGATGGAGCAGTGAGGTTTAATTTCCTCTCAGCTCATTACCCCAAAACCTTCCCATCGGGCATTGCTCGTAAACCACTGGTAAAGAGACTTAACCATAATAGTGAAATACCTAGAGTCTACTTATTAGATTCAATAAAAACCAGCTGTGAGCTCTGCCAGAGCTTTATGGATCCACCATCTACTATAGTTTCTCAGCATTGATCCTAAGATCTTGTGGGGTATATCACTAGATTTCATGGTCAACTGCTCACCGATGAATGCACTTCTTGCTTTCCAGGTACGCCATGCCAGACGCCACGTTCTCTGCCATCTTGATCAACATCTTGGTCTTCAGATTGTGGCCTTCTGTGCGCAGAAAGGTTAGAAAGTCCCCTCCTGCCAGCAAAATCAGAATAGTCCAACATCATATGATACATGATTTAAAGTTTATTCACTTTAAAATATAATATCAATTAGTTAAATAATTAATAAATAAAAGGTTTCTTTGTGACAGTTCCTTTATTAACTTAAATGCTATCAAATTAAATAAATACACATTTTCTTTATTTTCTAACCGTAATCATTTATTATTAATTTAACAAATATTTAATTATAAAAATAATATTAAAAACAATATATAATTAATAATGTTCTTATATGAACTATTCTAAGTAAATTATTATAAATAAACAATTACATACATAAATATTTCAATAATATTTGAATAATTTAAAAATGACCATTATACACCATATGATTTTTTTTTTTACATGTTTGTTCTTCAGTTTATCGTATGAGTACTACATTGGGAGTACTTGAAAAATATAACAAGTGTCATGTGGAATGTGTTTATTGTGCTTTTTTGTCATTTTTGGAGCTTAATTTAAATAATGTTCGCCTTTTGTGTTGCGTGGAAGAAAGACGGTCAGTTTGAAGCGACATGAGGACAGTAAAGGATGATTTATTTTTTGAGTGCACTGTTCCTTCAAATGATTTTTAATAAACGCTTAGATGTACCTTGCACCAGCTCCATGATGATATATATTGGCTGTTTTTGTGTGCAGACGCCGATTAGCTTCACTATGTTTGGATGGTCATACTGCTTTAGGATCCTGGGATAGAAATGAGAAATGAGAGTGTTATGTGAGAGTATATGCAGAATGCATGCGTTAATAAGTGTCTACACAAACCTGGCCTCCATTAGGAACTTGTTCTTGTGTTCTGCGGGCAGATTCTCTCTGCAGGCTTTCACAGCGACTGGAGTATTGTCTGAACGCAGGCGTCCACTGAACACCTCACCAAAGTTGCCCTGATAACATCCAAACATTGCAATGAGCATCATTATGAACAAAATACTGGCTTCACATGTTATTTATAATCTTTACTGACATCCTTTTATTAGTCTTTTTATATAAAACTGCTTACCCGACCAATGCTCTGTCCAAGAATGACATCATCATGTTCCAACACCCACTTATCCTAAAAAAAATCACAACCGATATAGATTTAATGGTCAGTGCCCATATCTGGAGACCACTCTCCTAATAGAAATACATGTATGAATTTAACTACTGAAAAGGTTAAAAGATGGCTTTCTGAGTTCTATCCTTTTTGTGGAAAAAAGCTTCCTCTGAGACAAAAGAGTTCATTTATGAACTTCTTGTAGGTGGACAGTAAAGAATTCAAATAAATAAACAAATCAATAAATGAAATATTGTTGCAATGTATTAAATATTTGAATAAAATTAGCATATTTTGATGTGGACACAAGGGGGAGCGAACACTTCTCTTATTTGGCAAAGAGTATTGTTCTGTTCAAAATTATAAAATATTATTATCCATTTAATAGTTTTGGCAAATACATATTGCTCTATCACTACTGTAGAACCTATATTGTGGCAAAATGGTTTATTTGTGAACATTTCCATGGGGGACTGTAAACAAAACAATATTTATTTGCATTAACATTTGTAATAATTCTATATTTTACAATAATAATAATAATAATTATAATATTATAATGATCCTTATTACAATAATTATTATAATATATTACAAGAAGAAGAAGAAACATTGGACACAAGGGAAATTGACAAAACTATTTTTCTAATTAAAGGGGTGGTCCAAAGCAGTTTCATGCATTCAGAGTTATTTACACTGTTAAAGAGTTGCATTCTCATGCTAAGCATGGCCAAAGTTTCATAAAACGATTAACAAGTATGATGGAGTATTACTGCCAAAAATCTTCCTTCTGGGTTCGTACACGTTTCGGAAAGTTTCTGTCTCTTCATGATGTAATGAAGGGTGGAACTCCTTATATGGGCATTTCTCCTAGAAGAGCGCGCCCGTGCACGCATCGACCGGAGCGAGAGCAAGAGTGCGCCCATCAACGTGCTTCATTTGGCTGCGACGCAAAGGACTCACTCGGGAAGAATGTCTCTAAAGAAGTGTGTTTTTGGTTGTAAGGGAAAGATGACCTTGTTCAGCTTCCCAAAAGAACACAGCCTTACATGAACAGTGGATACAGTTTGTTTTCGTGGCACCAACGGAGTTTCTCAAGTGTGTTTGTTGGCGAACGTTTTATAAACAAGGCCCAGTTCGACACTGGATTTTCACATCGTTTTATACTGAAAGATGGAGCAGTCCCAGCTATAAAAGATCCCGGTCATGATTCAGAACTGCAGATGGAAAGTGAAACGGCATCAAATGTCTGTGTTTTGTTGGCGATCGGTGCTTAAGTGTTCGTAACTCTTTAGCTCTGCTCACGACACGCCTCCAGAAGCTTGGCTGTTTTTGGAGAGAATCGTAAAGCTGTATCTTTCTTTTATAAATATGATAAAACTAAAGACTTTTTGGCGATATGGAGGATGCAGTACTACTCTATAGGTACTCAAGATTAACATGCGATTGGGTGAAACTATGCGTGTTATTCCCCCTTGGCTAATCTTGGCCAATACATATCAGGCTATCACTCCTCAGCAGCAATCTATATAGTTATCATATGACTGATTTGGGATCAGTGATAAACCTTAGCGATGGGTCTCTTCAGCTCAATGTCTGTCCTCTTCGTGACGGTTTGATGGGAGATGGTGAGGTGCTTTATTAGCAGCGGTACAGAGGTGAAGCCTTCACCGTCAAGGCGATACACACCCTAAACACACACACATAAACATGCATAGAATGGCTTTACAGTTAATCCCTGCACACATGATATACTGACACAAATATCACTTATTATACCCACTCACTTCTGTACTCTGAATGAGGAAGTGCCGGCACTGGCCGCCCCAGTGCACAGACAGCACATATTCCTGTTTCCCCTGGCTTTCCCGAACGAGGAAGTCGCCATCATTCTTCAGCAGTTCCTGCACCTCCAGACGGGGGATGGCACCGTGATACCAGCTCTGCTGGGTCAAGGGTTTCTCCGCCTCGGGCACCGGCGCCAGGGCGGGGGGAACCTGGTGAGATGTATAAAACACACTACTCTACAGGAAGAAGTTGCACATACAGCTGTGAGCAGAGAGCAGGAGGTGAGAGAGGAAGAATGACACTAAAAAACACCAACCGTGTACTTGGGCTTGAACAAGCTGCTGAGATGGCTCACGATTACATCCATGTTGAGGAGCTTATGGTCTTTGTCACGCTCCTGCAAGATCAAACAATGAATAATACAATAGCATGACAAATAAAACTACATTTATTAAAAACCTCTTGTAATTCAGTCCATCATCTATCATAGTATAGCATATATAACTTAGCATTTTATTTATCTTAGACCCTTATTTTATTTAGGTTATTTATGATGTTTATACATTTTTAATTAATTTCTTCTAAGGCAGTATATTCTAGGTAGTTTGGGAAGAGACTGAAAATGCAAATAGTATTATGTCTCAACAAATAATTACATACATACATACATATACACATATACATATATATATACACATATATATATATATATATATATATATATATATATATATATACACATATATATATATATATATATATATATATATATATATATATGTATATATCTCTATCTGAAGTGTTCACATTTTTACAATGACAATAAACCTTCTTGTCCACATAATTACATAATTTTTTGCAAATAAATAAGTAGTGAATAACACACACAGCTTCTGAATGTTTCTTTTTACAATGACAATAAACTGTACTGTACTTGAAATTATAGATATTCACATATCTGTTTGGAAAACATACAGTTAAATCGGGAGATCAGCTAAACAAACTGCCTACAGATGATTTACAGTGGAATCATGTCTCAGTCTTGTGATTTATCCTTGAGAAACAACCATATTCAGAAAGGCCAACCAGCAGCTTGTGAGCAAGTCCTGGTAGTTCAGAGTCAACAAGGTTGTGTAATTCTCATATTTCAAAATCAATGTAACAGCATGACTGGCTTAGATCATTTTACATTGCACTGCATTTTACAGCTTTGAAGCCACTTTATTCTTTACAGGGGCCATTTCATGCTTTTCATCTTAATTACAGTCGACTTATTTTACTGTTATCGATAGTTCATCTGGGCTTTATGACAATGGGTTGATATGCAGTACTCATCTGTCTGATGCCACAAAGTTGCTGATTACTTTAAAAAATAGTCTTTCCACTGGAAAGGAAGTTCAGAAAGTTACAGTATATTTTCATACACAGCAACAATGAACTTATTTCAAACGATAACAAAACCGATTTCTCATGATCTTATTACTCCATCAACCTGCAAGTAAACATGTTTTAAAAGTCAGATGTGTAGTTTATTTATTTAGTACAGCTGGATAGATTTGCTTGTTTTGAAGAAAAGAAAAGCCCAGGTTTAGTCTAAGCTATCCTGAAACCTTTCCGACAGGTCAAGCACAATTGAAGTCCGCAAAGCAGATGTACTGTAGGAAGAACTGAAGCTCTCGGAACAGATTTAATGATACGAGAGTGGACTCACTGAGTTGCTGGATGTGATGGATATCTGATCATCATCCAGGCCTATAGGTGGAGCCTCCTCACTGCCAAGAGTCTCAAGCTTATCAACCAGAAGCCTCCGCTGGGCCTCCAGGCGAGCTCGAGCCACCATGGACAGAACTACCTGCTGTCTGCCGTCCTCCAGAGCATTACGCTTACTGAACTGATACACCCTACAAAAACAAACAAAGGAGAACAAGCTCACATGTGTGTAAACAGCAGTGAGAATTCTGTGAAATCTGAATGCTCTTATTGATTCTAAATGATTTTATTAGATACAGATTGTCAAACTCTATTTCTGCCCATGTCCCCCAATAAAATTAGTTAAATAAAATAACATTTAATTTTTAGCACCAACGCATTGAATTCTGGTTATTGTGGGAGTAGTTTTTCTTTCGTTCATTCCTTCCTTCTTATTTCATAACCTTTGAGTAGTAAATATTTTTAGGTATAAATACCAGTTATGGTTTGGTTGATGACAATGACAAACTATTTTGAAACTCTGTTTTAAAATGGTACATTTTAAACAGAATATTAGATTAGATTAGATTCAACTTTATTGTCATTGCACATGTAGGTACAAGGCAACGAAATACAATAGAGAAGAACACAGCACAACATGAGGAAAGAAAGGAGAAAAAATAATCCCCACACTATGCTCCTAAACGGGAGTACAGTGTGAGAACAGACAAAAACCTCAGCACAGAGCACAATCAATACAGAAACACACAACTCGCAGCAGGGGGAGGGTAATCCAGTTCAGACGAACAGCCATCTGGTCTGCAGCCATTACAGCGCTAATCACAGACCCGCTTGTCAGACTGGCGGGAAAAAGCGGCAAAGGCGTTGGATAGGGGGTTTGGGAGGTGAATGAATATCTGTATGTATGTGCGTATGAGTGTGTGTATGTAAGTTTGTGTATTGTAGGCCTTGAGATCCGCCGCGCTGGCACTCGAAAAAACAAGTTGTCTCAGTCCGCAGATTGTGATGCGACATAGCAATTGCCATGGAAGCGGCCTTGGTCGGAACCCAACGGTCGACAATCACCAGGTGTCTGTTGAAGGGGGAGGGAAGCAAGAGAGCGTCTCCCTGCAGCGTTCTTCCGGAGGGTTGAATTCCAGAGCAACCTTGTCAAGCTGTCTGTTGTTTTGGGAAGCCGAAAAGAGATAAGATTGTTTGGTCTTTGGGATAGCAGCTGCATACCAATTTCACAGCTACTCTCTTTGTCCATTCTGATCTCCAAGTCCATAAATTTTTCCCTGCAAAGCCGTGAGCTTGGCCGTGATAGAATCCATATTGCGGTTTATAGTCTCAGTCTCAGCGCTGACCGCTCTGCCCACTGCTTCAATCATGACAGGCAGCCTTTGTGAGGCTTTGGACAGCTGTTCCCGTCTCCTGAATTCTCCAATAACCCAGGGCAAAGCATAATCCAATCAGCAGAAACTCCGTTATCATGGTTCCGAATAGGTAGATGTCGTCAATGTCCTCCACGGAAAGAGCCCCCAGACACATGACCCGCCATCTCTCCCATGCGTCCATCGTGTAGCCAGTAGCAAACGTTCCAGCCGGACAATTAGGTTCCCCCGATCCCAAACTTCTAGTCGAGAAGATGGTGTCAATTGCGTTAAGAGACCAGTTGATCAGATCCATAATTTCGGTTTGTAGAACAGTGCAGAGAGAGTCTCTAAAGTATTAGACAAGGACAAGACGAGAGAGCAAGTAGGGAAGATAAGGGGAGGGAGAGGAAAGGAAATGCGACCGCCTTCGCTGAGAGCCAAACGAGAAATATGTTTGTTTTATTAAAGTTTTCCTTTCTCTTTGGAGTGTTACAAGCTGTTTGTGCATAGGTAAAATCCCTGAAGTTGCAAATACTAAATATCTCAAAACCAGAGAGATATTCTTTATAAAAGTTAAGACTCGACCACGGCCTCCTAAAACGGCTCATGTAAACTGGCCCCCACATGTCTACGTCACAGTGTGGGAAGATTTGCAAAACACCGCCCAAACATATACGCAATGAAAGAAGGCAGAACTATTATCCGGTGCCATGTCCTGGAGACACTGTGTTTCATTGTGAAAGCGAAAGTACTTTGTTTGGGCTTCCAAAAGAGGACACAACTAGAAATCAGTGGTTAAGTTGTATTTACAACACTGTTCCAGAACAGTTCAACCCAAATATTCAAGTGTGTGCAGCGCATTTTACAGAGGACTATTTCCTGAACTTGGAAGCTACAATGCTGGCTTGCTCAAAGGCTGTTTCTATAAAGTGGGGCAATTCCAACTTCGCAAGGACAGTCTGGCGCTTTTGACTCACAGCCTGTAAGTTAGTTTTCATATTTAAAGAATTTGCCACTGACGATTCAAACTTGAGTTCTGAGCAGTGTAGAGTCGTGCATGTTGTTTGTTGATCATAAATGCAGACATGATAATGTTTACATGGCGCGATGCAACGCAACGCATAAAAAGACAGTAAGTCATTATATTCAGTAATTATGTCCCCACTGGATGCAACAAATGCCTCCTTTACAATGGGTTTTATTGTTTTTGTGTGGTCATGCCAGGACACGGCATCACAATACAGTAAGGGGGCGTAACATTTCCGTCTCACGCTTGAGGTATTCGGCCAATTACAATGCACTGGATAGCTGGCCAATCAGAGCACGCCTCGCTTCTCAGAATGGTGAGCTTTGTAAAAATCGCCGCGTTTCTGAAAGGCGGAGCATAGAGGAATAACAGTAATGTACAGTATGTGGAAAATAATGTGCTTTTTGAACCTTAAACCGCATAAACACATTGCATTGCACCAAATACACAAAATAATGTTCTTTTTAGCAACATCATTTGACCCCTTTAAGAACTTGCTGCCCTGTATGATTGATTTATATGAAACAACTGAGCGTCCGGGACAGCGGAATTTGTAGTTGTAGATAATAGCCACACATGTGCATCAGTAAATTTGAAGCCACAGACAAAAGTTGCAAACTTGTAGATTTTTTTCTCTCTCCCATAAACACAACACAACAGTTACACCTTCTCGGATCCTTCATTTCCGGTGCACGAATCCTATCCTACGAATCACAAATCATGAAACTCGTACGCTCACATGTTTTGCTACTATTGCTGCAGTGAATATGGTGCAAAACACATTCATACACCTGCATCAAAAATGTGAAGTCGAGGACAAATTTTGTACATCCGCAAATCAGTATTTAAATTCTTGCAATGAGATTTGCACACTTGTAGAATGTTTTCTTACACAGGCTTATATTTTTTTTTTGGATTCTTTTTCTAGCTACGAGTCCTAAACCATTGCCGCTACAGATGCACAAATCACTTTTGCCCCATATGTCACACAGATATGTGGTGCAACTTGTAATTTGCAAGTGAAAAACAGCTGATTCAAGCCGTTGTCGTGATGCACTTGTGTTTGTGCTAGAAAAAGCATTATTAAAGCATTATTTACCTCAATAAACTCCTAATTTGCTGCTTATTAATAGTTGGTAAGGTAGTTGTAAAGTTTAGGTACTGGGTAGGATTAGGGAAATAAAAAATATGGTCCTGCAGAATATGTGCTTCATAAGTACTAATAAACAGCCAATATGTTAATATTAGGCATGCTAATAAGCAACTAGTTAATAGTGAAATATTGGTCCCTTTACTAAAGGGTTACCATAAACGATGAAAAATTTACATTTTTAAGGTGAACTATTCCTTTAAAGACATAGAAGTGAGTGGCCAGTCACTTTTGGCCAGACTTTTTTCCCAAAATATATTTGACTATAATTTTATTGACACTAATTTGTTACATACATTTATAAACTTTTTGAAAACATTAAATGCAGAATGCTTCCCTTAACCAATCAGAATGAAGCATTTCCAGGAGTCATAAGACCCAGGGCTTTATGCAGTATCACTTTATATGAATTCATGTCTCAATCACACATCAGAACACACTTTTA
This sequence comes from Barbus barbus, assembly GCF_936440315.1. Taxonomy (NCBI): domain Eukaryota; kingdom Metazoa; phylum Chordata; class Actinopteri; order Cypriniformes; family Cyprinidae; genus Barbus; species Barbus barbus. The sequence continues at coordinate 10,945,434 of NC_136730.1, forward strand.
ATTCAATATTGGATATTTAATATTAAACATGATGGTGATATGGTGCAGGGAATCTAATTTTTGTTATATAAATTTTGTTAATCAGTTTGAATCTAATAGGAGCGACACAGCTATTTGGTTGCTCTAGAGTAAATGAATTGTAAGTGACTTTGCATGAATGCGGTTGATAAATGTTTACCCGCCTAAAAAGATGTAGAAACTTCCTCTTACTTAGCATTTGAATTGCAAATCTGGAGCACAGGAGTTCAGACGTGTAAGGAGAGTTCACAGGCTCACCTCTGGCCTGTGTTTGCAGAGCCCTCCTCATTCTGCAGATCCAGCTCCAGCTGGTTGACGGTGGCCTGCTGAGAACCAAGAGTACTAGCGAGACACAGGAGCTCCTCCTCCACAGCGGTGAGCCTTGGAAAAGAGAAAAAATTAGAAGCCATAAGAGTGCAAAATGAGTTATGATGAAACAGAAGATAGTCAAAATGCTGAAGGCCAGTAACACTGAGTTACACATTATAGGAGGAAATATGTATCATGTTTACTTACATTTTTTCCAGTTGCTAAACGTGTTTACAGTATATTTGCATAAACTCTACACTAATGTTCACAAGTTTGAGATTGGTAAGATTTAAAAAAAATGCTCTTATGCTCATCAAGGCTGCACATATTTGATAAAAAATACAGTAAAAACAGTAATATAGTGAAATATTATAACTTTAAATGACAGTTTTCTTGTATTTCAGTATTTAGCAAATAAAAGAGATCAGCTTTAGTCTGTGGCTGAACAGAGTGAATAATTTCATGTTGTTTTCTTTACTTTAAAGTTTGTGAACAGGTTCTGATGCCATTATGAATATATGCGTTTAGAATTTTTGAGAAAAACAAATGTTAAACACATTTTGTAGCTTGTGTAAAAAGTGTTTAAAGCTTTCAAAAAACTCTGTTGTAGGAAACAGGATAATGGGTTGGGATGTTCTGCTTAGAGAATGAATTTAAGTTTGTAAGTAATTGAAAAAAAAAAAAAAACAATAATTTGGTTCCTAATTAGACGATGCCCTACGGTCAACACTCGCACAAAAACAAATAATGAACCAAAAAGCAAACAGGCTATGGAAAAATACTCCTCGTTCCCTACCCTCTAAAAACACTAATAAAAAAAATAAAATAAAAAAAAGTTCACATGATGGTTTCAGAAGAAATAACTTCTTCGCCTTCTGAGAGTTCTGATTTCACTTCTACCTTTCTATGACATTTTTGCTTTCACTGGTGCCACTGTGCTGTACAGCGGTGTGCAGAAAGAAGAAGAAACTCACCGATGCTGGATCCCCTCTACTGTGAGCTCATTGAGCTGCAGATCTTCAGGCTTCAGATCTTCAGCGTCCTCCAACAAACTGCCGTCAAACTCCACACATGCAGGAACCTCTCCTCTCGACCTGCACATACATATACGTACATATTGTACACGTGCACGCAGAGACATGGACAGACAGAAGACTGTCTACCCTTTTAAAGGTGCATTAACATGAAAGCGTCTGCAGGCCCATGCATAATATCAAACACAATATTCATTAGGAAAAAATGTAGGGCGGGACTTGATTTTATCCATCATGATTTGATTGGTGGCTATGATGTTATTGGTTATATTGCAATGCCCACATGGCCTAAGTTACGTCCAAGATTTGAGCAGTGTTGTAACTACATTATTATACAGTAAACACATTTTCATTCTCTATTGACAGGCATTCAATGACAATTGTGGCTTTTTTTCTAAAGCAGAATACAAATGATATTTATTTACAAACTATTTATTAATTCATTTATGCATATATAATTGCATGCAAATATTTAATTACATTATAGTAGATGTCTGACCAGTGACCATTTAATTTTAGAGGACTCTTAAAAGCTACAAATAAATAATTATTTGTAGCAGACTTTCACTTTAAAACTCATGCACCAGCAGGACAGTTGCTAATGAAAGGCTTGAAACTCTGAGGAACTGTTTGATCGCACATGGCACAACACATTTTCATTCTCTATTGACATACATGCACATTAGGAGCAATTTGCATTTGATTTTTTAAAAAATAATTAGAAATAATTTTTATTGCAAATTAAATTACATATAACTACATGCAAATATTTAATTAGATTATTCTAGACATTTTGCCAGTGCCCATTTATATTTGGAGGACTCTTAAAAGCTTGAACTGGACCTATTTTTTTGTTATTTGTTGCAGGTGTTCATGCACCAGCAGCATATCTGCTAATAATGAAAGGCCTGGTATTGTGAGCAACTGTTTGATCTCAACGTCATTTCTTTATAATATTGTGCACGGATGAATCAAAATAATACCAGGAACATCTATTATGAAAAGAAACAGGGTCCATTTGATTTCATGTTGACTAAGAGATGAGAATAAGTTACGCAGAGGATAAACAAGCAAGTTGGCATGCAACATCCCTTGTTCCTCTGGTCCAGGATCCCATTGCATTCAACAAAACCTGGGAACAAAAGGGAAAGATATATACCTGTTCTGCTGGATGAAGTTCTCATACTCTGTCTGTGGCTGGATGGCTTTCAGGGCATTGGCCATTTCAGTGTGAACACCAACCACCTCATCATGAAGCACGCTAGACAGATCGAAATACTCCTGCAGAATCTCCTTCCTAAGAAAACAGCATGCCACATCAGTCATGTGTGTTTTAACACGCAAGACACAGCAAACCTACTTCTTTTTTACCAACTGTAACTGTATATGTCCATGTACAGCGTATGCGAGAAGTGAACAGTACAACATAGCGTCCATTCAAAAAGCAGAAGTCACTGTGGGGAAAGTTGTTAGCTCTTAAAATAAAGCAATGAGTAATTAGGCCAGTAAGCAAGCACCTAGCAAGAACCACAATTTAGAAACTATTAAATACTATAGTTTAGATAATTTTTCAGGAAATTACGTTTACTTTATCTACCACTGTCATGAATAGAAATAAAATCAAATGGCAGAAAGAATCTAAAAGCATAAAGACCCATGCTAACTACTATGATTTCACAGTATACGGTTATAGTGATGATGTTATTAATGTTGACTCACAGAATAAGCACCATTTCCTCCTGTAGCGTCTGCAGGGCTCCTAGTAGGCCCGGATGGCTTTGGCCGTAGTGGAGTTGGTGATGCACCTGCGCGGCCTTCACCGACAGCACATATTCATTGTGGTGCTCGTGCAGTTTCAGAGTGGCTTTGATGTAGCGCTCCTTTGCTTTGTCACGTTCTTTGTCTGTACAAAAGACCATCCACAAATACACATGAACATCTAGAAGAAAGTTGATGTACAGCTGTGCATCAGGCACAAAAGACTATGCAACCCTTTATATTTACAGTATCACATCTGTTTTGTGTTTTTGTTCAGTTATATAGCCCTCATGTTTCCATTGTCTTTGTCTAGCTTTGTTCTACGTAACCCGCTGTTTGGTGAGTTGCTTCATGCTCATGCTAAGTCAAGTCTATTTATCTTGTATTTTTTCACGTTTGGATTTAATTAAACTGCACATGGGTTCAGCAATCTTGCCTTCAGTGGACTGAATGTTACAGAAAGCTAGACCATTAATCATGAACCCAGCAATTCGTCTTCTGCATCTTCATCAGGGCAATCGCCCCATTGATGAGTTTGTGGATGACTTTTGTGGATTGTGTAATTTAGTGGATTTTAATGACACTGCTCTCAAAGGAATTGTTTTTTTTTTTTTTGGTTTAACAGAAGAAATATCTTGTTTAATGCTGCATAACACCCCTCACTGGACTCTGGCTCAGTGTATTGACCATCCTCTTCTGCTGTGGGGTTCCTCATTCACTGTGGGAACTGCAGACGAGGGACCCCATACTGCCACAGTACCCACCAAGCTAAAGTCCTCAGCCTCGATGGCCACCACAGGCCTCGTCATCTCATGGCCGCAACACCAGAGTCATGTCATGTCAGGGCTGCTCACGTTTCTTAGTGCTGTCACCCCAATGACCATCAAGCCAGAGTCTTGCAACCACTTTTAGACCAAAAACACATCATCATCACTTTGTGTGTCATGTCATGGCCTTGGAGGCCACTCATGAACTCTGCCTACCATGTCACAACCACGGAGACCATTTGAAAACTCTTTACCTGTCCTGTCAAGGCCACAGAGGCTGTCTCTAAACCCCCTGTCTTTGCTGTCGCGGCCAGGTGGGCCATCCACGCTTCTGCTCCATCATGGCCTCCTAATCTCTGAGGGTCTTCAGTCCAGTCTGCTCTACTGAGGTGGTCCTTCCTGGTTGCCTGCTCCGCCAGCTCCACCCTGGTCTCTGGCTCTGCCCTAGTTTCCTGATCCTTTTATGGTTACTCCATGTCCTAGCTCCTCTACTGCTCCACAGTGTGCCGTTAAGCCCAAAGTATACTTTAGTCTTGTACGTGTACGCTAGCGTACAGTCGATTGTGCAGCCTTTCAAAGTATTTTGCACAGTCCTTCAAAACTATTTTTCTCCAGAAGTTACGACCAATAAAAATCTCTTTTAAACTCCTTTAAACTAAAGTTGCGGCTCTCTCATAACCCTCTCACACAAGCGCTTGTCAATGCAGCCGTTTGTTGTTGTTGCAGTCTCCGCTATTTTTTTGTTGTTGTTCCGTCTCTTTAGTTTAATTTTTTACTATGAAACAGCGGCCTGGGCCAGTGTTGCCACCTTGTGGAACAACTGATTAGTGCAAACCCAAGTCAATGAGCATGTGCTACCTGCATGTACAAACATGTGCCATTACAAAAACTGGATGGTGCGCGTGCTTTTCTGGTAATGAAATTTGCGTCACTCGCACTGTATGCTTACCTTCGTGTACACATAAAAACCGAAATGTGCTTTGGGCTTTACGGATCCAGGCCCACCACTGCTCCACGGTCTAGGCCCGCCACCACGCCATGATGCAGGTCAAGTTCCACTTTACAGTCCCGGCCCACCATCCCTTCCCCATGATCTCCTCTACTCTACCACTCTCTTGGAATTTTGGGTTTATATTGGGTTTTGGGTGGGTGTCATGTTAGGGTTCTTTAGCTCTAGAACTGCAGAGCCTGAACCGCTCTTGGGCTACCACCCAGAGGTTGTCCCAGACCAGACAGGAGTGGAGGACTTTTGTCGCTGCCCTATATGCCAAAGGCATGAAAGCTGATGTTTTCATGCCTTTTATTTTGAAATTCTCATGGTTATACTTCCTGTTTGTTGTGCGTTTCCCTTGCTCCTCTTGTGATCTTGCAATGTGCTACCCTTGTCCACGAGTCACGTTCTGATTGGTTGTTTTGGTCATGTGTTTCTCTGTTCTGTTTGGTCATTGGTTCATTGTATGATTGTTCACAGGCCTTCTTTGTTTAGTGATTAGTCCTAGTGTGTATATATAGCCCTCATGTTTCCATTGTCTTTGTCTAGTTTCTAGTTTCTGTTTATCTTTTATTTGTTCGTGCTTTGGATTTAAATAAACTGCACATGGGTTCAACAAACTCTCCTTTAGAGAACTGAATCTTACAAGATGTATAATTGCTTTAAAATAATGAAATACTCACACCACAGGTCAAACTCTTACAGTTTGTCTAAATCTTAAATCTTACAGTCAGTAAGATTTTTTAAAATAATTCAAAGTGATAAGACATTTATAATGTAATAATAAGTTTTACTTCAAATAAATGCTGTTATTTTGAATTTACCATTTATCCAAGACAACTGTTTTCATCATTGATATACTACTACTACAAATTTTCTTGAGCAGCAAATCTGAATGATTTATGATGTATCATGTGACACTGAAGACTGGAGTAATAGCTGCTAAAAATTCATCTTTGTCATCACAGAAATAAATTACTTCTTAAAATGCATTTAAATAGAAAACAGCTCATTTTAAATTGTAAAAATATTTCAATATTACTGTTTTCACTGTATATTTGAACAAATAAATGCAGCCTTGGTGAGCATAAGAGCCATTTTACGGACCCCAAAGTTTTGAGCAGTATAGTGTAGATCATTCATTCTTTCAACTTTATTCATGTCCCCCAAGGGGCAATTAGTTTTCTCAAGAGCTCAAGAGCTATAATCTGAAGAGCTATATTTGCTTATTTAAATCAGAAAGCCAACAAACCATCTGCTTTGACCACCAAGTGCTTTAAAGGTTATAATACACCTTGCTTATCCTATCAAAGCATGAAGAATTGTCTCCATCATGTGCAGATCATTTCAATAATGCCTTCTTAACTGCAAATATAGAGTATCTGTAATTTACCTTTCTTGTTTGTGGCCTGTATATTCATTATTTTACTGTATTTTCATTTTGGCCTGCCTAAGTGCTGCAAGAGGTGCTCTGCTGAGCATTCACACTATGGCCGCTGGAGAAACCACATTTAGTTTCTCTCATTTCCTCTGGAAACTTTGTTATCTCTTTTTATTACCTGACAAACATGTCTTTGTGACCTGAGAAACAGGACAAGTACACAAATGCCTTGTTTACACGTAATATCATAAAAGCATTCAGTGTTTAAACATTAAACAGTTCCTCTTATTGGATGTTATCTGTTCAGCACAGACTACACAACTCAGTCAAAATGAAAGAAAAATGGCCAGGCTTTTTAGAGAACTATGCAGCAGCGAGGCATCTTACCTTTGCTTGCTTCCTGGTACTTTCTTTTAGCCTGTGTCGCATCCCGTACTAGCTGTCTGTAACTGGACTTGAGCCGGTCCAGCTCAGTTTGGGTGACCTAACCTTACACAACAGGGCAAAAAAACCAATCAAAATCCAGGTTGGTGCATCAAAGTGAGTCACATATGTCATGGGCAATCAAAGGCATGAAAGAACGATGAGCAAAAACTCACTGCTGACAATCAATTCAATATGTTACTAGCCAGCTTTAGATGTGAGGTTGAATGTGTGTGATATTTAGCTAATAATAGCTTTAAAACCTCCAGGCTACACATAAGTAATGGAAATAACGATTTATTTGCTGCAGTAGTCACTTCCTATATCTGTGAATGCAGGCTGTGCACTCAAACTACTGTGTTTTGGTGAAAATTCAAGCATTTCTGAATAGAAGCCAAATCACGCAAAAATGCAAGCTGTACTATGACCAACATGGACAGGTTGCCTGACAAAACTACTGAGAGTGAAATAAAATTATCATGTTGTGTCACCACTTAATTTCAACTATAAATTCTGGTTCCTGAAGTTAACAGTTTCAACTGTAACTTCGACCATAAACGGACAGACAGACACACAAGGTTTTGTTGCTGATAGAGCTGATAAGATTCACTAGAAACACTGCTCTAAACAGGTTTTTTTTCATTTCCTGTATATAGTGTATATGTTTGCAGTGTTAAACCATTCAAGAATTCACAGTAACCATCTGAAGATCAACTGGCTACTTGTGCTTCAGTTTTAACTTCAAAATTCAAAGGGATTGAAATAAGCTTCAGAGCATGGCAATGCAGAAACCGCTACTGTTTATCAAGCAAATAAAATGAGCGCAAACAGAAGAGCTGCTTGATGGCTTACCACTTTGCATTTCCTCTATCTAATTTAGAACAAAGGCAAATAGGAGATAATTATAGATGTTCTGATGAAAATGTGACTGATGCCTGTATGTGAAAAGATCGCACATATAGGGTGTATATTTCTATTTCAAATAAATTCTTTTCGACTGTTTCAACCTCTGCGATGCTGTTGTTTTGAACTTTGAACTTCCTATTTAATCAATGAATCTTGAGAAAAAAAAATCAATTTCCACAAAAATATTAAGCAGCACAACTGTTTACAACATTGATAATAATAAGAAATGCTTCTTGGCCAGCAAATCAGCATATTAGAATGATTTCTGCAGGATCATGTGACACTGACTGAAGACTGGAGAAATGATGCAGAAAATTAAGCTTTGCGTCATAAATTACATTTTAAAATATACGAAAACAGTAAGCAGTTATTTTAAATGAAATAATATTTCACTATATTACTGTACTTTTTTGATCAAATTAATAAGCATCTTGATAAGCATCAGAGAATGTTTTCAAAAACATAAAAAAAGCTCTTACCAAGCCCAAACTTCTAAACAGTGGTGTATATGGGAGTAAAAACACATCTTGGAGGAAAATCAGTTCAAATATATGCATACTTCATGATTCACACACATATTTCCTCATTTAATGTGTAACTTAATATTACTGTCTCTCAGCACTGTGACTATCTTCTACTGCAACACAACTTGAATGGTAGCATATATATGCAAGAAATAAGATTCCAAAAGGGGATTTTCACTGTGATTCTATTAGCTCCTCTAAGAACCTTCAGTTCTTAAAATAACAATTTTTTTCTTCGTATGAAGAACATTTTATCTAAAGAATGTTTTTCCACTGTAAAGAACCTGAAAAGATTATGGACGTTAAAGGTTCTTCACGGAACCATTGATTTGACAATAAGGAACCTTCATTGTTGAGAGTGTATGAGTATGAGAGTGATGTGCGTGTGGCGCTGACCCTGCACAGTTCCTGGTTGAGAAGGTTCCACTGTTCCCCGTAAGTCTTCCTCAGCTGCTGCTTGTCCCGGATGAGGAGGGTGAGTTTGCTGAGGGGTCCCACCATCAGATCCTCAGAGTGCTTGCGCATGATACGACTGAGGCTCTCCGTCTGACTGACCAGCACGTTCCACGACTGTGAGCGAGAAAATTAAGTTTTACAACGTAGGCACTGAAAATGTGAATGCATAATTATATTTTCCTGTGGTGCATGCACCTCTCAAGTGAAAGCAACAATCAAAAAATTACTTGCATTCTGAATGTTTGAGAATTGCGTACTCAGAGAAAATAAAGCAATTTTAGGCCTGTTCATGCCCTATGCTCAATTAGAGGTTTTAGCATCAATAGAGTCTAAACCAGGGGTCACCAAACTTGATCCTGGTGGGCCGGTGTCCTGCAGAGTTTAGCTCCAATTTGCCTCAACACACCTGCCTGGAAGTTTCAAGTATACCTAGTATGAGCTTGATTATCTGGTTCAGGTGTGTTTAATCAGGGTTGGAGCTAAACTCTGCAGGACTCTGGCCCTCCAGGACCGTGTCTGGTGACCCCTGGCCTAAACCGTTTGGAAAGTCTTCAAAGAAAAAGTCAAGAATATCAGACAAAGCCTGGGGGTTTTTGACAGCAGGTTTTAGATTGTTACAGTGCAATTTCCAAGCGTTAATATCGCATGCAAAGTAGAGATTTATAGCATTTTAACATGGATATACCATCCAAATGCATTAAAATCTCTAATATAAATTGGAATCAATCACTGGAAATTCTAAATACAAGCCTTCTGAAACTTTATACTCGCTAAGGGGATCCTTCCAACCTTATTAAACTGGCTGATGTAGTCGAGACCTCCTCCAGGCTGAGAACCTTCCAGCTTCTCAACAATAGCTGACATCTGATGCAGCTGCATGGAGAATTCGCGATCGCTCTTGGCCCTCTGCGTCATCCATTTCTTCATCACCTCCATCAAACGCAGCTCAGAGTCTTGTAGTTTCATTAGAGCGGCATGACCCTGAGGACACCACAGGTCCTCCGCGAAGCCCATACCTGCAGCACACTACTACAGCTAATTGTGTGCAAAAATGTTATGATCAGTTAACAGGTAATCAAAAATAATATCTAAGAGTCAAGATGACCTACAGTGTGTATGTGTCAGCAGCAGTATGTTGGTAAAAGAAACTCTGGTCAGGTCAACGAGAAACACCACAAACCAAGATCTACAGAAAGAGGAAGAATATTATAGACTTTTAAAATGCTTTAAATGTGCATTTCATCACATCATCGAAGCCTTTTGTGTGCCGGTTGCAAAAAAGGATTGCAATAAACGTTGTAGTTTTCAGAAGCTTTCATTTCCTCACGGGCAATTTAGGACAAGAAAGGATGTCTATAATCACCACTTCCCTTATTGCAACGGCATATCAAATGCGAAAGTTATTTAATAGCAGACAGCTCAGTCATGAGGAAATATTCTGAAATGCCAAAAAGTTAACGATTTACAAAGCACAATATCTACTTTGTGTACATCAGTAAACAAAATAGTGATCTTGTTCCAAAATACAGAATTATTTCCATCTCTGCAGTTGTTAACCACTATAGGCCTACTTGAACTAAACTAGCTATAGTTTTTATTAGCTAGAAGCTACTTTAAAATTACAAAAACAACAAAGTATGAGAACTAAACTTAAAAAATATTAAAGCGCACCATGTCTTTTATATTTAACCAAAAAGCAACTCGTATTGATTTCCATGCGAAATGTATTTTCCATTTATTTTTGTTTGTGTAGTACTGACCCATTACAGAAACGAATAAGGTCACATTTTGTTTAATAAAATGGATAAAGACATTGAATAAAAAAAAAAAAAATCCAGCTGTTCAAAGATTAAAACAAACAAAAGGAGATGGCGTCGTGACGTCACCGAGCGTTTCTCCTACTACAGTCAGTTAATGGCTACAATAACAACATTATTTTATAATGAGGAATTATTTTCTTAAATGAATCAAACACCAGAGGACATACAGACACTGTATAACACCAGAGCACCGATTATTTCATATATAGTCGACAGTGTGAATTCTCACCTCAGCTGTGTCTGGCGCAGAGAAACGCACCTGTCAGAGCGATAAGAGCACGAAATTCTCCATTATAAGAGAGAGACGAGAAGAAAGAGCGCGTCGAAACGCTGAAGACGAGACAGACGAGCTCTTGCGATGATAGCGGCGACTCTAGAGCTCAAACCAGGAAGAGTCCGGCAGGCGAGACAGAACAACACCACCTCCTCAACCACCCTGACACCCTTGCCATACTGATACTGCATTATTTCATTAACCCTGTCTGCTATGCATGCACGTATGCATTCATATTTGTATTAAAATATGATTTTATTGCAATATATTTAATATCATAAATAATACTAAAAGCATGTTAAACATGAAACTAGACAGAAGCAATAATTCAGAAGCTTATGGCATGCATAATAGTATGTGCTCTCTCTGTCTATATATAGGCTAATTTCTTAAATGCTTAAAGCCTGATACATTTATACACAAAAATATACAAACACTAGTAGCACAATAGTTTATTTGCATCTTACTATTACTATTTGTGACCCTAGCCCACAAAACTAGTCATAAGGGTCATTTTTTTTAAATTGAGATATATATATATATTTTTTTTTTTTTTTTTTTTTTTTTTGACAACGACTATGATGATTCATAGGTTTTTTTTTTTTTTTCCGTGGGCACATGTTTTTGAGGATTACACACATGTAACATTGTACAAACTGAGGGAAGTCATCTGGAAGTCCACTTCTGTTGCAAAACAGGCCATGCCCAAAATATTCTCTCGTTTCATTTTTGTAGTATTTTAAACAATTGGTCAAGACACTGACCGACCGGTCAAATCAATCAAACACATTTGTAGCATAGTCAAATCTCCCTTTTGAGGCCAACGCACCCAACACTCCAATCTCAACAGGATTATAGGCCTTTCTTAGCAAAACAGTTCCAAGTAGAAACCTTTAAAAGGTGCCATGTACCTTTGTCAAAGAAATCTCAATTTACACTTAGCCTAAAAAAAAAAAAAAAAAAGACTACTAAAGCTTTCAGCATGGCTGTGGACTGAGATTTGATCTGACCTATAAGAAATACAACAGAGTTCACAAAGGAAAATGCTGAAGTTTGCATAGATCTTTATTTTTTTGTATAATCTATAATTCGCATATTGACATCAATTAAATAAAAGGGAAAAAAAAACTCTTTAAATTACATGTAAATGACAATGCACCATATATAGTACAAAAATAGGCCTTATTTTTATATAGTTGTCCCGTCTCAGGTAGTCATACAAATGATTGGTGTTTTCTACTTGGGGATCTACATGCATCAGTTGACTCTTCAAATAAAGATGAAAATAATCCTATGGTTCCAGGTTCTCACTCGAGTCTGAACACACACACACACACAAACAAACACTCGAGCCCTTAAAGTGCAATGCAATCATTGCACCATAAGGGTGAAAACCTATTGCGTGTGACCTTGGTAACAACTTCTGCCACAACACTAGTTTAGACCACAACCGCTAAAATATAATTCAAAACAGCCACTTGAAGCATTCTCTGAAGGTGAATGGCCAAATCACTCATCTAATTCAAAACTTAAACTAACCTCAATTAAAAAAAAATTATTTTTTTTTTCCCTTCAGTGTTTTTTTTTTTCAGGTCATGTTATCGCTCTAAGGCAAGCAGATGTTTTAGCTGTGCTCTTTGGTCATACCTTCACAGTCTTTGAGACTTTCCAAAATACCTGTAACAATCATTACTGCAGGGGGCAGAACAAGCTATTTTACAGTTTAGCTAAACAATAGTGTAGAGAAGTTAATAAACATGCATTTTGAAATTAGATTCAACTGTGTGTGTGTATATATATATATATATATATGTATACATATACACATATATATATATATATATATATATATATATATATATATATATATACACACATATATATACATACATTCATATATATATATATATATACACATATATACACACATACATGCACGTGTGTGTGTGTGTTTGTGTAAATAAATGCAAAAAAGTGGCCCAATTTATCCAAATTCATTCTATGTAAATAAACTGAAGATCTATATATAAAGACAGTTGTTTAGCTAAATAGTAAATTGCAGCTTCAAGTTTACCTCTATACAAATAATAAAAGGTAGGATGGAAAGTTCCTATTTGAACCTTGTTTTAAGAACAGGGAGGTGCCAGATCAATAAATAAACATTAGATATTTAACAGCAGTGAAACTGTAGGGCGTCGTAAATGAAGATGTTCTGTCAGTCTAGAGACTGTGTAGATGAACAGGACACACTTTAAAAAGAGATGAGCCTTTATTGTATATTAAAAAAAGTGTGTTTAAACTAGGGCAAGGCAGAAGATGGTGCAAGTAGTTTGTGAACTGGCCTATATTGTGTCCTTGTCTTTGTTTCGTGTAGTCGTAAGAAACAATGGTTTGAAAGGATGATAGCGCTCTCCACCAATGATTTTGATAGGATAATGATGAAGAAATCAGCACATCATTGCATTAACTCTGTTGGGTCTCTATTGCACAGATTCCATAACATTATCATTTCATAAAGATACTGCATAAGAGCAACATGTGGATCATGAGTATGTAATAATTCAGATAAAAACAAAAATACAACAGTACTATATTCTGGGCAGATGAGCTGACAAGACCAAGCGCACTACTAATAAACAGTAGTAAGCAAAGAAAATGACCCGATGAAATGATTTGAGCAGACAAAAACAACCAAACGTCTATAAAACCCAAGCTGCTCTGGGTGAGGGTCATCACAGCCCTTTCTCTGATTTCAAAAACATACCCATACTTTCAACATCTATATCTAATAAATGGATGATCCCCATAAACATGAGAACATGGAAGCCAGACCTTTTCAGGATAGGCCTATAGCTGGGACTGTTTCTAGTGTTTCAAACCTTGACTGGAGGACAGATTTAGAAAAGAGAAGAGCTTAATGCTGCTGAGCTGGCTCGGAGAGACTGACTGACATCAGAGAGTTCTCCCCACATTCGGTACGGTCAGGGAGCGCAGGGATACTGCGGTTCACAAAGAAACTCACAAATAAAATGAAAATATTTACTATATTCACCTACTCACTCGTGTCACTTCAAACATGCATGAGATCTTTAAAGAAACACAAAAGATATTGTTAAGAATCACCAGAGCAAAGCTGTCGATGCCGCCGAGCATCACAAATGACAACAAAAACACCATGAAAGTGGTCCAAAAAACTTGTGCACTCTATTTCAATTATTTTCATGTCATATGTTAATTTTATGAGGAAAAAAAGAAAGATTTTTGCTCACATTTTTGAGATTTGAGAACACGGTGCAAGTTAATATATAATGTTACAGTGGGTTTTTTTGTTATTTTTATATATATATATATATATATATATATATATATATATATATATATATATATATATATATATATATATATATATATATATATATATATATATATATTCATATATACACACAAATTATATAAAAAATTGACAATAATGACAAATTCAGCTAAATAGACATTTACAACTTCTATTTTGACTCTAGGCCAAATTAATGATTAAATGTGAATGTTACAAAATTATGAATCACACTAGGTTTGATGCCCTTATTTTGATCAACTATTGTAATTGAATTTAAGTTAGTGCATGTTTATGTTTTATATGCATGTTTAGTGTATATGTGTGTGTATATGTGCTGTCAAACAATTAAATCACATCCAAAATAAAAAAGTTTGCGTTTACATAATATATATTTACACATACATATATCATGTAAACACAAACTTTAATTTTGAATGCGATTAATCATTTGACAGCACATATACACACACATATACATATATACACACACATACATACATATTATATATATTCTTTCAACCTAAGAAAATAATGCAGGTTTGCAATGACATGAGGGTGAGCAGATGACGTGTTTAATCTTTTGGATTCCTTTAAACAACCTACTGTACATAAAATAATCATGAATGTCAATGTAGATGCTCTAGGGGGAGCTGTAAGCTCTTCAAACAGGTTTTACAACACACTGCTCTGCTCTCCATCTGACCATGCAGAAATAGTGATATGTTCTTCTAAAAGGCTCCCTGCGCAAAGCCAGTGTATCCGACCCACTGGAGCACTGACTGACTTCATATAAACAGATTCATTCACACACACACACTCATTCACTCAAAGAAAAATAATAGTTTTTTTCCCATACAAATAATTCCATCTTGTTTCTTAAAATCTCACTAGGCAAGAGACCAAATGATAATCATGTTTATTGTGATTCCGGGACAACCCTGCGACCATCGGCTCATCCCTGTCACTTGTGATTGGAAGCTTTCCATGTCGAGGCACCGAGAGAGGTCAACACCCAGGTGAATCATGGCTCATATAACTACGACTGGTGCGAAAAACAACCAAAACCCCCAGAAGTGAGATATGCTCAGACGAACCCCAGAAGGAAAACACTTTATATAAAAAAAAAAAAAAAAAAAAAAAAAAAAAAGAGACAACAGTGCAGTAGAGGCTAGAGAGGGGAGGAACATGGGCAAGAGGGGTTAAAGAGCACTTTGTGTTTTGATGAAGGCAGTCCTCTCATTGCGGATCTCGAATTCCTCATTCTCGGATTCAGAATTGCCCTCGTCCTCCCTCCAAACGCTCGGGATGCCCTTGTAGGCCACTGCGGTGCGGTTGAAACCGAACCCAACCAGTAAGCCAGATCCCGGCCCGGCTTCGGCGGACAGCAGTTTGTTCTGCTTACGCGTGTGCATCTGCAAGAAGCCGAACACGGCCACAAACGTAGCTACGATGAAGGCACAGCTGAGCACGGCCACGGTCGCAGGCAGGCGCTCTGGGTGCAGTTTGACAGACGAGTCGCCGCCTTGCGTCTGGAACAGCCCGCTGTCGGGAGACTCTCGCTGGATGTGGTTCTGGTGCAGACAGGTGCCGCTGGCGATGTCCAGGTGGCTGTGAGGATGGCAGGAGAGGCAGCTCTGAGGGTCTGTGCTGTGGCAGGTGTGGCAGACGGGGTCGCAGGACAGGCAGGCTGGACGGAGGACAGAAGTCACATCGTTGTTGGGGAGGAAAACAGAGTGGGTGCCTGTGGTGAAACCTGCTGGACAGTCTCTCACGCAGCCCTTGTTGTGCAAGTAGAAGCCGGGGTTGCACTCTGTGGGAGGAAGAAACAGAATTCAGTTTAGGCTTCCAAATTTGTTCTGGATTGAATACAAACTAAACTGTTTTGCTGATTTCCACTGAAAATTGATCTGACTTATTTTTTTAAACCAAAAACCATGTTTACACTCATCCATGAGACCAGCATTCCTGAGGATTTAAAGGTTGAAATGCAAAAATTGCATTTTTTTGTAGGAAAGTTGATAGCACATTCAGGAAGCAAATGTTACATGCTGCACTCCATTTAAAACAGCATTTTATTAATAATAATCCGTTTATCACCGCATCACTAACTGACATAGAATATTTAAATAAATTATTTGTATTTTCTCAACCCCTCACTTTTGCCTTCTTAATGTTAAGGATTTCATGTGTCACAACAGGAATTTGTAAAATTAATATACATTCATTTTTTATTCATTTTCCCATTTTCTGGGAAGTCGTGGCCTAATGGTTAGAGAGTCAGACTCGTAATCCAAAGGTTGCGGGTTCGAGTCTCGGGCCGGCAGGGATTGTAGGTGGGGGGAGTGAATGTCCAGCGCTCTCTCCACCCTCAATACCACGACTGAGGTGCCCTTGAGCAAGGCACCGAACCCCCAACTGCTCCCCGGGCGCCGCAGCATAAATGGCTGCCCACTGCTCCGGGTGTGTGTTCACGGTGTGTGTGTGTTCACTGCTGTGTATGGGTCCGAGTATGGGTCACCATACTTGGCTGAATGTCACTTCACTTAATACATACATGCATACATATAAAAAATAACGTATTACACAGGGCCATTTTTAAAGTTATTTAAAAAGATATATTTTTACATTGTAAAAAAAAAAAAAAAAAAAAAAAAAAACCACTTAATTTAACCTAATATTAACCTAAAAATATTGATGTCAATAAAAAGAAAAGGAAGAGTATCAACATGTTATTGTCAAGCTTTTTGACTTACAGACTGTGAAAATAAATAATTGGATATGTACAAAGTTACCAAACATGCATGCATGTATAAATTTATAAAAGTTTTGCAGCTATACCTTTAATACAGTGTGCAAACCTATTTTAATGCTCATTGTCTGGCTCGGTGTTCTTTCACAGTCTTATTTAATGGTGGTTTTTGCTTTGATTTTTTAAACAAAAAATTATGGTAAATCAACATTATGCCACAAACGCTCGTTGCTAGAGCTTAATTTGTATTGAACCCGTTACATCCTTTAAATAGAAGGCACAGTTGAGCAGCTTGTGGGTGTGTGAAGTGTGATAGAGTAAATGAATCTGCCTGAGGACTGAAGCTAAACACTGCATTGCTCTGTGCTGCTTAGGCTTATTTACACCTCAAACGCTGCCTGCCAAGCCAAGAAGAAATATGATCCAGGAAATTCAGGTCTTTTCAAATGCGCTACCTTGCCTGATGCGAGTTCCATTACTGGAATAATTACTAAACCATCCAAGTCAGCATCTTCTGACAACTGCAAAGACTCATCTACTAAAAGGTGTTTTTTCAGTGCAAAATCCCTATTTATGGGTTTGTAGGGCTTGTTGGGTTGCTGTGGTAACAGTGCTTAACACCTGGAGAGGGTTCAAGCTGCGGAGGTCAGATCAGGGATAACAAGCAGAATAAGCACCAGGAAGAACTACTGTTTGGTATACTATTAACTGTTCTCACACTGTACTCCCGTTCAGGAGCATAGTGTGAGGATGATTTTTTTCTCCTTCCTTTCCTCATGTTGTGCTGTATTTTTCTTCTCTATTGCATTTCGTTGCCTTGTATACATGTGCAATGACAATAAATTGAATCCAATCCAATTAATAAGCAGCAGATGAGGAACTTGAGGGAAAAGTTGTAGTTAATAGTGAATAAGTGTTCCCTACTCTAAAGTGTTACCAAAGCTAATTCTAAATATGAATACATACTACAACACTATACTGTAAATACTATTAAAATGACAAAATCTGTGGTAAAATCGCTGTAAGTCAGCCTCCTGTAATGTATTGCAACATTTTGTGATAAAACAGTATTTACTAAAATACTTTAGAAAATTATTATTATTATTCAATCCAAAATACTGTGCGATTTGTAATTTTTTCTTTTTTTTGTTTAAATATTGAGGAATTCATTCAGGTATTTCAACCTTTTTTTTCATTTTTGACAGAAATTTGGCCTCAGTCTATTTTTGTGTTGTTTTCATTGAATGTAGCCTCAGCCACATGAACCGCACATCCGCGCATCTAGCCCACCCTACATCTGTTCACTAACTGCCTGATGCATTTTGTACACAAAAGTGCCAAGTTCTATCTGAAAATGAGTAGTGGCTAGCATTACACAACTTTCCTTGAGTCTGAGTGCACCAGTCCACTTGCAAATAAAGTCATCTTACCAGGCTGTCACAAAAAGTGCTTTTATGAAATGTTCTGTCCAAGCTGGTGCTTTATTGTTGTATCAACAATTTCAGAGAAATGTGTCGGTCAGACAGTCTCTTTCCAGTGTAAGTGGCCAGCTCTCGGCCAGAATAATTTTCTGGAGAGGCTAAGCTGCAAAAATAAAGGTTCTTTATTGGCATTTGTGATTCCACTCACTGGCCAGTGGAGGAGGCAGAGGACAGAAAAAGGAAAGAGATGATGAAAGGAAGAAAGCTGCTGAAAGAGTAGTGGCAGGGTCAGTGTGTGTGTGTGTGTGTGTGTGTGTGTGTGTGAGAGAATAGGTAAGAATGAGCTGGCAATGAGTGTCCACAGAGAGGGGCACGGCCGCAGGCTAAACTGGACAGCTGCCTTCAACACGGCTGCCAATGCAGCTGGCACTGTAAACTAATTCCAGGATGGAGTTATGAACACACAATTTAACAGCTAAGACATGGCCAGAACAGCACACTCAACACAAGCAAAAGGGACCTATAAAAACAGCTGCAAGCTTTATAGATTTAGTTTAAAGCTTTCAATTAGTGGGGAGATTATCAGGGTCAAATCTACAGTGTTATGTATTAATGCAATTAACTAGCGTTCAAAAGTTTGGAATAGAAAGATTTTTTTCACGTGCTCCCCAAGGCTGCATTTATTTGACCATTAACTCAGTTGTATAAAATATTACTACAAATTAAAACATTTTTTAAATGCAAAATATCACAAAATGTGTAAAAATGTCCAAATGTTTCAGATGACATGTAAAATAATGTCAAGATGACGTTAAATGATATTAATATTGTTTGGTTAAACAAGAAATGGAAGGTCAAGTCAAGTGCATAGTCGTGTGCAGTGTACTTTAGTTGTAAACTGCACATTTTGGCAAATTAGGTCATCTAGGTGTTCCACGCATGAAAATGTGCATAATGTGCATAGTACACATACTGCAGAAGAAGAGTGTTTATGAGTAGTATAGGAGCATACCATTCTGACAATCAGGCCTGCAGCTGAAAACTGCTTAGAGTTACTGAGAACAGCTAATAAATGCCACTAGTTGGCAGGAGGCGCACTTTCACAATTTACTCACACACTTACCTGTGCAGCTCTGACTGAGGTCGTATGTTTTGCAGCTGCTGGAGTCTGCTGCTGAAGGGCCGGATAAACTAGAAGCTGTGCCATAGAGAACCAGCGTGAACTGAGTCAGAGTGCCTAAAACAGACAGAGGGAGCAATTCAACCAGTTGTGAATCATTATGTCTGTGTTCATTCTGTCTCAATCAGTAGACTATATCATTATACTATATGCACATTTATTCAGTCAGCAGATGCTGTCAACATACAAATTAGGAACACAAGCAACCAACCAAAAGCAAACAACATTAGCAGAGCTGGGGGCTGTTTCATAAAACAAGTTTACCAAATAAGCCAGTATTTCAGTTAGTCTGACTTATTTTGAACCAAATCAAAAGACAATAAGTCAGACTAAATGAAATAAACCTGGCTTATTTGGTAAACTTGTTTTATGAAACAGCCCCCTGATTTCTGAAGTAAACCAGAAGAGTGGTAAGTTAGAATAGCGGTATTAAAGCAGAAAGCCACAAGAGGCAGCGCATTAGTGATCTGACAAAAGTTAGCAAAAAAAAATAAATAAATTAAATAAACATTAACTTAAAAAAAATTAATTTCAGATTGTTGCCCAAGGAAACACGCACAATAAAATTAGCTAAAACTTTACAAATGACAATAATGTATATAAAACTGATTTATTTATTTTTTTTAAATATAGTAATAAATCTCAAATCAATGACACTAAAATAATACTGATGATCACATAACTATGGAGCCTCTCATGGCTTATCAAATTTATAAAATGACAGCAATGATAAAATGTTAATTAAAATAAACTAATAATTTTAATATTAATTAATGATAATCACAAACAATATAGCTCATTAGAACTGACATATACTGATAAAGCACAATAAGCATATCAGATAATTTTACAACTGCAATATATAATATAGGAATGACATTTTTAAACCAAAATATTTCATTCTGATTGGTCATTTTACATTAAGATACTTTAGTATAAATCACCTTTAGCTGCATGCTGCACTGTCACAGGTAAAGGTTTCCTACACAGCTGTACTACACTAGTCAACATTTAAAGTGGATCAAAACCTTTCATCAAAGTTGTCCTAAAACCAAAATGCATTCTAGTCTTAGGACAACTTTGATAAACTTTTTTTGATTCACTTCAAAATGTTGACTACTCTAGTTTCATGTATCAATGCTTGACCAACTAAAAAGCAATATTAGCCATATTTAGCATAAAATAAGTCAAATGCAAAGTCTCCATTGTTATCCTATACTTGAAGAGTTTTTGCAAAAACAGATCAGTCAGTTTTTTTAATATTCAAAATCATGTTTTTGTGTTAGATGTATTTTTAGTTATTTTAACCTAATCAAAATAACCCAACTGCTCTTTGACTGAGATCAATTGGAATGCACAATGAAAAAACATGATTTTTGAAAATTGTTAAAAACTGAGTTATCTGTTTTTGTAAATGAACTCTTCACTTGTATACAAGATAAAACGACAGCACCCTTTCTATTTTGACCATGTCTGATTGTATATTATCACCGGTACATCTTGCTCATTTTGTGGCCACTATCACAAATTACTCAAAAAGATAAAAGTTTGATCATTATGGTGCCCTGTAACAGCACACGAAATGTCTGAACATAGACTTCTTGTCATCATCATTCAGTAACTGTAGTGCCACACTGCTTCGACATGCATTAGATAGATGGCACACTTTGTCTCTATAGTCCAATAAAGGCAGTAGCTCTGTAAATTCTTAAAGCAACAAAGAGAAATGGACTAGGTAATGCACTGGACGAATGGTCCATTCAATCCAGACAGAGCAGTTGTGTTATTATCTGAGCAGGACAAATTAATGGGCTTTGGCTGGAAGTCTCTTTATATTTACAGTGTTCAGGGGCGGCTGGAGAGTGTGATAGTGGGAAAGGAAGAAAAAAGTCAGTCCTCTGATTTACTTAGCTAGATTATTTAATCAGATTTACAGCGGGGTGTGGCGAAGGAAGACAAATTGACTGACATAAAAGAGGAAGAAAACAGGATTGGGCAAATCAGGCGGATTTGGAGAGAAGATACTCTACATTTCTGTGAAGTGCAAAGCAGGGGACTGGGAGACATGAGAGGCTTTTTGGATCACAATCAATATCGGACTCATTTTCAATCATTTTCAAATCCCAGCTTTTTTTTTTTTTTTATCTTTTATGATCTTTTTCTTTAATGACTATCTACTTTTTCATATTGAATTGTATTTATATATTATTTATGCTCTTTTATTATTCCTTTTTTTGTATTATAATTTGTTTATTTTATTGCATCACAATGTTTTACTTTAAATCACTTTCAAGTCAGAGCGTTTATTTTATTTTATGATTATTATTTTCTAGATTTTTACATTTTTATTGTCTCTTATTTTTTACCATTCTTGTTTTTTTTTTTCATGCCTTTTACTAACTTTTTTTATTTTGCTTTAATTTGATCAATTTTGTTTCATTTTATTTTTATTTTTTATTAGTAGAGAAGCAGATATTTGAAAAGAGTCAGGACATTAGTGAAAGACACCTGGAATGGGATCAGGGTACTCTGGAGGTACAAATATATTGGATTTGAACCTGCATCTCCTGCATATGCGCCATGGCTCAACACGTCTGAAGCATAAATGTTACAAAAAAAAAAAAAAAAAAAAACTAAATTGGATGGATGGGCTATTACCATAGTCACTGTTTCCAGCCACGTTCTCGAGCTCCAGCGTCCATTCTCCACGAGGGTCCTCATCCCAGGAGTGGGTGGTCATGAAAGCCCAGTCATTGAAGCCCTCAGAGGAGTAATCGTGAGGTCTGAGAGAGAGGAGACAGAGAATGTTACACTTAACTGATTCAGCTATACTATTGGAGTATAAAGTGTGTGGATGCATCCCTTTCAGAGTCTGACCTGGGTGCAAGCAGTGTGGAGCGGGTGCCCTGTGGGCTGATCAGGTAGATGGCCAGGTTTCCTCGGCGGTTGTAGGACAGGGTGAGCTGGGCTTGAGCATGTTCTAATGAGCTTACAAAGTTGTCTGTCCCAGCACATGCATCCACACTCTTATTGATCACCAAATGACTCCCAATATTCCTAAAAACAGCAAAATAGTGTTCAAGAGCTGACAATTAAACCAAACTGAAAGGCCACATATATACACATGGGGTGGTGATGGCGCAGTGGATAAGACACATGCCTTTGTGTGAGAGACCCGGGTTCGAATCCACTGTGAGACACCAATGTGTCCCTGAGCAAGACACTTAACCCCTAGTTGCTCCAGAGGCGTGCGACCTCTGACATATATAGCAATTGTAAGTCGCTTTGGATAAAAGCGTCAGCTAAATGAATAAATGTAAATGTTATACCACTTAATACAAAGTAAATATGAACGCATTATGCATTATTTAAAATGTTGGGGTCTTCAAGATTTAAGCTTTTTGAAAGAAGTTTCTTATGTTTACCAAGGCTGCATTTAATCAAAAATACAGTAAAACTAATAATTACAATGTTCATTGTCCAAGGTGCTTTACAATTCAAAGATAAAACCAAATATTGATATATTGAAATATTGAACAAACAATATAACCCTAAAACACAGTTAAAAGAAGAAAAAACAAAAGGCCACATATATACACATTATTTAAAACCAGGAGAGAAAAAGTAGTCTAAGTTTACGCTCAAAAATGGACAAAGTGGGTGTGGATCTAATGTGTTGTGGTAAGCTATTCCAAAGATCGGGACCGGCTACCTCAAACGCTCTATCGCCCCTCTGTTTAAGCCTAGATCTTAGCACCATTTCTGTCTTAATATATTTTAAAGTGTAATTTATTCATGTGATGCAAAGCTGAATTTTCAGCATCATTACTCCAGTCTTCAGTGTCACATGATCCTTCAGAAATCATTATAATATGCTGATTTGCTGCTCAAGAAACATTTTTTACTCTTGACAAAGTTGAAAACAGTTGTGCTGCTTAATATTTTTGTAGAAACTGATGCCTTTTTTTAAATGATTTTTTTTATTTAGAAGCACAAGATTTATCTGAAATATAATTTTTTGTAACAATGCAAGTCTTTACGGTCACTTAATTAATTTAATATATGCTTGTTGAAAATCCAAACTTTTGTAAGTTTAGTGCAAGATCAAAATATTCTCTACCAAGTACAACAATCTAGCAGAAAACAATCTTAACACTAGATATGGTTCAGATCCTCCTTTAAATGTACCATTTATCATCCACCAGGTGAAAATTGTTAATTCAACGGCTTATAAAAGCACCAGCACACACATTCACGCAAAGTCGAGTGTTTTAAAATGGCAAATTACCCAAATGTTTACTGAAGCCTCAAAAGAAAGCATCACTATTATCTTAAGGATAAATGTTTCATGAATTTCCAAACATTGTTTGAACAAATAGGTAATTATTCCCCAAATTCACTACACCAGAATTTGATGTGTTAAATAAAGCAATGTGATGAAAGCATTACCGTGTTTACTTGTATATAGTTGATGCATTAAATTGGACTTATTAATAACTAATGGGAAATATTAACTGAGTCTTACTGAAACAGGCGTGCTATATGGTGTGCAAAACACTTTCCTGGTCCAAAAGAAAGGTTCAGTCAGGTTAAGACCTGTGGCACCGATGACCGCTACAGGAGCGGTAGGCTTTTGGCACTATAAACCCAATCCTATAAGGAGCTTAGTGCGGCCCAGCCCTGCTCACCAGAGACAGGGTTACTCTGGAAGAAGAGCTTAAATGAAAGACAGGCTACAGCCTCTGACAAGTCCATGAGGAATGAAGCGCAACCCCTCTGTGCGCGGTGATACCGCAGAGCATGCAAGACTTCAAGTCAGATGTTGTGAGCAAAAAAAGGAAGAAAAATACAGCAGAGACGGAAGTGAAGCAGCCCGTAATCACTTCGCTCTGTGACTTCTGCTACCAGCATGTTAAATTGGGCTTTGCTCCAAAACCCCTTGATCTTTCCATAACGTTGGTGAACCATAAAGGAGGACTGTAGGAAGGGATAAAAAGAGTGAGTTTTTTGAGCGAGAGGCATGATATGCTGGGAGAGCGAACAAAATTGGTGGAGAGGGTCCGTCTTGAGTTCCAAGATGTCAGCAGTGATGGAAGTGTGACAAACGTGGCTTTAACAAGCTTATCTGCAAGTCATTACTACCTTTAAACACACTCTGTAGGCAGCGGTGATGCCTCATGCACTGAAGCATCATTCAAGTTGTGCAGCTCTAAATTTAAATATGATAGTCAAAATTGATGTTTCGCCCCCACCTCGTTTCATATTCCCATTTCCTCTTGCACTTCATTACCTTTTTAGCAGCACTAAATTTAAAACATTCCATTTGTGTGAACCTCAGTTTGCCATATATTAGTGAAGAATCAATTAAGGCTACAGTTTCTTCTAACAGAGGGTTTAGTTCACACAAAAATTTATATTCTGTCATAATTTACTCAACCTGCACAACTGACTTCCTCCCATGGCTGGTAAAAACTGTTTTGCAGAATGCTCAAGCTGCTTGAAAGAGTAATATTTTTTTCCATCCAAAATGTTGTTTTTAATAACATTTTGGATGGAAATTATACTATTTTTATTTTATTATACTATTTTAATAAATTTATAATCAAAAAGAATGTCTAAATCAAATTAATTAATACATCTATATTTTTTATAATTTATTCATTTTCATGTACCCTTCTATTCAAAGTTACAATTTTTATTTTATTTTTTTCAAATAAATATATTTTTTAATTATCAAAGAATTAAATGCATCATGTTATCCACAAAAATACAAAGCTCCTAAACGGTTTTCAACATTGATAACAATAATAAATGTTTCTTGAGCAGCAAATCAGCATATTAAAAATTTCTGTAGGATCATGTGACACTGAAGACTGGAGTAATGATGCTGAAAATTCAGCTTTGCATCACAGGGGTAAATTACATTTATAAAATATATTCAAATTAAACAGTTATTGTTAAACTGCAAAAGTATTTCACAATATTACTATTAACATATTTACTATTAATGTATTTTACATTTAAAAATCTTACACATACCAAACTTTTGAACGGCATTACTAATTCATATATTAATTCATGTTAACATTATATTATTTGAACAAATCAAAGAATAAGCCAACTATCCTTATTACATTGAATCTTATTCTACATTTTAATATGAAGTTTCTCAGCTTTTTGCTGTTTGACAATTGGAGTAAACCAGGAATTGTATTGAAATTAGATTAACTGTGTTGCCGTACATTTGAAAAATTTCATTCAAACTTAAGATTCCATGAAATTCAACGTTAATTCCATTTTCATGACAGCATTTCTGAGATTCTGTCCGCATTTTCTGGAGCACAAAAATCTTAGGGCTTCATCTATGCAATCAAGTGACTAAAAACTAAGGCCTTCAAACTCCAAAAAGCCATAATCACTTGTCTTCAGACTAAGTTATGTTGTTTTATGTCTTTTTGAAGATCTGCAGCCCCTGGTCACTTTCGCTGTATGGAAAAACAGCAGTGTAAACATTCAGTCGGAATGGTTATAAAAGGTGAGAAAGAGACAGAAAATCCAACTTTTGGTGAACCAAGCCTTGTAATATCAATCCAGTATAGAGGGTTCAACCTACCTGGGTTCAGACACCAAGGACACGACACATTTCCGCTGAGGTCCAACATTTGTCCAGTTCTTTGCCAAAGCCACAATGGCCCCAGCATCCAGCAGACCATATCCATAAGAATGACTTACTGTAGGAGAGAGACAGAGAGAGAAAAATCAATACTGTTGAAAGTAACTATAGAGCCAGTTTAAAAAAAGTTGTAAAAAGACTGACATTATAAGTAAAGAGGTGAATTAAAGAGGTTGACATCTTTAAAAGATCTGAAGCTATTTGCAGACTGGTGCAGCCAATGATAATGTTATTGATCGAATCACAAAGCGTTCAATTAGCTGGAAAGTGGAAAGACAAGCCAGAGCGAAAGAAAAAAGGAGGGAGCAATGAAAAGCAACGAGATGGGCTTTTACCTCTGCGACCCACACCATTTGTCTTCCAGTCATTGGTGGCGAGGTGGGCAGGGTTGGATGTCCTCACAACCAGATGCTGCATGTCTCTCCAGGTCAGGTTTTTACTATGGAGAGAAGTGTTAATGCCTTTCCTTCATGCGAGATACATGGTGGAACGAAATACAAACAGCTCTCCTAGATAATGTCTCCTGCCCTTTTGTAAAGGTCACGGATAGCTACAGGTAGAGTCATAAAGGTTATAGTATTACCACTGAATTATTTTCAAATTATACCGCCCAATGCATGCGTTTGATCCTAATGAGAATTTGAAGGTTATTTCCAGCCTGCCAATCTGGCCTGCAGTAATTTTATTTCGAAAGCCTCGGGTCACTAGAATCGCTGATAAAGAAAGATGACCTCGCTTGAGGACAGGACAAACCAGGCTTCAGACGACTTACTTGGCCTCAAGGGCGAGGGCGATGATTCCTGCCGCCAGAGGGGCCGAGGCAGAGGTGCCTGTGTGGGAGTCTGTGCACTTCTGCCTGAGGTCTGTAGTGACCTGAAACAAGAAGCAGAGTGGGAAGACATATCGCATCACTGATATGATGGGAAAATCCAATAATTCCAAATGGGAACACAATACCAACACTGTCCTGACATGACAATGAAGTCACTCACGCATGATGATAAAAAAAAAAAAAAAAAAAAAAAAAAAAAAAAAAAAAGACGTCATGAGGCATTAATTATTTCAGAATGTTTTCTGAGGCATATTAATAATGTTTTGTAAATTTAATTTGTAAATGTAATTTTGAAATAAGTCCATTTTCTACACTCGGGTCATTTAGGCTGTTTTTATTATTAAATAAACGCATGTTTTTGTATTATAATCAATGCTGGAAAAAAATATTCCCCCCTGCATACTGTTTTTGTGGAAACTGTGATGCATTTTCCAGGATTCTTTGAAGAATCAAGTTTTTTTTTAAGTCTATTTGAAAAAATAAATATTTTGCAATATTATGAAAGTCTTTACTGTCAATTTAATTTCAAACAGTGTCCACAAAAATGATAAAATTATATAATATATTGTATATAAATAATAAAAATATAAAAGCTGTTTTCAACATTAACAATAAGAAACACTTCGAGCACCAAATTAACGTATTAGAATGATTTCTGAATGATCACGTGATACTGAAGATTCCAAATACTCTTTTGGAATTCATAAAAATAGAAAAAAGTTATTTTGAAAGGACTTTATTAAATAAATGCAGCCTTGGTGAACAAAGACATTTAAAAAAAAAAAAAAAAAAAAACTTTGGACCATTAGCCTGTGTGTCAAATGATGATTAGCCTGTGTGTCAATTCATGACCCATTTAATAAGCTTGCTAATTGCGTCTAGCATTGTTATTATTATTTGTTCATAATCACAATCAAGAATGCGGACAAGACCCTTGCAAGAAGCATGAAATTTTGATGTGCAACTAGTCCCTCACTATTTTGCTACAGATATAATTGATACCTCAAAATCATGAGTTGTTGAGGAGCGGCGTGCTATTACTTTTCAAACTGATATGACTGACCAAACTGATCCTCTCAATGGTTTTTGAGGGGAATTTGGGAGAGAGAAAAGGATTTCACAGAGACTTGGGAATTGGGCTCTTTCCACTTGGGCCAGTAGGCAACCACCCAAAATTTCCTAGCAACTGCATATCAATGCCTTGGCAACGAGTCTTGCATCATGGCACTGGCATCTGCATGGCAAGCACCTCTTCACATATTCTTAAAAAAAAAAAAAAGTAAAAAAACCCTGTAAAAACTGCCATTCAGCTTCTGCCCGTTAAGTGACCCAGGTGTTTCAGTTAAATGTTTGGCACTTTTGACACTTAAGGGTAAAAATCGCAGCATCTTTAAGCCCTTAGGGTCACACAGACAGAGCTGGAACAATTCAAGACTAATGCAAACATAAAAGGCTTGACGGGTGACACTTAAAAAGCCAGGCGTCGCAGGATGTGCAGTGACTGCGACATACCTCCTTGCGTGAGACTAATTGCGAAAAATGGCAGAGGCTGAATGACAGGAGCAATGACAGGAGAATTCAGCAATTGCACACTTAATGGATCTTGGGAGACCACAGGAAAGGAATATCGCCTGACAGAGTCTCTGCGGCAGAGGAAACAGCGGGTATCAGGCTTATGTCCTTTAAAAGCACACCTCCATTGTGAAAGCCGTTGTCTGTCTTTTGAATGCGGGACAATAGATGAGTCAGTCAGGTTTTCATAGCTGGTTTTGAGAACAATGCTTGGGTACACGCCTCTGTCGGCACAGAGCTGGGTAAAGAAACAAAACCAAACAGGAGCATAGAAAATGTCATGCTATGACAGTGAGGGGCTGTTTTGAATCACCGGGATATTTATGCTTTGAAACTACAGCTTAACATTTTGTGAAGAACCCAAAAAGGTTGTTTGTTGATGCAAATGTCAGTGTCAATATGCCAGGCAAGAAAGGAGATATTCATGATTCAACTAAGCTAAAAATAAGGAATTATGTTAGACATACATGCTTGCACTTTGTCCATGCCTAGATATAGCTACAATAAATAAATGAATGAAATTAACATTATAAATAAATTATTAATAATTTATACTTATATATATATATATATATATATATATATATATATATATATATATATATATATATATATATACACACACACACACACACACACACATTATATATACATACATACACACGTATGTATGCATGTATGTATATATATATATATATATATATATATATATAATAAGATTATTTTATATATAACAATATTTTGTTAACACTATTTTTTTATTAATTATAATTAATAAACATGAAAACTCAAATGTGCGAGCTGCCAGCTTTACCATATTTGTTGCACTCGGTTTCATTTTACATATGTGAATAACAGACTAAATTAAATCTTGTTATACTTTCAGTTTTGGGTGAACAATACATACTGTCAATTCGCGAAACACATTGTACCATTTTGTATTGCAATATATTATGACAATATATTGTTGCTTGCAGCCCTAGAAAATAACAAATCTATAAAAACGATTCAAATAAGGATCTTGTTAGGATTTTACTTTTGAAACATGACACCGGGTTCTGATCTCCCACCAATGCGAGTCGCACCGAAAATAGCGTGAATTTATGATTTTTCACTGTAATCAGCAGGTGGCAGAAAAATATGCCATTTGAGGTGTTTTTCATCGAGTTCATAGCAAGACGAACCACCATACAATCAGAAATCAACAAAGTCTACCAAGAAAATATTTAAAAACCTCTTAAAGAATGTGTCAAGAACTTCACTTGCAAACCTTTAAGAACGTATCTATTAAATTTCTTAACTTCAAGAAAATTGTGAAACCGGCCGCTGGGTGGTTGCCTACTGGCCTAGTTTTCACCTTAAAATCTGTCCTTGAATGTCCTTTTCACTTGTTTTTCATCATCAGCCAGGCCAAAATTGCAAGTCTGATCACTTAGTAATAACACACCTCTCCTCAACAAGCTGCATAATTTGATTTACACAGAACAAATACTGTAGCTTTTATGGCTGGTTGCTTTGTCTGGTTAGGACACATTGTAATACTCAGAGCTGGGGTTTGTCGAGATCCCCAAGCACAAGTGTACGCACTAAAAACAGTGACGCTCGACTTAAACATCATTAATAAATCGCAAACACAAAGATAAAACCAAGCCATGTGTGATAGTGAGAGGATATGGTTTGCAATCACAAGAACATCCATGTTTTTGAAGCCTCAAACAGGCCATAAAGACAAAAACCATCTATCTCCCCCCTCACTAGTGACCGCAGCATTCACTGACAGCCAAAAAGCCTTTAAGAACTTTAAAGACGTGGCAACAATTCTTCATAAATTGGCTTGGCAGGCTATCTTCTGATCTCCAACTGTTTTCAGATTCTTTAGTTTTGGATTAGATTTGCTACACCACTTCTTCAATTAAAGGACAACTGTTGCTGATTTTCTGGAGGCGGGGAGAGAGAGAGAAAAAGAGACTCACAATCTGTTTTTCATTGAGGCCTCCACTGCTGTAGGTTGTGGCGAGGGTGGACGAACAGGCCTCGCTGTACCAGGGCACGTTGCCGTTCTGCGTGCTGCTGCTGATCGATAGCGTGTAGATGCTGTTGGTGTAGCCGTCGCAGTTGCAGCTGTCCTTCTCTCGGCCGCCGTTCCCCGAAGCCCAAACAAAGATGGAGCCCCGTCCTCCGCGGCCCTAGAATTCAGGAGGAGAAACACACAGTAGGTCAAAAGCGCTGGCATCTGCCTGCATGCAAGCCCAATCTAACACCAAGAGCCAGATGTGAGCACTGCGCAGCCAAGTCTGTAACGGGAGGATTACAGACGACAATACTCAAAACAACTGGATAATATTTGTGATGAGTGGAGTTTGGAGAGGATCGTCTGCCAGAAAGGGTTTTCAAAGTGTCATGGACAATTGAAGCACTATCGTGGTTTCGATTGCCGGGCCAGATGCTTTTAAAAAGGACCTTGTGGGATGGCGCTAATGTTCTCAAGACAGATTAGATTCAATTTTATTGTCATTTATGCAGAGTACAAGTACAGAGCTAATGAAATGCAGTTAGCATCTAACCAGAAATGCAAGAATATAGTGTTTTATATACATATAAGTGCAGAGTAGGTGAAGATATGATTTACAGAATGTACAGTGGAATTGCTATATACAGTATTGAGCAGAGTATATACAGAATATATATAGGAATGCAATGTAGGGATTGTATGTACATTATGAACAGAGCAATGTAGATTATATAGATTACAGATTATATATACACATTATGAACAGCAGAAACGTGAGAACAGTGGTAATAAATAATACAGCTGGATGAGTATGCAAAGTATCATGCACGCATGTATCATGCATGCTTATTTTCAGGCGCAAATGAAAGACAAACAACACCGGGCTTTTGCGGTCTGCTTCTCAGCAGCAGCGCAGTAATGCAAAAGCAAACTGTCAGAACCGATAATGAGCTCATGAACAATACACGCACCGCATTAACGAGGCATGTTTGAATAACCGCGTGACTTTCATTTTACTATGTCGCCACAAGGAAAGGCCAACAGTGCAAATAATTTGATTCAGGTGCTGTTTGCTTGTTATCTTTCAACAATTCCAATTTCAACAATGTGCCAAATAAAAGTCTGCAGGAGAAAAATAGCGTGCCGAGAAAGGCTGCGGTGCAAAGTTTCGTCTTTGAGAGTTTGCTCTCTGTTACAGCGCACACCTGCTTCATTGTGGGCATCTATTCAGCGAGGGTGCTTACACAGACCAGAGCACCATTTGCATTGTCCTCCTCCACGCAACATGGATCTTGTTTCCCAAACAAATCTGACTGCTGGCACACACAAACGCTCACGATTTGGACACCAGAACAATGTCTAGAAAATATGGATGGGGAAAATAAGTCTATGTGATCAGTTCAAGTTTTGTTTTTTTGGTCCTTGTCACTTATTTATAGGAACAGTGACAGGGAAATTCTTACAGCTCTCACCATCTGTTCTTTTAAAAGTTCTACCCAATATAATTCAGTAATTCTAATATGATTGTTCATACTTGGAACAAATTCTGCACAATGCATTTATGCTATGGATCTATGCATATAGTGTATGCTATCTATGCTATGGCATAAGAGTAATAAAATGTAGCATTAAGACACTTAACGCCTGATAATTTAACGTTATACTGCAAAAACATCAATAAATAACTATTGTTATTTATGGTTGAATTAAAAACAACAACAAAAAAAAAACACCTCTTTAATTTCAGCTAGAGGGCAAGACAACATTTAGGATTTTGATACTAAAACGATACTAAAATAACAATGCCCTCATGTTGTTCCAAACCAGTTTTACTTTATCTTCAAAATAATATATTTTAACTGATTTTGCCCATGCAATGAAAGTCAGTGGAGTCCCCCAAAAAAAAGCAGCTGCAAGAACAAAAAAAAAAAAAAAAAAGAATTTTTTTTAATAATATTTGCTTTTGCGTTCCACAGAAGCAAATATGGCATACAAATTTGGGACGACTTGAGGGGGAGTAAATTATAATTTTCCTTTTTGGGATGAACTATAGCTTTAAGTGATGCATATTAAGCCGTAATGAAAGCATAAAGTGGTCCTGCGTACTAAATCGCCTCTCAGCATTTCTCTTACAAAAGGTCTGCTCCAATAAAATCCATCCACGACAGACTGCAGTAGGTAGCATCTTGGCACGGCTCTCCTCCATTGTCCTTTAGCTGGGCTTCAGCCAGTTTTACAACCCCAGAGCACGTTCATATGAGTGAAGGGCTGAGACTAATGCCGTTCCGTTACCCCGCTCATGATAACAGTTTAGCTCAAATGGCGTTAAGTAATTAGGTATTTAGAATGTCAATACTGTTCACGCTCTGGAAAATCCGCATGAAGATGTCTCGGTGAAAATTGCCATTTAATGTGACATTTAAATTAAACAAACTTCGCTCTGACTAGTAAGCGCTTTTGTGACTCAAGGCACTTGCAAATGAAGTGTGCCAAAATCAAATACAGAGCATCCCTTCCACAGCCCCCCTGACATCGCTAACTTCAAAGCAAATAAGAAAAATCTACTTAATTCATTTGAACCGCAAATTTCTGCCCTCTTAAATGCCGCTGCTGGTAAAAGTTCAAGGTTAAGAGAGACAAACTCAGACCATCTCAGCACAAGAATATCAATGAAAACACGTCTATTGTTAGTGGCACAGACCAACTGATGCAGATAATGGCAGGAAACAGTAAAAATAGCCCATGAGTCACAGAAGCAATTGTACGCGTCATTGAAAACAGGAACTCTCCACTGCTCATTTTGAAAAGGGGTTTGTAGATGTTCACAGCACAAAACATCCTCCATGGTCCATCCAAGTGGAAAAATTCAGGCTTCAATATGGCGTCAAGCTCTGGTACCTTATCGATACCAAATCAAAACAGTAGACAATAAATAAACTGACTCTAATATCTAAAGACCAAAAAATATTTCACTGCATATGCATATTATACTGCATATGTAACAGACGCTAGGGGAAACTAGAACAGGTAATAGATTAGTTAGTCACAACGAATTTATCATTTTGTAATTACATACCATACGGTACGGAAAGTATTCAGACCCCCTTAAATTTTTCACTGTTATATTGCAGCCATTTGCTAAAATCATTTAAGTTAATTTTTTTTCCTCATTAATGTACACACAGCACCCCATATTGACAGAAAAACACAGAATTGTTGACATTTTTGAAGATTTATTAAAAAAGAAAAACTGAAATATCACATGGTCCTAAGTATTCAGACCCTTTGCTGTGACACTCATATATTTAACTCAGGTGCTGTTCATTTCTTCTGATCATCTTTGAGATGGTTCTACGGCTGTGTCCAAATTCAGGGTCTGCATCCTCCTTAGGATCCTTCCTACCCGGTTGAAGGAGGAGGGATCCTCCGACGTCCGCAAAACCCGGAAGTCGGTGTTTGTGAATTTGGACAGCCTACCCTTCTTTCAGTTCCCTCCCTTACCCGTTGCTCATATCCTGTCGCCTAGCAACCGTGACAGCGCCAAGCAAGAAGCGGGAAAATGGACAAACAAAGAGTTATTCTCCTCATTTTAATTCTTTTGGAAGAAATAAAGCAATTAAATAAATTAAATACTTTCTTTGCTCGTTGTCGGAGAGTTTTTTATATCAGACTACAAGACAGTCACATCCAGGTAAGCCATTATAGCCTATTTTTATTTGTTTTTAAGTATTCTACTAATTTCTCCTACAAATTCATTGAGCCGAAGCATAAACTTTAGCTTGTTTTGTCAGAGAAACTCCTCTCCCACTCCGCTACCGCTCGCTTCGTCCGCCATTACGCTCTGCCGAAAAGAATTATGGGATAGGTAGGACGGGAAAGGATCCACCACACCCATCCTTCCAATTCGGGGAAAAGGAGGACGTATTTGTGGGCCGCATTTGAAGGATCCTACGAATTTGGACAGCCTTCGTCGCGGCGCTGTGATGTAACATCCTTCAAATGAGTACTCCGAAGGATGCAGACCCTGAATTTGGACACAGCCCATACCTTCATTTGAGTCCAGCTGTGTTTGATTATACTGACTGGACTTGATTAGGAAAGCTACACACCTGTCTATATAAGACCTTACAGCTCACAGTGCATGTCAGAGCAAATGAGAATCATGAGGTCAAAAGGAACTGCCTGAAGAGCTCAGAGACAGAATTGTGGCAAGGCACAGATCTGGCCAAGGTTACAAAAAAAATTCTGCTGTACTTAAGGTTCCTAAGAGCACAGTGGCATCCATAATCCTTAAATGGATGACATTTGGGATGACCAGAATCCTTCTTAGAGCTGGCCGTCCGGCCAAACGGAGCTATCGGGGGAGAAGAGCCTTGGTGAGAGAGGTAAAGAAGAACCCAAAGATCACTGTGGCTGAGCTCCAGAGATGTAGTCGGGAGATGGGAGAAAGTTGTAGAAAGTCAACCATCACTGCAGCCCTCCACCAGTCGGGGCTTTATGGTAGAGTGGCCCGACGGAAGCCTCTCCTCAGTGCAAGACACAAAAAAACACCTGAAGGACCACAAGATGGTGAGAAATAAGATTCTCTGGTCTGATGAGACCAAGATGGAACTTTTTGGCCTTAATTCTAAGCAGTATGTGTGGAGAAAGCCAGGCACTCCTCATCACCTGTCCAATACAGTCCCAACAGTGAAGCATGGTGGTGGCAGCATCATGCTGTGGGGGTGTTTTTCAGCTGCAGGGACAGGACGACTGGTTGCAATCGAGGGAAAGATGAATGCGGCCAAGTACAGGGATATCCTGGACGAAAACCTTCTCCAGAGTGCTCAGGACCTCAGACTGGGCCGAAGGTTTACCTTCCAACAAGACAATGACCCTAAGCACACAGCTAAAATAACAAAGGAGTGGCTTCACAACAACTCCGTGACTGTTCTTGAATGGCCCAGCCAGAGCCCTGACTTAAACCCAATTGAGCATCTCCAGAGAGACCTAAAAATGGCTGTCCACCAACGTTTACCATCCAACCTGACAGAACTGGAGAGGATCTGCAAGGAGGAATGGCAGAGGATCCCCAAATCCAGGTGTGAAAAACTTGTTGCATCTTTCCCAAAAAGACTCATGGCTGTATTAGGTCAAAAGGGTGCTTCTACTAAATACTGAGCAAAGGGTCTGAATACTTAGGACCATGTGATATTTCAGTTTTTCTTTTTTAATAAATCTCCAAAAATGTCAACAATTCTGTGTTTTTCTGTCAATATGGGGTGCTGTGTGTACATTAATGAGGAAAAAAAAATGAACTTAAATGATTTTAGCAAATGGCTGCAATATAACAGAGTGAAAAATTTAAGGGGGTCTGAATACTTTCCGTACCCACTGTACATACATATACATATATACACACACACACACACACACTAAACAGAATAAAGAAATAGCTTTAATGCATTAATCTAATTTAATCTAATTTATAGTTTTAAATCATGAACATAGTACATTTAATGATCACAGACGTGGTCGGTCTTGATCAACAATACTGTGAACTATGCTGGCATGTAAATTTAGACAATGATAATAGACCAGGTATACATATCATTTAGATAAGTCTTAAGGCCTGTTCACACAAAGAACGACAGCTATAAAGTGAGTGAAGTGAAGTGACATTCAGCCAAGTATGGTGACCCATACTCGGAATTCGTGCTCTGCATTTAACCCATCCAACGTGAACACACACACACCGTGAACACACACCCGGAGCAGTGGGCAGCCATTTTATGCTGCAGCGCCCGGGGAGCAGTTGGGGGTTCGGTGCCTTGCTCAAGGGCACCTCAGTCGTGGTATTGAGGGTAGAGAGAGCGCTGGACATTCACTCCCCCCACCTACAATTTCTGCCGGCCGGAGACTCGAACCCGCAACCTTCGGATTACAAGTCCGACTCTCTAACCATTAGGCCATGACTATAATTATACATTATATAATTATAATATAATGTATTATAATTATAAAGATAATTATAATACATTAGTGTACACACCAACACACAATAATATTCTGTTTTAGTGTGCGCTGCTGTTATGTCATCTGGTGATTTAATTCAGAATGTTCTAATGTTTTTATTGTTCATCAGCTGAAAAAAAAAATATTGTTTTTAAAGTGAGTACAATTATATTGTTCCTCTGTGCCGTTCTAGTTGTGGTGTGGACTCCGCTTTAAGTTAAGAACAATTTCTATTTTATTATTATCATTATAGTTATCGTCCTTTCTGTGAACGGGCCTTTAAAGGTACAGTAATGCAGCCCAATTCACTCTAATGGGCAGAGAGAGGTTGGAAAATTCTTTGACAAGAAATATAAATTATGAGAAGTAATATAAATTGCCTTCCAGGAAACAATAAAATGAACCAAAAGTGCAGAATATTGCCCCTTTCAGCACCACAAGGAGTATTTCTGGCCTACATTAGCTAAACGACAAAGAAATGCAATAAATTCAGATTAGAGAAAAGACAAACCTCCATCACGCCGCGTAGGAAAGCTTCTTTGGCCAGCTTTGCAGGTCCATCCACCGTTTTGCCGTCGTCTTCGGGTCCCCAGCTGGCGCTGTATATATCGATGTGCTGTGGGTTGAGACTGAGGGACTGAGCTTCCACCACATCAGTGACCTCTCCATCCAACATGCGCACACCTGCAAAACACAAAACATGGTAAACACAGGAGCATAGGACAGAGAGCAAATCACACACAAATATACTATAATATACTATACCTGCATGTGTTAGATCTTACAGTAACTACAAACTGCAGCCTGACTATTGTAATGTTTGTATTTAGATTTAATGGTAAGAATCAATGTCCATTACAATGACTTCATGTTCAGAGAGAGAACGAGCGAGAGAGAACATAGGATGTTAGGGGAAAAATTCCTCAATAAATCAAGCTGTTGAGCTTGTTCAGGCACTGGAAAGCATGGAGAGGGGTGAAATCAGATTGTGTGAATTTTTGTCAGTAATGATTCAATATCATCCAGATTTACTGTGACATTTGTTGAAATGGAGAATTCATATAGAGATGCCAAAATGTGTCTGATAGTGTATGCCATGGAAAGCTACATTTAATACTGGGCTAAGAAATGTGTGATGAGAGATTCTTCAGGGATTAAGTAAGTGCTTATTAACAAAAAAATAAATAAGGCAGCATCATTGTTATCTTAAAAAACGTTTTGGAAAATGGCACACTATTATTTTTATTTATCTGAAAACATTTATTTGAAATATTCTTTTTGGAACATTATAACATTACTGACCCCAAACTTTTGAACTGTAGTCCACATACTATAATTTACTTGTCATAAATATAAAAATATAAATGAAAATTTTATGAAATGTATATGCAATTATGTAACTATGCATAAAAATATATGAAATACTGGAAACTGTTGCTACTTTCAACACTGCATAACCTCAAAACAAACTTTCATTATATTTTCAGTAATCTTTGTGTATATTAATATAAATTCTGTAAACCAAAACACACAATTTTTTTTAACACTGCCAATGCCAACCTGGCTGCAATAATACTGTGACCTTCAAATTCTAGCCTGTCAAATATTTAATTAGCCACGCACCACCACGATCTACATTTTCTTTGAGAAGCGAATACATAGATTATCACTGGTGGAGAGATATAACATAACATACAGAAAAGCTGTAGAGAAAGCAGCTACAATAAATAACCCCACTAAAAATCCCATATGATAGAGATTTTTCTTCTGTTTGCTAAATATTTAACATCTAATGCTCACATATGACAAGGATGAGGTGCAGATAGCGCTGCAAATAAAAGTTCAAATTTGGGGTTCATTCAAAGGTGACAAGTGGCTACATTCTTCTCTTTCAAACATCCTTTCACAGATGCTTCACAACAGAGGAGGCCATCTTATCTTTTTCCACTACCTTGTACAAAAGAGAATCTTAAACCGAATTGGGGGTTTGGGAACGAGCCAGAGCGCTTGGTCCAAAATGTCAAAGGTGTTGAGTTATTGTGGTCCCAGCATCAGAATGTTATCTCAGCCTCGGGTATAAAAAAAAAAAAGAAAAGAAAAAAAAAAAAACGCAGATTCTGCCAAGAGCTCTTAGATTTTAAAGTAAAAAGATGAGCAATCAGAGTCAAGCATCTTCAAAACAATGTGAATCACTCCTTTGATACACAAGGGGGCGAGGTTACTCAAGGTTGCCCTCATAAGGGTTAGTGCAAATAAACAAAGTTCAGTTGTTTCAATCCGAGAGCTTTGGTGCAGACAGTACTGCAAACAAACCCACAACGACAGAAAAATGCTGCACAACATCTTGGAAAGACAATGTTTTTATCCCATATCTGCATTCCAAAAGTCCAAAATATCCATGTAGGACAAAGAGAAAGCTGGCTATGATTACTTTCCAGGAAACGAGAAAGGCATAACGGATATACACTGATGCACTGTGGTCACAAAAGAGAGGATTTTTTTTATTCAAGCCCTAGTAAATACAAATAATCTATCCTCTCTCAAAAATGCAACAAGAACCCTCAGTTTTATTTGTTATAAAGCAATTTTCAACAATGGACTCTACTGTTTCCTCCAAAGCAATATGAAAGCAATATGAGCTTAATGAGTTCTGGCAGAGGAATTAGCCGTGCTGTGTGCCATCTCTGCTAGCGTGCTGCCATCTCCACATTCGGTTTTCCTGTAGCAGAAGGCACTGCCTGCCAGTTTGGGCCGACGTTATGGGTCAGCTGTCCAAAAACCTTAATTTCTCTCTGTCCTCTGTCCCCATGTTACCTCCTAAAGGAGTAGTATCTGCTGCTTATTAAGCACAGATTTCCCCCTGGATTCATGGTGAAATGGGCACAGGAAGACGACTTACCCTACTCTGAGTCTCATTAGGAGGACAATTCAAAAACAGCTGCTTGAGAGTGAAACGAAGGCAGAGATGACAAAAGAGAAATGGATTTTACCCATAACGCATTATCCATCTGCATAAAAGGGAAGATCTGACATGTGTCTGAAGAAAGTGTGCAATTAAAAAAAAAAAAAAACAAAGAAAAAAAGAAAATGATAGTGAGTGGTGCTTTTGGGTGTTTAAAGGGGGGTGCAAAGTGCAAAGCTGTTTCATGCATGTTGAGTTATTTACACTTAAAGAGTTGGATTCTCATGCTAAACATGGCCAAAGTTTAAAAAAAACTATTTGGAGGTATTTGTCCTGGAAGAGCGCGTCCGTATCGACCGGAGCGAGAGCGAGAGCAAGAGCGCGCCCATCAACATGCTTCATCCAGCAAAACTGCACGGGACTCGCTCTGGAAGAATGTCTCTTAAGAAGTGTGTTTTTGGTTGTGAGGGAAAGATAACCTTGTTCAGCTCCCCGAAGAACCCAGCGTTACATGAACTGTGGATGCAGTTTGTTTTCACGGCAGCAACAGAGTTTCTCAAGTGTGTTTGTTGATGAACGTTTTATAAACAAGGCCCAGTTAGACACTGCATTTGCTTATCGTTTGATACTGAAAGATGGAGTGGTCCCAGCTATAAAACATCCCGGTCATGATTCAGAACTGCAGATGGTAAGTGAAAAGGCATCAAATGTCTGTGTTTCGTTGGCAATCAGCACGCAAGCGTTTGTCACTCTTTAGCTCCGCCCACAGCACGCCTGCAGGAGCTCAGCTGTTTCCGGAGAGAATCGTAAAGCTGTATCTTTTTTTTTATAAATATGATGAAACTAAAGACTTTTTGGAGATATGAAGGATGCAGTACTACTCAGATACTCAAGATTAACATGAGATCGGGTGAAACTGTGTGCGTTATGTCCCCTTTAAAAACTAACCCATGCCAACAGAACCCAAGACTCTATAATATTTTGGTGCCAGGCTGATGAAAATCTTGAAGCAGTTAAGAAATTTCTCAATTAATTAATTTGTACTTGGAATTTGTGAATTCTATATTTTTAGAACCTTTTTCTGACAAAACATACACTTTAATAAACATAAGGTCCAAAAAGAGAAACAACTGTACGGTACATTTTAAATATACAGAAATAAGTGAAAGAAAAAGATGTCAAAGATAAATATCCCGGATACGTTAAATACTAAAAGGGCAGTCAAGACAAAAGATCACAATGGTTGTTACAACAAGACATAAAGAGAAAAATAGATAAACTAAAAAAAAAAAAAAAACAATCCTATTAAAAAAATTAAAAAAAAAAAAAAACTATAAAAGAAAATAAAAAAAGAATTAAAATAAAAGATTTTGGTGATTGTATTACTGTAATGCACAATAGGGCTGGGCGATAATTCGATAATGATAATTATCGCGATATAATTTTCCTCGATAAAACGATATGAAGAGTTCGATAAATGTTCGCTATAATGCTTATGCGCCAAAAGCGGAACGAAACAGCGTAACTCATTTGAATCGGATCAAAGTTCAAAACTGCCGTGCGGCACGAGCTCACTAGAGCAGAACTAGATGCGTTTACTCAGTCACGCGAGCACTAAGCAGAGCTGTGAGATCCGGTGTGAAGCGCTCCAATTCAGCAAAGAACACAAACATCTCTGTGGTAGTTTAAAGCCAAACAGGAGAAACATTGTGTGCAATGAGACAGTCAGAAGGCTTTTCAATCTACACATTGCCATCATTTACCATGGATTTACTGTAGTAACACTCACTGCACCATGGCATTGTGGCAGAAATGTGGGATATTCACACTGAATTTTATTACAGGAGTAACGGTATATAATTATAGTATGTATGTGAGATTAAGCTATAGCATGTGTGCATTTATACTGAATGTTTTTAGACTACCGTTTTTCATACAAATAGGCTACCTAAAAACCATATAGTTATATTTTTACCATGGTATTGAGGTGCTATATGTGGTTTTAATTGTGTTCATCATGATTTAAATGCATGCTACTATGGGAGACCAATGCTTAAAAAAAAAAAAAAAAAAAAAAAAACACTTGCTAAAACTTTTACAGATGTTACCGATTTTGATAATGAACAAAATTTTACCTCTGCATCCTAACTCAAGCTACTACCAAATGTGCATTTCTAAGAGACAAAAAAGTGATATTAATATTATCAGGCAACCCAAACCTGTTTCTTGATTTGAAACACTAAATCAATCACTAGAACATGCAGAAACTAAGAAATACATTTTTCTATTTTTCTATTTATTTTGTTAAGGAAAATTAATGGTCTGGTTTCTACAACTTTCACTTTGGAGCAAAAATCTGGCTTAAAACTTGAAAAAATAAAGATTTTACATTTATCATGATAATTATCGATATCGACTGATATGAAAAAAATTATCGTGACCAATGCTTATCGTGATAATTTATTTTGGCCATATCGCCCAGCCCTAGTGCAGTGTTTTCTGTACGACTGACTTGTGAGT
Organism: Barbus barbus; assembly: GCF_936440315.1. Lineage (NCBI taxonomy): Eukaryota > Metazoa > Chordata > Actinopteri > Cypriniformes > Cyprinidae > Barbus > Barbus barbus. The sequence continues at coordinate 10,987,283 of NC_136730.1, forward strand.
TGACCTTGTCCTACATTCACAGTCATGTTTTTTTGTTTGTTTTTTTTTTAATGGTGTCGAAAAGCCTGTCTTACAATGAAGCGCTCTATTGCATTTGCTGACCGATCAATAATCATTGTTTGCTTTATCATTACACTATCAATTATTGGTTTCACTTTAGAGTACTCATGCACATCAGTAATAGTAATACGTATTTTATCTCGGGTTGCAACTTTAGTGCTATTTTCCACTTATTTTCTGACTTATGAATAAAGTTAAAGTAGAATTTTATTTTTTATAATGTTTTGTGAATCCAGGCCCGGCCCTATGCATAGATAATATATAGGTCTGCTTTACCCATCTTTAAAAATCGCACAAATTGCATCAAATTCAAATGCATAAAAAAATAACAGCTTTTCCTTAAAAAAAAAAAAAAATGCATGATTTACGATTTTGTGTTGAGGTTTAATACTAAGATTAGTGGTTTGTTGAACTCCCTAACCATCAGTGAACACTAGTAATAAGTGGAAAACTCAAATAACAATCACCAGCACAAATTGGAGAAAACACTAAGTAGAGTGTTTCAAAGTCAAAGTTCAAAATGTAACATTTAAAAAAATAAAATATCCTGGGTGTTGTTAAAAGCACTTTTCCCTTAGAACACACTACAACCTAAATGTTGTTTGATTAGTCAGTGCTTAATGTTATTAATGGCTGCTGATGTGTAGAGCCAGAATGACCTCATAATACACACATTATATAACAGAACATAAATGCATTACATAAGCATCTATTCTGTAGTAGTAGTGGTGAAGTTAAAGTTTTAATTCACCCAAAATGAAAATTCTGTCATTATGTTCTCACTCTCATGCTGTTTCAAAGCATATGATTTTTATTTTATTCCATGAAACACTATAAATCTTATGCAGTCATAGTTTTGAGTAAGAATAGATCTCAAAGTTTATTATAAAGAAGTTTTATTGGAAAAGAGCAGCCATAAATTCTGCTTAACATCATCTTGTGTTCAACCAAAGAAAAAGTCAAACAGTATTTTGAACAACATAAGGGTGAATAAATGACAATTTGCATGTCTGGGTAAATTTTCCCTTTAAGGTGAAACATTATACCATATTGCTAGGCTAAAAAGCTAAGATTCAACTATGGGCAGTTGGCTTCTTGGAGAGCATTTAGAAAGCAAACCATCATCAATGACATTTATCCCAGTCCAATGAAGTCCAAGAGCTGTAGACAGCTGGCAGCATAGAGAAGAGTAATGAAACAAAATCTGCACTGAAAAGGATAAAAGCACCTCAGCCAATTAAAAGGATTACACATGCTAGCGTCCAAATCTTTGGCTCAGAGAGACCAATGCTGGAGCCGGTGATAACTGTCCCATTTGAGCTCAAGAAGCCATTGCTAATGGAGTTCCTCTTTCGAAGTGCTCTCGGTATGGAAGAGTTCTCGATTGGTTTAACGAACAGAGACAGAGCTAATCTGAATGCGAAGCCAATCTGATGTTTCACCGAGGTGTTTTGCAATTCAAATGTTGGAATGGACAGGGTTCACGCAGATAGAATAGACTGTACGTGTTGAAATATGGAAAGGGTGCCAACTCACCTCCGATCTTGGAATTGTAGGCCACTCCGACACCACACATGCCATTGCTGGCAACAGCAGCAACCTCTCCAGCACAACGTGTCCCATGTCTTCAAAAAAGTAAAGGGAAAGAGAGATTAAATTATGATTTTTCTGGACACTTTCGAAACATCTGTACTATGCCATAATTAATACATATTAGGGCTGTCAACGTTAACGCATGAGAAAGAGAGCGAGAGATCTGTATACTCATGTGATAAGGGTACAGCAAACCAGTGTCGCGGTTTTCCCGCACAATTGGGCTATTTTGAAAATACAGTCACAAGAAAAATTACAGAGCCATGGGTTGCAGTTTTTTGGGCTACTTTTCTAATGTACCGCGGCCGCCCAAAGTGTAGCCTATATATACACACATGTGATCGCAAAAGGAAGTTATTACAAACACTCGATGGTGGTTTAAAGTGAGTTCTGAGTAAAAGTGTACTATTAATCTCATAAATTGTCTTATGTAGCATGACGCTAATGCTAACCTCGAATGCCCCTGCAGAACAGATCCAATTCTTCTTAATGCATTTTGTCATAATACTTGTAAGGTCGCAAGAAAATGTTTTGTTGTATTTATTTAGGAATACTTTTGATAATAGTTGGGTAAATGTGTACTGGGATTTTATTGTCAGTATAAAAGGCTGATAATTGCGGAATTAAAACAAAAGAATAATAATGATTATGTCTCATACCTGGCGGAGGTGTGAAAGGTTCTGTTTCCCTAAACTAGTTGCAAGGAAAATGTAAAGCAATCTAACAAAAAATGTTTTAAAGCCATTTAAAGGAAAAATTTATTATAACATGCATATATTAATATAATGTATATTAATATACACAATACAAAGTTGAATAATATGCAATGCATCGTATGAGCATAAAAGGTAGCAAGCAGAAATGGAGGAATGCAATTCATTGCCTCTGAACATGAATTGGACATTCTCAGTACTGCCAAAGACAGCTGGCAACAGGATCAAACTGTAGTGCTGATGACAAGGGGCGGGTATAAAGACCACCCTATCCTCATTCACAGCAGGTGACTGAAGCCTCTCATCCTGCAGGGCTCATTCAGAGCTCTTTTGCATGTGTGAAGAGCTCCTACTCAGTCCTGCTGTAAAACAGGCAGCTAGCCTATCTGTTAAATACGACAGCAGGTGACACACTGATAACCGTGGCCTTTGGGAATAAGATTACAGCCTGTGACAATGTGCAAATGCAACTTGCTGTATGCATTTAATCAAAATTAATGAGGACCAAAGGCAAGGAACCAGAGCTAAAGAACCAAAGAGCAGAGACGTGTCACTTAGATCACCATCTAAGTGCATTTTAATTTTATTTTTGGTTTTATGGGAACCAAGCTTGCGGATTGTTAAAACAACAGGAAGGAATTTGGGAGAACACATGCAAGATTATGAAAAAAAAAGAAAAAAAAAAAAGATACATGGAAAAAGGCTATCATAATGAATAATTTTATTGCAAATCTCTTGTGGGACAAAATATGTGACCCATCTTGATTGGGGTATATCAAGTAAAATGCAAAAAAAAAAAAAAAAAAAAAAAAAAAAAAAAAAAAAAATTATATATATATATATATATATATATATATATATATATATATATATATATATATATATATATATATATATATATATATATATATATATATATATATATATATATATATATATATATATATATATATATATATATATATATATATATATATATATATATATATATATATATATATATATATATATATATATATATATATATATTTTTTTGCAACAGGATAAAAATACAGAACAATAGTGAAAAAATATTGTTCCCACTCGACCCCACCCAAACCCATCCACCAACATTAAACAAGCTAAATTTAACACACACACAAAAAAAAAAAAAAGTTATACTGTACGTCAAGTATGTGTACTATTATAATAGTTAAAGTAAAAGTATTATTTTATTTAACCTTGTTTTTTTCAGGTTTTAAATGACCTAATTTTATTTTGTATTTAACTATATTTTATAATATTGTATAAAAAAAATAAAAAGCATGAGAAATACAGACTCAGGATGTCAATTTATATTGAACATTTACTTAAAATAATTGTTTCACATTTGTATTCATCTTTCTATATTTTTTTTTATAGATTTAAGAATCATTATATTATATTGTATTATATATTTATTCTTTTTCAAAAACTGCTCTACATTGCATCATTGCTTTTGATTTTAATTTATATTTAATGTCAGTCTGCCAGTCTCAAAATGTCACAAAGTGATGAAGATAAATATGGTGAATGTGCACCGTTCGTCATCTGTTCAAGACGACACATGGGTGAGTGGCATGTCTTAAATTAAAAACTAGTCCAGATGCTCCTCACACATTTCTACAGTACACATGACCCTGGATGACAGATAATCTGTGCAGACATATTGTGAGCATCTGCATTTATTCTTCACAGTCCACTGACTGAACAGAAATGTACTGAATCACCTGACTTGCTTGTTCTAACCCATTTCAAACAAAACAAAAAAAACGAGTCAAACTCGATCGATGTGTCTCCCATTGCCCCTGAACAAGATATAGATTTCAGCATCTTAAATCATCACTGAGGACCTTCTCAGTTCTCAACCCACCACTGTTCTTGAGTAACCGTGAATTATTCTAAGGCTTCAGTCTCGGAAAATGCCGTTCTTATGTACGTGATAACTGTACGTGACTGAATCCACATCTGTGGCTGTTATCATGGTTGGATAGTCTAATAGGGTTTGGTGTGACACCTTGCGTTACTGTCCCCCATGCTGACTCACTTTGAAGCTGTACACATGCAGGTTTGTGATACTGAGAGCGAGATATGCCACTAGTGAGCTGTCTGATAAATGTAAAGCAAGCCTGGACACATTTAAGAGGTTTATTTCCATTTCATATTTACCTGCAGCACATGTGCTGCTTTGCAGGAACTACTGTATAGATCGAATCCAAATGTTAGAAGCAGTCCCAGATTGAAATGTGCAGACTTTTGCATTTCCGCCATTGATTTTTGGAGGATAAAATTATGCTAAATGGTTTTAAACTGAGTTGAGAGCAATACACTTTTATTGGCAGCTGAAAAAGCATAATGAAATTAAGCAATATCTCAAAGCAGCATGCAAGAGACAGGGTTCAACAGTTTGGGGTTGTAAGAATTTATGTTTTTGAAAGAAGTCCCTTAAGCTCACTGCATTTATTTGATAAATAAAAAAATAAAAATAAAAAAAGAAAGTAAAAACTCCAATATTGTGAAATATTACAATTTAAAATACCCGTTTCCTTTTTTTTTTTTTTAAATAAAAATAATTTATGCCTGTGACGCAAAGCTGAATTTTCAGCATCATTACTCCAGTCTTCAGTGTCACACGAGCCTTCAGAAATCATTCTAATATGTTTTGATGCTCAAGAAACTTTATTGATTTTGAAAACGGCTGTGCCGCTTAATATCTCTGATGAACAAAAAGAACAGCAGCATTTATTCTGAAATTAATATCATTTGGAACATTAAAATTAACGCATGTGTATAAATCCCACACCTTAAATATTAGCAAAAGTGATGTTTGTTTTAGCAATCATTACTAGAAACATCAAGGAATGGTGTGATCCTCTGAATACTAAAGGTACTGTATAAAAATAGCCAACAAGTCAATCAGCACTAACAGCAGATGAAAAATAAAGAGCATTTCTGCTTCACTTAACAGAAGAAAGGCGGTTTATGTAGGACGCACACGACCATCTGCTTTCTTCAACACCTCAGGCGTTTTACTGAGACACATTGTTTGGACCTTTATATAACCCTGACAGGACTCAAACCTGCAAATGCACTGTCCTTGACATATGGCTCAGTTCTTATAAGAACAGGATTATTCTGGGCTGGAACTCTGTTTGGCATCTCCTCCGAAGGAAGTCATCCTAAAAGATTGTAGATGCAGCCTAGCAAACTATTCTTTACATATGGAAGAGACAACAACTTGAGACAACTGGAACCATGTTTTGAATAACTTTTGCAGGGAGGGCTTTGTTTGTAGTTTAACAAAAAAAATGAAAAACCTGTCATTTACTCACCCTCATATCGTTCCCAACCTGTATGACTTGATATTTTGGTGACATTTGATTTTGAAAATGACACTTCAAAAAGTTCTTCAAAATATCTTTGGTGTTTGGTTACTCAAGATAAGGGCGAGTAAATTATGATTTTTGGGCAAATTGCTCCTTTAAAGCCCAAAATACAAATTTATTTATTTAGTCATTTAGCAGACGCTTTTATCCAAAGCGACTTACAAATGAGGACATAAGCAGCAATCAAAACCAACAAAAGAGCAACGTGCAAGTGCTATTACAAGTCTTGGCTAGCCTAACGCAGTACAGATAATATTATTTTTTTAAATAAAAAGACAGATAAAATAAAATTAGACTAGAGTGCTAGAGTTAGGGTCAAGTAAAGATGGAACCGATGAGTTTTTAGCCGTTTCTTAAAGATGGGTAAGGATTCGGCTGTCATTCCACCAGATGGGAACAGTTAATGAAAAAGTCTGTGAAAGTGTTTTTGTGTGTCTTTGGGATGGCACAATAATGCGTCGTTCACTTGAAGAACGCAAGCTTCTAGAGGGCACATAAGTCTGAAGTAATGAATTCAGGTAAAGGGGTGCAGAACCAGTGGTGGTTCTGTAGGCAAACATTAATGCCTTGAATTTAATGCGAGCAGCTATTGGTAGCCAGTGCAAATTGATGAACAGAGGCGTGACGTGCTGGACAGAACAAGAGTCTGAACAAGGAGTTGTGTTGCATGTTCCGAGAGAAAGGGCCTGATCTTCTTAACATTGTATAATGCAAATCTGCAGGACCGGGCAGTTTTAGAAATGATAAGCTGAATTTCTCAGACCACAATCACAATAAGGTTTCTGGCTATTTTTGAAGGAGTTATGGGAGCAGCTGTCGTCGGATCATCAGGATGGAATGAGAGGTAGAGTTGAGTGTCATCAGCATAGCAGTGATATGAAAAGCCATGTTTCTGAATGACAGAACCTAGTGATGCCATGTAGACAGAAACGAGAAGTGGTCCAAGAACTGAGCCCTGAGGCACCCCAGTAGCTAGATGTTGCGACTTTCATACCTCACCTCTCCAAGATACTTTGAAGGACCTATCAGAGAGAGGTAAGACTCAAACCACTGGAGTGCGGTTCCTGAGATGCCCTCTCAATAGAGTTGACAAGAGGATCTGATGGTTGACCATATCAAAAGCAGCAGACAGATCCAGCAAGATAAGTAATGAAGATTTGGAAGCCGCTCTTACAAGTCTTGGGGCTTCAACAACAGAAAGCAAGGCAGTTTCAGTCGAATGTCCACTTCTGAAGCCAGATTGGTTACTGTCCAGGAGGTTGTTCTGTGTGAGAAAGACAGAGACTTGGTTGAACAACTCGTTCAAGTTTTTTTGCAATGAAAGGAAGAAGGGAAACGGTTTATAGTTCCCTAAAAGTGTTGGGTTAAGAGTTTTTTTTTTTTAAGAAGTGGAGCTATACGAGCCCGTTTAAATGCTGAGGGAAAAATTCCAGTGTGAAGGGATGTGTTAACGATGTGAGTGAGTGCAGGTACAACTGCAGGAGAAATGGCTTGAAGGAGATGAGATGGAATAGGATCAAGCGGATAGGTAGTAGGATGACTGGAAAGGATGAGTTTAGAGACTTCTGCCTCAGAAAGTGGAGAGAAGGATGTGAACGAGTGCATGTTTGCTGGTAAGATGTGTTTGATAGATTGTGGTGTGGAAAATTGTGCAGTGAGGTTTGTAATTTTATTAATGAAGAATGTGGCAAAGTTGTCAGCTGTTAGCGATGAAGAAGGAGGGGGAGGAGGAGGACAAAGGAGGGAGGAAAATGTTTTAAAGAGCATATGGAGAGTTAGGCGAATTGTTAAATTTGTCATGATAGTATGTCCTTTTAGCAGTGGAAACCTTAGCAGAGAAGTCAGAGAGGAGTGATCGATATAAATTAAGGTCAGTAGGATTTTGTGATTTGCGCCATACCCTTTCCGCAGCCCTGAGTTTAGAACAATGTTTTTGGAGAACATCAGATAGCCAAGGGGCAGAAGGGGTGGTACGGGCTGCTTGGAAGATAAGGGGCAGAAAGTATCCAAACAAGACGTCAGAGTGGAACAAAGTATCAGTAGCACTGTTAGCATCAAGAGAGGATAACTGTTTAGGGGAAGGAAGCGAAGATGAAACCATAGCAGATAGCCGGGAGGGTGAGAGTGAACGCAAGTTACGTCGAAAAGTGACATGTGGAGGGGTATGTGATGTGTCCGATATCATGTTGAGGTTAAGAGTGAGGAGGAGGTGATCGGAGGTGTGCAGTTGAGTAACCAGCACATGATCAGTGGAGCAGTGTCGTGTGTAAATAAGGCCCAGTTGGTTGCCTGATTTGTGAGTAGCCATAGTTAACACTCTCTTGAGATCAAAAGAGGCAAGCAGAGTGTGGAAGTCTACAGCCTGAGGTTCATCTAAGTGGATGTTGAAGTCTCCAAGTATAACTAAGAGAGTACCATCCTCGGGAAAGGTTGAGAGCAATAAATCAAATTCTTCCACAAATTTACCTAGTGATCCTGGAGGACAATAAACAACTACAAAATGGATTTTTAGAGGGTGGGTAATAGTAACCGAACGTGATTCAAAGGAGCTGTTGATACTCAGAGATGGTAAAGGAGTAAATTTCCAATTATTAGAGATAAGCAGACCAGTACCTCCACCTCTTCCAGTCAAACGGGAGGTGTGGGAAAAGGAGAAATTATTGGAGAGTGCTGCAGGTGTAACATTGTCCTCTGGTTTGATCCAGGTCTCTGTCAGGGCCATGAGGTTTAACCTTGAAATGACTAGTAATGGAATTAATGAAATCAGCTTTGTTGACAGCAGACTGACAATTCCAGAGACCAATAGAAAAAGAAAGTAATGTATTAGCAGACATGGGCAAAGTGCGCAGGTTGATAGGATTGCACTGTCTACAGTGCGTGATGCATGGTTTGCGAGTGGTAGTGATAGTATTGATCTGGAAACACATAGTAAGAATAGGTTATAAAAACTAAAACAGAAGTGAAACAAGTAGTAGGAATGAGGATAATTAAAAATCGATACTTATGTCCTTTGCCGGTGTTCATGCCCGGTGGAGTCGCACGGTAGAGTCGATGGTCTTTACACTCTTTGGTCTTCCTACGAGGAATGCTTTACACGACGGCTGCCGCGGTATAATACTTTTTTTTTTTTTTTATACCCGTCTAACAAATCACTATTTGAATTCAGCTGAACCCACTTTCCTGTTTATCACAAAAAATAGGCCGAGCAAGTGCAGACACTGACAAGATACGCTATACAGTATGAGACCAAACGCGATTTCAGCAAGTATCAACACCGTAAACAAAATTGGCTGACAATATACTCACCTTCAGGCTATCCAAGATCTAAACAGATTTGGAGAATTTTAGCATTGCAACACTTGTTGCAGTGAATGGGTGCCGTCAGAATGACAGTCCAAATAGCTGCTAACAATACTCCACAAGTAATCCACAACACGACTCCAGTCCATCAACTGAAGACTTCTGAAGCATATAGCTGTGTGTTTGTAATGAACAAATTCATCAAATATCGTCCTCCACCTGTAATATTGCTTTCTCCAGTGAAAAAGTGGTATCATCTGAATCAGGAGAAATATGCAAAGATCAAGCACAGTCTACAATCATTAGAATTACTGGTGGACTATTGTGATGTTTTTATCAGCTGTTTGGACTCTGATGGCACCCATTCACTGCAGAGGATCCACTGGTGCGCACTTGACTTAATACTAAATTTCACCAAATCTGTTAAAAAATCATCTACATCTCAGATGGTCTGGGGGTGAGTACATTTTCAACAAATTTTCACTTTTGGGTGATATATTCCTTTTAGTGCGTAACTGGTCTCCGACCAACTAACTTACATTTGTAAAATGTCTGAACACACCATTTCATATAATGAAAAAAAAAATTAAAAATTAAAAACACATTTGGATTCAGACAACTGACAAGGATTCCTTACTGAAAATTAGCTAAACGAAAGCTTCGACTTGAGGCATATTCTTGCTTCAACCCTCGCCGTAGATCAGCATTTTAAACGGCATGATATGCTACATTAATAGGAGATTAACAGTTAATGTAAAAAAAATATATAGCAGGATATCACATGTAAAGACATTAAGATGTTTATAAATGTTTCCTGCTGAAAGATCAGCACTTGTTCTGCTTGAATTAGCAGACCCACGTTACACATGCTGAGAGTTTTAATACATTCAATACAGATGTATTCATGACCATCTTAAAATTGGATTAGGCTGTATTCCAGCTGGCTTTTTGGAGCCCCAGGAAAATAAATCCAGGGGAGTGCTTCAGTGTTTTAAGCTTGGGAGAGAAACCAGACGCAAGTCTAGAGACAATTAAGCGGAATCTTCAACAGAAGGCTCACTTGCCTCTTCGAGTTATGATTTTATGGAAGAGCAGAGATGTTCTGCTTGATTTAATACTACATATTTCTGTCTTCTCTCTCATATTGTGCCTGATGAATTAACAATGACGGTACAAGAAAATATACAGCCCGTCCTGAGCTGCTGCTAAGCAAAACTCACTTGACTGGCTAGTACAAACACATTAACTGTGGGAACTGTGTACGGGGAAATACTTCATCCTGCCTTTGTCTGAATAAAAGGCATTTCCAGATGTGCAATTTTAACACGCCAAACAACACAGCGTATTATGGTAACCTCTGATGTTTTATCAGCACACGTCTAGAGCCGATCTCGGTCAGATTACACCCTGACAGAACGGCTCTCTAAAGCCATGCCAAACTCCCATAAAGCACTGCATTGCTGAAGACAGCGATCTATGAAAGATATGATTTCTAATACGTGTTCATCTTTGTTATATCTCACTGCCAAAATTTTTAAGAGTAGTGGAACACTTGATAGTCACAATCTGTAACTGAATAAAAGCCAGCTGAAAATATATATATTGTTTAAAAACATATGGCAAAAGTCAACACTATGGAAGCCCGTTCCCGCCACCTTAAGAAAATATATAATTATGTAAGTCATAATAATGAGATACTTTCTCATAATTATGACTTAGTATCTCGTTATATTGAGAAACTTTCTCTTAATAATGACTTAGTTTCTCGAAATAATGAGATACTTTCTCATAATAATGAGAAAATTTCTCGTAATAATGACTTAGTTTCTCGTAATAATGAGAAAATTTCTCGTAATAATGACTTATTTTCTCGTAATAATGAGAAAATTTCTCGTAATAATGAGAAAATTTCTCGTAATAATGAGAAAATTTCTCGTAATAATGAGAAACTTTCTCATAATAATGAGAAACTCTCATAATGACTTATTTTCTCGTAATAATGAGAAACTTTCTCATAATAATGACTTATTTTCTCGAAATAACGAGAAACTTTCTCGAAATAATGAGTTGCTCCTAAAGAAAAAAAAAAAAAAAAAAAAAAAAAGACTTACTCGACGCATGCGCAGTGCATGAGTGGCGGCACGCTAGCGACATCTGCTGGTCAAAGCCATGCAGGAACACCGCAAACATCGCTTGTTCTGTAATCTAAAACTGTATAATATATCATTAAATAACGGTTTCAGATATATTATCTGCATGTAGTCTTTTGTTACTCTGCCAGACAATGAAGTTCATGGCTTCAGATATAGAGGAATGTATTCCAACAAAAATCACACGCATTTTATGAAGAAATGAAAGCCATATAAACTTAACGAATAGACGTTAATTTCGATGATTTGTTAGTTTTTTATTAGCGGTCACTTTCCATATGCATCAAATGCATAAGCCCACAGTAGCCCAATCTCCTCTCGCTAGCACAAAGCATTATTGTTCGTTACCACAGCAACCGCTTGGTCTTCAGCATCCCACACCGCTTCTTGCAGGACATGTGAACGTGAAAAATGCTTAATGTGGCTTAAAGTACAATGCCTAATTCATGATACAGTATTATTGATCATGCATACAGGCAAGCATAAGAACCCAGAATCTGAACACAACACCCAAAGTTGCATGTTAAGCGTTTTCCTATAGAAAACCGTTATAGAAAATGCTGCATAAGAGTTGCTGTTTTGCGTTGCATTCATATTTTGGGTCCACCTGAATGTCTGTATATACAGTATGCATGATCATTAAGTTATGTACTGAATTTGGTTCAATCTGTCTTTGCACTTCAAGCCACGTTAAGCATTTTTCAGGTTAAGCGTTTGTCCTGCAAGAAGCGGTGTGGGATGCTGAAGAATTAACAAGACTACATGCAGATAATATATCTGAAACCGTTATTTAATGATATATTATACAGTTTTAGATTACAGAACAAGCGATGTTTGCGGCGTTCCTGCATGGCTTTGACCAGCAGATGTCGCTAGCGTGCCGCCACTCATGCACTGCGCATGCGTCGAGTAAGTCTTTTTTTTTTTTTTTTTTTTTCCTCTTTAGGAGCAACTCATTATTTCGAGAAAGTTTCTCGTTATTTCGAGAAAATAAGTCATTATTATGAGAAAGTTTCTCATTATTACGAGAAAATAAGTCATTATTATGAGAAAGTTTCTCATTATTACGAGAAATTTTCTCATTATTACGAGAAACTAAGTCATTATTACGAGAAAGTTTCTCAATATAACGAGATACTAAGTCATAATTATGAGAAAGTATCTCATTATTATGACTTACATAATTATATATTTTCTTAAGGTGGCGGGAACGGGCTTCCATACAACACAGAACCGCACGAGAGTGATTAATGTATTAAGGTGCTTGGCATTGTCAACTGATATGATTATTTCAATAAACAATGACGATGCAGATATCTAGAGAGAAAGATTGGCAAAATAAATACCACTGATTAAAAATAAAAAAATAAAAAAAATAAAATAAAACACTAAATACATCTGTCTGGATGTGTTTAAAGACCAGCTATTTTTAAAAAATGCAGACAGAACACCATGCAATTAATCGGATTATTTTAAATGAATTAAACGCCAGCTGACTAATTATTATATGAAAGACAATTTTTTTTAAATGTCGTCATATGCAAAAATGTACAAAAATATCTTAAAAATAGCATAAAGAATTTACAGGCAAAAATAAAATAACCAACATTATTCACACTATCAGTTCTGTTTTTCAGAGCAAAAGTATGAAATTACAAAAAACAATAACTGTTTTAGGGAAAAGTACTGTTCAGAGATGAAAGTATGAACAGAAAGGCATTTATGTGGCTTCAACACTTCTCGCCACAGCTTGAGTTTCTTCTGAAACACCACACTGACTCAACCTGCCCCACTTCTGTGGAAACGCACTAAGGAATTCAAAATGCGTAATGCATTATTTAGTCACTTTACAACACGACCAAGGACTGTTGGAGCACTGATAAATGAATGTTTTACAGAAAATCCAAATCTGACACTGAGAAAGGCGTGCTAAAATCCACACAATACAAACACTAGGGCTGGGGGATACAGTATGTGTCAATATTTGTCACCCTTCAAAAGATATTTGACAAAAATATCGAAAACTTAAAAAAATATCAGAATAAAAGCCTTAAGACATAATTTCACCCAAGCCCCAATATAGCGTAGAACTGAAATGTTTAATACAAAACATAAAACAGATTAAAATAGTAAATAAACATTACATTTTGCATTTTTCACTAAATTAACATAAGGGAAAAACTGTTTATACACCAATAAAACAATACATAGCAGCCTAAAAATATATTTATCTACATATTTCTTGCTCTGAGTACCAAGAGTATGAATTGATTAATGGCAAATTTTGAACTAAATGGTCGAATTAAAATGTAAATCAATAAAATAATTGTTAATTCTTTTGTACAATATAAAAAAAAAAAAAAATAAATAAAAAAAAAAAAATCACAAAAATGATTTGCAATAATTTTTGGCTGTTTAAAACCAATTGCCACAAAATAACTGCAAATCATTAAATAGCAGCATATGCATGTACTGTATAACTTGCAATTATTTTGCAGCAGATTAAAAAAAATGCTAAATTGACAATATACACACTATGCATTTGCAATGATTTTATATTGTACATATGCATCTACATTAACACACAGGTTGGTGACATTCAGCGCTTGAGAACTGAAAGTGTTCACAAACGTTCCCTGCTACTGTTGCAAACCTAAAACCAGCTTTGTGGTTCTGTGGTAAAAGATGCAAGAACTAGATCAGTGCGACGGTAAAACACCCATATGGAGTGCAGCATGCTAGAAAAGAGGAGTAAAGCGACAAAAAGAGATGGGTTTCTGGGGAAAAAAAAAGTAGCGCATTCAAGAAGGGGAATTTCACAGCAGGGGTCAGAAGAAAACATGGCAGCTAAATAACGTGTAGGACGAACAAAATTGCTACAGCTATTGAACTACTGCTACTAATGCATCTCCTGCTGTCTTTGTATTATCAGAGAGACATTTTAACTGATCTTTAATGCTTTATAGTGACTAGGAAAGTGTTGTTTGTGTTGTAAAATCACTTGCGAAAGGTTTTAAAAGTCAAACTTGATCACATTTCAACTAGCGCCAAAGATGTCATTTCATTAGGGCGCATTATAGGAGTCACGCCAACATGGCATGCGCTGTGGGGTGCTTCCATTAAGGCAACATGGGACAGCCCCTCTAAAACCTACAAAGCCATGCCATTCAGCACAAGACCTTTGATTTCAACCCACTCGTAACTATACGCTTTTCTGCCTGCCATCACCAATCATGGTTAGCCTCAAATTAAAAACGGCTCTTTGGCTGGTATCCCAAAAAAAACCCCAAACTGAAATAAGGACAAACCAGAGTTCAACTCTTCATTTAATGACAACAGAGTTTAGCCATGATCGTTAGCCATAATGTCTTGCTTTGTAAAATTTGATGGGTTTTACTCAGTTTAGAGGGGTGGTGGTGAACAAACCTGAGCGTATAAAGGTATAATTCACCCAATGAAATGACTGTTCATCATTTGAACATTCCAAATGAATGTCATCATTTGCTAACCTTCATGTCACTCGAAACTTTTATGCTGTTGTGTGTTCCATGGAACCCCCCCCTCAAAAAAAAAAAACAAAAAAAAAAAACAAATCTTTGATACAAAAGGACCTCAAGTTGATTTAAAAAAAAAAAAAAAAAAAAAACATATATTTTTCTTTAAAGTACAATTTTAATGAACTATTTCTTTAAAGTAACCCATTCTCAACCCCATTCTTCACAATTCAACCTAAATCTTTGTTGATTTATGAACTAGGCCATAAAAATGGCCAGTGTTGTGGATGGCCATTACCAAGACAACAAAACACAATCCATGGAGAGAACTAAATTCACAACACATCAATCACAGAGAAACTAATTTCCCAGCAGCAAAACACACAACACAGAAAACAGCCAGAGAAAGCTGATGCCTACCGCTGCAACCTCCACACTAGTCTCAAGAGTATTACATATAAATGAATTTAATTTACTGTAAAAATATGCTTTCGGCAAGATGATATGACCCTACGTACTGTAGGATATATGTGAAAAGAAAACCGCTCCAGTCGAGTAAGATCATCAGCTATGGTATATTTCAATCAGTGTGAACGGTCAATGCATTAATGTAATCAAGTAACTTCTTTTGTTGCTTGTTTTGCATCTTTGTTGAGTAAATTCACATTAACCGCAGCATTTTTTGCAGGAAATTATGTATTAACTCATTTACATATTAAACTGCATCTGGCCAGGAGTGACCATGTGTAACACCATTAAATTTGTAAATGGTGCAACAAATGAATGATGAATGAAAATCCTAATTGCAGATCGTGATTCTGAAAACGATAGCACTACCATTTGCTTACTGGGTAGGCAAAAAAAAAAAAATCAGTAAAAGCCATTCCTGTCCAACACAAATGGGCTTTGGCTACAGCACTAATCACACTATATTGCAGGCTGTGTATTCCTGCGCCCATCTCCACTCTGCAGGGGAAACCTTTGGCCCCATTAAGCAAAGCAGTAAATGTATAGTAGTATTCATACTTTAGCTGGTCTTATGCCAGGAGTTTCATGCCTAGGCACAAAATACAGTGCTGGCTAAAACGGGAAAAACAAATACGAACAGTTTGAGCTGCCAACGGCCCATAAATCGCTGGGTTTGCTTAGGGGACCTAAACTAGGTTTACGGATTACAGTAAATGATGCATTGAGTACCTGTTATCATTGAGTTGGGTGTATCGAGGTTGAGGGTCTGGGTCGCCATCATTAACATCATAGCTAGCATCTGGATCCTGAGAATTTATAAGAAACATTTAGTGAAGTTATTTTGTTTTGGGTTATAAGGCATATATAGTAGATGTTTACTCAAACTCACATAGTTTTGAAGCAGATCTGGGTGGTTTTTTTCAATTCCATCATCCAATATGGACACAACGACGCCTTGTCCAGTGAAACCCTGCTTCCAGGCTTCCTTTACGTTGAGGTCACGATGATCTTCGTTGTACTGAATGGAAAATAAGAGAAAGAACAGATCAGCATAGATGCCACTTCCCTCCTGCTAACTACCCCGATGATGCAGAACATCAACCAGTGCTTGAGGATCATCTTTCATAAATCTTTCACTTTTGAAGCTCACATCAGCTCTCTGATTCAAGGCTGCAGTGTGCCGTTACCTCAATACCGCATGGCCTCCTGTTCTAGGCATGAAAGATGCTGAAACTCTAGATTATGCCTTCACGATTTCCTGTCTCCGTTATAGCAGTGCCCTGACAAACCTCAGGTATGGAGTTTATGGCTTGCTTGCCGTCTTCGTGTTGATAGAGATTTTACTGTACTGTTTATATTGGTTTTGTGTTACACATTTTTTTGCCGTTAACGTGTTAACGCATGCGATTAATCTAAAAATTTACGCATTAATATTTTAACGCAAATTAATCGTTTGATCCCAACTTCTTGCCGTCATCGCAGCGCGGAAGGTAATCTATCATTGCCTGCGTCCCAATGTGCACACTATCCATCCTAAATTCTGTGTGACATTAGTAATTTTCGATACTATTTAGGGCAGATAGGGTGGATAGTATGCACTCATACCTGGAGGAGGTGTGAAAGGTGTGAAAAGTTCTCTTAAACTAGTTTGTCATGCATTTCTTTATTTCAATACATTTACAGGTAAATCCTAGTATTTTAAATTTAAAAATACACATTTAATGGTGATGGCTAATGAGAAATTTTAAATAAATTTACAATTTAAAATACATAAAAATTGAATGCAATGTTTTAAAATGATTTAAAATGCAATTTTCAGCACCCATTATCACAGTTGAAAATTTCTTGCTGCTTAGTACTTTGTGTGTGTGTGGGGGGGGGGGGGGGGGGGGTGACTGTTTTTACTGTATTTTTGATCAAATAAATGCGGCCTTGTTGAGAAGAAAAGTTTTAAATATTGATGATGTGTGCGTGCTTATTGGGCAACAAATCAGCATATTAGAATGATTTCTGAAGGATCATGTGACATTTAAGAGTAATGATGCTGAAAATGCAGCTTTGCATCACAGGAATACATTACACAGTTACATATTATAAAATAAAAAATATTTTAACATTGTAATGATACATCACAATATTACTGTTTCTACAGTATTTTTGATCAAATAAATGCAGCCGTGGTGAACATAACTGTAAAAAAAAAAAAAAAAACGTCTTGAGAAATGATTATAGCCAAGCCAGAAGCCCTGTCAGGCTGACCATCCACCCACTGTCAGACTACAGAGATCTGCCCTCTCCCACTCCAAATGCATGTCACTCCACTGCAGAAATGAACGTGGCCACCTGAATTTATCTGAGCAGAAAATTGAATTTATTTTGCTGCATGGCTTCTTGACTTTCCTCTTGGTCACAGCATCACTGCTCTCTTCCCCAGGGAGGTCACAGGGAGAAATTGAAGCCAGGAAGGTGCTGTCAGGTCTGATGACCCCAAAATTATACACTCTTCTGCTTAAACTGTCAGTTCTCTTCGTTTGACTTGCAATCCCAGGATATTTCTTAAGCCTATATCAGGCAAAATGATGCAATCTCGCCTCAAAGGTCCAGTAATAATGGCTGAGAGGTTGATAAATTGCCGCTGACGACCTTCGGTCAACTGTTGCAATAGCAGCAAAACTTTCTCTGCATTCCATTCAGCGGAAATGTTATTGAGTGGATTCTAACCGTTTTACTGATAAACATGATGGATAACACTGCCATGAAGAGGGGGAAAAATGCGCTGAGAAATTGGAGCTCAGACTACAATTTTATTGTTTTTTTTTCCCCCAAAGTCATGACATTTTCCCAAAATGTGAATCTATTGTCTCCTTGGTTCATTAGCTGGAACGAAACGTCCGAGTCTGGTGAATCACCACTGAATGCAGAATGACTGAGGAATGACTAAACACAAATTAACGATTCTCATTACACTGCAAGATTCTCAGAAATGAGATATGAAGGATATAGAGATTCTTAACTACTTCAATAAATATATATTTAATACGATAAATATTTTATAAATAAGCAAAAATAAATAGATTCATAAATTCATTCATTTATTATCTCTCTCTCTTTCCTTCTTTTGAGCAATTGAGCAAAAAATGTATAATGTTGAAAGGGTGTTTACAGTTATGATCAAATCAAGGCTTTTAAAGGGGTCATATGATGCGATTTCAAGTTTTCCTTTCCTTTCTCTTTGGGGTGTTACAAGCTGTTTGTGCATAGATAACATCCCTAAAGCTGCAAAGACTAAAGTCTCAAAACCAAAGAGATATTTTTTATAAAATGTAAGACTCCTCCACGCCCCCTAAAACGGCTCATTCAAATACGCCCCCACATGTCTGTGTCACGAGGTTCCTGCAGTGCGAAAGGGCCTTGTTTTTGAAAGAATATGGTTTTAATAAAATGGTTTAAAATTTCAGAAAATTTTATTTTATGCGATTAATCTTTATTAAATAAAGATGCTTAAATTCAATTCTTTCTTACTCTTTCTTTCCTTCGTTGCCTTGAACAGGCCTGTAAATTACCATTAAGTCTTTAAAAAGTGCACATTAACTCAATGGTCTTCTTAATAGTAAAAGTATCGAGATAAGAGGCCGTGAGGAAGCAATGACAAATTGTAAATATTGTCTGTAGCCTGACGGTCGATATTAGAGTATCAGAGCTGATACATAAGCATTGTACGACTATCATCTTGAATCATAGCTTTCCAACCTTGACAGAGAGCAACTCATCAACATTAGCTACACTTCTATGCAGCCTAAGAATCCATTAATAATCTGAATATTAGCTCAATATGAAAAATACTTTGTAAACACCTCAATTGGGAAAAAGATATAAATTGAGGCAATCCATATGAAATTTCTATCCAATTAAAAGAGGTAGTGCAGATCTTGAATAATAACAGAAAGATAAATGCCATTTATACCTTTCAACCAGACTACATTTACAACAGGACTTACAACATACTTTGAACAAAGAGAGAAATGTTTGTGCACATACTCTCATCCAGAGATGTCTAGTTAGAAGATGAGGCTAATATTTACGCAAGACAGAATTGGGACACTTCTAATTGTCTTTTCAAGTAACAAACAGGCAGTCATGCACATGTTTAGTCAGCTGACTCGGCCGCTTTCTCAGCATTGCTTTTCTTCATATTTTATTGCTATTTTGGTAGTTTGACACCACATGCTGCTCTTTGCTCATGCAAATGTGTATTTTCATCTGCAGAGTTGAAAATGAACACTACATTCAAAATCTGCAATTACAATGAAATGATTTTGCATATAAAATCGTGCATATAAACAGTCGTGTTATTTCAAACGAATATGGCCACTTCAAAACAGTGACACAGAAGGACTGTTATCTCAGGAGAGGATATGCATAAAGACTGACAGAAAGTGAAGTCCAGCACGTCTACAATGTTTCCGAAGAGCCAAATCACAACTGGCTGATTAAACATTAAGCTCCACCGGATGACCATAATGGCAACAAGTTCACTGTTACACAATGTCCCATTTAATAGGGGCAAAAGGAACAGAGTCCTATGAATCCAAACAGAACATTACAACAGCCCACCCAGACCATCCGGTCTGAGCGGGAGGTATCATGCTTGCAAATGAACAAACACTTCACAAACACACGTGCGCACAAACAAACAGATGAGCCATTTACTCACCAAGTACCACTGCTGTGCAAACTTCGGATCGGTCGGCTCAGAGTAAATATCCCTCTTCTTTCTTTGTTTCACGACCTGCTGTTCCGCCCACATTACCTTGAGAAACAAACAGTCAGAGACATATGTTAACCACTTGTTTCCACTGTTTCCTTTCCATGAAATCCAAAATAGGTAGCTTTTAATGAAAATCAATGGAACATTAACAGTAATAATAATGGCACCAAATCTGCACAAAGCAATTAAACATGGGTAAAAATACATGAAACTGCATTTAAAAATCTTCTGGAACATGACATTGTGCTTGTGTGAAATACAATATTCAGTTTCACTAATAATATGAACACTGAAGTATAAGAATGCATTTTATTGCTTAATATCATTTTCCCATGCCATGAAGCCTTGGTAATGTCAGCAGAAAACGAGAAAGTTGATGCATTCTGACAAAAGAATAACAATGATGAAATTTGTACAATACATCATAGTAAATATGGTCAATTTTGATTTCATGTGCTGACGAAAGCTGCTGACGGACACACACAGTCCTGTTCTCGGTCTCCTCACAATCCTCCTCCACTTAACACAAAGAAAGAGAGGCCTGTTGAAAGACGGGAAGCCGTTTCTCTGGGGCAGTGACTGCTGCAGCGGGGCAGAAAACGCAAACGGTGTCACATTATGTGATTGACAGCTCAGCGCTGCTCATGCCAGAGCTCACTGCTCACTGTCTAGAATGACTTTTAGGGGATGAAATGGACAGACATGTGACAGGAAAGTGAAGTGAGTGGTCAGAAAAAGAATGACAGGCCAGTTGGAATGTTCACAGCCCTTAAGAACAACCAGGACACATTTGACCCACCACTCAACGTCCCTCAAGGTCACGCAGTCATAATGAAATTTACCAGCAAATCATCATATAATTGACAGAAATGCTCTATATCGGCTTTATTCAGGTAAATTGGTTAATATTCAACCTATTCATGTGTGTACTAACAGCTGTTCAAAGTTTAGGTAAATGTTGTCAGAGGTTCTTTGTTTGACTTGATTGACAAAATCAAAAATTTCCTGCAACACTTTAGTTTAGCATTACAGTTAATATTGCTTAAACTTGGGCTTTTGGGTATTTATTCACATTCCTAACCCCAAGATTAAAACTATAGCATTTAACCCACATCATTTGTGCTATGTATGAAAAGATCTTTGAAAAATAAAAAAAAAATTAAAATATAAATTAAAAAGAGCTTCAAATAACATTAAGGTTTGAAGCAAATATTTTTAGACTGTTAAGATCTTTTTGAACATGCAAAACCCACTGATGGTATCGCTCAGACTCAAGACTGAAACACACACACACACACACACACACAAAAGGGGGGTTGGATAGGAAGCTGCATTAAGATCTGAGGCTGAGTTATTGGGACTAGACATGTTGTCTAAACATTATATCACTTTTCCCCCTGTTGATTAATTAGCAAGAGTAATACGGTAATTAAAAAAGTAGCACACATAAGCGCTTCTAACTTTTAAAGATCGACCTCATCTGAAATCAAGTTCAATTAGAGCCAGTACTCTGTTGGCTATGCAATGCATAATGAATAACCTCATGACTGATGTTGCTTCATCTATGACAGCTCTGATGTTTTGACTTGAGCCAAATGTGTTTCAAAGAGAATATGAATGCTGCCAAAAGGACTCAGAAATACGAAATGGATTTCTGAAGCTATGAAGATGGACCGAGTGATACAGAACAGAGTTTTGATAAAATCTTCACTATAAATGGAGTCCGGATGGAAGTGATCTGGAATATCTTAACTGGAAATGCACATAATGAAGTCCGTTGCTTAAATCATATTCACCGAAAACATTTATCTACCCATTAAGACTAATACACGCTTCTTTCTTTATATCATTTATGAGATTTACATGACATAGTACAACATGGAACTTGCACGCATGTTTTTTTATTAGAAAACAATTGATGTAAAAAACTGCATGAAGACTGCGTGGTATAAAAAGTAATTAGCATTCTAAATTTTTTCAATAGTCACTATTGTTTGTGATAAAACTGGGCTCAAAAGATTGCCCTTTCTGAAGCTGAAGGGAGCGAAAGAATTCAACAACAGGAAGCGGAGCAGGGCAGTGAGGGGAAATGCCACTGGAACCCGCTGAGAGGGCAGGCAACAGGACCGACACACTTTACAAGGGCAACCTCTTCACACAACTGCGAGTTTCATTTCACAAGGAGCGATTCCCTTCACAGTTATAGTCATTTGCATCATCAAATGACCAGAAGTCAATCATTTTAAAGGAGTCGACCTTCTGCTGCCTTATGAGCGACAGTGACCACTGATGATGCTGCAAAATTAAACAGGTCAATTTCTCATCTAAACGAGCAGAGACACAATGTGACGACAACTGCAAAGCAATCCCACAAGGGCTGTCAATAGTTGGAAAAAACGAACTTTTCACTGAAATATAATTATGCTCTGATTAAAAAAAAAAAAAAAAAAAAAAAAAAAAAAAAAAAAAAAATTCAGTATTCAGTTAGATGATTTTAAAATGAGCAGTCCACAAGATGGTGCAAAAAACAAAAACAACAAAACAAGACCACCATGTTATATTGGTAAAAACAAATATGGCTGTTAAAGTGCATTTGATTTTAAACTGAAGTTCCTAAAATTAAAGAAACCAAAAGATTTAAATTACAGATTTAATCCAGTTCCAGTGTTAATTTTCAAATTTGTTTTAGTCCTAGTTTGTCTAGTATTTTGAAAATATCCTTTAAATTTAGTAAATACGATATGACAATATTGACTCCCTTTAATCAACTCTAGTTTGGCCAAAATAGCACTGAATATTATTTTAACTTGTAAGAATTACAAAATGAACCAAATATTCATAAATTTTATATATTAATTCAAACAAGCATCAACAAAATTGTGAAAACTGCTCGTTGTGAAACCCTGATCTCATGAAATACTAATGTTACAAACGAGCACACTACTTTAATGATTTACTGCTTTGATTAATTGTCACATTAACAAAAAGATCAAATTCAGTGTGACTTGTGAGCACGAGCAGTACAGTTAATTACATGATAGATTTGTATAAATTGTAATATGTTTATGTTGTGCATTTGTTTAACTTCAAGGACACAGGACAAATTTTGGTGAATGAATTAAACTGCTATTAAAAGTACTTTAGTTTACCGGTGTTCAGCAAGTGGTGCAATTACAATATTTACTATTACTGGATTATTTGAAATACTAGAAATGTCCTTCTAAATTTTTATCAACAGTATGTAAATTAAAATGGTTGCTAGTGCTCACTACACATCTTAAATTTGAATGCACAGTTTTTGCATTCTTATTTGCATTTTTATCTTAAATACGTGGCTGGAATTGTAATTTGACAATTCTACTGCTCACCATTAAATGTTTTCTCCTGATTTTCAGTTTGAACATAACAGTTCCACAATCATTGGAGAATCAAAGGGTGTTGGTTCACTTGGTGAGTGGCTGTTAAAGGAACACTCCACTTTTTTTGAAAATAGGCTCATTTTCCAACTCCCCTAGAGTTAAAGGCCGATATGGCTAGGAACTATATTCTCATTCCGGCGTAATAATCAAGGAGCTTTGCTGCCGTACCATGGGTGCAGCAGGCGCAATGATATTATGCAGCGCCTGAAAGTAGTCCCCAGCTAGGTAACTAGTTATGATATAGCTGGGGACTACTTTCAGGCGCTGCATAATATCATTGCCTCTTTGGCAATTTTTGAGCAAGATGCTAATGGTCTAATCCGATTCAATGATCTATGCTAAGCTAAGCTAAAAGTGTAAAAGCTAAGCTAAAAGTATACTTTTATAAAAAAGCAACTGACAAATGAGAAATACACAAATGCGAAGCAAGGCCGTAGTACCATGAGTATAAAACAGGCTAGAAGTTAGAAACCAGGGCTGTGTATTGGCAAGAATCTGGCGATACGATACGCAACACGATACAGGGGTTGCGATACGATATATTGCGATACATTGCAATACTGTAAGCAAGGCGATATATTGGGATATTTCTTATTTTAGGAATAGGATATCTTTAGGAATAATGCCATCTTATTCTCCAAGGATTGGACATTTGCGAGCAGAATGCTCGGAAGAGGGGACTGTGAGCCCTTTTCCTGAGTCTGTCTCGAATCTCAGCGCGTTTCCCGCGGTGTTTCTTGATCCTTCGCCTCGGGGGGTTGTTGTTTATCTCTGCGTTCCGAAGAATCTCCAGAGGCCACTCTGGATTCGTGGCTAAAGTGTCTTAGAACAGGTTGGTGTAGCGGTTTCCATTGTCCAAAAGTGTTTCTATGTTATAGGTGATCAGTGCCGACGTGAAATGTGTAAAAAGAGAAAGTAAAAGTAAAAAAGTAAATTGAAGCAAAATCTAAGCGGAGCGGCCTGTACGGCGTCCGAACACAGCGGCGCCATTTTGCCCAATCTAAACATCCCGCCCCTCAGCCGCATGTACTCCGGTTGTATTGTAAACAATATCATCGTCTATATTGCTTATCAATTTGAGCCCGAATGAGAGACAGAGGACATTAGTGAAGAGGATCGCGCAGAACCTGCGCAAGCACGGCTTTTAATGGTAGGCCTATTTTTTCAGGATTGAGATCCGCTGCTTTAGAACATTGATTTTGAAACTTATGAATCCATTAGAATCATTTATTTACTTATTAGAGGGACAGTGCATATTAATAAACACTTCTGTCAATATGCCAGAGTTAGCCAGAAGGCTATTTTTCACCTGCAGTCCCTAGACAGATGGTAAAAGTCACCCTAAAAAGAGTAAAATTACATATTTGTATAACAATTACAATACATTTAGTAAAAAATCCTATAAAAGCTAAGATGTACAATAGAAACATAACAGACCAACAATCAGACAAACAAACAAATACATGAATGAACACACACACACACACACACACACACACACACACACAAAGCAAGAAACCAGCAGGGGGCAGCGACAGCAGGTCTAGTAGTAAGCTAATGTTGACAGCTCTGATTATCAACGAGCCATTTCTTTAACTGGATCTTAAATGTACTGTGTGCGTTTAGATTTCTGATATTTATGGGGGGTGAGGTTCCACTCAGCAGCCGCTCGAACAGAAAAAGCGGTTTGGCCAAATACACTTTTCCTAAAGGGAATGATACAATCTCCCCTCACTGCACCTCTGGTTCTACAATGATCAGCTGTTCGGATGTTGACAAACTGGTGGAGAGGAGGGGATGATAGATCATGAATAATTTTATAAACAAGACAGATTTGCATATTTTACCATATTTTCCCAGCTGAGTAGTCTCTATTTTTGTAATATTGGACAATGATGAGAAATGCTTGGTTTCTTATCCAGAATTTTTACAGTTCGTTTATAAAGTGATTGCAGAGGTTTCAAAGATGTAACACTAGCTTGTGACCAAATAGGTAAACAGTGAAAAGATCAAAGAGTGCATGTACATTGTTGCTGCCTGTGTGGACAATTGATGGCGAATGCGTCTAAAGTTACCGAGGTTGAATTTGATTCGATTACAGACCCTTTTTACATGCAATTTAAATAGTAACTTTGAATCAATTAAAACCCCCACATATTTGTATTCTGACATGATCTGCAGCCTTTCCCCTGACACAAAAACATCTGGCTCAACACTGAAGTTATTATTTGACTTGGCCAAAAACATTGCTACTGTTTTTGATGTATTCAACTGCAGGCAGGAATGCTTCAACCAAGCTGTAATATTGACCATGGAGTTAGTGATCTTCTCAGCTACCTGAGAGATATTACTACCATGAACATAGACTACGGTGTCATCAGTATACATCTGCACGGAAACATCTTTGCAGACAGACAGGAGGCAGGGCTCCAAACTGCGACTAAAATGGTCGCATTTGCGACCAAAAATATTAATTTGCGAGTGAAGTTTTTGCTGAGGTCGCCACTGGCGACTATATATAATTTGCATGAAAGGACTTTTTTCCCGATTGTTTTGCGCTCACATCTTTTGTTATGTTCACGTATTAAACTTACATAAGACGATGCGCATCAAAGTTTTACTGGAAAAGAGTTTCAAACAGTCCTCGTCTCTGCCGCACACAGTCTGCTGAACGCAGTGAGAGAGACCTGAAAGGGCCTGTTTACACCTGGTCACTTCATGCATTTTCTCTGATCGGATATCTAGATGATTTGTTAAAACGTTTCCCCATTTACACTTGGCCACATAAATGTGTCTTCGCAAAACGGATATAAATCCGTTCTTCAATTCCCGCTTCATATGCAAATATAACGGAGTTCACGTCAATGAAAGCAATGGATAATTTTATTAATTATCAGCTAATTTCAATATCAAGAGAGCGCGCTGCATCAGCACTGGAAAGATAGGCTAGTCTCGCTACTTTTAATGAAGAAGATTGTGTGTTGAGCGTCTGCGGCTTACTTTCAGGTTCATTCAGTTTGCGCGTCGCTTGCTGAAGAAATACTCCGCTACTCATCCGCGGTGATGCTTGTTGCATTGCGCTGTCATATCTGACTATAACATGCCATATAGCCTATAAAACACTCACACGTCTTATTTTAATATTATGGGAAGAGTAAAATTACCATATGTGGTTTCAACAACCAGATGCATTTACACTTGTCCGGTTTCGCCCAGACCACCTCCTGAAGTGGTTCGAGCGATTGGATTTATATCCGTCTCGAATGCGTTTCGGACGGCATTTACGCCTGGTCTTTTCAGGATCAGATAGCTATCCGATCAGGAAAAAATGCATGAAGTGACCAGGTGTAAACAGCCCCAAAGTGCAAGTGCAGAAAAGCCGTGTCTATTTCGTGCACAACTTGAACAAACTTCAACAGGTAAAGCTGTCAGCTCTGTGGATACTGGCAATATCGTCAACAATTCTCATTTATAATCATTACTAATATGGCTTCTTATCGAGATCTTAGTCTATATGCTG
Organism: Barbus barbus; assembly: GCF_936440315.1. Taxonomy (NCBI): domain Eukaryota; kingdom Metazoa; phylum Chordata; class Actinopteri; order Cypriniformes; family Cyprinidae; genus Barbus; species Barbus barbus. The sequence continues at coordinate 11,014,172 of NC_136730.1, forward strand.
TGTTCTGTTAATGCATGGACTTCCTGTTATTTGAAGCGCACTTGCCATCCAGTAATCGCAAAAAGCTTTGTGCTGTCTTTTTAATAAACAAAGTATCAGCTTTAAAATGCTACGAAATTCAAATGATGCGGTTTGGGTGCTCTTTAATGCGGACCACAAGCGCACACTTTCGGTAATATAAACACCAGTACCCCGCGTCCACACGGTCCGTGTATGCGTCCGGATCGCGCGAGCGGAGAGTATCGCACTTAATGCTCAGGCGCGATCTCTTTAGCACCTCAGTTAAAGCAGCAAGTGAACCCATTATATATTTCGATTTACTACTATAGTATGAAATGAACATGATCAAAAGGTAGGCAATAAGAAAGCCTATAGTACAACTTACTGAAATGTTTTATGTAAAGGCTCATTCAGTGTTTCAAACTGAGGAAATGTATAAAGCTTGTAAACATTGCATTGTAATACATTTACCTCAGAATAACCACTCCGTGTCCATAAACTCATCAGTCAGCTAGAAAAATAACTATAAAGAGGAGCGTTTTGCTATATTTATGCGCTGTTGCATATTAATATTTTTACTTATTCTGTTGTACATGATTCAACTCCTCCTATAAAATTGCATTTTACTAATGAAGAAAAACAGACTGAATGTGTGAAAGACGTGACAACATTTATAGGATGCACTGCACTCAGTTGCCAAGTGATGCTTATGGTCCATGATATTGGTACAGATTCTGTGTAACGAACAATTCTTTGTGACTGTATATTTCAAGTTGTAAAAGACATTTAATTCACACTTTAAGTGAACCTTAGTCCCCCGGTCGACCTGATCATCTACAAGATGGATTAAAATGCTGATAAAGCCTAGAAAAGATAAGACAAACACATGACAAAATGATTGAAATGTTAAAATAGGGGGGAAAAATAAAATGATAATAAAATAAACCACTTTTATTCTGTGGCACCTAAAAAAATAATTTGGCGCCTAAGTTTTTCTTTTATAGGAACCAATGGCTCCTTGCTCGATTTTTTTGTCTGGAGCCCTGGGAGGTCATTTATATAAAGTGAGAACAACAATGGTCCTAAATTTGATCCTTGAGGACCGGTGGACAGACTGAGAGCCACTGATTTAAATGACTGGACTCTGATGTTGGAAACGGTCAGTGAGGTAAGACTCAATCCATTTAAGTGCATCGAAGGAAAAGTTAAAACTGCTTAATTTTGTCAGCAAGATTTTATTAAGTGTCGAAAGCCTTCTTAAGATCCAGGAACACAGCTCCAACAACCCCACCTCGATCCAACAAAGCTCTGATGTTTTCAGTAAAGCAGCAAATAGTAGTTTAGGTGGAATAAATGGCTCTAAAGCCAAACTGCATAGGGTGGAGAGCAAAGGGTGTGGTATTTAGATGGTTCATTTGTTTTACTATCAGCTTCTCTGCAATTTTAGACACAATGGGCACTATACTGATGGGTCTGTAGTTTGACATGGAATGAGGATCTCCACTTTTGAAAACGGGAGTAATAACAGCTGATTTCCAAATACTTGGGAACATATTTTGTGAAATAGACTGATAATCTTGGTAATGGGGCGTGTAACTGTTGTACTGAGCTCCTTGAGCATCACTGTATCCATACCAAAATTATAATTTTTTTCCTTTATACGTTTACTATTGAAATGTTGTTGTATGCATTTGTCAATTTTATTTAATTTCTGTATTTTCTTAAATGGGTGTGTATAGAGTATTTACTTTATTTCTCAGCTTGGTGAAACGTCCTCTGTTAGGAGTGGATTTGTTTTTATTTGCTATTTTTAGGGCTTGATCTCGTTCCTTCATGAGTTTTATGATATCTGGGTTTATCCGGGGTACAGGGTTTGTGTGTTGTGTGTGCATGATTTTTTTGTGTGAATTCTTTAGTTCTCTCAAGTGTTTCTAGAAATATTATTTTTCATAATCGACTAAAGATAAAATGTCTTCCCATCGAATTTGATTAGCTGCAGCTACAAAATTTTGATATTTACTTTTAGGAATTGTAATTTCTTTTTTTCTCTAGCACAAGGATGGAAACATTTTCTAGTGACAGGAGTTAAATTGTTGTCCGAATATTGAATGATTTTACAATTCTTTCTGGCCTATTGGTAAACATGAGATCGATTTGTGTCTTGGAAGAGTTTGTTATTCTTGTTGGCCCACGAACAACTTGTGTTAGATCAAACCTGTCTGTGACTTGTTTGAGCTTTTTTCTAGAGGGTTTGTCCTCCCAATTGATGTTAAAATCCCCCATAATGAAAATTTATCAAAATTGCTTTTAACATCTTTTCAAAATTACCATAAAAGCTGTTATCTGCAGAGGGAGGCTTGTAAATTACAACAAGGACAAAGGAGATTTGTGGTGAAAGGCTGAAACTGAGAGCTAAACATTCTAACAGATTACAATTTGGCCACTGAATTGAGACACTAATGTACTTTTTATATAAACCGTCACTCCTCATCCCTTCTTTGATCCCTCCCCATCTTTCCTGTAGATGTTATAACCAGGAATATTCAGAGCTGCTAACTGAGCATTTTGATTAAGCCAGGTTTCAGATAATCATTAAAAACAAAAAATGCAGATTTGAATCCAGTAACAAATGCTGTATTTGCTCACTTTTAGACCGTATGCTTCTAATATTTAGACGACCACCTAGAAGGCCCTTTGGTTTAGTCTTAGGGTCCCACACTGTTCACGAATGATTGACAGTCTGAAACACCTCCCACTTCCTATTCTTTGCAATCCCTGGATTTAGCGGTTTCCTGTTTACATTCTGCATCACTATGGGGAAGTGTGAAGCACACGCTTTTGAAGTGATCGCAGAACCCTGGGGTCTAGCCAGTTATACCCAGCATACACCCCAGGCCCCGACGAAACACAGGATCCACCTGACGTCCCCGCGAAGCCAATCGCTCCGCAGACTCGCCCATCCGTGATCCCCCGAGGACACGCCGCACTCCACAGAATTGCGATTCATACAGTATATGAATAGATTTTTACGTGCACCCCAGTTTTCTTCCTCTTCTCTAAAGCAGCGCAGCATGGCCTCACCCCATTCGTTGCTTGTTCCCGTGGGCGGGGTTTATCTGGGTTTATAATGTCACTAACCCGGAATTTTGTTGTAGTCCCTTACCAGCCGTTCGCTGTAGGCAATGCTCTGCTAAAAGACAATTCCTCCCTTTGCATTGAACTTTGAGCTTTGTAACTTCACAGATGTTGTTTATGCGCACGACTACATTACACACCAACAAAAGTTAAAAAGATGAAATCGTATAGGACCCCTTTAAATATACAACATGACTGAAATAATCTGACAGATGGCAAAATAAATGGGAACTAGGACTTCCAGTCTATACTTAGAAACGAGTATAAAAAAAATAAAAAGTAAATAAAACAAAAAGCCTCCAGCATATCTGATGCAATTCCCAAAAGACTGATGTCTTTGACAATGCATGAAATTTAAGAGGACAACTAGCATCATTGCACCTCAAGGACTAATCATTCAGCGCTCACGAACAAAAGCAACCATCTCGAGGGAAGTCGCTCTGCTCCTGGAGGCCATTCGCACTGATGGAGCGTGGCGCTGCAGCCATGTTACAAGATGGACTTTTTAACCCCCTCTAGAAAGTGAGTAATGGGCCATACGGGTCCAGTCCGTGATTTCCATTAAGGGGGTTTCTAGCCCTAAGCAGTCCTCTGGCATTAAAATTGCAGGGTATGCGTTTCACGCCGCATCAGAACTCAACATCTGGACCAGAAAAGCAGTTAAGCAACAAATGCTGAGGCTGTAGTGAACGTACGCAGATGTCAGGCTGACGCATAGTGAGCAACTCAACTTTAAACGCTCGTATTTCAAACAAGTGACAAGAGAAACCAAAAGAGTTTTATTTGGTGCAGAGGGGAAGAAACTGAGGAGTTTTGATATACAGGTTTCACGAGAACAGCATGTGAGGGTGCGAACGGAAAGATTCACAATAACAGAGGAGAAAAGTCAAACATCAGAACATAAAACAGCAAGGTTTCTAGAAAGAGTTGGGAAAAGAGAATTTTTTTTTGGACAAACCGAAAACGTCTGCCCTCAATTCTTTAGAAGATGAGAAAAAACTAGAAAGGAGAGAGTACTGAAGAATGATGGGTGAAATAACAAAAATGAATGACTTGAAAATTGAGTGTGCTGGTCCTGGTGCTTCTGAAAATTGAGTGTGCTGGTCCTGGTGCTTCTTTAAAAAAAGACTTTGCAAAAGTGGTCTTTAGTTGAAGTCCCTGATGAAACAAGGTCTAATGAACAAACAGAGAAACTTAAATTGAGGGCAATAACGAACGTCCAAAGACATGCAGTGTCCTTTTAGCTGAAGTTGAAAAAAGAGGTATGCTGCAAATATAAAATAGTCATATAACCCCAAAAAGTGTCATAAATCAGCACAATGCAAATAACTTGCTTTAACAAACTTCACTTGCTTCAAGGCACTTTGCATGAATACGGTACAAATTAGGAGCTGAAAGTCCCACAAGAATACTGAATGACGCGTTTAACCTTCATAAAACGTTAATTATCAATCTCAGGAAGTCAAACTAAATATTATACGAATAGTTTCGCTTTCTATGGAGGTCTGCATTTTTTGCAACCCTTTCATTAAAACTCGTGACATACAGTCTAAAATTACATTTATTTTCTAGTCACGAATACTGAACGTCAAATTTAAAGACAAACAAACTATAAAGTGTGTAGGATTGCAAATGTGGGCATAAGCTGCCACTCACAGGGCGACGTTGGTCCCAAAAAAAGATAATCATGCAATCTTAAAATTTCGCAAATAAATTGAGCAAACGGAATTAGATTATATAGATCTCATGCTCCAAATTCTGTACCTTTCTAGGTTTCACTATTTTTGTCTAAAGTGCCTTAAATAGCAGCTTTTAGCAGCTATTTTTAGTGTAAAATTTCTGTACTTTCTTTGAGATGTATTCAGATCTCAACGGTTTCAGTATTTTTGCTTTTTACTTCATCTGGTCAAGGATTTATCAACATAGCCTTTGAGTGTGTTTGGGGGAAAAAAATGTCAGGAAAGGGCTGTTCCGAGGCGGATCCGGATTCTACATTTCACACATACCTGAGGTTCTGTGTGCAGACGAATGTGTGTTCCTCTGTGCTCTGATAAAGACCTTTTCACCACTCTGCGGTGCCTGAAGTGATAATAATCTCCAAAAACCTGAGGGGGAAAAAAAAAACAAGGCTACATTTAGCTCACAACATCCTACAGATTTCTTTAAGAGGGGGGGGGCTGGTAAGTAAAACCCTTCAACTTTTGGGTGTGTGTGTGTTCATTTTTTCACCAAGTCATTTTGTAGATTCAAAACATCTTAATGTAGTTAGACAACCAGCATGTTTTTCACTAAACGACCACTAGAACACACCAATATAAACAGTATTTTACAGTAACATTACTACGTACATTTAAAAAGTATGCATTTTTTTTAAAAAATACATAAAATGCCACACTTCCATAAACGTTGATTACTTAAAACAAACTGTTTGAAATTATATGGAAATGAACTTAATAAAACTGAACTGAACTCATAAAAACTACCTCCATTTTTTACTACTCAAAGGGAGTTAAATACAAAAACTAAAATTGACATTTACTCACATTCATGTCATTCAAAACCTGTATGACTTTCTTTTTGATTTGAAACGCAAAACAAGATATTTTGAAGAACGCAGGGAATCAGAAGAAATCAGAGCCTATTGACTTCCATATCAAAATCGCTTCGTGTTACAAAGATGATATAAAGTTTTGAACAATATGAGGTGAGCAAATTATGAAAATGTTTGGGTGAACTATCACAACGTTTAATTCAATTGCTTGCTCACAAGTCTATTTCTGTAACAATTTAAATGAACGCAAATGAGACCCCACTGAAGATCACTGCTACAAAGCCTAGCTGTGGACCCAGGCATGACCTTAATGATCCAGATGGAAGAAATAGACAAAAAGAGAAACACAGACAGCTGTACATGTCCAACAGCCTCAAGTACAAGTAACACTGAATGAGAACACTGACTCTCCTGTCAGTCGACTGCACAATCACACATGACAAGATCATCCAGAGGGCCAGAGGCATCAAACAGGCACTGCTGCAGATCGATTTCTCTCTCGGTTTGATGAAAGCTAAATGTCTGGAGTGAGCCGGAGTTCATGCGGTCATGCTATAGATTCAGACTACAGAAAGGCAAAGATCTAGCAGACATCAAAACAGCTGTAGAGCAAGACACATGCTCATTTGCAAGACCAGAACATTGATTTTACCAGAACAGGTTTAAAGAAACCTTCAGCAGTAAAATAAATACAGACCAACCCAAAGGTGAACTACATCTTTAAATGCTAAATTCAAAAAGGTACAAAAAAAAAAAAAAAAAAAAAAAAAAAAAAACTCACAACACCCACTGCAACAAAGCCATTCTTTATTCAAAGGGAAGTAACATGTAATAGGAACCCCTGTCAGGATAGACCGAGAACAACGGCTCTACATTTATTCTTCCATGACATCCTCAGCATACAGGCTGGATTACAGCATGTTGATGCAAACATCTCCACCCAAACAAACCATTGAGGCAATAAGCCCTTGACAAAGCAAATTTGACAACTTGAGACCAAGTAAATATCACAATCATAGAAATCAAACACAGAAGGTTAAAAATAAAAACCTTAAAAGCAAAAAGCCAAAGAGATGGCAGACTGAATGAAGAGATGAAACATTCGCTAGCGGTTAACGAGAGAACGATAATGACAGAAAATAACACAAGAATCGATCTCGAGGAGAGATAGCAAAAAGAGGGATGGGTGATAAGCACATTCAGAGCTCTGAGAGCTTTGTTAGTCACAAAGGGAAATAGACTGAGGATGAGTATGGGTTCATTGTGTAAGATAAGAGGCCTAAAAAGATGAGCATCAATCTCAGACGGGCCTGAATCCAGCGGCTCCGGGGCGCAGAGGAGCGCAGATGGAGATATGCTGGCCTTGTCATATCAGACCACCATCAGACAACCATCTCAACTGCCTGGAAACATGCGAGAGGAAAGGCATGCGGAGGAGAAAAAAACCTTATTTCTACACTAAAATTTACAATCCACATCTGAAAATGATATCAGTGTTGGTTAAACAGTTGGCATGCCTTTGCAAAATCTGTTCCTTATGTCTGGAAGCAACCTACACATTCCAGCTCTACTCTTCGGACCAGACTACACCAGAATAAATATTTGTAATTATTTACTTTAATTACCAAAAATACAATAGTTTGTCATGCCCCACGATTTGCATGCAACCCTTTAAAATGCATGATTTGCTTCCTTAAGAGACTTAACACAAATTGGCTACAGATAGGTGTCCCATTACTTTTAAAGCATTAGAGGCAGATGTTTTTGTAGTGAGCACCAACACAAATTATTATTTAAATTATTCCAACATGAAAATCAGCTAGTTCTGAACACATTAAGCATCTGTTACTAAAGTTATTGTAAGCAAAATGCTAAATGAAAAAATTAAATGGAACAAAAAAAAAAAATCAATTTGTTTGAAAGTTATTTAATTTTCAAATCACTAAAAACCAACAATGACTCACAGAAAGTGAACTCTAGTTAAAACTTAACCTTTAGTCTAGGATGTAATTTTAATTTAATAAAATACAAAATAAAATACAATCAAATTTATTATAGACTTCAATGATTTAACTCATGATTAATTGTCATCGTTTTATAAAATAAAATAAGATGAAAAGTTAAACAGCAAGATAAAATAACAAAAGGACAATAAGAAAATTACAATAAAATAAAAAAGTTAAGATTAAAATAAAATAAACTTTTTTTTATTCAAACATGTCCCTTTTTTCAGGACTGCTTATGAGAAACGGAATGAGGAATGAGATCTTGCAACTATGAGCAATTAGACTATGACCTGTAATTAAAGAATTTTGTAAATCTTGTATTTACGATATTTACCTGAGCATTAGCCAAGGCGCGAAGGCAATGCTAGCATGCAATAGCAGATGTGCTAAAACATGAGCCACATTTAAATCAAGACTCAAAACTCATCTGTTTAACTGTGCATTTGTTGAATGAGCACTGTGCTATATGTCCGAACTGACTGCAATGAATTTTATGTATAATCATTCTTTAAATTTATTTTAAATCAATTTCTATATCATTTTAAAATTCCTTGTTTTTATTATTTTTATTTCCATGTTTTTACTGATTTTTAAAGTCTATTTCACTTTCTTTTATGTAAAGCACTTTGAATTACCACTGTGTATGAAATGTGCTAAATAAATAAACTTGCCTTGCCTAGCATGCAATAACCACATAATAACGGCATTATCTGACATAAGAATCTGACCTCACGGTCTGATTCATCGCTTAGGGGTTGGACTAGATGACACAGCTCTAATGTGTGGGAATCTGCTGGTCAGTGCTATTATCTAAAATTAACTTCCACCTTCCAACTACCATTAACGTTCCTTGCTATCTTCTCTTTAAATGGAAGCAAACACACGCTCAGCAGTTGAAACTTTAACTAGTAGGTAGAATAATAAAATGGAAACAGTAAGTTGTAGATAAGCTAGAGCTGATGGAGGAGAAACAGATATTTACTGTGGGAAATGTGCTAGCTCTGAGAGCAATTACAAATCAAGGGAACAATCCATCTGACTCATTAAGCAAATGGAGCAATTAGTCTCTGCAACTGAAATCAGTCTCTATAGATGTGCATCAATGTCATGCATCAGTCAAATTTTTCCATAAAGCATTAATATAATTGGCCAGGCCAATTCACCAGCTGATATCTGGATATTTTTCTGCCAGCTTCCAAAATCTACCAACAGCATTGAGAAAAAAAAAAAAAAGTTTCTGCAGGTTTTAAGAAGATAAATTGATGAAGCAAAACAACAATGGTAAGATTATGACTAAAACCGCAATCTCATGAATATGCATTTTGATTTAAAGGAGTGTATACAGTTGCATTGTAAAACAAGACCAAAACAGAGGAAGATTTTCATTTTCAGTGCATTCAACATTTAAGGCCATACATTTATGAATGCAAGACTTTCTGCTCTGATTTAAGGACTTTTTAAAGCCTTAATTTGTGGAAAGGCAAATTATGACTTAAAACCCACAGAATACTGAAAAATATCACACTGTAATATATTCTAGTGACACAGCAACTGTTTGACACTATAAAAACCATAAACACTTTAGAAAGTATAGAGACAGTAACTCATGGTCGACGGTATTAAAAGTACAAATCAAGCACCACTTGCATCAAGCTGATTTACACTCATCACTTTTTTTAATGTTAAGCTGTCAGACAAAACAATGAGTAAAGAATGAAACTGCTAAAGCATTTATTGAGGAGAGCTGTTCCTGCATTTCTATGAGAATCAGCACTGAAAGGGAGCTCTGTGCAAAAACAGTTTATAATAGCATAATTTATCTTGTAATGAGCCTGACCTTAAGATACGCCAGCAACCACTTACAAACTAAACAAGGACAAGGGCAAGTGTGAGAGCATGATTACGGAGAAGTCTAAAAGGAGATGTTTCAGAGAAACTCGATGACACCCGTGACATCGAAAAAATTTTATAGCCCATTTACAGCTTTTGGTTAGAAAAAGTGCTTGTCCGTGTTTATAAAGTCTTAAGAAACAAGCACACCCCATGCCAGCAGTGTTCACTAGAGCTGAAGCATTTGCCCGAAAACATGCTGGAAAACAACAGATAACTAGAAGCTTCCCTTAATAGCAGAAGGCCAAACCTGCAGAGAAAAATTGTTGAAAGCAGCAATGGTCAACCGAAGCATTTAACAAAGGTTGTGTCAATACAATATTAAATAAGTGCATTTATGATTGATTAAGTAAGTCAGTAAGATTTTTAAAATGCAGCGCGCACGCACACACACATATATACATATACACACACACACACACATATACACATACACACACACACGTATACATATACACACACATATATATATATATACACACACACACACACATACACACATACATACACATAAAAACTAAATCAATTCAGTAAACACTGAAATCACAATAAACAGGTAGCATAAATAAAAAAAAAAAAAGATAATCAAGCCCTCCAGAAATCACATTTAGACCGCTTAGCTAATAATAAGAGTATGCGCTTACTGTCTTATAGGTTACATTGAAACATTTTAATAAATTAAAAATTATAATTTGTTCCTGTGAAGTTGATTTTCAGCAGCATTACTCCAGTCTTCAGTGTCACATGATCCTTAAGAAATCATTCTAAGTAACTGATTTAGGCCTACTGCTCAAGAAACATGTATTATCAATTCTGAAAACCGTTGAATGCTTTATATTTGTGGAAACTAACGCATTTTTCCCAAAAGTTCAAAACAAAAGCATATTTTCTATTATAAATATCTTTGCTGTCATTTTTGATCAGTCAGTCCATGCTGAATAAGTATTTTTTTCTATAAATCTTACTGACCCCAAATCTTTGAACGGCAGAGTATTTTCATATATATACACATATATACATATATATACACACACACATACATACACACACACACACACACGCACCAAATCTATCTTCAAAACAGCTACATAATTGTAGTCTCATCTTGCCAATTTTCTAAACACTTTTTTTTTTTATATATGCCATTTCTCCTGTTCCTTTATAGGTCTTCATTTCTTACACATCACTCATAATGTTCTCTTTTCCCATTTCTCTAACTTATTTTGAGTCTCATTCTGGCTCGGTCTATTCTCAGCCGGGGATTGATGAATCACCACAGCCAATCAATCAACATCGCAGCGCGTTCTCAGTGTCCACCAACCTTCCAAACACATTTAGAGGAAATTAGACAGCACAAATAGCCCAATAGTCCCAGCCCAGGTGTACGTGAACATGTTACATTAAGGACGTGCTTCTACACTCCAGGTGCACCAAGCAGGAGTCGAGCCACGAAGTGTGACACTCTAGTGAAGAGCATCTCCACGCATCATCGTAAGATTATTATCATTATTCTTTCTGCTGAGGTCATCTGCAAGTTTTATTCAGATTTATGAAGATGGCCAAAAGATGAGGTTCCAGCTGCACGGAACCTTCCCTACAGACGGGCCAAGAAGAAAACTCACAGCTGCCAAAATAAAATAAAAAAATATAAATGTCTAAACCAGTGAAGGAACCGCTTGGGGGACAATGTGGGTTGTTTCTTGCCTGGGCGTCAAGCAATTTATGAAGTGCACAGGTGCAAAAAAGGCTAGTTAAGAGCAACTTTTTGGAAATGGATCCATGATCTGATTTGAATGTTCCCACGGTGGATATTTTAAGGCTACTGGGCAATTTAGAAGAACTTTAGGTTCTAAAAGTTCTATAAGAGGCAAAGCGAAGGATGAATATTTTGGAAAACATATCATGACTCCACTAAAAAGTAAGGCATTTCGACTTTTGGAAACCAATCTGTGCGTGCAGGTTTTGACATTACTTGCTTTTACTTTTGTCATTTAGCAGACGCTTTTGTCCAAAGCGACTTACAAATAAGAAAAAGTAACTAAAACTAAAAAGTTACAACTCTATAAATACTATATACCCACATATTTAAGAAAATAAAGAAATGAAATAAAATTGACATGCATATAACAACATTTCAATAATAAACATATAAATGAAAAAATTAAATAAAAAGCGATACTACTATCCCTTGCCGGTGTCCCTGCCCGGTGGAGTCGCACGGTAGAGTCCATGGTCTTTACACTCTTTGGTCTTCACACTAAGAGGGCTTCACACGACAACTGCCGCGACCGCTGCCGCGGTATAATAACCTTTTTTTATACCAATCCAACAAATCATCATTTCAATTCAGCTGGACCCACTTTCCTGTTTATCAACTACAAATGGCCAAGCAAGTGCACACACTGACAAGATACGCGATACAGTACGAGACCAAACGCGATTTCAGCAACTCTCATCCCAGTAAACATTAGTAGCTGGTTAATCAATTATGCCTGAAAAACAAACACGAGCTTTCCAAACATAACAGGTCTCCCTCAGCTCATGCATTATTAAGCAGAGATTTTGGAAAAAAATAAAAAAAATATCCTGCGGGTGTGTGTGGGGGGGTAGAGAGGGCATTGACAGACGATGGGGAGCGAAAAAAAGAAATTCATACCTGGCTACCCATGGTTACTATGGAAACCCATGGTAGGCAATGAATTTGACATTTTAAGTTTAGTAACTGCAAAAACAGACAGACCAATAACCTTTCCAGAGAAATATCCATGTTGCACTGTCAAGTGAGTTGACATCACATTTTCCATGCTTTAGCAACTGCTTTCATGCCTACCGTGGCACAATATTCAAGATGAGCCATAATGAATTCATTCAATGATGTTGAAATAAATTGCATGGCATTTCCATTGTGATTTCCAATGGTGAATGCACTCAAAAAAAACCTGACATGACTGATTGGTCAGAAAAACAATTAAATAAATAAATGTGTTAAGATTGTGACAATGCAATGCAACGTATGGAACAACAAATTAGCACGTACACCAAAGAATTTCCCTGCGTTTAACAACGAGACGCTCTGCGGTAGCTAATGTGCTAACCACAATGCTGATGATGAATCTTTGCACAGAAAAGAAAAACACTTTTACATGTGTGAAGGATGAGTACTGAAAAGGTTTAATGCCAAACCCGGCCTCATTACAGAACCACATAATGACGCCACTGAAGACGTCAACACTACAGTATCCAACCACTTTGCGTCACTGAACTTGGAGTAAATCCATTTCAATTTCTTTTCAATCTCACCTTCATATACAGTATGTTTGTTTAGATACCGTTTATTCTTATGAAAATTTCAATTTTGGGTTTGGGATGACTTCGGTCTAAGATGAAAACAACAGTAGGTGAAGTCTAATTGAGGAGAGAGATCGATGAAAACGAGACAAAGCAGTGTTGTAGGGCAAAAAAAAATTATCCTTGTATCTGCAAATTAAAACCTAAACTGTGTTCCTTACTAAACAGAAAAAGAACCAGACAAAATCAATTTTACGTTCTGGGACCTTCAAGGAATATTCACCCAGAAATGAAAGCTGTGTGATAATTCACACAGTCCCTTTAGTGGAACACCAAAAGCAATAACTTCCGACACTTTTTTACTTTAGAGACTGAGCAGGATTTTGCTGAAGTATATCCAGGCAACTTTTTCAATACAGTGAGACCGAAAGGGGACTGGGGCTGTCAATCAACAAAATGACAACAGCAACAAAAAGAGCACCATTAAAGTGAGATAAACATACAGTGTGTGCACAGTATTCAAAGCTTTCTAAAGCCATGGTTTTGTGATTAATAAACCTGAATTTAAAATGTTATTTAAATGCATTACTATACATTTAGGCTATAACTTACTATAACTTCCCTCCTAAAGTTTGATGAAGGAAGATTCAGGAACAAATTGTTCAGTTGATCCAGTTCAAAATGCTGATCTGAATGACTAGGTCACATATCGAACCGATCCGATTCTCGATTTCAAGTCATTATCAATTAATCATTTTATTTTATGCCTACTCCTCACAAAGTTGCAACTGCATAGCTTCAGAACGCTTGGAATACAGTGCATACAGTCAAACACAGTCATAATCTTATTCTTACAAATATTTACGTTGCTGGCTCATAAGAATAGACTGAATATTCTTCAAAATTCACCCTTTCATTTCTGGAAAGAAATAAACAGAAAATATGGGTTTGAAGTGTCAAAATTTTGGTGTGACCTATTCTTTTAAAAGTCACTAAAATTGAGTGAGTGTTACGCATTTAAATCTCCAGATACAGAACTACGCCCATAACAGGAAGTAGCAAGTTTCATTTGTGGTCTCTGAAGTGTTCCCCTTAAACAGCCAAGAACATCAGCAAAGCAATGTTCATATTTAAATTTGAATTTTTAAATTTGAAGCAAAGCAAATCACAGATTTGCACGCATTTCAAAAACCGTATAAAATGAGAAAAATGGCATAATTGTTCATGAAAAAAAGAAACCTTGATGCTTTCATTCCTGATTGAGGTACTGAAGCTCCATTATGAAATGTTAAGAAAACAATAATGGCTTTTAATTAAAATCCCATTAGGCAGACAAGATTGCTGTTCTTTTTTTTCTTATGAGACGCCTGAAATATTAAGCCACTAAAATCTCCCTCATTAAAGTGTCACAAGTAAAATATAATTTTGAAAGCATTGTCGTCAAGCATTTGCTTAGACTAAGTAATATAAAAAAAAAAAAAAAAAAAAAAAAAAAAAAAAAAAAAAACACAATACCACAGAAACCAAGTCAAAAGAGCCCACCTTCAATTCTCCATGATACTCTGGTCTCAAGTTCTGTGACGTAAAGTGGTTGGATACTGTAGTGTTGACGTCTTCAGTGGCGTCATTATGTGGTTCTGTAATGAGGCCGGGTTTGGCATTAAACCTTTTCAGTACTCATCCTTCACACATGTAAAAGTGTTTTTCTTTTCTGTGCAAAAATTCATCATCAGCATTGTGGTTAGCACATTAGCTACCGCAGAGCGTCTCGTTGTTAAACGCAGGGAAATTCTTTGGTGTACGTGCTAATTTGTTGTTCCATACGTTGCATTGCATTGTCACAATCTTAACACATTTATTTATTTAATTGTTTTTCTGACCAATCAGTCATGTCAGGTTTTTTTTGCGTGCATTCACCATTGGAAATCACAATGGAAAAATCAACTGAATCTCCATTTTAGGTTTGGTCAAAGGAGCCTCACATAACGCTTCCTCACCGTCAGCGAGACTTTTAGGGGAGTGCTGTTAAAAACGCCCATGCAGGGAAACTCTAGGGATACTGGGATGCGATCCGTCAGACCATGGGCAATATTAATCTTGGTAAGAGCACTGTAGGTTCCTGTGAGGGTGACATAATGGAGTGGCAAAGTCACAAACTAAATTGTTTTTCAAAGCTCTAGATAAGCACCTTTTCCGTAAGTTACTACGGTCGATGGAAAAACACAAATGGAGCGCGCAGGAGCAGTGGAAAGTTAATCTTTATTTTTAGAGGACCCAGAGAAGCTGGTGCAGATGGATCATGGACCGCACCATTAACCAGCACCGTGTGTCAGCAAGTCAACAAGCTCCAGGACAGGCTGCCGCTGACCTCCAGGCTTAAACGCTGTAGGGAAGGAAAAAGAAAAAAAAAAAAAAAAAAGAAAAAAAAAATTCACCAAAGCAGCACCACCCTGCTCCAGTGGAGAAGAGAGTTTAACATCTTTCTGAAAGAGCTGCGAAACAAACATACTCTTGCCCTTTGAAAGTTCCTTTAATTTTCCATGCTTAGAAGCAGCAATGCTGCATCTCCGTACCATTACAGTTTCGCAGACAGTGCTAAAATTAGTTTATCTAAACCTATCAAAATGCAAAAAAAAATATTATCTGAGGTTTTGGAGGGTCTTTTTAAATTGCAGTCTGCAGCATATTTAAGGAAATGCACACATGGTTCTCATTTGCGTCGGAGGAGGCCGAAAGAATGTCTGAAGTATGGACTTTCAAAGAGATTTCAACAAGCTCGGAACAGTAAATCAAAGCGAGAAACAGGACCAGGTTACGCAAGCAAAATCATACATTTAGCACGTAGTCTCATTAGAACCAGCTTGACTTGCCCTGTAATACAAATTGTGTCTTTTGTCTCCCAAAACCAAAACATTACATTGTCAAATGGTGATTAAAAGAATGTTCAAAGCAATTGCACTTGTGGAAAGCAAAAAAGGAGCATGACATCTCTTTTTTTGTTTTAAGAGGACCATGTTGCCCAAGAGACTTCTCGGTTGATACATCTGGAATGGGATCGTGTGAAGGGCCGGGTCAAAGGTGAATTAATTTGCACAGAAATGCAGAACTGGTTTTCCCTTCTGGGCTCTGGCCCAATTACACAAGGATGGGAGAATATGATTGCTCAGGTATTCAAAGAGGGAAACACCTCATTCTCAGACGTCTATGGCCGAGTAACATCAAAAGACATGTGAAAGAGTGTCCTGAAATAAACCGCAAAGTCTGTTTAGAAACTTTACTTGAGCCATGAGACTGAAGACATTCCACCACAGGTAAAGTGAAAAGAGCTACATAACTGCAAGTAGCAATAAACCACTAAATTAACACTTTGATGACATCCATATTTGCATGGAGGAAAAAAAGCACTGAAATACTTGTGCATCTTAACTTTTTACATTTTTAAAGGGGTCATATGATGCTTTTTTAAAAGATCATTATTTTGTGTATTTGGTGTACAATGTTGGCATGCTTTAATGTTCAAAAAACACATTTTTCAAATACTGTACATTATTGGAGGTCCTCTATGCCCCGCCTCTCTCAAACGCATCGTTTTCTACAAAGTCCCTCCTTCCGACAAGTGCAGTCTGCGCTGATTGGCAGACTGGCACAGTTCATTGTGATTGGCCGAACACCACAAGCACTCGTTGGAAATGTAACACCCCTTTCCATTAGGGGTGCGCACGAATAGTCGAACATTCGGTCTGTAATTATTATTCGAACAATAAAAACACTAGTAGAATTTTACTGTGTGTTAATTTGCTGGCCGTAAATGCAGGGAATCCATGATAAATCCTAAGCAGTTATAACTACATGCACTCGGTGGCGCTGTGGAGTGTGTCAACAAGTTGATAGTATTTGATCACAGAATGTCGTCATCTGCCTCGCAAAGTTTTGATTTACTTTGATCTAAATGCTCTTACTACATGATCTGACAAAAAAAAAAAAGAAAGTAATTACTTCCAAAGTCTCTTGAAGA
This sequence comes from Barbus barbus, assembly GCF_936440315.1. Classification (NCBI taxonomy): domain Eukaryota; kingdom Metazoa; phylum Chordata; class Actinopteri; order Cypriniformes; family Cyprinidae; genus Barbus; species Barbus barbus. The sequence continues at coordinate 11,031,057 of NC_136730.1, forward strand.
CAATCATGTCATGCAGCGGCCATCTTTGAAACGCCTCTCGGGCATCCAAGAGCAGCTCCTATCACTTTGTATGGGGAAACATCAAATTCTCCAAAACTGTTCACTAAGCTTACGATTAAATTTCATATTTGAAAATCACCAATGAAATCGGACAACAACTGTCATAAATGTTGTTTCTTTTGCTCAAATAGCGTTATAAAAAGCTTATTTCTAAGGCTAGATCAGCCAGTGTGCATGCGCAGTCCTGAGCGCGCGTCTCAGAGCTGACTGTTTCTATAGCAACGGATGCTGCAGTGACGCGCTGACTTTACCGATTAGCGTTTGGCTCTTTAATTCAGAAGCAGGGCTTCCTGCGATTGAGCGGCCATATAAATTGTTGCATTTTTCCCCATTCAAAACTATATCTTGTGTATTCTATAGTCTTTGTTACTTCTGATCAAATGAATTAGTGAAATTGATTTATCATAATATCACCACCACAATGAGAAATCATGAAATCCAAACACAGTCGACTAAAGACAGACAGCTGTCCATCACTGTATTCACAACTGCAGGTGAGCGCAGCTGTACGCCGAAGGAGCAGGGAATAGAGCGCATCTGATAGTGAAATGATCTTCATTCAGACATATAAAAAGTTTCTTTGAGAGAGTGGTTTAACACAAAGCGCTAAGAAACTGTTAGCACACGTTATCTTTGTCAGCGCGTTCTTATTGTTATCAGACTGAGGAACAAACTTTCACCCGAGCATGTGGATATTATTGTTTCTCTCAGAATTAATACGTGTATGTATTTTGTTTACACGTTTTCAACCAAAATAAAACCTTGCGATATAACGTAACGTTGTTGTAGAACATTGTTGTAATGGCTAATCATAAGCTTGTTCAGAAACAGTGACACAAACTTAACTAAAAATAACGTCTCTCATTAAACCTCATTTAAATAAACAAATATTCATTTTTTTATGAGCCCAAATATTCAAATGCAGAATTTTGGGAAAATGCCCATCCCTACTTTCCATAATCGCGAGCCTCAGCTTTCAAAATAAATGTAAAAGACAGTTATTAATGTCCTTAGTTTTACCATCAGTTCAAGCCCGAAAGGGGAACAGAGTCGCATGACAGACACAATGATGAAGTATGCGTTTGCACACAAGCTGCGGTTAAGACCGATGACTTCACTGTGATGTGACTAGGGGTGGGAATCTTTAGTCACCTCATGATCCGTTCCAATTCCGATTCTGGGAGTCACGATCCGATTCCAGAACGATTCTTGATCTACTTTTCCTTAATTCGTTTACCGACTTGAGAATTTTAAAATCCTTACATTTACATATCCTTACACAAGTAATTTAAATAATTGCAAATAAAAAAAAAAAAAATTAAAACAGTTAAGAATTTTAAACTAATATAACTTCAAAACATACAAGTAGCAAATAATAAAGAGTATAGAAACAAACAACAAACAAAGAGTGTTTTCCGTATTTAAGATTATCTGAACGTTTTCCATTCAAGAACTGGGAGTGATTTTTCTTCATCTTTACTGTTGTTTTTTACTATGACATCATAGACAGCGGGAGATCTATTAAGCTGCATTCACGCACGGATCTCTTTTGAAATACAAGTAATGTGGTTTGTCCTGTCCGTTTAATCCCTTAAAACATAGGCCTAACTGTCTGTGTTTACATTAATTGTTTGTCGTAAAACCATTTTGAGACGCAAGTACATTAAACCACTTATACGGATGCGACAGCATTTGAAATTGAACGCAGCCTTCTGTTAGTGAGGTTCATATTTTAATATACAAGTCCACTGCATTACAAACCACATAAATGACGACTTCATAGAGCATCTGTAAGGAAAATACCGACGGGCGAGACAGCACACTTCAAACAAAGCTTGCGTCTCTCACAGCGCATCCTTTGCAATGAAGCCTGTGAATGTCGTTGTAATTTGCTTCAACCTTTCCCAAGATTATTTTACGGAAGGTACGAGTGGTGTATGTGTGTGAGGAATTGGAAGCAAGAAGAATACGGGTGTTTCTAAAGCAAACTCAGCGCCATCGCACATCTGGTTAAAAACTGAGCTCAAAATCGATTCTGGAATTCTCAGAATCGATCCAGAATCGTTGGAGAGAGAATCGTGATGCATCGATGGATCTATTTTTTCTCCCACCCCTAGATGTGACCCTGTCTCTCTCTCACACACACGCAAAACTCCACATTTGAACAGTCAAAAGCAAATACTTAAACTAATAACAAAACATACTTGCAGTCGCTGATTCAGAAGCGCCAGATTGTCATAGCAAAGTCAGAATTACCTCCTCTCCTAGGTCACAAAATGGTCATCCATAAAATGCGTTGCTGTTCTGTTGTAAGTAATCTTAATTATTCCTAAAGACATGTGGGGGCGAATTTGAATGAGCCGTTTCAAGGGGGCGTGGCAGGGTCTTAACTTTGATAAAGAATATCTCTGGTTTTGAGACTTTAGTCTTTGCAACGTTAGGGATCTTATCTATGCACAATCAGCTTGTAACACTCCAAAGAGAAAGGAAAACTTGAAAATCGCATCATATAACCCCTTTAAGACATGTTATATACCAGTCAAAGTTTTGGAGTTGGTAAGACAAATGTTTTTGAAAGAACTCTTATTCTCATCAAGTCTGCATTTAATCAAAAATCAAGTAAAAACAAATATTGTGAAATTGCAATTTAAAATAACCGTTTTATATTTTAATATACTTTACATTTTATGCATTACTGTGAAGCCAAGCTGAATTTTTAGCAGCCAATAATCTAGTCTTTAGTGTCACATGATACTTCAGAAATAAAAAAAACAAGACGCATTCCATTAATTTATGAATGTTAAATCAGGGGTAGGCAACGTCGGTCCTGGAGTGCCGCTGTCCTGTAGTGTTTAGCTCCAACTAGGGGTCGACCGATATGTGTTTTTCAGGGCCGATGCCGATACAGATTATTACAGACCAAGTAGACCGATAACCGATATATTGAACCGATATATATGTCTGGTGTAAAGATGAAAATGAATGTCAAAATTAAGAATAACAAGGCCTCTGACAAAAACGGCCTTCCCTAGTGTTGGTTGCACTTCTTACTCTTGTCTTCCCCCATGCATCCAGCTACAATAAGGGTAATATATAAAGAGAGAGTTAAAAGTGGGGCCACTGCATGCTTCATGATTAAGCCTATGAATACTAAATACTAAATATACAGCTTGGGGAAATGTAAGTATTTGGCTTCAATAATTTACATGTTAGAAATGTATGTGTAATAGCATAACCTCTCATAATTCTTCATTAATTATTTTCGGTTGACTAAATCATAACCTACAAGAGGTGACTATTCAATTCATCATCTAAAGCACATCAGTTGATTAATTTAAAAAGCGCAATGTATATAAGTGTAAATAATTTAATTGTCTTCATAGCTCCATTGTAGAAGTTGCGAAGAAGACTGCAACTATTTTAATGAAACTATAACACTAATAGCCTGTTATAGGCTCACTTGGTTCAATAGCCTATTGAAATGTCCCAATTTCCGTCATCCTAATCTTGGCCTATGTGACAGTAACTTAATCTTGGCCTATGTGACAGTATCTTAGTCTTGGCCTATGTGACAGTAATTTCCATTAGTTTTCATTTACAGAGCAGTGCAAATGAAGGCATAACACATTAATTTAATTTATCTTTTAATCAAATGAGAGTTGAACTCTATTTTTTGGCAAACAAATGTGTTTACTATAAATTAAAACATGTAAGAAATAGCGTATTGTGTGATTGTTCTTTTAAACAAAAGTTGTAATAATTGTAGTAGCATTAGTAAATAAACCGAACTTTTATTTTGACGGGTTGCCATGAGGACCTCTTAAGTTTCTGTAGCCTATTTATGATATGACGATCGTTTTACTCAAACGAAACAGTCAAATGCTCATGAAGTAACTCTCAGAGCAGTTCTGGGGATGATGTTCATGTATTTATGTCCTCATTTAGTGACATGGCAGATGCGGAAAACACCGCGAGCGTCGCGCACTTCCGTGCGTGTGTGTGTGTGTGTGTGTCAAAACCGCGCGTCTGTGCAGTTCACATATACAGAGACACGCCGAACATGCAGAATTCATATTTAAATAGTCTTTTTGCAGCTTAATGTTTACAGATAGTCCATATCATGAGTCGATTTAAGTGTACTGACCTACTTTTGATTAATTCATCCAAACTTTGGCTAATTTCGTGACTCCGCGTTATACAGTAAATGCTATTTATATGACTGGATTCCGCGATTCCCCCTGCGTTTCCCCCATCTCGGAAACCATAAATAGATAAAATTGAGGTTTTTACAACTTCAGTGTAGTGGATTGTAATTTATTGCAACTTGTGCAAGGTCTGCTGCTGCCTTTGAGAGAGAACTGATGCGTGAAGCAGCACCAGTTAGCAAGCGCTTTCGGTGAGAGAGCGCCTTTAGTCTTCCACGTTGATTGGTCGGACTCCTGACTCTCAACAAATCAGATGCGCGGTGGGCGGAGACTGCTCTAGGCCACAGAGTGGTGAGTTCCGACAGGCTGCATCAGAGCCAAATAGCGCGTTTCAAAATTAAATAATTTTATCGGCACATCGGTTTTGAAAATGACCGATGCAGATTATCATCAAAATGCTTAATATCGGTACCAATAATCGGCCAGGTCGATAATCGGTCGACCCCTAGCTCCAACCCTAATCAAACACACCTGAACAAGCCAATCAAGGTCTACAGAATTACTAGGGCTACAGGCAGGTGAGGTTTTTTCAGGGTTGGAGCTAAACTCTGCAGGACATCGACACTGCAGGACCGACATTGCCTACCCCCGAGTTAAACTATTGAGCTGCTTAATAATTTTGTGGAAACCACAATTTAATCATTCTTTGATGAACACATTTCTTTGAAATAGAAAAACTTTTGTAACTTCTGTACAAATGTCTTTCCTGCCACTTTTGATAAATGTAGTGGCTCCCTTTGCTGAAGCATTATTTTCCATCTAAAAAAAATAAAAATTTATCCCAAACTTTTCAACTTTAGGGGTAAGCCAATTCTGCACCTCTATTCCAGAGAAGAAGAAAAAAAAAAAAAAAAAAAAAAACCCCCCCTCTATTTCGAAATCACAGAGAAGGCAATCCCAGAATGCAATGCGACATGGCTACAACATGACTGACATGGGTTTTCTGCATTTGAAGTGCCCTGCAAAAATGCATTTGAGATACTACCCATGAAGAACATTTCAAATCTGTCACACCAATTCAGTTTGGATGCTGGTGGCCTCTGTAGAAAGCTCACTGGAGTTTGGAACAGGGCTTACTTTTATCTCTAGGACTGTGGAAGCTTTGGAAAGACAAGAAAAGACCGATTTCCCCTTGTAAAAACACATTACTGTATCCTCTGAGCCGTGATCCAGCTGAAAGATCCAGGGATCAATATATTCCCAACAAAAGACTAGACTTGGTATATGCCAATAAATGTCAGGGGGTTTCTTTATGGATATCAAAATCGGTAATTGATTTAGGATGCCATAGTGACATCTAAAGCTTACATACCCAGATCCAAACGAGACGCAGGACAGATGATACAGCATGGCTGGAGAATATTAGTGCAATGCAGTTCTACCGAAGAAACATGAAAGGGAGGGAAAAAAGGCAAAGCTGCAGTTCAAGTATGATATGGGAATGGCTGGGTACCTATAAATGATCCATACGAAATCACTGGCATGGGACAATAGAATAACCCCAGTTTCCAAATTTTTTATTTTATAGGTTATGATTCTGTCGGTCACGGTTTAGTCTTACGGTGTTATTGTAACTTATATAATGGTCAGAATGCCTGCAAACATCACCCTTACTGAAAAATACAAGTAACCCTTTCATAACCCATACTAAACATGACAAATTACAGTAAAGATTAGTGCCATGCTCTTTTGACATTTAAAGCAGCACTCATGGAAAATGCTGATGTGACACCGACTATTTCTGTTTTTACAATATGTCTGTTACATATAAAAGCAGGAAGGTTATTGTCATAGGTTTAAAGTGTCAGCATGAGCAGATATTACAATTTTTACAGATACTGATAATTACTTTCATGTTACAGTCAATAGCTAATGGATGGCCAATATTACAATTATTCTTTAAATTTAGATTTTTCTAAAAACAAATGCAAAAAAAAAAAAGGTCAACATTCCAGTCTTTAAATGAACTCAAAATCATAATATACAGCATGAAATATATATAAATAAACAGTTAGATGACAGCAAAAGTACTTAATCTAAAAACTGGCAATGTCAATAGATTCTGCTTTATGTGGTTATTTTATGTGAGGTTATGTTTATTTGTGTATTTGATTTAAATGTAAAATATTTTAAGTGTGTAATTATATTTAATACTATATAGGAACAATAAAAAGCAGAACGTCCCTCAACCAAAATGGCCAGTGAAGTCTTTTAGAGTGGAAAAAAAAAAATATACCCAAACACACAACTATTTCATACTGTGTAGGCCTTGTTTTGACATGTCAGTCATCACTTGGTTTTTCAGCACACAGAGAGGAGAATGACAAAGGGAAAAAAAACCACTGGAGTATGTGATGTTAAACCACAACAGACTAGCGTCTGCAATGGCCAGACCGTCAGATGTTAGGACCACTAGCTGAATAATAAGTCTCTCTCACGCACTTGATCATGTATGCTCATACCACAATATGACTATAAAAAAAAAAAGAAAAAAAAAAAAAGGAGTGAGTAAGAAGACATACACACCTACTCCAGATGGCACACAAAGTTCCAGCATGCAGTTCCCATGGGGCCTGGTATAGTGTTATTAAAATCAATTTAAGATTACATTTGCTCAATCAGTGTCAGAGCTTTAGAGTTTTATTAGAAAACAATGAAGAGGTGAGCTGCAACAACACAAACCTGGTGATTTGTTACAATGGAAAAACTAGCAGATGGTGCTTCACCTGGCTGGAGAGCATGTTTTATTGAACGATGAACTGCTGGCAGCTTGAGACAGGGTAATTAGTTATTCTTTTAAACAAAATAGTATAAAATGTATAATACTGGTCATTTATACATTGTCTGCCATAATTTGAAAATTAAAAGGTACTGGGTCTGTATGTATTGTGCTCCAATTAAAATGTTTATTTGTGATTAAATGAACACTTGAAAAATTATCACATTAAATTCCTTTAAATTATTTAGAAAAACTAAATATGCCACAACAACCACTACTTAGAATATAATTTCATTGCTAAATGCAAATTTGCTCACATAATATAATAAGGTCCCAAAAAACCAAAATTTTTGTACTTCTTTAGGATTTTTTCCCACCTTACACTTGTGACCAAAAATGACCAGCTACAAAAAAAAAAAAAAAAAAAAATTCAGTCAATCAGCTCCTTCTGGAAGTGACTGATTGTGGATCTCATTGACCTGAGCTTATGCACCTTAGTCCGAGTTAATATTGCCAATATTATCCACAAATAATCCCTTTTCACCACAAAATTGAGGTGCATGAGCTCAGATCAATAAGGCCTACAATCAATCAGTTCCCAAAAAAAAAAAAAAAAAAATTAAAAACAATGAGGAAACAAGTTGACAAAAAGATTGAAACCAAGATTTGATGAAAAGCAATTTTTAAAAAAGGACAGCAATTTTGATCTCAGCAACCACTATAAGAATATAATTTCACCTAAAGAATTAATTTTGAAGCGAGGATGTTAACAAAAACTTGCACCATAAGACTCGATAAAGTCAAATCATGAAACACTTGGCAGAACTGACAAACATTTAGCATAAATCAAACCACCTCTGACCTTGGGAACATATCCTGGCTACTCGCCCATGAACATCTCGCCTCAAGGTGGAACATGCTCTTGATTACAGCAATGCCATTCAACACATCAAGCAGAACTACTCTGAGACTAACGTGTCAGCATTTCATAAACGCCACAGCCATCTATGAGGTTGTAGGTAAACTGAATAAGAAAAGCATGAAATAATATATAACAAATGGGTTATTATACAAATGCCAAACTGTGACAAGACAATGAGGTAAGTTTGAGAATATCATACAGGTTCAATTACTTGCCAACATGGAAGAAATAACCACTTGCCATTGAAGTGTCAATTCTCATGAGAAATTACTGAGGAAAAAATGCTTTAAAAAGACTGCAAATTGGGTCAGAACAAATTTGAGCTCTGTCAAAAGAGTTCTCCATGGTGAATAAGTAAAAGAGTTTCACTGTATAATTTAAAAACTGGGGAAAAAGGGATTTAGAGAGGAGGACAATCTTGTGCGACAATGATTTACAACATTTAAGGGTGTCGCTGGACAATGCAAAATGTTCTGGCATTGACAAAATGCTCAATAAATAACTGCATTACAAAAAAGAAAAAAAAAAAAATTACATCCGAGTGAAATGGTACAACTGTAATGCTTAAGTATGTCACATATCGTAAAGTAAAAAAAAAAGACACTAATCTACTTGAAGACGAGCAAACTTTAGGAAAGTTTGTCCTGTATAACTGGGGTGGTTCAAAGTCATTTGGGCAAAGCCATCTATTATTATACAGTGTTTCCCACAGGTTTGAAGGCAATGTGTTGCAGATGAAAAGAACGATTGGATAGGGGATACGATTGGATCAAAGGTTAATAATTAAAAAAAAAAAAAAAACTTAATAATTGGTTACACAGAACTTTATTACATTAATTCTCTCCTCCTCTCCTACTCTTTCTTCAACGCCTAACAAATCTATTTCTTTCTCTCCCTGACCATGTCTTTCTGTTTGAGCAGAACTAGTTGAAGCCTGAAAATATTGTAAACAATAACATAACTAATTACACTGGTCGGACTAAGCTCTGTTTCAGACTGATACCTCCGGTTCAGGATGGTCCTCATCCTCAACACGTGCCTTTTTCAGTCGCGGAAAATACTTTTCAATACTCATCTGGATTGAAGCAGCAAACATTCGGTGCAAGAGTAAAGAAACGACAATTTATAATACGTTTATTTGATTCACAGCTGCTACATAGTGTTTTGACCTCGACAACCCAACTAGGCTAGCCTACATTTTACCGCAAACTTGCGACTAGTTAACTTTCTAAAGAAGGTGCAATCGCGTTTGCTAAGGTTCGGGACTTACAGTAACATCAACACACTGAAACTATTGTATTCAGAATATAAAATATTTTATAGCACTTTTTAACTGTGATTGTGTGTTAAGTGTTCACGAGATACCAACCTTTCGCCAGCCGTCTTCTCTCCACAGATGATCCAGACAGATGTGGTGTGCACGGAGGGGGGGGGGGGGGGGGGGGCTGTGTGCGTGTGTGAGGGAGAGACGCGTATGGAATTATTTGTGTGTCAATAAAAATGAACATAACTTTATAAAAACAAACGTAACTTTTCCAGAAACGATCAAAAATATGCCATTACAAAAGAAAAACAATGAAAATGAAAAAAAAAAAATTAACTCAGTCGCACAAATGTAACATGCTCTTCAAATAGGCTTAATTCTTTGTTAATGATTTTCATAGATTCGTTTTCGCAAATCGTGGATTCTGAATGCGTTGCTACAGATTTCGCTTACGCTTCGCAAATTTTCGTTTGCTGTTTTGGCACAAACCTCTCGTGGGGGCGGGCTTAACAGCGATCCACTCTGATTGGCTAGTGAGCTTTTGATGGACAGCTGCTCTCTGACCTGGAAGTACAGACGTCAGTGGCGCGCATATTGGAAAGCTGCCGCGGTGATTTGTGTGCAATACGTCGTGCCAAAGACCATAGAATACCTAAGACATGTCACTCGTATTGTTTTGAATGGGGAAAAATGCAACGCCCCCCTTCTGAATGAAAGAACCAATCGTTAATCAGTAAAGTCAGCGCGTCACTGCAGTTGCCGTTAGAAGTCCCGGTTGCTATAGAAACAGTCAGCGCTCTGAGACGCGCGCTCAGGACTGCGCATGCGCACTGGCTGATCTAGCCTGAGAAATAAGCTTTTTATAACGCTATTTGAGCAAAAGAAACAACACTTATGACACAGTTGTTGCCCGATTTCATTGGTGATTTCAAATATTAAATTTAATCGTAAGCTTAGTGAACCATTTTGGAGAATTTGATGGTTCCCCATACAAAGAGATAGGAGCTGCACTTGGATGCCTGAGAGGCGTTTCAAAGATGGCCGCCGAGTGACAGGACTTGTCTTAAAGAGACTTTGGTCGTGCTTGGTTTATATTATTATTATTATTATTATTATTATTATTATTAAGATGAGCTCTCAGGAGAGACACGGAGCGGCGATGATGCCCGCCCCCACAAGAGGTTTGTGCCAAAACGGCAAACGAAAGTTTGCGAAGCGTAAGCGAAATCTGCAGCAACGCATTCAGAATCCACGATTTGCGAAAACGAATCTATGAAAATCATTAACAAAGAATTAAGCCTATTTGAAGAGCATGTTACATTTGTGCGACTGAGTTAATTTTTTTCATTTTCATTGTGTTTTTCTTCTTTTGTAATGGCATATTTTTGATCGTTTCTGGAAAAGTTACGTTTGTTTTTATAAAGTTATGTTCATTTTTATTGACAAAAATAATTCCATAGACGCGTGAGTGACAGAGAGATGAGGAGAGAGCAGGGAAAGGAAATGCAGTTGAACGAATTCGCTGCGTGTTTTAAATAGCGTACAAAAGAATAACGAAACGCAATGTGATGGTCGGTATTGATTTTTTTATTTTTTTTGGTCGGTGTTGAATCTGTGGCGGTCGGAATTTAATCTGTGGCGCACCGCCACAGATTCGTCTATGTGTGGGAAACACTGTTATAAAACATAACGTTATACAGTTATATTCACCTATATTAACTTAAACGTTTGAAGTCTGAGGTTTTTTTTAATGTTGTGGAAAAGTCTTTTCTCACCATGGCTGCATTTATGCGACCAAAAATATAGTACAAAACATTAAATATTAAATCATTACAATAATTGTTTTCTCTTTTCATATTTTTTAAATGTATTTTTATGTGATGCAAAGCTGAATTTTCAGCATCATTACTCCGGTCTTCAGTGTCACATGATCCTTCAGAAATCATTCTAATATGCTGATTTGATGCTCAACAAATATTTCTTCTAACTATGAACAAAGTTTAAAATAACTTCTTTGAAGTAGAAATCTTTTGATAACTTTAATACATCCCTGCTGAATAAAATGAATTCCTTTTGAACACTAGTATAAATTAAATGAATAAATGGTACAAGCATCAGTGGCAGAAAAACACCACAATTAAGTAAATTACAGCAACAACCAAATGATGCGTCTCTGTTTGATTATGACATCCAGCATTATGACAAGTTATGGCAAGTATTTAGTCAGTGGAAGTCTCACAAATATCCTTAATTTCCTTCACATTCTTTATCCTTATTGACATCAGCTTTCTTTGGAAATGATTGCCTGCGATTTTCTAAACTGCAACGCCTCATTTACACAATCTAGTAATCAAACCATTTCCTCTCCGGAGAGTTAAGTAACTTCTCTCAATCCCCAATAATTTCCCAATTAAGTCATTTTTCTGAGGAGGATTCCTTCTTCACACAGTAGCTTCTGTACATTTTGCGGTGTACTGTTGGGAGTCATTAAAGCAGCTTTGCAAATGGGTGTGTAACAAAGATCCAGCTAAACAAATAGAAACACTAAAAGCAAACTGCAACATCCATCATCACAACAGACTATAAATAGCAATATAAATCGCTCAGATCTTCATCCGAACGTTTCTATTAGGCATGCATAGTGATTTCTACTGTATCAGCAATATAAAAATATCCGTGCACAGTAAAAAATAAGCACAGCCTTGTGTCGTCCCAGGTGCATGTATGATCCTGTACTGTTCTGTGATTAGGCTGTGCCGCTCGGTTCAGTTCTAACACCGAACATTCCATTCCCTCCCTGGAGGCCACTTCCACTCCCAACTTTTGTAGCTCCGCGGGAAGGTCAGACGGTCACCATGGCGACAGTTCTGAGGTCACAGGTCAACAGGGCCGCACTGCTGACTGGTGATGAGAGGTGACAGCATGAGAGGCCACGGGGAACGCTTTGAAGTTCATAAAAACGAGTCACATGGACTCCATTATGATCCCTGTATGAGCAACTAATATCACGTTACGGGATCTAATAAATAAATATCAGCTCGTGGTGCCACTTTAAGCACCGCCGTCAGGGTGGCATGAGATAAACGCACTCCTGTTAAATATTAGACAGCATACTAAACCGTTCACCACCCAGCTCCATTAAGCATCTCATACCAGGTATTTGCCTGACATTGGGCTCAGACGGTTCACAAACATCCAAGTGTTTCCTCAAACAAAACACTGCCCTTAAAAGTGCAAAACAGTACGGTTCCCATTGCAGTGCAGCTTTTGTTGATTACAATGCTACAGAAGAGTTCAGCAGTGTTGTGCGGACAAAAACCTACTAGTTGCAGAATCTCCCAGACGAAACATAGCTCAACTATTTCCACACAGCCGTAATTGCATGCTGCGTGGTTTGGTGCCATGGACCAAAGCTGTGGAGGATACAAAAGAAGACGGCTGGCCGTGATCCCGACGAGTCAACAAGATGTGTACGCGAGTGAAGCTGGCCTGCTGCGGCTCTCCAATTATAACCTGCCCAAGTTTCATGTCAGAGATGCTGCGGTCAAGTGTTCCCTGGCGAACTTGCCCTTGAGCTATATGCTGCGCCAAATACATTTTACTGAATTTAAAATAAATCTTCTCCCAGATGGATCTGCGGCAGAGGTGAACATTTCAAATAGTTCAAGATCCTTGTAAATTACCAAAAAAACAAATTTTTTTTTTTTTTTTGTCCAGACAGCGAGAGAAAAGGCATCTTCATTTGAGATTCAACAAGTCAATTAGATTTTCTTTAGAGTCACATGAACCAAACTAAAATCTGAAAAGAATGGTCAACCCTCCACACTTACCTCAGGTTGTTTCACTGCACAACAGGAGATATTTAAAGGGGTCATCGGATACGAAATTCACTTTTACATGTTTAAACAAAGGTGTATTGGCAGTGTTTGTACACATCCACCCAATAATGATACAAATCCACCCAGTGTTGTTTTTTTAGTTTTTTTATCCCCTATAGGCCTAAATAATATCCTCTCTATCAAATCAAGCTTTTCTCAGCTTCTTAGCTGTGTGATGTCACACAGACCCAGGCCCCTCCCACGACTGTTGATTGACATTGGCATTTTACATTAGACCCGCCCTGAGTGAGCTGTCAACAGTCCGCCATTATTTCACTGCAGGAGCAGATGTAGACAAGAATGACTGCGAAGCGATTGAGGTGTTCTGTTGTTAGATGTAATAATGAACATAGCACTCATCATTTACTCCCGACATCCTAGGACTACTTTTTTGAAGGGAATGGGCCCCCGATATACCTAAATACGTTTGTTCGTGCGAATCATTTGTGATCCTGCCTCGCATACAGAAGAACTGAGTATAAGGTTCTTTTATGAATCTTTGCAAATCACCTTTCCTAATAATGTGCTAGTTAGCAAGTTCCACTGCTAAAGTAAACGGTCTCATGAGAACGGCTCGTCAACCCACGGAAAAGAGAACATGCACTAAAATGGCATGTTGCGTGCAGAGCAGTAAAAAGGGTGTCGTTTACACTACCACTGAGAAATTTTAGCCAAAGTATGTTATAGACTTTTCATTAAGACCCTAAAGAACCATATCAACTTGTGGAAAATGGGCATCCGATAACCCCTTTAAGAACTGTTCCAATTATTTTTGCCCATGAAAATCATTGGGGTCCTTTGGTTATTATATGAGGGTGGAAAAAACAATGACATTTTTTGAAAAATCTTCTTGTGTTCCACATAAGAATGTGAAACAGGTTTAGAATGACATGAGGGTAATGACTGAATTTTAATTTTCTGAATGGTGAGAAATACTCGTGATGCTAACCATTCAACTGGCTTCTTATTCAGCAGGTACAGAAGCTTTAACCTTATTTCAAGGTTACTGAAGTCCCTGAGGAACTAACACAGAAAAACATAAGGAGCAGTACTGCATAAGCCTGAATAGGAATGGACGTAAATATCCTCCTTATTTTACACATTTAAAATGAGATGGTTTAGAAGTATCAGAGTTGGGACACCAACAGTGCTCAAACTTTTGGAGAGAATTAGGGGTGTTCACAAAGGACACGGATAGAGATGGGATACAAATGATGAAATGCAACATGAGGGTCTCAAGATATAGGATTAAAATAACTATTATTATGCACCAAATTATTTTTTACCTAAAACAGTGATTCAAATTGCACAAGACACTAAAAACAAGAAAAGGCAAGCATTTGCATTTTGGTCATTTTGACTCCCTCAGACAGAGCCAGTGAGCATAGGGCAAGATGATTGATTTGACAAGCAGAAAATGGGTAGATCCACCATACGGTGACAAGGACTCGCAATCCAGAAAAAGGCAATGTTGCCCTCGCTGGTGTTATCAATGAGGCTAGCGTTATCAGAGGTTTTTGCCGAGACAAATAGATAAATGTCCTGCAGGTGGCTGGTCCATGTTGCACGACTCCATACTGTGCTGTTAATCAATGGTTTCTGTTGATCATTCCTGCTGTAGCGAAAGATTAATACGTCTGGAGAGCGAGCCTCAGACCCAGCCTGGTCTTCGAAAACAAACAGCGGGTAGCAATTTGTTCCAAGCACAATATCAGTACTCTGGACATAAATAGAGATCTCCAAGAAGGAATTCAAAACTCCAAAACCAAGGAGTGGCAAGGCAAGCCAAGCCAAAGCTGCTGGAATCATTTTCCCCAACATGGAGTTAGAAACAGCCAAAATATATATATATATAGAGAGATAGAGTTTACAAGGATAGACATTAATAGCTAACTTCTAGGAATATGCACCCCATTCAGGAAAGAATTACACTCAGGTGTCCATAACGCTAACGGTCAATCGACACAGTGTTATCAAACGGCTGATGTGATATCTATATAATATGCAATACAAATTAAAAATAGCAAATAGCTATATAAATT
Organism: Barbus barbus; assembly: GCF_936440315.1. Lineage (NCBI taxonomy): Eukaryota > Metazoa > Chordata > Actinopteri > Cypriniformes > Cyprinidae > Barbus > Barbus barbus. Next base: position 11,046,147 of record NC_136730.1, read on the forward strand.
ATGGAAATAATTAAATGTTTGCTCACCTGGGCACAAATTGTTTCATTACACAATGGTCATATATTGGTAATATCATTAAAATGGTATTTTCTTGATAAGATAGATAATTATTTATCTTAAATTATTTCTCCAACTTTAACTTGGTTTAACTAAGTTTGTGCACCGTTTGAAATAAAATTTAATTTTGTATCGAGAAGCCAAATTATAATCTCAAATGAAAAAGCAAATTGGCCAAGAAAAACAATTCTCTTAATTAGCTGGACCATACAGCGAATTACGACTCCATATTGAAAACAGAATGGACGGCAAAATGAACTGCAGGAAAAAAAGAGAAAATGAATTGAGATGAAGGAACAACTTATTGTTGATATCAAACCACTTCCTGACTACATACAATTACTGTCCATCCTTTTCATTAGTAAGCAACTTTAAAAGAATGAAATGTGCTTTTTGCCACCTCAACGCTAGGCTCAATGAATGGAAGAGCACTGCGGACTGTCAATATTCAATTACTATTAATAGGATTCATTACTTCCATATCTGCTGCAGGCATCCAAAGACTGTACACCCAGGAACTCCTACTCCCATCCACCGGAGTTTGTTATCTCCTCTGGTCAGTCTCCCTCCATTAGAATTAAAGATTTGTGTTTGCATTTCAGACCGCTCTGCACTACAAAACAAATTAAACCACACACTCAAAAAAAACAATGCGTTTTTATAGACCTCATTATTTTAGCAGACCAAACATGATTTGTTTTTGCAGCCCTTACTTAGTATTGTCACTCCCCGGCTAATGCAAACAAAAATTGCCTATTAATTCAAGTGCACTGGCAAACAATCCAGACCATCTCAGAGTGGGCAATGTTAGACAACTGTGCTGCAGCACAGTACATTCATTTCAATTTGTTTTGTGTACTTACAAAACTATTACAACCAAAATTAAAAACTTGCCAACCTTTATCAGCTTAGCCAGTGGCCTTGATTTCAAGGTTATTAAGAGGATTTGCTTAACTGCAACCACTGAAGAGGATATAGGCCTATCTCAGTAAAAAAGTAACTGTATTGACTGATTTTACATGCAGTTTGAAGAATAAGGAAACCAAACTGAAAGTACTGTAGAATTCGTCAGTGATTATATAAGTTAACTCACGGTGCATCTCAACAGTTGGGCTCATTTATACTAGCATCAGTTCCAAGGTTTACCTAAAGCCTTGCCAATGGATATTACACTTTTTATTTGAATGAAATCTGTGAATATTGAAGTAAGGGTTTTAATTAAGAAACTGACCTCGTAGGCCATTAAGGTTAAAATTCTTTAAAAACTGGTGCACTTATACAGAACATTTGCTTCTGAATTATACTGCATTCTCAATGAGATCACTAAGTTAACTGTAGTATTTTATAAGAACGCTCATGACTATTCATCAAGTATCATTACCATTCATGTGGATATGAAAATCATCTGGAAGAACTTTGAGATTGCAAAAGAGCAGCAGGGCATTTTTGAATTTTTTGCTTTTAAAAACACCACTAAAGATATTGATATATTAAAAAAAAAAAAAAAAAAAAAAAAAAAAAAAAAAGGAATATGCAAATAAAAGCTTAAATGGTTTTTCTTGTAAAATGAGTTCTTAATTACTTCAAACTTAAGTAAAAAATGCAATCGTGATTCATAAACTTTGCCTCTTTAGTTAAACAATATATAAATTAGCATATGACCTTAAAACAGAAGGAATATAAATCAGAACATAGTCCAAAACATCCAAGCACTGTGTAATGACGAATTTTGGGTACGCATTGTGTGCGCTTGTAAATGCAAATTTTTGTTAATTGAGTTCGTTCCGCAGAGGTCACCTGTTCTTCAGGGACCTCTCTTCAAAAACAATCTCATACGAACAGGTCTTTAAGCAATGCCCAATGTCAGTGGGCTAATATGCAATTCAAATTTGCTGTAATTTCGGCAAACCAAAACTGCAGTTCCGAAACCAAGCAGGATCGATTTAATCATACGAGAACATCAAAATTTGAGCGCAGCACTTTGATTCAAATTAAATGTTACGGTATTAGCCCGGTAAGGTTTAAGAGGAGTAACTTGGGGAACCGACCTTGCACAAGCACTTTTGCATGCTTTAAACCACACAAGCGTCAATTAAAATCATTATGACATCTAATCTCCTTATAAATGCAGACCGTCTCACATTCTACTGGATATTCTCCCAGTTTGATTACCAGCTAGATGGCCCACAGCAACACTAAATTGCTTTTATTGCAAGAGACTTCATTACGAAATCATAACCGCTTAAAAGCCACAAAAGTACACAAACACACACCTGGGCTTGCAGATGCTTGCACCTGAATGTCTTTAGAGTGGAAATAACAGGGCAAATGTTAGGAAATACTTCGATGTACCAAACCCTTGCCGATAGCAAGGAACTAGATAGCGTCACTCAAGTGAATCTAAATTAACTGCATTTTGCTAAGCTATTTGTAACATTCTAAAATTAAGGTTGGGAGGAAATTTTTGCATTGCGATTCTCTTCAACAATTCGGAGCTTAGTTTTTTTTTTTTTGCATATTCACAGCCGTATAAACAAACACACACACACTCAAAATAAAACAAGTACACAATCTTGCATAAGGTTTCACAGTTGAAGCAAAACACAAGGGCAAATCATCCTCCTTGACAAACTGCTTTTGTTCCTCTTTTGTAAGTCGTTTTGGATGAAAGCGTCAGCTAAATGTATAAATGTGAACGGAAATCACAGGTTTCATTGTACAGGATATGCACTCTGAAAAATGTGCCCTTGACAATATACGGTTTCACCCGCCAGTATTTCAGTACTTTCCCTTTCAAATGCTCTACAAAGGGATCATTTATGCAGTTTGTAATGCAGTATGAATTTGATAATTGTTTTGATTTATTATTCATTTGTAATTATTTTATAAAAGTACTTAAAAGCAACTTAATAAAATGCACAAATAAAGTTGGTAATCAATAATAAAAATGTAGATTAATAATTGTTTTAGAATCAGATTGTGATTCTCCGAATCCTATTGTGAGGTGCCTAAATATACTTTCTAGTATTGTCTTCTCTATGAAGGATACAAATAATGCTAGATCTGTCTACTCTTTAAAACAGTCTTCCTGTCGTTAACACAAGTGCGGGAACTATTCAGTTGGCTGTAGAGACCTTTAAGCAAAAACATTTAAATAGGCAACTTTTTGCAAAGATTAAGATCACATTCACTATTTTTCTTCTAGATAAACATCCATTCCCCAAACACTATATCCTCCAAGCTATTGCTAAATTCTATAGACAATAATTGATAGTTAAAAATTAATCATTGTCTCGACATCGCGCTGAGCCTAGTGCTTTGCCAATGTTCCCAAGGGCTTGTTCGTTTTAAGCAATTCCTTTCCATTCACAGATTATTTATCTCAGTGACAGGCCAAGGGGCATGGCGTGCACGCAAGCTTGGCCTTGACAAATTGACCAACCGCCTTGGTGAAAAAAGGAAAAAAAAAAATGCAGACAATCTAATGAAATCTCACTTCTTCCGACCATGTCCAACTACGCCACGGCTTAATTAAATGGTTTGTGGAGAAACGGAGCTGGAGTGGGTGGCAGTGACTGTGCTTGATGAAAAGTACATTAAGCTCACACCTTAAACACATCGGGCTTTGGTTATGGGCTCTGCTTTAGGTTCAGACTCCATTTCACGAGTCCATCTTTCACTCTGCTCAACTTGGGTTTTTTCTGGGAAGTCCGGACAGCTGCTGAAGCAGCAACAAAGCAAAGGGACAATGATATTCTGCTACAGTCACCGTCACATGAGGGTGTTTGCACTGGCTGCAGGCTTGCAACAAAGGTTTATTATAACAGGGCTGTAATTTCTCTGAAACTGAAGGAGATGTTTTGTGTGGAGGTGTGGTTAAAGACCAGACCAAACCCCAGACGGTTGTATCATTACGCTGCTGTCGTCAGCAACCTCAAGTTAGAGGCATATCCAAGTTTCTCAGGGCTATCACTGTTCAGTTTTGACACACTGGACAAATCAGAACATTATTTTCCACTTAACTGCTAAATCTGATCCTTTTCTCTGATCCGTTCCTACTGGGTGAGAACAACAACTCTATACCCGACTCCAAAACAATGGCTTAGGTTTCAACTAATGTGGTCATTAAATTGTTACAAGAAAGTCTTGCATTTGTATAAATAAACTTTGTAATGTTTGACAAGTTTAACAGCATAAATCTGGTGTGTTCAAACATTCAAATGAATCCAATAATGTGTTAAATACTGAAATTAGGAGTGGTGTTTGAAGAAAAAAAAAAAAAAGAAAAAAAAAAAAAAGTAAATAAAGTCCCCCAAAGAAACTACCTTTTTTTTTTCAACTTAAGTGCACATTTATAAAAAATGTCTTATAAAATATTCACCAAAATAAAATATTCTTATTAAATATTCACAAAAAAAAAAAAAAAAAAAAAAAAAAAAGTTAATCAAGGCCTTCCAATCTCTAAAGTAAACCCTAAATGGCAACAAATGGAGTTAAGTGGTTTACTTATGAAATCATTTTGAAAAACCAGGACAAACTTAAATGATTTCTTTCACAGACTGCATCGATCAAAGTTCACATTAAACCATAAAAAAAAAATCATTAGCTTGTATGTAAAAAAGATGAAACTTAAGCAAACAATATTTTTATATATATATATATATATATATATATATATATATATATATATATATATATATATATATATATATAAAAAAAATATTATTATTATTATATACACACACACACTAATGTTCAAAGTTTGTCTGGAGTAAAAGCATCATTACTCCAGTCTTGAGTGTCACGTGACCCTTCAGAAATCATACTAATATGCTGATTTGCTGCTCAAGTAACATTTCTGATTATTATTAATGTTGAAAATAGTTGTGCTGCTTGATATTTTTGTGGAAACCATACTACATTAAGGATTAATTAATGGATAGAAAACTCAAATGAACAGCACTTATTTTTACAAATCTTTGTTACAAATTTAAAGTCTTTACTGTGACTTTTATTCAGCAAGGAAGCATGACATTTAAGATTTTTGAAAATGTATTTTAAAAAATAATAAAAAAAAAAATATAAAAAAAAAAACGATCAAGTCTTTTTGTAAACACAAACCTGTTGTTTCAACAGAAAAAGTGTGTCCACAGAAAAGAACAAAAGTAAAAATGTATGGGTTCTTTAATAAAAACAAATGCTAACAAAATACTAAAATGGCGCTCTAGTCCTTTGTTAGCTCAGGGGAACTGTATTAATTACTGGAGTTGCAGCAGACACATGGCAAATGACTTGTTAACTCTGTAACTGTCTGGCAGGAGGTTTGGGCTTACATGTGTGAAAAGATGTCAACAGATGTAAGAAAGCCTTCCACACAGAAAAACACCACCCAAGGCTGCTCAAGAACATAAATTCAACAACTTTTTGAATAACGTCATTAAATTATGAAACAAACCGGCGTTTTAGACCGTCTGGAATTGTAACTGGCTTTCAAACAAACACCAACTCCAAACTTTAAGAGGTGGGATCTTTATTACAAAGAGCATTCTGGCTTTAAGGCTGCTTCAGGTTGCACTAGAAGCACTTCAAAGTAGACTACTTTCCACACTGCCATATGATTCAAGCAGCTGATGTCAGGATGGGGAACGGCACACGATTGCTTGCTTGGAATAACATCGTATGATCAAAGCATTGCCAGAAACGGCTACATTTCAATGGCCAAGAAGTGTCGGGGTTGGCAAACCTGACAACTTTCTCAGTATATGCTAAGGTGTTTTGAGTCGTTTCTATGGTGTTCTGAATGGTAACTACAGCACTCCTAGATACTTGCTAACCATGATGTTGTGGTCTCTCTTTCATTGTGTGTTTTACCACTCACAAGGCAAAACTTGTAAACTTTCATTTAAATAAGCTTATTTATGCAATTAAATAAGATTAAACTATCAAACCACATTAGCAATGGATAATCATTCAAGAACAATTTTTTCAGTTTTCAAAACAAATAAAGCCACTCATTCTTAATGCAAATTCAAAATAAAGAGTAAAACAGATGACGAAGAGGGATTGGTTGTGGTCTACAAGCACAAATGAATACAACTAGTCACATGCATGTAGATCGATATGTCAATCAATGTCTATTGACCCAGGGAGTTTAAGATCTTGTACTGTGGTCTTGAGAAAGACACAGTAATGATGATGCTTGCGGTTCTCTGGAAGACAGCCCTCCCTGAGGCTTTTGCAGTATCCTCACTCTCAAATCTCACTTTCCCTATAATCACAAAAGACAAGTCCATGTTCATAGCTCATTAGCTTTCACTAGAAATATCCAACCGTGCTGTAATTGTCTACAAGGAGATCACAGGGCAAGCACAGGAATAAGACAATGCAGCTGATTAAGTCTTCTGAATCGATGGAAAGGTACAATACACTGCACTATACTTGAAATACAAAAAGATTCCAATCAAAGCAATGAACACCCTGGCTGTAAGGTTCATCTTTTGTGCTGGGATTTGCGGAGAAGGCAAATTGACAGTTAAAAACATGCTTGCGCCAACAAGCTGAGTTGCAAAACTGTGATGCAATATTTATCTTGCAAGAACACCTCTTTGAACCGATGTGATGAAAAAGATAATGTTTTTTTCTGAGAAAATGCAAATCCATTTTTTAAAACAAAAAGAAGTCTAGTTTCCATGAATAAAACATGTCACTTCATAAATGGCTTATATAAAATGGAGAATGGGAAAGGAAGTACCTAGCACCTCAATGAAGAGGGTCAGTCTGGACTACGACGAGCCATTTACAACAGCTGAAACTCTCCGGAGGCCAATTATGTGCTTTTTTCCCTTCCTCTTTCCTTCTGGGTCATTTTTAGCCTTAAGCTTTCATATTATCTTCCATTGCAACATTTTTGAGGGAGCGAAAGGAATTCGACCGGCTAAAAGGGGTTAAAGAAGATGCATGAGCCACAGGCGCACACTGTGACAACTACTGGGGAAAAAAATGGCAAGCTTGATACATGTTTGTGGTTCCCATGAATGTGGCACTGTTTTCTGACTCACGATCCCCAGTTTCAAAGAGAGGCATGGGAACCCATCAAAAGCCATAAATCATTGAGCGGTCACGTAAACATTCTTTTGCAAAATAGTATTATGGTTGTTTGAGGACACAAGACAAGCTTTGTTTTTGATGTTCCGCAATCCTTTCCTCATAAAGCAGATATTGCTTCTAGGAAGGTAAACAAGGTAATGGGTTATTTTGAATCTGGATTCAAAGGTTATTTTACCCCCATGCTGTAGGTACAGAAATAAGGTTAAAGCAAACATTAAGATATTACAAAGATAAAATCAGCATTATATTAAAGCTGTCAAGTGAAAGTTAATAAAACAGAATATAGTTTAAACATCTACTCAGACATGACAATTTGGTGACAACTAATTTCCCAAACTGAAAGTGAAAACACTGCAAACAGACATAAACATCTCTTGTAGCTTGATTATGTCAAGCCTGGTAAGTACACAGTGTAGTGTATAGGGAAGTAATGTACAAAATTAACTATGCAAAGTTTAACCTTGCAAGTGAGCAGCGAGTTTACCAAGATACTTTAGCAGGAAAAAAAAATAGAGGAAAAAAAAAAAAAAAAAAAAAAAACAGAAAAAGTGCACTGATAATTGTTCATCTTGTCCACAAGGTCATGCATTTACCAGCCAAAAAAAAGCTTAAATGTAAACATCAGCTCGATTTAAAAAAAAAAAAAAAAAAAAAAAAAAAAAAAAAAAAAAAAGTATGCTGATAAGACGAATAACTCGCATGTGCTCAAGGTGTGCTATCGAGAAGATCGGCAATGTGGTCAGTCTTGAAGCAAACTTTTGCCTGAATGGGGATTAGATTCACTGTTTTGGATTGCTGCATGTCATTTGAGAATGAAAGTACAGAATGACGCGTCCGGTGCGATAGAGTGAACCAGTGTGTACAGCAGCAATAACCTCCCCCGGTCCGGTGAAGTCCTTCATTAATTTATGGGGTGTTAAAGCCTACTTGTAATAATATGAAAAGTAAAACACAAATAACATTAACTTGCGTATCTGATTCTGAATGAATAAAGCAGCAATTAATATAGTAAAAACAAGTCTTTTATCTAAATGTCTGAAGCTATAGCTAAGATGCATTTAAAAAAAACAAAAAAGGGGTTATATTGTTCAAAAGGGTTATGAAAAATTAAAACTCTAAAAGATTCTGAATTTTTACAATTCTTTTGCTTTATAACATCTACAAATTTCTAAAAAAAAAAAAAAAGTGTTTATTATAGTTATTTATAGTGCTGTGCGGTACACCGGTTCATACCGAATACCGGTGTTTATTTTTCTTATGATATGAATTTTTAAAATCCCGCAATACCAGAGTTATTTAAATAACGTTCGGAACGCGACACTGTTAGAGAGGGGTCTCTTTTCACTGTTGCACTGTAGTGAGGGAACAGCTGTATGTGTTACTAAGCGTGAAAGTTCTGAAACTGAAGCTGTACAACTAGTAGAATGTGATGACACAGAAGAACTCATCCACAATGTCCACTGCGTGCTGCCATCAGCTCCCGCGTCTCACATGAGCACGACTTTAGCACTATATTTAGCAACTTTCAGACCCTTTTAGCGGCTTTTTTCCATAGAATATACAAACTGACAAACCTAGCGACTTTAGATAAACCTTATGGTTCAGTTGGAAGATGTCGCCAGAGCAGCCCCGCGAGTGCGAGTTCTGACTCTCCCGGCGCAGTGTCGCCTCTCTCTGCGTCTATTCTGTGCAGTGAGCGGTAGAGAAGCAGTGCATTCAGCTGGCTGCACCGCAGCAGACTCAGTAAATGAGTACAAAATGAGTACAAAATGAGTACAAGGGGGAAGTCGTGGCCTAATGGTTAGAGAGTCGGACTCGTAATCCAAAGGTTGCGGGTTTGAGTCTCGGGCCGGCAGGGATTGTAGGTGGGGGGAGTGAATGTCCAGCGCTCTCTCCACCCTCAATACCACGACTGAGGTGCCCTTGAGCAAGGCACTGAACCCCCAACTGCTCCCCGGGCGCCGCAGCATAAATGGCTGCCCACTGCTCTGGGTGTGTATTCACGGTGTGTGTGTGTGTTCACTGCTGTGTGTGTGTGTACGTTGGATGGGTTAAATGCAGAGCACAAATACGGAGTATGGGTCACCATACTTGGCCGTATGTCACTTCACTTTCACAACAGCATTTCCAAGCACCTGTCACTTACTGACAGTTTGGGATTATAAATATGAGAATAGTTTGTCTGTTAATATTCTGCACTTTCTTTGTTGTTTTTGTTTGTTACTCGGACACAGGCAGTGCGCTGCATGAGACAAAAAAGAAATATAGCCAAAACCACCACATAGCCGCTCTTTAGTGTAACATTAGATGCATGTTGATTTTATCAGACGATGTCGCAATTATAAATGAGAGTGACTATTAATGGGTCGTATTTAATCACTTATTTAGTGTGGATTTTTTCTACAATATTCACTCATGACAGTAAAATAGGGTATTCTAAGTCAATCTACTGCAGTTTTTCCTCTCTGTCAGTAGAAAATGTGGTTAACACCCAGTCATGCATGAAAAAAAATACCATCATATACCGTGAAACTGGTATAATTTTGAAAAATAGTGATATAAAATTTTGCTCATACCGCCCAGCTCTAGTTATTTAATACATCAAATTTGTGATTTTTAAAAGCTAGGAACACTAAGATAGCCCACCAATAAATTTGGGGGCATCCAGCAACAGCAGCGACCACTACGACACCTTCAGTGAATAAAATAATGTGTGAATGAAGCATAAGGTTAAACTGAGATGCTGATGTAAGAATGGTAATATGCTGAACCAATATTAAAACTCCTACACAGTCATTCTCATTTCAAATCCTACTTGTAAAGCTTTGATTATTAATTCCAATAGAACAGAGTTCAAGCTCATCAAAAGTTAAAATCTCACAGCAGAATATCTGAGCCAGGAACGATGCTTGTAGCCTTTCTGACGGTTGCTCATCAGGAAACAACTGATGAAACTCAAAAGTTCTCTGATGTTAGCCTATGTGCTTGACAAAAGGCTAGAAGCTCTAATATTAACTGTCCTCTTGTAGAAAAGCAACACTTCCTTTGTAACAGGAACTGCTAAACGAGTCTCTTGGTCATGGAAAAAAAGAACACAGAAAAAAGCAAACAGCAGGACCGCATGAATTAATGAATGTGGCGTTGGACTTTAATTTATAAGCATAGCAGGATATAGGTTTATTAGGCAAGGCACTAAATGCATTTCTGACTAGCATTTCATTCCATACATGCTTTCTTTAGTCAGACATCATCTTAAACCTAATATTACTAATATTTTTAAACTGCATTTCTAACCTTTAAAACAAAGTAACTCCTTTACACTTTGTGTCAGTCGACTACGGTGGCTCATTATCATGATATCACAAGCCCCCATAATTCAACTCGTGCCTCAGAGCAAATATACTGCTGTGTAGTCCTGGCACAATTACGTGCCATAAAACATCAGCTGCAGCTCAGGATCCTGCTTTCCCTCGACTTCAGCACAAAACACCTGCAAGTAAACATCTGGTTTCACAGCTGTAAAATGCTTCAAACGGATTCATTTCTGGTAATCCAAGCTCTTGTTTTCCATCAAAATAATAAATCAAATAAATGAAAAAAAGGACTATGGGATAGTTGCCATATAAAATATACTGCATTAAATGTAAAAACAACAAACAAGCGCTCCACCATGACGACGTGGCCCTGCAGCTTCTGTGAATTATGATAAGGGAATGAAAGCAAAGAGAACTACGATGGAACAGATGGATCTGTCTCATGCAGTCCTAAAGACTTCACTGTGAAACCATCGAGTCACAACGGCTGCCTAAACTTCAAACCCAGAGGGAGGTAACAAACTGAATCCTGACCAAGCAAGCAGGAAAATAATGAGATGCGGTATCTGGATGGTGTCCAGGTGTCCAGGACTTGAAGGCATCCACCTCTATAACCCATATTTTTTTTGCAGACTTCGGCGTACTCGCAGCCTCTCTTCAATAACAACCAAGTCACCTCATTTATTAATTCAGTCCATTCCTTCGGCCTTAACAGAACACTTTTTTTAAAAAATAAGATTACTTAATTAACAGTGAAGCTTATGCATGAAGTTTAACGCATGTTAAAAGCACATCAAGTCATCAATATAGAATCTAATGAAATTGCTGGGTATTTTTATGAAATACTACGGACAATGATATTCTGGGCTCTAGCTGGCTTAGACTTCCATCAATGCAAGTCTTTTAGATTCTCGTTTCATTCAAGCCGCATGATTCGAGGTAGTTCATGTGCATAACAAGCCTAAAGTTGAATGCTTTTTTAATAGAGGTTTGTCTTTGGAACCACTAAAAACAGTATTAAATCTTGCTTGAGATGAAATTGACAAATTTTGAACTTGCTTTCCAAGTTCACTTAAATGTTGCCCCGCTCGAGAGCACATCAACGACTAATTCATGCCTCTCATTACATCACCTAAGAAAAACAGGAGTGTAAAAAAAAAAAAAAAAAAAAAAAAAAAAAAAAAAGAAAAATACACAAGAAATTGCACAAGAAAAACAGGCACTGTTTGTATAAATCTGAAGCTTTTCTCAGTCTGTAGAAGAAATCCTCCACTTGGAACACAAATGAGACATGTTAAAAACGTTAAGCCCCCGGCACTGGTGTAACCAAACCATACGCTTTACAAACTCGGCCAGCAGCGCTGTCAGCATGTCTCATCACACAATGTGGGTCTGGGGCTCGGCCAGGTGTGACTTCTGCACAGCGGAGCTGCAGTGAGAAAAACCATGCTTCAATCTCATTACAAAAGATCACAGGTGAATTACAGTGATCCGTAGCAGCTCGACAGTCCAACAAAACACTTATTTCAAGCTCAAATGAATCTTGTGGCTTCAAGTTTCTTCCCATACTTATGACTGTGAGCAACAGTTTTGAAAGCTCACAGCATCAAATTGCAAAATAGAACTACAATTAGGGGTGTGCGATATGACGATTTTTGATCGTGGACGATAAAAATGTCTCCACGATCTGCTTTTTAAGAAATATCGTAGTATCGCGCTACCGCGCACATTGTCAAATACAGTTCTGGCGCCTCCGTCTCTATATACTGTACAACACGACATACAGCAGTAGAGTTACTCAGACAGGACACTGCACTTATTCGCGATCGCAAAAGTACATTATTTGCATACAAGCCTTGCTGGTTAAATGTTTAATTCGCGCGCTGGTCTGACGTGCGCTTTTTCTGAGCACATACACCTGAAGCACGCGCACTAAAACGCCTGTCTAACAGCGCCTGATTACTCAACTAAGTTATATTTTGCGCTAATACTGTCAAAACACACAAGGTTTACATACAGACTCAGTTGGTTATCTCTAAAATGAAAGTAAATAGTTAAGAGAGAAACGGATGCGTGCCTGTACTGTATATTAGATGCGTGCAGCTCTTAAAGGGACAGGACACCAAACGTGCTGTCGACTGTCATTAAAGGGATAGTTCACCCTAAAATTTAATTTCTGTCATTATTTACTCAGTGGAAAACCAAACAGTTGCTGGTCCACATTGACTTTGATAGTAGGAAAGAAAAATCCTATGGAAGTCACTGAGGACCAGCAACTGTTTGGTTTTCCACCTTTATGTTCAGCAGAAGAAAGAAACTCATTCAGGTTTAAAACAACTTTTGAGTAAATGATGATATAAAAATACAACATTATGACAGAATTGACAGACAGATGACAGAATATTAATTTGTGGGGGAAATATTCATTTAACGTTAACAAAACAACAAAACGCAAAAGAGAAAAATCACTCACTATTCTTGACTGAAAAACTTTAATACAGTTGCTACAGTCTATCTAGTGTTTTATTTTTATATTTGTTCATTCAATTTCATTGAATGCTCTGCTAAATACACCTATTGTACCTGGAAATAAAGCACTGTTTGTTTTATTTGTATATTATGTGTATTTGTAATGTGTATCTTTGTTCTTATTTTTTAATAAGAAAGATAAAATAATGACAGATTTTTTATCTTCGCCCACTTTGGCCTAAATATCTGCCATGCATCTTTGTCTTTCTAGTTTGGCTGTAATGCTCAGGCAACTTGTAAAACCAAAATAGTAAAACTAACAAAGAATCGTGATAAAAATCGTGAATCGTGATATTTCTATCAAAAATCGTGATATGATATTTTTCCCATATCGCCCACCCCTAAGTACAATGCAAATGAAATTTGTGTTTAGTTCTTAAACATGGATTAAAGGGGTCTAGTAAAGTGCCAAGAAGTTATGCAGGCTATTAATTAACCCCCCATCAGAAATAGACTTCTATGCTATGACGTTCTAGCACAAGGGACTTTTAACATTTATGGACATGCTAAGCATTTTAATAATAATAATCCCATGATGCACCACTTGGCTGGTCCTACAAAACCAAAGCCAGTTTAACCCATGATAAAAGCAGAAACATGTCTGTCGTAATGAACTTTGGTCATCTGTGAAACCATCAGTCAGTGACATGAGACGTCATGAATAAGCCATGAACCTGAGCACAGAGACTGCATTTTAAAAATCGTGCATACGCACTGTGTCCAAACACTAAAAATGGCAGCGTTATTAGTTAATCTCTCAAGAGATACAGGACTGTTTGCCAGCGTAGACCGAGGCATTCATTTTCTGCAATTACTAACCGCAGCATATTCAGTGCTCCCTACAAAGCATGCAGGGATCCATTCATCACCTGGTTTTACAGTAGCATCTGGACACTGGGCTGTTTGTCTTTAAAACTGAACCCATTACTAGAAGGACGGGCTGTAATCTACATCTACATTAATCATATAACCTAATGAATTGGCTATCGACATATATAATGTGCTTTCAATTACATATGGGGATTGAAAAATCTGATTAGTGTTCAAAAGAAAGAAGCTGTGAAACTGTCTAATCGGAACAAAATCTACAGGCTGTGCATGTTAAAAAAAACGTACATTGGTCAGGAAGTGAGGTCGTGGCTCATTCTGCTCAAGTTTACAGTCAAGGGCCTGTTACAAGCTGAGAATATCAAATGACAACTGGAGAACGAGGAAGATGTTTTATGCATTCCATTCGAGAGAGCCAGAGCATTCAGACGTAACATGCAGGAAATGTTCAAAATGCATGAATTTCCTGAGAATGGGGAAATGAGAAGAAAAGGACAAATCTGCATCTTTAATAATTAGAATCTCATTGTGCAGCGGCACACTTTGAGATCAAAGTCACGTGGACGTGTTTGGGACTAACAACCATATTTACTAACAGTACTGCTAACAAATTTTCATGTTAATACAACAGCTAACAAAAGCAGCACAAAGCTGCTATAACTGATATTTAAATTGTACATTTATAAAGTATTCATTGTGATCATATTTGTTCTATTAAAAAAAAAAAAAAAAGTAATAATCACAGTGCAAATTCACAGGCAAACTTAATGGCCCTGAAACTATTTTGTTTGATTTTTTCTTTTACTTTTGAGGTGAACCACTACTCATGGATGTCTACGCTGACAAAAGGCATTTCATGCAGTCAACAACTTTCATTTTGAATGAAATGTAGAAGAACGTGCAGCCCAAGTGAGCTTTCCAAACATACAAGAATTACTTGTCTGAACAGAACGCTCACCTTCCCGTGGTTTACAAAGCCATGCTTTCTAGCGATCCGGTTGGCCTCCAGCTCTCCCCCTGTGATGTGGACGGCCCACGTGTTGGTGTAAACCTTCTGTCCAACGGATGGCCATGGCCCAGAGGTCACGAGAATAAGTAGCGTTCCGAGCGTCAATGAGGCAAGCCTGAGATCCATCAGATACAATGGAGGGAACCAAGGCAGGAGTTCCTGATGTCACCAAGTCCGTCAGCACAGTGGCCCTCTGCTATATCCGTGCTTCCCTGGGCACATGTAGCGACAGAGCCGAAGAAGAGAGATGGACTCTGAACGGTTCAGGAATCACCTGGGGAGGTAAGTAGATGGAAGATTGCAGAATGAGTCATCCGAGTTGCTGGTACAATTGAGGATATGAATCACAGATGAGTTTTAATACCGCTGAATTGACTAACTGGTTAAAAATTAACAGCAAACCCAAACAAACAAAAATTCATTTTGCTGGTGAGAGCTAAATGCAGGGGTTCAATTCCAATCAGTTACAGAACCTTAGTCACATTTTATTTGACGCAAATGTAAAAGAGGCTGTAAGTAGGACCCTATGATTTCCGTGATGCAGAAAATGCGTACGGAATCGCGGAACAGTCATAAAAACAGAATTTACTGTATAACGCAAATGTCAAGGGATTTGCCAGGTTTTTGATGATTAAATCAAAAGTAGGCCAGTACACTTAAACCAAAACACGATATGGACTAGTGTATGTGAATAATAAGCTGCAAAAATACTATTTAAATATGACTCCTGCATGTTCTGCGTCTCTGTGTGAATGAACAGCGCAGACGCGTGGTTTTGTTTACTACAAACATATTGAAGCGCGTGACTCTCGCTGTCTTTTCAGCCACTGCCGCCTCAATGAGTACATGAACACAAACAATCTCTAGAACTGCTGTGAGTCACTTCATGAGCATTTACCATTTCGTTTGAGTAAAACTATCAGATATACAAACAGAGACCTAAAGGTCTTCACAGCAACCCATCAAAGTTCGATTTAACTTGAAGAAACCGTGAAAGAATTGTTAGCTACTTAATGTAATAAGCTACTTAATGTAATAATAGTACTAGGAATATTTACCAGAATTTATTTAGCAGGAAAATGTAAATACAAAAAAAATAGGGGGTTATTTTTTTTTTATAAAAATCAATTAGAGATTCTTTTGATTACTAATGAAACCATTAAAATGGAAAAAAAAAAGAGTCAAACTGAATATGAGAAAAAAAAAAAAAAAAAAAAAAAAAAAAAAACTTCATAGGGCTTTATTTATTTATTTTTTTTACTTTCAATAAATTGCCATTTAATATTGTAAGTTTAATGCTTTTTAATTTAAGCAATAGAACAGTCTACAAAATTTAAAATGGTAAAACAATAATAAAAAAAAAAAAAAAAAAAAAAAAACGGAATTTGGGAAAAATGAGGTGAAGTAAATGTCAGTAAATGTCTACTGGGGATCGTACACAAAACATCTAAAATACGACTTGAAAATGTCAGACAAAAATATAAAATCCAGAATGCACGAGCTGTGAATAATAAAGGGTGTTCACCTTGACAAAGATTTGCAGAAAGCATTTGTTTTCAAATGGAGTTGACAGTTTGACATGACTTGAGCAACAGCAAATTTACGCAACTGTGCAGCATCATGACACGCTCACATGACTTGCTGCCCGATTCAGCTGGATATCGTAGCAGAGCACAAATGCAACAAATATTCTGCAACCTCCAGCGATTTAAATCACCATCAATGCACACATTTGTTTAGATGCCACTTAAGACATTAATACTGTACAACCATCTACTAAAAATCATGCAGAGCCAAACAATACCAGCTTAGTCTCGACTGCCCAAAACAACAGCTGAAGTTACAATTTTACAAGGTCTAATCTCTGAAAACGGGAAAAAAAAAACAAAAAAAAACAAACATGCTTTCTAACTTCCATAAGTGATGTGCCAAGTCATCATCTTTGCTGGTAAGCCACCAGTAAACTGAAAATGGGAGGGAGGACAGTTGACTTCTAAAGAAACCATCATCAACTTCCATGTTCAGTTATGACAGAGCGTCATCTCTTCGTAAAACCATCCCATCGTTTCTCTTATGACCAAGCAAACGCTGATGCAAGACTCGTTGACTTGAGGCTCAACTTGGTGATAAACCAGCGCATTCAATTTATCCTCGGCTTCAACCATTCATTTATCTAGAGAAAAATAAACTTTTTTTCCCTGGAAACCACTATCATTGACTGTTGGGATGAGTTGGCTTGCAATTTATTTGATCTTATAGAAGAAAAAAAAAAAAAAAAACCTTGTCCTGAACAAGTCTGGATAACCTCAACAGAACTAGGCGGATGATAATCTGATGATTCAATGCACGTACTATAGGTGGAGCGATTCATGCCCGAGTCCGGTTGACCGGTCCACACCCTTAACGGCCTCTTTCATAAATCACATAAATGCTTGTTACACAGCCTCATTGGACAAAATGAGTGATTTGTGTAAACAAGAAAGGCAATTGAAATTGATATGTCTCACGATATGATAAAACAACCCATCTTTTGCTCACATGATTTGCATTCTGTTTCACAAAACTGTACCTATCCAGAGTGAGCAAAAGGGCTGGTAAAATCACTCTGGACCCCTCACATCCAGCACACTCCCTCTTTGAATTGCTACCGTCTGGTCGACGTTACAGAGCTCTGTGCACCAGAACGACCAGACACAGTTTCTTCCCTCAGGCAAATCAATCTCATGAACACTTGACAATAAAACGCAGAACACAACTCTATTATTTATTCACCACAGCTGCTTACTTTCTAATTTTTTTCCATTTCAAATTTGCACATATCAGACCTGTACACACAATTGTCTATATTATATATTGTGTTTTTGCTGTTTTGTACATTGCCTATTTGGATATTTGTATTTTCTTTATTATCTTTGTCCTGTCCTGTTGCGGTCTCTGTCGCACTGTGGAGCTTCTGTCACTAAAACAAATTCCTCGTGTGTAAACATACTTGGCCAATAAAGCTCATTCTGATTCTGATAAAGGCCAAAAAAATACAAAATAAAAAAATAAATAAAACTGCTGGCATTTCCTTTTGGGACAGGCTATTTTTCTATTATTCCTCATGACAAATGTTGTGCTCATTGCTGTGTTGGTTTAAATGACGTGCTTTTTTTTTTTTTTTTTTACATGCTCTTTGATTCTCAGTATCATTATCACCATAGCAATGTCAAAAGAATGCTGTCAGATGTGTTAAACTGGACTTTGAAACCCAGAATCAGACAAACTACCTGTTATACCAGACATTTACCATCAGGAAAGAAACAGATGGGATTTCACACATATACTTACTTCAATATGCTGTATGAAACAGTATATATGTATGCATGCACCTAAAAGTCAAGTTTTAACCTATTCTTGATGTTTTATTGAAATTATACATGTATAAGGAAAAATCGCCCTGCATTAAGTTTCAGATTTGAAAGCAAAAAAATAAATAAAATGACAGAATTCCGGCTACATAAATCCTGTAAATGTACTACATGTTTAGTACGCTAATTCAGCTTTACTTTAAAGTAAACAGCTTACAGCAGTTTTTTTGATCACCACAAATCAGTAAACACCGTTTATGAGAACACCGAAATATTACTACAAAGCTTTGACAACTGAGCCAAATAATTTAGCAAGATCAAAGTACTAAACATGCATAAACAAAATTAGACTACATACTCCAACTTCCAAGACCATCATTTTCACAAAGTATTTCACAAACATTAAAACTACACTTCCACAACCCCAAATCTTTAGCAAAAACAAAAAAGGATAAATGCATACATTCTTCAGAAAAAAACATTTCACAGAAAACATTAAACTAAAACGGTTTACATGCAAGTTAACATGCACAGCGATTTATATTAACTTAGTAATAAACTACAACTCACTTAACCCCCTAAACACTGTTTTTAATCAGGTCAAGATAAGAAAAAAAACATGATACTCACTTGAGCAATGAACGTGCGTCTAACCCAGATTAAGTAGGCTAAGCACCAAGCAAGAAGTGCGTAACTTTACTGACAGCAATTTAAAGCTGTGCCAGCCCTGATTTCAAAGTACACCCACTCATGACATCACAACATGGTTAACACTTAACAGGGAGAGGAAACCGGCACAGAGATGTTTGACGGTAATTGTCGACCACTTGGGGGAAAAAAAAAAAAAAAAAAAAAAACAACTCAAGACAGGATGCAAAATGTGGGACTTTTAGATGCATACAAGTCTGCTTTATATTTTATTAGTCTGCTTTATACATGCAATCCATTCTTGATTTCAAAACAAGCGAATGCTTGTTCCAAAGAAGAGACAAACTTTTCCTGGCAAGCATTACACTTGGACTGGTATCGGCTGAAATATTAGTCTCATGAGGAAAAAGAATGAAAACATGATCAATTTAACTACTTCGAGGGTAAGAAACACCAGGGAAAAAAGGAAACAAACATTAACTTTGACATGGGAATCCATGCACTTCATGCATGAAGTTATAAAACTTATAAAATATGTTGAATACTCTACTTCACAACAGAACAAAACAGAGAGCATCCGCTGATAATAGACAACACGGAGCATCCACACTTCAACAACAACCACCCAAGTGGCACCTGCAAACAAACTAACTTGTCTGAGGCATTTTTGTGATAACTTTTGATAATCGGTATCAAAGTTTTTTTCTTAAATGCGCAAGAATACAAGTGTTGAAAATGACGACAATACCATTAAATAACACTGCTAGACAAATAAATAAAGTAAAATTTACACACACAAGGATTTAAGTGTGCAAATTTGTGTTCACACTAGCAGGGTAAGCACACAAGTGTTCAATATCTATTATTTAAAAAAAATAAAAAAAAATAAAATAAAAAAAAAAGGGGAGGGGGGGTACACTTAACTATGAGAAATGTTTGTGTTGTCGGTCTTAGAAATTAATAACAAAATATGAATCCAACTGTTATCCACTGGAATTAAATGGTAACACTTTACAACCAGGTTCATTAGTTAACATCAACCAAGAATGAACAATACTTCTACAGCATTTATTAAATTTTAGTTCATTTCAGCATTTACTAATGCATTATTAAAATCACAAGTTACATTAGTTAACGCACTGAACAAACATGAACTAATAAATAGTGTAATAAATGCATTGTTCATTCGTGTTAGTTAATACATTAATGTTAACAAATAACACCTTATTATAAAGTGTTACCATTTAGGGGAACACAAGCTACATGTGTTTATAGCGCTGTGTAACTGTCTTTTTAGATAAGTCTAGTCTATAGAATAATAATTTTATCAGAGGTTCACATAAGTTTGTAGGCTATTATTAGTATGTAACAAGTTCAACACAAGACACAACTTCTTACCTCAACAGCATCAGCTTCGAATCTTCCGTTTCCTTGGACACCTCCTCCGTGTTCGACTGAAAACAAACTAAACTCAAGACACCGATGAAGTAACGTTAGTGTTGTCAAGAGGACAAGCTCGAGTGTCCTAAAGCCCACGCGCACTCATCTGCAGCACAATAGGGAAACTTTGCGATAGGTTTGCGTGCTCTGTCGCACGGGAACGCGACGCTAAAGCATCACTGAGACGCGGTTCGTCTGAGCCACCTCCGGACCGACACGCAGACATAGTTACGGAAGCATGCTGGAACCTTTCAAAACGGCAAAAATCAAGTAAATAAACAAATTAATAAAAAAAACACCTCTATCCAGGGACTGGACTGGAGAGGCGGTCCACGCACTGCTTCTCAGGAAATACGTCACAGATTGACGCGATGAGATGCGACGTCAAGACGCGTCCACTTGAGCGCGCGTGCATGATTTGCGTGCGCCATCTGCTGGCTGCACCTGCGCAGTTTACTTCAAAAGCACGATTAAAGATTATAAACGAAATATAGAACACGAATGCCATTCACCGAGATGCAAAATTATTAGAATATAAATATCGAAAGGGTGTGATTTTTATACTTTATTACAAGCTTGAAGGTTTGTGTTTATTCAAATTAAAGTTAACATTTAACTAAAATGAGGCACCTGGATATGTAAAATATACTAGATATATGATCTGTCAATTTAACATAAAATACTATTATTGTAATCAAAATTAAAGCTCATTGCTCATTCTCCACTTCATATTTTTCTTTTAGAGCTTCTATAGTTAAATAAAATCGAAATATTTTGCAAAGAACTACAATGGTACGTTCCATATAAACTTTGTTTTGTATTGTATGCATGTATACTACAATGCAATGTTGTTGTATTCCGTACTATGCATTTTCACGCTACCTTTTGCACACACAAAAACAAAATAAAACATTTAAATAAAAAAAAAAAAAAAAATAAAAAAAAAAAATGTATTTAGTCGCGCATGCGCAGTTCACATAAAACCCCAAAACGTGTGTTGGATTTTATGTTCTTCTTCATTTTATCATAAACGTGATCACGAAACTCTCTGAGCATTTTAGAAAATTTAAATATGTTAATTTTAATATTAAGCATAACAGCCGTCTTACCACTCGATGAAGCAAAGCAGTCCTTCAAGTTGCAATGTAAATGCGTCCTCTCTCGAGCGCCCATTAATTAGAGTGGGAGCATCTACCCACAGCTGAATTAATGATCCAGCTAATGAAGCTCCTGAAGTCAAGTCAAGCGGGATCACGTTTCAAAGCGTATATTTCACATTTCCCGGCTTGCTTGTCATTATGGTAATATTCAAGCATCGTTGGTTTGATGACTAAAGGTCAAGCTATGTTTTATTTGTCAGTAGTCTTTGTGAAGGGCAATGTAATGGACTGACAGCTCATTATGTATTATGTAGTTTGTTAGCTGTAACTATTTCATTATGAATGCATTAGAAACTTTTCGAAAAGCTTTTGCTTCTTAGCCCAAAAGCTGCAGTTGTCTCTGCAATTATGGAAGGAGACATTCTTATTAGATTTGTTTGCAAAAGTCTTGGACGTAAACTAAATTAATGCACCATCATATGGTCTACAGAATAAGTTAGAATATGGTTGGTTTATTTGAGCATTATTGAACTGATTAATTTGTGTATAGCTACAGAACCATGCAAGAGTTGAAGACTTTGTGGCATGGTGGATATTGTGCATACAGAGATGCTTTATTCATTGGTTCAAATTAGATCTCTGTACTTTCTTGTGTAGAGTCCACTCTTTTTTTCATTTAAAGGCAACAAGCTCAAAATATTTGACATGCAGTATAAAAAGTGAATTGCCTAAACAATGTTGTCCAAACACTGCTTGATATCTGTTTTATTGGGGAAATGTATTTAGTGTCCTTAAAGGAATAGTTAACACCCACAGCGGAAAATTCACTTGAGTTTGTTTCTTGATCTGAACAGATTGGAGAAATTCTGCATTACATCACTTGCTCACCAATGGATGCTCTGCAGTGAATGGGTGCCGTCAGAATGAGAGTCTAAACAGCTGATAAAAACAACACAGGAATTCACAAGTAATCCACACCACTCCAGTCCATTAATTAATTAATGTCTTAAGCAAAAAGCTGTATGCTTGTAAGAAATCCATCATTATGCCATTTTAACTTTAAACCATTGCTTCTGGCAAAAATATAACTCCATAACACTTCCTCCGGTGAAAAAGTCCATCCCCTGTTGTCCTCTCACGTCATATCTGTTTAGACTGTTTTCTCTTGTAGAGTCGTGTGGATTATTGTACTGTTTTATCAGCTATTTGAACTCTCAAATAATGCTTAAAGTATTAGTTTTGCATTTGAGTTGGCATTTAATTATAAATGTAAGAATTCAATAAAGAGAAACAAAAGCCTCAGGTTATAATCTTTATAACAGTATCCACAATGTACAGACAAAAAGTAATAAACATTTTCTGAAGCTGCCGGCAAACCATAAGGATGGAGCCTGGTTCCTGCCTGCAGAGATAAATATATTTTTATAGTAAAATGACAAACTAATACACATCAACAATTACTACATGCAATTCTTTTCAGCTACCAAAGCATATTTAGTTAAGAATCCAAATAATGACATCCAAAATACCGCTCACCTCTGTGCTCAAGCATTAATTCGCCTTCATACTGGGCCATGCCAAGTGCTTGTCTTTGTTCATTGTCTAATTCCGCCCACTGCTCCTCTGTCACGGCACACGCTTGTTCAGAGCTCAGCCAAGACAGCTGCGTGGCACTGAATACCACCTGAAATAATGAGAAACATGTCTGACCTTGGCAACAATTTGGGGTCTTCCTTGCAAAGATTGTTGGATGTAAATTTAAGATAAGTCATCCAGAGAAACACAAATGGCTCTTTAAAGGCCACTACAAATTCTTATTAGTACACTGTAAAAAAAAAAAAAAAAAAGTTGAGCCAACTTCAGCAGATTTTTTAGTTCATTCAACTTATTTTTGTAGGGGATTCTCAACTTTTTGTTGTATAAACTTAAAACAACAAGTTGAGGAAACTCAAAAATCTGCTGAAGCTGGTTGCCTTAAAATTTTAAGTTGGCTCAACTTTTTTTTACAGTGATATGCACTAATGATATTCAAAACTCACTGTAAAAAAGCAATCAGTTGACTTTACTTAAATTTAGGAAATCCGTTTCCTTAAAATTGTTAAGTAAATGAATTCATGTATAATTAAAAGAAAAAAGTTAAGTGAACTTGACAATTCTGAGTTGCATTAACAAATAAACAAAAGAAAATGTGTTGTGGTCACTTTTTATTTTAAGTTGGACTAACTTAAATTCATTAAATTGAGATTACTTAAAATTGTAAAATTGTTAAATTAAATGAATTAATTAAATTGAGGAAACCCGTTGCCTTGAAAAATAACTGAGACTGATTTGATGTAATGTTTTACTGATTTCTTTCAAACTGAAGGCTACTAATACTATTCTCATAAACACAACATTTTTCAAAACAGACTGCACACAAACATTTCTATGAAGAATTGTCAAAAGCGAGTCACTTCACCCTTATTTATATATAGCACTTTATACAATACATATTGTCAAAGCAACTTTACATTGTTAAACAGGACAACAGTGTCATCAGTGTGTTATGCAGTAAAGTAGCTCTAAAAAGAGGACAAAAGTAAACAGTCAGTCAGTTCATTGTTGATTCAGTGATGTCATCAACATCCAGCTATGTTCAATTCTCTTCAAATAGTGTCTCTGCAATCAAGTCGTTCATATTCCCCAAAATTAAGTGTCCCCAAATAAGCAAGCCAAAGGCGACAGAAATGGAGAAAAAAAACCTTGGTAGAAACCAGGCTTGCTCGGGGGGGCCAGTTCTCCTCAGGCCAGACAAACCAACATGGTGTTTTTCATCATGGTCTTTGCTGAGGTTTTGTGCCAATGATGCCTTCACTGGGGATCTTTTACAGTGAACATATTTTCAAAATCAACTAGGCTAGTCGATAGATTGCTTCAACAGCCCACCACTCAAGTAACTGACCTAATCTGGATGACCTGCACACAACTATGCTGGTTTAGGGTTCACATGATCTTGTTCAGAAGCTTTTCTTAGGGCATATTTGCATAAGAGCAGTGTTATTGCATTTAACAACAAAAATGCATCTTTTTTTGGAGACGTTTTTAAAAGTGGGGTTATTTTAAACCGAATGTACAGCATCGTAATGTGGAACCACAACAAAAAGTGCCTGTCTGAATGCCTATGGCTATAGCAGGGGAGCTATAAAGTAGAAGAATTGAAAGATGCAAATTTTCTGAGCCTGTTTTAACGTATAAACTCTCTAAAGGTTTGGTCACATTTACTGTTCTTCTACAGGTGAAATCTAGCCATTTCAATGACTGGAATGACTGAGGTGAAAAGGTGAAAGATTTCCCTATGCAGATTCTGCAACAGGTTCAAGTTTGTCACACAGACAAAACCAGTCAATATCAATTAGGCGTAAAAGTTTCCCAATTTTGCTACACTTTCATATTTGTCACACAGATTCAGCACATTTCCCCAGAAGAAATCTGACTGGTTTGAAAGTGACTTCTGTTTGAGCTGTGCTTCAAAAATACTACACTATTGACAATGGTTGATGATAAACTGTTTTTTAAACAGCCAGTCAAAAGTGCATGACCAACATGAATATAAGCGTAATCTTCAGTCTAAAGTACTTAAGGAAATGTTGCAAAAGGATCAGGGCGATTCTGTAGCCAGTAGCCCAGGTATGGTGTGTCTCTATACTTCACACTATGTATTTCTATAAAGTCAGGTATGCATCTTTTACTCATAGATTTATCTTTGAGAATTTGATGTTTTGTATTGATATGATATGATATCTCTGAATTGGCTATGTAATTGGCATAATACATACAGTATTTACCTGACTGATAATAAATAGTTACATTTGATTTTATTCTGTTTTACTCTGTAATTATTGACTCTAGTAGATTACGTTCCTTGTTAGAGACATGAGCGCCCGAATGAACGAGTAAATATAAAGTAAAGAGTTAACTAGAATAATCAAATACCAGAAGAACGCTAATTAGAAATAGACAAACAACCAATTTGCATTTCAACCTAAATTCGAGGTTATAATAAAATGGAGTCAGATTAAATAATAAAATGTAGTCAGATTAGAGTTTAATTTAAATTAAATAACTTTGCGCATTGAAAAGACCAAACACGCAGGAAACCTTCATCCACCCGTTGGATACCTTCTTTGGGCGAAATGTGTGGAACTTACACATGTGACCGTGCCTTTAGACAGTTAGTAAAATATTGAGGTCTTATGATTAACAGGAGGATAGAAAGTGAAAAAGAATGAATGAAAACATAGATATCCATCACTCACAGCGAATTTTCTTGGAGATATCAGGGTTATTGCTGCTGGTGTAAGTCCTTCCACTTGTTCTTTTATCAGTGCAGACAATACCATATCCTCCAGCCCAGCTGAGGACACAGAATCAGTTTTTTTTTAATTCTTTTTGTAAGCCTGCCCAATTTGGCATGTGCATATTGTCCATTGAACTCATTGTAATCGAATCCACCATCAGTACCTGCCAAAGTTCCAATCTCAGTGAAGACCTCAGCGCCCCAGCTGCTGACTGGACCAAAGCCCAGAGGACTGGATAGGCGTGACGTCAGTGCCTCGGTCTGCTGCTCAGAACACGGTAGTACCATCTCCCCCAGAAACAAAGCGGCCACACTAATGGACACAAACACAATGCTTTCAATGGTTTTGGGGTGAATTGTTTTGTATTTTGAATTGTGTAAACTGATTTTCACCCCTGACCTCAGGTTGAACGGGTCTAAATGAGAAATTTCAGAGGAACTGAAGCCACAGAGCAGATGTCCTAAGGAAACAAGCTCCACCACACCAAGTTCTTCAGGCTTTTGTTTAAGTCTCTTCATTATACCAAGGACAACTGCTCTCATCTGTTTAAAAAAAAATAACTACATGTATCTTTCCTATTTAGGACTTAAGGCTAATCCGAACAACTAAAAACATACTTTCTTTATGTTCCACCCATCGAGGTCCCCAAGATGGGCCACCACAGCCAGATCGGACAAGTTGACAGCCTGTAGCTCTCTTTCTCCCATCTCTGTCACTATACAACCCAGTTCCAACACCTGTTCTGGTTTAAGCTGCTTCACTGGTTTATACACCTAAAATAATGGTTGTAATATGAGATAAAACATTTTATAATCAATGATCAACAACATTTGGTCAAGCAGAAGTATAGCTTAACTGGTCTGAGTTCCATCCAAAGTGCTTCACGTTGCTCCACGTCAAGTGTGTCATCCTGACCGATGAACTCAACACATGTCTTCAGCTCCTTCCTCTTCATTCGATTCAGCTGATAAGACCTCCAGGCCGATGGAAACGTCCCTTTAATGTCTGCACAGCTTGGAATGGGCCCTAGTGGGAAACAATATATGATTTACCTATCTGAAGAAGTCATAAATAATATCTAATGGTTTCCGTAAATGAATACAGCACACAACTCACCTCTTCTCATCCACCATCGACCTTTAACGATCCTGTGGGTGAGACCGTTCATCTTTTCTCGTAGTCCTTTCAGGTCCAAACAAGCCTTTCCCAATTCGCTGCTTTTCCAAAGCCACTGGCTCATCAGGACCTGCTCAACTGTGTCTTTACCTAAATCACCCTTGATGGAAGAAGGAATATGTTCAGCGTGATGATATCCTGCACAATATTGAGCTTTAGCTGAATGGAAAGGCCTGTGTTTCCCTTACCAGTGGCAGAGATCTTATTTGCTGAGGCGAAAGGGTGAACAGAAGTCTACCCACATGCTCAACATCCCCAACCGTCCATGTTTTCGGATCTCTGTTGCAAACAATAGGGGCTTTGTCAAATTCCCAATTCAAATGCAATTTGTTTTTTGCTTGCTGTGTGGAACTACAATTTGCAGTTGCAGTCATAACAAAGAGGTTATCAACAGAATGAAAATGGAATGACTTTGTCTCACCCCAGCATGCTTCTCTCTGTGAGCAAAGCTGCTATTTGTCTGAAGGTGTCAGAGGGCAGGCAATATTGTTTCAGTTCCTCCAGTCGCAGTTTCAGAGCCTCTCGGTCTATGTGAGCTAACACATCCCTGTCCAAGAAGGGCAGAAAAGGACCAAGCATATCCATGGAGGCCCCGACGAGGCCATTTTCAGCGATGCCCTATCAGTGGAGACAAAAGGATTTTGAATTTTAACAATATGTATTATGTAAGTCTGCACAATCTGATTATTTGGCGTATTTGAGTTCTAGGATCTAGGAAGTCTAGGAACCATAAGAGGTATTTTTTAAGAAATTAAAGACCGATGCATTAAATTTATTCATAATGTTATTCATAATGTTACAAAATTAATGTTTGGTTTTTTTTTTTCTTTTGAACTTTCTATTCATCAAATAATCCTGGAAAATAGGATTATGGTTTCCAAAAACATACTAAGCAGCACAACTGTTTTCAACATTGATAATATTAATGTTTTCTTGAGCATCAAAGCATATTAGGATGATTTATAAAGGATCATGTTACACTGAAGACTGGAGTAATGATTGCAAAAATTCAGTTTTGCATTGCAACAAAAAAATTTAATTAAATTAAATTAAATACCAAACCACATCCATATAATCCACATTTTTGGAATTTTCAGCATTCTGCAACAGTAAAACTAAATTTCAATTAAGGTTGTTTTTTTTCTAAAAAATAAAAATCAAAACAAAAAATTGGTGAAAATATGAGCTATTAGTTCATCTGGGTCACTGTGAAAGTTTAATGAAATGTTCCACTGCATTGACCTCAGTCATGAAATGTTGAAAATCCACAATGATTTTGTGCTTACGAGTACATCGATAGCTTTCTCTGCTAGGGCCGTTTGCTTGTGTTGGGGAAGCTGTAGAAAGTCAATAAAGTGTTGTCGAACATAGTCCAGTACACGAACGAGTGAGGAGTTAGAGAGGTGCTCCACCATGGTCAGCCTGAGACACAAAATACAATAGTAGTACCATGTATGTAAAAGAACAAACAAATGAGAATCTGGATCGACAACCGCTGATCTTACGGTAATCTTGCAGTAAACGAGGGGTCCAGATCATTTAGATCAATATCAGGCCGTTTCCGTAGCTCCACCACAATGCATTTCCTCTGTTGAAACATAACATCGATGTTGTTTATTTCCCACAGACAGGCTAAAAACCTCCCTTTCACACTAAGTTATGCTGTATACATTATTGGTGAGGAACATAGGCAACAAAAGTGCCATGAGCTATGTTAAACAATGTTACTTAATCAGAATATTATAATCTCTGCATTTTGCATTTGAACAGCAAAGGCTTTTAATGTTAATATGTATATTAATAAGACTTCTCATATTCTTACCAATCCAGGTCTAAGTCCTCCTGGCAACTTAGTGATGAATTGCAACAATTCAGAAAAGTCTGACTCATTTCCCCAAAGTTTCAGCCATTCACAGCTCACGCCACCAGCAATGCGACCTAAATCTCTTCAGTGAAAAAAATTGTATGAATGTTTATTAAATTTGAAAACAACACAAATATAAAAAACAATGGAGGAACATATACATATATATACGTATACAGGTACATCTCAAAAAATTTGAATATAGTGAAAAAGTTCATTTTTTCATATATGAAGTGAAACTTTCATATATTTTAGATTCATTACATGTAAAGTAAAACACTTCAAAAGTTTTTTTGTTTTAATTTTGATGATTAGAGCTTACAGCTGATGAAAGTCAAAAATCAGTATCTCAAAATATTAGAATATTTGCATTTCAGTTTCAATAAATTATATCCATACAGTATAAATTCAGGGTATCTCTTGTTCTTTGAAACCACAATAATGGAGAAGACTGCTGACTTGGCAATGGGGTAAATCACAGAGGGTCATTACTGAAAGGGGTGGCTGTTCAAGGAGTGCTGTATCAAAGCATATTAAATGCAAAGTTGACTGGAAGGAAGAATTTGGGTAGGAAACGGTGCACAAGCAACAGGGATGACTGCAAGCTTGAGAATACTGTCAAGCAAAGCCGATTCAAACACTTGGGAGAGCTTCACAAGGAGTGGACTGCTGGAGTCAGTGCATCAAGAGTCACCGTGCTCAGACGTCTTCAGGAAAAGGGCTACCAAGCCACTTCTGAACCAGAGACAACGTCAGAAGCGTCTTACCTGGGCTGTGGATAAAAAGAACTGGACTGTTGCTCAGTGATCCAAAGTCCTCTTTTCAGATGAAAGTAAATTTTGCATTTCATTTGGAAATCAAGGTCCCAGAGTCTGGAGGAAGAGTGGAGAGGCACAGAATCCATGTTGCTTGAAGTCCAGTGTGAAGTTTCCACAGTCAGTGATGATTTGGGCTGCCATGTCATCTGCTGGTGTTGGTCTACTGTGTTTTCTGAAGTGCACAGTCAACGCAGCCATCTTGCTGACAAGCTTTATGGAGATGCTGATTTCCTTTTCCAGCAGGACTTGGCACCTGCCCAAAGTACCAAAGGTACACTGCCAAAGGTACCAAAAGCTGGTTCAATGACCATGGTGTTACTGTGCTTGATTGGCCAGCAAACTCGCCTGACCTGAACCCCATAGAGAATCTATGGGGTATTGTCAAGAGGAAGATGAGAGACACCAGACCCAACAATGCAGATGACCTGAAGGCCGCTATCAAAACAACCTGGGCTTCCATTACACCTGAGCAGTGCCACAGGCTGATCACCTCCATGTCACGCCGCATTGATGCAGTAATTCATGCAAAAGAGGGCCCAACCAAGTATTGAGTGAATAGAAATGAACATACTTTTCAGAAGCCTGACATTTCTGTTTAAAATATCCTTTTTTATCTTATGTAATATTCTAATTTTCTGAGACACCGAATTTTGGGTTTTCATTATCTGTAAGCCATAATCATCCAAATTTCATGAAATAAGGGCTTGAAATATTTCACTCTATGTGTAATGAATCTGTATAATATATGGGTTTCACTTTCTGAAATGAGTGACAAAAAATACTGACTTTTTTCATTATATTCAAATTTTTTGAGATGTACCTGTATTTGTGCTAGAGATCCAGACTATAATGCAGCTAAGACCAGCATGCATTTCCAATGAAAAATATGGCAGGTGAGGCTAGCCAACATAGTAAACAATCATAAAGTATAGTAATGCTAGATATCACTTACAGTATTGACTCTCTTGTGATGTTTACAGTCCGCTGAATCATTTTGAACAGAATTTGAGCCTGTTGTGTCAAATACAACAAGTGAGTCTGAGAAACTAGATCGCCCTCAAGGTTGTATCTGATACACTTTTGGCTGAGACAAGGTCTCTTTAATGTGGGTGATTATTAATTCATATTCCCTTGTGGAGGTTATTGTACCACATTAAGATCAATTTGCTTGATGGCAGTTGAGCGGCTCAGATTATTAATTTACTGAAAGGCTCCTTTGAAGCATGACAAACAATCCACCAAAGAACTTGAGATCAGCTTTATCTGGCAAGAACAGTACAGGGCACTGAATGTAATGTATAGAGTGCTAGAGCTGAATATTCAGTGCTTCTATAGTTTCTTTAAAATGCTTACTGAGTGAAAATATACATTTAACATTAAAAAGATCTGACCTTCCTGGACAGTGTTAGCTGAAGACTTGTATATTTTTGTGCATGATATGCAACACTGACAGTCTGTGAACTAGAAAAAGCAAGTTTGCCAAAAACCAAAGGTATGAAATTAGGTTTGTACCTGTTGGTGAGACCATGACATATGCTTATATGCAGATATGTGACGAAGGATCGTCTCTCCATCTAGATCTGACATTAATTTCCTCAAGGAGACAAATGGTAGAAGACATTGCAACTGCTGTGTTATATTTGCAGATGTGCCTTCCAGAGCCTTCAAACAAACAGCATGTGTTATACACCAACAGACCAAACCAAATCTAATGCATAAACGCAAATGAAAAATGGGGAAATGGTGATTGTTTTGTACAGAGTTTAAGCACTAGAAGTTCAAACCTGTTGGAGTGCAAAATGGACCATCGCTCGATGAGCAGGTTGCAGGTGAGCCAGCATTAAACTCCAGCACCAACAATCAGGTGTAGATTCAAGTACAACCAGCTTTCTCAAGAAAGAAGGCCCCAGACCCGGAAACAATGGCTTCAGTCTGCAGAGTGTGTTGGCACTGAACTAAATAGGATTGAGACTGTGAACAAAAGACTCACTAAAGGTAAGCATCATAATTGGACTGGTATATAGCTTACATGTGTTTCTTCTGCTATTTTGTTCAGTATCTGGAATGCCTGCATTAAAAGAAATGGAAAAGAGTTTTAATATATAGCCAAAATTGTGTGCTATATTTACACTGACTATTTACAATATCAATCTCTCAGTGTTGTACAAAATTTTAAATTGAGAAACTGGCTTCGTCCAATTCACGAGATCTATTTCAGAGGCATCTAATCCTGTTCCTGGAGGGCCACTGTCCTGCAAAGTTTAGCTCCAAGTCCAGTTAAACTGGCCTGAACCAAAATAATCAAGGTCTTCCGGATTACTAGAATCGTCCAGGTAGATACAGTATGTTCAAAAAGTTGGAGCTAAATCCTGCAGGACGTTGGCCCTCCAGAGCCAGGACTGGACACCCCTGATATACAGTATCATTAAGGCTTATGCAATTTCAGGCTTTGTTAAGTCAACAGTCAATGTTTGTCTTGACAAACTTTGGTTTTCATGTTAAAAATTAGTTTAATTCTTCTTCCTTATATTCAAATTTGAAATTAAGAAACTACATTGGAACTTAAAATGTTTTCATTCTACTGTGCTTACCTGAGCAGGTGGGAAAGTTGGCATACCCGGCAGAGTTACCAGATCCAACAACTCGTTTGAGGACAGCGGCTCCAAAAATGAAGCACCCATTTGTGGCAGCATACCATGTAATGAGGCCATTGCCGAAGTTGACAAGACACTGGCATTTAAAGATTTAAGGGCCGTCCCAAGCCAATGTGACAGCTGCAGATAAAAGAACTCTTCATGAATAACACTCAATATTATTACACAATGCACAATATCCTAAAAATCAAGGCTCACTCTGCCATTTCCACTGATGTGTCCCTCTGATACACATTGTGCCAGCTGCTGCCACAGGACAGGTGAGAGATTCGAAGAAGACACCAGCTGTTGCATGTCCTCAGAGTTCAGGTAGCATATGAGAACTCCTAACCTGTTGTGAGAAACATGGTGTCTTGTATTTGTTTATAAATTTACAAATGTCATATGATGTTGAACTGAATTTATACTTCATTATGTTGTCACTGGTCAAGTTCTTTCCTCTGCCGAACACCGTACGAAGTACATGGTGCCCCCTTGTGGCATCCAGACTGCTGTTCCCCAGCATCTCCATTAAGGGCGTGAGCTGTCAAACATTCTAGTTACTTTCGGCAAGTGAAAAGAAAAAAGCAGGATCTCCTGAATGAGACATTACTTACTTGTTGAGATGTGAGCTGCTGAAAGTGACTGACTGGGAGATGTGGAAGTAGAGGCAGGATGGAGCTGAGGAAGTATGGAGGCCACGAAGGCACATCTCCAGCTACGCTGGACTGCAACAGGCGTTTAATAAAGGCTTGTTTTTGTGGAGACTTCATCTCAGAGCTGTGATCACTAATGGCCAACAGTCTGGAGCAATTGAATATAATAATTGAATTAGGAGGACACTGGGTTAAATCATAAAATATAGTTTCGATACGATCCACTTACACACTTTCATTGACCATGAGGGAGGCAGGGAAGGTCATAATGTCTGAGACAGACATGTACGGTATAAACTGGGAGAGGTCGATGAAAAGCTCTGGTGTGACGCGTGGAAACTTGTGAATGAAAGCAGCTGTCATGGTTTCCATGGCCTCTTGTTCTTTTGGAGAGACCTGTGAATGACACCAGAAGTATGTATAGCCTATTCTAAATAGGGATGCATTATATATTGGTACTATATCAATTATTGTTAACTGCATCTTTTAACAAATCTCAAAATAAATATACTGTTCATTACAAAGTTGCACTGCAAAAAAAAAGATCAGTTGTATAATTTGAATGCTTTTTTATTCATTAAATTTTTTAATTTAAAAATAGAATTTAATACATTTAAATTTTATTAAAATAATTTTCATTGAATTTTATATGACTAAATATGAAAATTATGAGCTTATCTGTATCAACTAGATCTGACTGTTTTGGAATAACATCTGAATTGATGTCCATCATGTTGTTTGGTTGTTTACCTGTATAGTTTCCACTTGAAGTTGATCCCAACTCTGATGAACATGGGAAAGGAATCTTTTCACTGCATCTTTTTCCGCCGACATAACTACACTGCGAATACTCTCTCTAGGCATCTGTAGGTACTCCTTGGATAGTATAAATGTCAGAATTAGACATTGACAAATGTGTGCTGACAAAATAGTACAGTTTTGCAAGGAACACCTGTGAGTAAAAGGGCTTAACTCGTCAACTTTTTGTTTAATAACTTTAAGAAACTATAGTATGGAAATGGATGGAATCTATATTTTATATGTTGGGATTTTGGGTTTAACTGAAGGGTTTTCAAACTCAGTTATGCAAGATGTTCTAGGGGGTAGGCAAAAAAGTAAGCCGTTATTATATAATACACCTTACTTATACAGTATATAATGTGTTATATAATAATAATGATGATAAGATCATTTTATTAATTATAAAAAATCCAATTGCTAATTTCTTGATTTTAGCACAATGATAATTTTGCAGTCATTTTGTCTTTATAAAATCAGACTTACTGTACTAGTTTCCTCACATAGTAAAAATAGGTCTTTACATGAAAATATATACAGCTGTCTTTATATACACTCTTAATAAAGATTCCAAATGTTGAGTTCATAATTTTGAGGAACCATTTATCTTTGTGTATCTACTATAAAGAACCTTTTGTGCAATGGAAAGATTCTGTAGAAGTTAAAGGTTCTTTATGGAACCACAGATGCCTATAAAGAACCTTTATTTTAAGAATATATTTTGAAAATAGGTCTTCTGTAATGGGATTATCACATAGGGCTACGTGGCATCAAAAAGCTTGAAAACCCTGGGTTTAACTGACTAGATAATTTACCATCAGAGAGAATGAGTAATACCTGCATTAAAAATCTTAAAGCAGAAGAGTTGCCCTCCCTCTGAATGAGATCCCACAGGACAGGCTGCTGGGGAGAAAAGCTTATGAAACTTAATGCATTAAGCTGAATGTATGGTAATATAATAAAAAAAATACTAGCATGAGAAACTACATAATATTTAAATGCATGACATACACTGAAACAGCTTAAAAGATCTTCTTTTAAGGTGGAGTTCTGCTCTCTCTTCAGGAAGACACCCACAGTGTGAAGGACACTTATTGATGCATCGGGCTGTAGAGTGGCCCAGAAGGAAGCATTGTCCTGGAGGCTGGACAGAAGAATGGCCTGACCCAGGCTCTGACGCACCTCTTGTTGTCCCTCCTCCAAACCTGCTGAGAGCCCCACCACAAAGTCCAACACTCTAAGCACGTAGCTCACTGTAGCTAACCATCCCGTGCGTTCATCCACTACTCCTTCACATAGAGTGAGCTTATGAATAGCGTCTTGTAGAATGGGCAAGGGGTTCACACAAAGTTGAGACGCGTCGAAGTCATATGGCGCTGGCAGCATGTCAAACAGCTTCTGGAGGACACACTTGGTTCCCTGCTTCTCTTCAGAGTTCAAACAGTAGTCTAAGAGTGAAGGTTGTTTTTGAACCAATGTGAGGTACAGTGTGGTGTTTTTGCAAATATAATCCTTCAAACCTGCTTTACTGCTGCAAATCTCAAGGGTGGTGGTGTTCATAAAATTTTCTGCCTTCCAGTTCGAGTAATCGCAGTTGTCTTTGGGGGCCCCATAAGAGTGATTAGGGATGACTTTGGAGCAGTACTCGGCTGCCCAGCTCCCATCTTGAAGTATTTGAGACGAATCATTTCCGCACAAAGAGGCAATAAGGGCTGTGTTGTTGGGCAGAAAACACCTTCTAAAATCCTGGGCGGTTAGAGTTTTGCTGCTTAGCAGTGCTAAGCAGTCCTCAGTGGCATCTGGAGGAGATCCCCCAGAAACATCGTTGAAGAGTTGAAGACAGAGGTCATCAATACTTGATTGGTTGAGGTACTGGTAATCCCTTGTAGCTTCTGCCTGAGAAAATTTCACAGCAATTTGATTGCTAATACAGAAAACTTTAAAGCAATAGTTGACTCAAAAATTAAAATTCTGTCATCAATCACTCATCCTCCTCCATCCAAACTTTGGTTTATCTTTGAAACACAAAGAAAGATATTTTTAATGAAACCTGAAAGGGTTTCTGTCCCTAGATTGAAGTCAAGGTAACTAAAACTTAGAAGCTCCAAAAAGTTTGTTAAAAAATCCATATGAAGAGTCCTTGTGAAGAGACACAACAACTGAATATAATTAGCCAAATTAATTTAGCTTTAATTCACATATAAACACACATACAGAGCACTCTCACGTGACCCTGGACCACAAAACCAGTCATAAGTGTAAATTTTTCCAAATTGAGATTTATATATAATCTGAAAGCTGAATAAATAAGATTTCCATTGATGTATGGTTTGTTAGGATCGGACAATATTTGGCCGAGATACAACTATTTGAAAGTCTGGAATCTGAGGGTGCAAAAAAATCTAAATATTGAGAAAATCGCCTTTAAGTTGTCCGAATGAAGTTCTTAGCAAAGCATATTACTAGACAAAAATGAAGTTTTGATATATGTCTTGGGTTTGGTGAGTAAATGATGGCAGAACATTAATTTTGGGTGAACTAACCTTTTAATATTTTCATAGAAACAAACTAAAAGGAACTCAATGTACCTGATGTGCATGTTGCAGCCAGAATGTAGAGTTGGCACACACTGTTTTGTTAAACTCGTGAGCAAAGAATTCGCTGCAAATGTGAACCCAAAGAAAATCTTCCTCCGCTGCTGAGAGGTACCAAGCAGCATCAGAGCAGGTCGAGTGCAGGTCTACCCCAAAATGGTTGACTTCAAGGTCCTGTGAGCCATCGTCTCCATCAAAAAGATTACAATAAAGAAAGACAGTAAAATTTGAGACACCAGTGAGACCAGGGATAGAGGCATTACAGGCTGCTTCCAGAATCTCTGCTGAGGTTGAGGGGTTTGAATCACTCTGCTCATGGACTTTTGGCTGGGACTGGTGAAGTTTAGGTCTTCTAGATGAGTGCTGAGGTTTCAAAGTCCTTGTTTCCTCCTCTGTAGAGGGGCAGGTCATCAAAGACGGCCTGCTGGGTAAACCGTCTGACCTGAAACCCATTGCTTGAGCATTCCATGTCAAGTTATGTCTAATTCCCCTGTACAAAGAAGACAATAAAACTGTTCAGTTACAATAATCTTTACTATACACTTATAGTTTAATAGTTTAAAGTCTTGCTAATTCATGACACTTACCACAATATTAACTGCCTGAGGTCACCTTTACAAAGAAACAAAAGTCAATGGAAAAGTTCTGGGTGAATAGTTATATACAAATCACAGATGATCGCAGAACACTGTTGATTAACTGAGGAAAATGGAGAGCCGGCCCCTGTATTATACAATTGGCCTTGATGTAACAGCATAGCTGGGCACATAATACCAGTGGTATACGGTTACCAACATAAAAGAAACAGGAGATTATCCAGGCTATAGGATTTAGAGCTACAAAGATCTGGTTAATGACTAGCAATGACATTGTGATTTCAGTCAGAGTTGTGCACCATTCTGAATTAAATTGAGAATGCCTTTTAAAATCAAATTTCTTCATTTGAACTGAAGTAGCAAATTAAAGTAAATCAAAAGATGCTGTAATTTTTAACTAAATAAGCAGTTTGTCAAGGATTTTAAATATTGGCTTGTTAAAGTCTTGGAAGTTTTTTACTTTGAAGGCTTAGATGGATGGATGGATGGATGGATGGATGGATGGATGGACAGAATGACAGACAGAATGGTAGAAAGATAAATAAAATGATAGATAGATAGATAGATAGATAGATAGATAGATAGATAGATAGATAGATAGATAGATAGATAGATAGATAGATAGATAGATAGATAGATAGATAGATAGATAGATAGATAGATAGATAGATAGATAGATAGATAGATAGATAGATAGATAGAACTCTACTTGCCTACAGAACATCTTCCATGGTGACCGTACTGTGGTTCGCCCACCATGCTGCTGACATCATCCAGCAGTGCCTTGGTCATATGTGACACTTTTCTTCTCAGATTACCATACACGCTGCGGCCGACATTGTGCAGAAATCCATGTCTGAGGTTATCCAAGCCCTGCAAGAGGGCAGGATTACGCTCCGCGAACTGTACTGCCCTTTCTCCTGCGCTTGACCTCGACAAAGCCTGAAGAAGCAGAGCCTGCATTGAAGCAAGGCTCTCCGAATCCGTGCCTGATTGGTTCAACAACAGCTGCTCCTCACGAAGCACCTCTGGTGGCACGAGGAAGGGTTTAAAACGTCCCGTAGAAAGTGTGGCATCTCTTTGATTATTTTCCACACTCACAGGGTGCAGACTGACCACAGGCTTCCAGTTCCTGGTCTCCATAAAGCTGATGAGCTGCTCAAGCCAGCTCAGGTTGAAGGCACAATCATTTTGTCCTTTAAGGACACAGATGAAACCCTGTAGACCTGCGACGGCCTGGCCGTACGTCCCACTGACTACAGCTTGAAGAACAGTTTCGAGCAAAGCACTGATGGTCTTCCAGTTCTGGGAAATGAAAGTCAAGATGGGTTTTTGGGGCTGGCGTTCAGTGAGGGTTAAAATGCTTTGCACCAACCCCAGAAGTCCATCCCAATGTGGGCTGCCCCGGAGCGACAGAAACAGATCCTGAAGCCTGAAAGTGGGTCGCGGAGGACTCTTCCCATCCCATAATCCGAGCGACGTTTCCCTTCCGGTCTGAAGAAGAGAGTAGAGCAGGTTCTCCCAAAACTGGTCATCACCAAAAGGTTGCTGCCGGTCATCTAACTCTGCGCTCATCTCTTGCAGATACATGGAGATGTTATACAGGAATCCCGAGAGCCTGTTTCTATCAAAGGCTTTGTTTAAAGATGGGAGACTCTCACTTTTCCTTGGCAGGACACCTAGAGATTTGAGGCCTCCCATGATGCTCCTCACTATGGAATGAATCTGTTGATCTTTCTGTCTTTCTGCTGGTGGTTGTACTCTGTGTGGGTTCCATCCTCCACCCTTCCTCCATATCTCAACAAGCCCTTTTAAAATCGCCTCCTTCTGGTCCTCTTTTTTACTCTCTAACATGAGAGAAACAGTCATGAATGTTAGAGTGTGAAACAAATTGAGTCATTATACAAACAAACAACAGCCAGTATTGTCTTACCTCCAGCAATGGCTGATAGTTGTTCCAGTACAAGCAAAATCACTACAATTCCCAACTTGCCCATCCTAAGTTCCATTGCCTCAAGGTAGCACGGACAAAGTCATTTTGTTGTCTTTGTAAGACTGCATTTGAGTTCCTTTAGGAGCTGACGGAGACATTCAGAGCGTAAAGTGTCACACTGTGGAGTGCACATGAAATCTTAATGACTATCCACTGTCACTTGGCTAAACTTTCACAAAGAAAAGTTTGCCACTTTCTAAACTATACAGTAGGGGTTTTTCAGTTATTGAAAAACAGAAAAAAAAATCCCTGAATTTCTCAGGGTTGTCCTAAAAAAAATACATTTAAATGCTACAACTAAATTTGAATTTCATGCATTCATTACAAATTACAAATTAGACTGTAAAAAGCTTTCTTTCTTTTTTTTTTTGCAAAACTTACCTATATGTATCTTGTCTTAAAAACCCCCAAAACAAAACATAAAATTCAGGCATTTGTAATATACTAATAGAAATCAAATGATTTTTTGTACTTACAAGCAGTTGTATCCATTTAATCCTGTCAGTATCTATGAAAATAGGATTGTGCATGAGTGTGAGCAAGTTATTTCTCGGCCCTTCTCTCTACATCCTTCTCTCTCAGCATTTGTCACTTTTTGATCCGCTCCCCCTCCCAGTCTTTGAGATTCAATTGGATCCTCAAAAGCTACAGTTTCATGTTTCAGCGACATCGTCCCATCATGTGCCAGCTGACTGTGTGCTGGAGCGAGAGGCCAGAGGCTCAGGGATGTAATATGAGGAAAGAGAAAGGCCAAGGAACTTTAAGAGGGTATACTCTTGTATCGCAAGGCAATTTCATAGTAATTAAGATTAAAGGAGTTACAAAGGTAGGTCATTACTTTCGACTGAGGCTAAAACGGACACCGTAGATATACAATAGATATAGCACTTTCAGATAATGCTGCATAATAAACAATCAATTATATAATCATTCTTTCAAAGTCTACAGATGGAAATGTTCCAAAAATATATATAACCAAGTGATAATGACATTTATGGTGATAATGACAATTACGTCCCTTAGAATTATTTATACACTACAGTATATGTAAATATATAATATCATAGTATGTATTAATATTTTGAATAAGTTTTCATTTATAAGTCATTCATTTTAATTTTACCCATGTTATGTGATTTTGTCATTTCTATTTGTTATTTTGTATTTCTATTTAGCTTTCATTTATTATTTATTATTAAAATTGTATTATTATTTTAGTTTTAGTCATTTTAATACTTCGACTTATTTTATTCAATTAGTTGCCAAGGCAACATGTCTAATTTTCAGTTTTATAATAACACTTAGCACCAGTGTTATTCCAGTATTTTTATATACTATTAAATTATTTATTAATGTTTTGTATTAGCCTTTTCATAATTTTTATTTTCATTTTAACTTTGAATTATTTTGTTATCTGATTTTGTCGTTTTTATTAGTTTTTTTTTAATTATTTCTACTTAGCTTTTTTGTTTATTTAAATTTTAGTTTAGTTATTTAAATTCTAACTTATTTTCATTCATATAATTTCCAGGGCAACATTTCTAATTCCATTCTATTGTAGTACTTATTATAGTTTGCTTATTATTGTTTTGAATTTGAATACATTTTTTAATTATTAGGTTTTATTTTCGTTTTAGTTCAAGTTTTTGTTTTCTTATGTGCTTTTGTCATTTTATTAGGTTTTTGTTTTATATTTCTACTTTTTTATGTCAGTTTAAGTACTTCAGCTTAGACTTATTTTAATTAATTTAGTTGCCAAAGCAAGTATTCCCATCAATCATCTAATTTTTATATTTTATTTCAATTAAACCAAATGAAAAAGTTGTTTTTCCTCAAAAGATTACATAAAGCACTTTTAATCAGAATTTAATCACTATGAGCCCTATATTTTATTCTTCAATCTGACATCTCATGAGGTAATTTTCACCTGTGCCAACACTGACATAAAACGGTACCCTTGTCCTGGTGGGTATTGTTTTACTTATGTGGCAGCCAGCAGGTCACCTACAGCTGTCATAAAACAAAAGTGTCCCTAAGCCACCGTCAGCACACAATCAGGCCCTTCACTGATGTTCAAAATCATCTCGCTCTTGTCTGAGGCCTGTCTACAGCAGCTGAAACCCGAGTGGATTGAGTGAAAGGCCTAGCACAGCCTCCCCACAAGCCTTTTAATTCTGAGTTGCTGTTGCCTGCAGCGGAACAATAACTTCCTCTTGTATTATTGATGCCTGAGGGAGCGGCGGTCACTCGGCAGCATGGAGCTCAGTTGGCTGCAGGAATATTAAATGAGAAACTTTACTCCTCATGCCTCTGACTAGCTCCACTCAAATCGGGCACAGCGGTGAGCGTGTTTGTTTGCTCTGATGTGCATATGACTAAACTATGCTCAAAAATACAGTTAAGGAAAAAGTCTGACTGGATGACTGTGAATTGTATATGAAAACAGTCAAAGAAGCTCACTGACCCAATGCAGACAAACTCCAGACATGAGCCTTAGCTTAAGTCTGTCTCAACTTATAAAGGCATGTTAGACTAACCAGAGTACCAAAGCATCTGGTCCAGTGCAACATGATACTTTTACAATATTTTGCATTTCATTCCCCCCAAACTAGTGTCTTGTCAAACATATATAGGTTACATATATATTTACTCACCGAACATTTTTAGGCCCTTATTTTTACACCTCTGAATCATTCTTCTCCGTCTGGTTTGGACAATTAATTCCTGTGTACTTAAAATAATACTATGAAAAAGTATATTTTAAGAACCATATGTTCCTATTATAAGCAATCCACATGCTTATAATAGCCTATGTATTGTACTTAAGTTCCATACATTTTGTTTGCTTGGTTTCATGCAGTTGTAAGTTAAAATTTTGATGCTCAGAGAGCAATCAAAAAATTATTCAAGAAAACACATAAATGAAAGCAAGTGTATTAGGCCTCAAGAATATGTCTTATCTTTTTCTTAAGACTGTTAATACAAAACATAAGCGTTCAAATCCTTAAAAATATCACAAATAACTTAAGTTAGAATAACCTCTTGTCTTGTCTTAAATCCAAAAAGGTAGACTGTTTAATGAATTAATTGGGTTGTTGCAATTATTAAACAGGGCAGCATAACATATAATACTATGAATTGTTATCAGCAAGTAAATTCTCTTGTGACAGCTAATGTCATTAAACTAAAACATCTCTCACACTTTACAATAAAAATGCTACTTAAGTTAATATATTTAGCAATGACAAAGCAATCAAATTGGTTGAATAGTTAACAATCAGACAACTACAAACCCTGTTAATTAATATCTAAGAAATGTTTAATGTTAAGAAAATATTTGAGAAGGTGAGGATTAACGACACGCACGATTTTATAAGAATTACACTTAAGAACATTGTTACAAACTTCAGAATCTTGAAAACTACAAAGCGACGACGCAGCTTGGCCTGTTTTTGCTTTTATACAACAGCTACATAAACGATAGTTAAGTTAATGTTAAGCAACTTAGCCTATTTGAGACTTTTTTTCTGTTTTTGTGCGAAAATATAGGTTAGTTTCAAACAAAGCCGGAGAACCATTGCAACACACTGTGTGGTATTTCGTTTCTGAATGATTCAGTGGTGTCTTTGAACAATTCGATTCAAGGAATGATTCAGTGATTCATACATGAAGTTCCATTTTTGGATAGAACAACATTAACGAACCGTTTAAATGATCTCACTGTTCTTAAACGAATCAATCAACGGTTTCTGAACAAATCGGTTGAATGACTCACTCGTAAAAACAGTCACTTGTCGCCACCTACTGGTGTGTCGATGTAAAACGCTGTAAAAAAAGTTTTTAATTGTGATGTTGCTAAAAGGAACATTATTTTGTGTATTTGGTGTGATGCAATGTGTTTACGTGGTTTGAGGTTCAAAAAAACATTATTTTCCACATACTGTACATATTTGCTCCTCTATGCTTTGCCTTTCTGAAACGTGCCGATTTTTACTAAACTCATCATTCTGCGAAGCGAGGTGTGCTCTGATTGGCCAAGCTATCCAGTGCCTTGTGATTGGCCGAATACCTCAAGCATGAGATGGAAATTATACGCCCTTTACAATGTTGTGATGCGTGTCCCGGCGCGACGAGACAAAAAC
Organism: Barbus barbus; assembly: GCF_936440315.1. NCBI lineage: Eukaryota > Metazoa > Chordata > Actinopteri > Cypriniformes > Cyprinidae > Barbus > Barbus barbus. The sequence continues at coordinate 11,089,136 of NC_136730.1, forward strand.
AATAAAACCTAATATAAAGGAGGCATTTGTTCCATCCAGTGGGGACATAATTACTGATTATAATGACTTATACTGTGTTTTTACACGCCGCGTTGCATCGTGCGGCGTAAACAACACCATGTCTGCATTTGTGATCGTAGAAACGCCAAACAAGCACTGTTCACAACTCGCGTTTGAATTGTCAAATTCTTTAAATATCGAACGTCCTTGCGACATTGGAATTGCCCCACTTTATAGTGTTCACAGCCATTCATGGTGTTAACATTGTTACATTGTAGGCTACTCTTCCAGGTTCAGGAAATAGTCCTCCGTAAAATGCGCTGCACACACTCTGATATTTGGTTTGAACTGTTCTAGTGTTGTAAATATAACTTAACCACTGATTTCTAGTTGTCTCCTCTTTTGGAAGCCCAAACAAAGTACTTCATTGCGTATACGTTTGGGCGGTGTTATGCAAATCTCCCCACATCGTGACATAGACATGTGGGGGCGTGTTTGAATGAGCCGTTTAAGGAGGGCGTGGACAAGTCTTAACTTTTATATATCTCTTTGGGTTTGAGACTTTAATCTTTGCAACTTTACAGATCTTATACATGCACAAACAGCTTGTAACACTCCAAAGACAAAGGAAAACATGAAGTTGCATCATATGACCCCTTTAATATCGACATGAGGATGGGAAAGGCCAGGAGTAAAAGACAAAGAATAAAATATTAAAAGTATGCTACTATTGAAAGAACAGTGTAACTCAACTAGGCTTCACAGAAACTCATCAAGTAAAATAAATAAATAAAACAGAAACCAAGCACTGACAATTCTACATTTTACAACAGTGTTGATATGACTAGGTTTTTTCCATCAGTCATGTGTGGATAGTTACATGTGCACCAATTTGTCATATCAATATCTTCGATAAAATAAAATCTGGACATTTTTGCTGTTTTTGTTTGCAGTCTAAGCATTGAACTGAATGAAGCAGAATTAACTGCATTGAATTAACATGATCTGAAAAAGGAGGCGCTCAGTGGCTCAAAAATACAAAATAGACTCTTTAAAAACGTCCAGATATTTTATTCTAGACATTAGTCTATTAATAATCACACTTTGTTTCAAAAATATTAAGTTAAATGCCAAGTTTGTGCATCAAGCCGGAAGTAGCGTCAGACGTCAGAGCGTAAGGGGCGGAGCGAACGCCTGACAAACATGCCGTCGCTCGATAAACCTGATCAGAATGAACCTCTAAACGATCATAAACTTCTAATCATGGGGTTCATCTCTCAAAGACATTTACATGTATTGTACTAATCAGTGTTACATCTAGTTTCATGTGTTTATGTCCGCGATGGATTACCTGCTGCAGGTGAAAGTTGGTGCTCTGGTCGGGCTGCTGATCCTAACTCTGTTTTTTGGTTTTATCCCAGCGCGGATGAAATGGTTTCAAGTCTCTAGTGGAACAGGTAAATTATAATTTACGTTTTTTATGGTGGTAATTGATTTTTACTGTACTATACATGCTATTTTCTTTCATCTGTCGCCTCTTCCCAGCCTAAACATGTTTATCTATTGTTATGTATATATTATTATGTCGTGCATCTGCTGCTTATTTATGTGTGTTTACGAATGTATATGTGTACCACACATAAGGAATTTGCCCAGTTTTGGCTTCATACAAGTACAAACACATGAGAGTCAGCTGACAAGGACGGCTAGAGGATTTTTTAAAAAAAAACATGCATTTTATTCACAGATGGATATCAGGGTGGAAACTGGATTTTTGAACATGCTGAAACAAGCCAAAAACCTCTGCTAAACATGAATTATGACCACAACGATCAGAAACAACCTAAGGATTTTATGAATGATCAAATATATGTATGCTTTTGATCGCAGTCTTCACCTTAGACACAGATTGATGTCACAAATATGTGACCCAGGACCACAAAACCAGTCATAAGTGTCATTTTTTTCTAAATTGATATTTCTACATCACCTGAAAGCTGAATAAATGAGCTTTCCATCGATGTATGGTTTGTTAGGACAATATTTTGCCGAGATACAACTATTTGAAAATCTGGAATCTGAGGGTGCAAAAAAATCTAAATATTGAGAAAATCACCTTTAAAGTTGTTCAAATGAAGTTCTTAGCAATGCATATTACTAATCAAACATTAAGTTTTAATATATTTACAGTAGGAAATTTACTAAATATCTTCATGGGACATGATCTTTACTTAATATCCTAATGATTTTTGGCATAAAAGAAAAATGGATAATTTTGACCCATACAATGTATTTTTGGCTATTGCTACAAATATACCCGTGCAACTTAAGACTGGTTTTGTGCTCCAGGGTCACATATTTGCTTGTGAAACCAGAATAGGATGTGGATTTCACACGGTTATCAGATTTTCAGTTGAGCTCAATGTCATCAGTGCTTTTTAGATAGATCATTTTTAAATTGTAGGGCTCTGCTTTATCACGTGGCTTATTTCAATTACAGTTATACCAAATACTTTAAGTTGTGGCATGGGTAAATAAAATGCTTATGCATTGCTCAGTTATGATGAGTTTTTAATACTTTTTCGGGCATCTGATTATAATCCCCTCTGACAAAACTTTTTACTTTGGCTGATTAGCTAACAGGAGTGATTAGAGAAAGACATCAATCAACAGCACCATTAATCAATGCAACGGGACTTTGATTTGTTTTTCTTTGTCTCCAGCGACCCACAGGGCCGTGCTGAGTTTTGTGAGCTGCTTCGCGGGTGGCGTCTTCCTATCAGCCTGTTTGTTAGATATCATCCCAGATTACCTTTCCGACATTCATGATGAGCTACAAAAACAAGGCCTTGATGTGAGCTCATCAAATATTGGAATTGCTCTGTTAAATGCAGTTTGTTCCTGCAATTCCTGTTTGTTTCTAATGCCACTTCTCCTCATCTTCCAGGAAGGCTTCCCGCTTGCAGAGTTCATCATGGCGTGTGGCTTCTTCACAGTCTTGATCTTGGAAAAGATAGTTATGAGTTGCACAGAGGGCCACAGAAATGAGGAGACGGCTCCTCTTTTAGCTCCCGCAGGTAACGGACATGCCCATGGACATCACTCGCTGAACGATCTGGAGGGGAGCGGTCACCACGTCCACGTGGATTTTCACGCGCACTCGTCCTTCCGCTCCTTCATGCTCTTTCTGTCTCTCTCTCTCCACTCGGTGTTTGAGGGTTTGGCCATTGGCTTGCAGACCACAGACACCAAGGTGATTTATTGAGTTTTGTTTTGTTTGACAGTTGAGTCACTGCTGACCTTGTTAGAAACCTGATAAAGTTTTGGGTTCAAAGGTTTACAGTTTGGTTTGGCATCGTGATTCAAATCATGCTGATTATGTTGGCTTTTATCCTGTGATTGCCAAAACACCTTAAAAATGTTAAAGGGATAGTTCACCCAAAAATGAACATTTTCATTATTTACTCACCCTCATGTAGTTCCAAACCTGTTTCTTCTGTGGAACACAAAAGAAGATATTAATGTAAAGTCAGTTTTAATAACAGAAGATAGGGCTGCACAATTAAAATCAATCTAAATCTAATTACGAGATAAGAAGCATCAAAGTTTGATTTCAACCATTAATTTTTACGATGATTATAATCTTTGACATGGCCTTACTCGGTCAATATTAAAGATATAAAGCTAACATTTTCACAGAATGCTCTTTAGCTTATGAAGGATGATTTTACGTGGAAAACAGTAAATCACAAAAATGACTTTAGCTGGGCTTTCACAGAGAGGGTCAAATATTTTCTTTTTTTGTTTAAAAAACCGCTATGCTTGTTTGTAGAGCTGCACAATTTGGCCACAATTTTGTGATTATATATCAATGTGACTATAAAATAATTAGCAACAATATTATTACTAAAACGTTTTTTTTTACAAAATGTGCTCAGGTGTTGGAGATCTGCATCGCTATCCTGGTGCACAAGAGCATCATCGTCTTCAGTCTGTCGGTGAAGCTGGTTCAGAGCGCGGTCAGGCCCCTGTGGGTGGCACTCTACGTGGCCATTTTCGCTGTGATGTCTCCTCTCGGCATTGGCATCGGCATCATTGTGATCGAGGCTCAGCTGGAGGCTGGTGCTTTCATCCAGGCGGTGCTGGAGGGGCTGGCGGCCGGGACGTTTGTCTACATCACCTTCCTAGAGATCCTTCCCCATGAACTGAACTCCCCTGAGCGGCCTCTGCTCAAAGTGTTCTTCCTCCTGTGTGGTTTCTCTGTAATGGCTGGACTCAGTTTCCTGGGCTGAAAAATACTTTTCATTTTTTCGTGCCTCGTGGCCAGAAAACAGGAGCCTGGAAGAAATCGCACTGAGTGAACCTTCACAAACTGCATGTGATTTCAAGAAAACGAAAGGCTCAGTTTGCTTGTTTTGTTTTTTTAGAGGAACTGATATTTACAAGCACAAAGATGCTATGTCTTTAAAAACTTATGATCATTTATCAGTTTTAAATGAGGAAAAAATTTTTTTTTCCTCAGCACTGAGAAACAAGAGAATCTGACAGGCAAATGGAGACTTTCAGGTTTTTTTTTACTTGAACTTGTTTTAGCTTTTTTAAACTAGTCATATGTTATCAATGAAATTGTTTCCATGCCACTTTTGCGTTTCCTCTTTGCCATGCATAACACTATCCATAAACCACCAGCTGTCTGACTGATTTTAAATTTGTATGAATTTTTAAATCAGTTTTATTAATTCTTCTTCTTTATACATTATGAACACTGATTGCAATATTTCTGTGTTACATACAGTTATTCAGTATTGGTTTTCTCCTTTTATGTGCTATATTTCCTGTACATTTACATAAAGTTGATGGGCAGCCAAATGTTTTGATTGCACAAGTTGGATTTACAGATTTCGCAGTAAAATAAGACAAAATGTGTATAACTAGTATTGTATTTCTTAAAGACCACGTGTATATGTTCCATAATGAAATCATGATTATGCAACATATTAAAGCAATATAAATATATTTTAATTTCAGACTAATGGAAACAGCACACAGTTTTAGTTGAGAGAGATTTTTGTGCCTTTATTTGAAAGAAAACTAGCAAATAGCTTGTTACTGATTCACGTGCTCAAAAGCCTTTTACTAAACACTTGCACTAAATCCTTTCAAAGTTAATGTTTAAATGTATTAAGAGACATTACTGAACTTAATTTAGTTTGCTTTCTGTTTCAATATGCTCTGTCTGGGGTGGTAAAAACCAAAGTGATTTTGATATGAAACATTGTTCAAACTCGACTTTATCTTGCAGTACCACATTTAGCCTCTAGATGTCAGGCTTGACTGTTTTTGCAGTGTGTGAATTTTCAGTATAGAGTTGCTAGATGAGATGTTGCTGCACACAATCATAGCACAGTGCATTAGAAAATGTATCCCACAATGCATTGTGCTCAAACTTCCTTTTCCAGTGTAATATTACCATCTCTCTATGTTCATTTAAACAAGCTGCCCTGGCATTTGTACACAAATGCAACATTTTTATATTCCAGATGATACCTGGACACCACTCACTGAATTATAATTGAATTAAGTCCATCTCACTACTGTTTACAGCATACATGTTATTATTTTAATAAGAAATGTGCATGGTTGTATAATGCTTACTGGCTCACTGGAATGAGAACTGACAGTATTGTTCTGCTTTTTTGTTTCCATGTTTTATTTAGATATTTGATCTATTATTATTATTATTATCTGGATTTCATACTATTCTCATGAGGGCTGTTGCTTTTCTTTCTGTAACTGAAAGGGTTATTATTACTGTTAACTAAAACTAACATTAAAATAAAACATTTTTGTCAACCAACATAAATGTTAACTGAAATAAAAGAAAATATGAACTTGTAATAAAACTAATAACACATTTTATTTTCGCTGGTTGTCAAGGCATCATTTTCATTTAGTTTAACTTGAAGTAAAACAACTAAATGAATAATTGCTAAATTATTAAAATGATTATTTAGAATTGCTAAAACTTTCAAATTAAAATGGAAAATATAAAACAATCTTAAAATATAAATAAAACTAATAATATATCAATGATACTAAAATAAGACTGTTTGAAAATTTGTACAAAAAATAGTTTACAAATGTGACCCTGGGCCACAAAACCAGTCTTAAGTCGCTGGGGTATATTTGTAGCAATAGCCAAAAATACATTATATGGGTCAAAATTATCGATTTTTCTTTTATGCCAAAAATCATTAGGATATTAAGTAAAGATCATGTTCCATGAAGATATTTAGTGAATTTCCTACCGTAAATATATCAAAACTTCATTTTTGATTAATAATATGCATTGCTAAGGACTTCATTTGAACAACTTTAAAGGTGATTTTCTCAATATTTTGATTTTTTTGCACCCTCAGATTCCAGATTTTCAAATAGTTGTATCTCAGCCAAATATTGTCCGATCCTAACAAACCATACATTAATGGAAAGATTATTATTCGTATAAATCTCAATTTCGAAAAATTTACACATGACTGTTTTGTGGTGCTGGGTCACAAATGATAAATGAAAGAGAATCAGTCTAATTTTTTTTTTTTTTTTTTTTTTTTTTTTAGAAAATACAGAAATTAACACACACACAAAAAGAGTAACTAGTGATTTTTCATGACCTGATTTTATAAATGACAGAAAAAAGAAAAGCAATGGCTGCATCATGTCAGTCCAGCCCTCTGTGCAGTGGCCCTAAAAAGTGGATTGGGTACTTACATTTTTTGAATGAACAGCATTAAGTGTGGCCTACGTGTCAAATACTTTTGGGGCCACTGTATCTTCAAAAAGAATCATAGAATAAAGCGGTAACAGTCCAGCGCTAATGAGTGAATGCTCTGCAGTGAGGAGCTACTCTGCAGACAATGAGGGCCGCTCATTTTGTGTCTGTGCAGCAGAGCAGCAGGATTTGTGACGGACTCGTACAAGAACTGTTTCTCCTCTGCTCATTATCGGCATTTTGCTCACATGCCTGAATGGATGGCATCTTTGCAGACCTATCGCCTGTCCTACATTCACCCCGCCGCCAAGAAAACCCCATTCACACCGAAGCCTCGGCTGAATCGTTAGCATGCATTATAATTATGAATGAAACGAGCGCGAGCAGGACCTCAATTTTGTAAATGGCATTTAGATCGTTGGATTATCATTTACTTTTTCATAATGTATTTTTAGGTGCATGACCAAAACTTTAATTACAAAAAGTGCTTGCTGCATAACAGAGGGTTTAAAGAGGGAACCACGCTACATCAAGGATTGCCGAGAGAGGATTATATAAAGTGTAAACCCCAGTACAAAATGCGTTTAGTGTTATTGTGAAACTTATTTAGTCTTATGATTAGTCTTTCAGATCACAATCCGTCTGTGTGATTGATTTGGGCTGCCAATGTTTTGAGGCAATCATGAGCTGTTATTTTGAACTTGTGTTATTTTTGCATCTTGTAGGCTATCTGTTGCTCTATTCTAGTCTGTGACTAAATCAAAGCAGAGATTTGAGGCTTTTTAATCCAGATCACCAGAATAAAATCTTTACCTAGAGGAGGTGAGGTCGGGAGAGACGCTCTGAGGATTTTAGCTTCCATCTTGCTCCTTACATTGACATTTTAAGCACCAACTGCATCTGTTGAGCACTTCTAGTTGCCCAAAACACTCTCGTTTTTGCTACATTTCACCAACTTTACAGGAGAGCCAAAACAAAAATTTGACCATAGTTTGATTTTTGGGTACTGATTTTTATTGTTTATAATACAAATTTGTACACTCATGGATGACAGAACTTTTGCCAGTAGAAAAAGCTCATTAAGAGCTTTCATTTGATGTGTATATCTCCATTTCACCAACAATGTCACTTACGCCCTTCTGGTTCTCAACCCTCGATATATATATATATACATTTTTTTTTTACCTGCTGAAAAGATCACAATGTCTCTAATCAGTATACTATATGTAGCAAATTTGTTATATTGCTAATATATGCTAGTAAGCTATTCTTTATGAACATCACCATTGGTATAGGCATGACAAATGAAGCGTGACAGAGAACATGTTCATTTCTCATCAAGCACAACATCACTGCTCTCTGTAGTTCTGCGCATCGTCATTCAGCGGACAGAAGCGTCTGTATTAAGAGCTTATGTAATTCTAGAAGTCACTAGAACAAATTACTTCATCTTATTATTATTCCAGGAAGGCAAGGCTGGATGGGACTGTAGGCCTACACAGCATACGTGACTGACAGCAACCACATAGCAACATGCTAAGAACCATGTATAACATCCTAGCAACCAAAATAGCAATCCTGCAACAAAAAAAAAAAAATCCTACTCAGTATCTTTGTCTTGTTTGTCATTATTCTTCAACCAAGATACACTTACTTGAAAAGCAAAATTACAAAAGAAAAAAAAAACACATGTATATGAAGAGTGAAGTGCCATCTGATTTTTTTTTCTAAAATGAGTATTTTTATCAGGCTCCTATATTTATGTTCAGTTATTTCACTTTAATTGCATAGAAAAGGACCTATACATTGCCAATAAAGTGAAATTACTGAAACTAAACAGGAGTGTGATAAAAATCATTTTAGATGATCATTTCAGCACTTAGAGACTTTTGCATCTGAACTCTTCATATATCTCAGTGGGGAAAGAAAAATAATCTTGTTAATATAATAATCTTTTTGTTTTGTTTTTTGCCCCACTGACAGATATTTTTAAAGATATTAGTAAATATACATTCAAATAGCTAGAAAAGTAACCTGAATTCACTTTTTTTTTTTATCACGTGTGACTACATGAAATACTGGTCTGTTCTGCATTATACAATGTTTCTTATTTATTAATAAAATTTACCATACAAAAATCGGCATACTATTTTTCTGATCTCAACACAATCATAAACTGAATTACATACAAAACAAAGCAAAAATCACACACTCTTTTTTGGTGCTGTTTTAGTTGGTTGTGTTCAGTCCCTCCCCTGGTGGATGTTTATTATGTAGATGGGATGAATGTGTTGTGAGTTATGGGGTGTGACAGGTTAATCTGCCTGCACCCCTCGTCTCCAGCCTCCAGCCCTGCACTTCTCAGTCTCCCTCGGCTGAGGTAAGTCACAGCCTCTGAGGCTTAATAATGCTCAATGCTTGCTCTGTTTTAAAGCTGACAGTTGACTAAAGCTGACTAAAGGCTAAGAGGATGCTGGGACTGGATTCAGGGTACACTGACTGATACTTGAAAAAAGCTTTTAGTTGAATACAGATCTTTAGCTTTATCGAATAGTATTTCAGCTGATTATTGTTATTGTCTCAGAGGAAAATCACAGTGTTTATACGGTTTCTCCTTAAACAGGCAACTTGCTTGATGATATTAATAATATCTGAACCCATCAAATTTAATGATGTGTCAGTTTTCTGTATTATGTAATATTATTGTTGTGCTTATAATCCTAGAACATGTACATTTTTAAACTGTATTTAAAGTTTTCTCAGTCATGTCATGTAAACAAAGTATTATTTTATCTATCTATCCATCCATCCATCCATCTAAAATGTACAAACTTAGAGGCTTTTTAAACTAAATATTGTCAAGCCAGTGTTCACTTGAGAATAAAGTATTTACATTTGCAGGTAAAATCTTGTTAAATAATTATTTATCATAATTAATTATATAATGCATCAGTGAATCCTGGAATGTTCTGTTTTTATTTATATCAAGTTTAACATAGACTAAAACGGCAAAATTAACTAAAGTAAATAATTTAATATAAATGATGCACGTTGAACAATAATCTTCAGAATGACCTTTCTCAGATTAATACAGTATTTTGTTTTATTTTTACAAGGAAAATAATCTACATGCAATTTACTGTGTTATCATTTATTTGATTCAGAATATATTACAACTAATATTATGATTAAATTTAAATATAGAGAGTGAGATACGATTTCTTTCTTCTTTTTTGTTTCCATTCAGCCACTGGAGGATCTCAGCATCATGGCTGCTGTAAGTAACTTTTCTTTCAGCTTCCATAATGAGCTCTATTGTTAAATGCAGTCGGTGGGATGAACTAATCTCTTGTTTCTCAAGGTGTTCTGGTAGGTCATGTGATGGGGATTATTCACTGGTTTACTGAGAGTTGGGGGTCTCCACAGTAGACACGGGATTAGTTCTCTTTAAACCCTCTTGTCTGTGATTCTGTCAAGCATGGCACACAATGTGTCCTTTTCATTTTCATCCCATTAGACTGGAACATTTCGCATGGTGTCCGAGGAGGAGCAGGCGTTGCGCGCTAAACTCGAACATTTGAGCGTTAAGGACCACGGGCCGGTTTACGGACCCTCTAAGAAACTGCCAGATCACACAAAACAGAAGGTATCACTATATTACACCCTGCTATAAACCCTATAAAATATCTTTTAGTCACACATACATGTAAATTCACCTTCCTCCCTCAAAGGCTAAAGATGAACTGAATGAAACAGAGGAGAGGAAAGTGTCTTCTATAAAGGAATTGCGGGCCATGATAAAAGAAAAGGCAAGCGAAGGAGACGATCTGGCCAAAGCTGTGCAAGAAAAATTCGAGAACGAACCAGATTCCCTTCTTCTGAGATTCATACGTGCCAGAAAGTTTGATGTGACAAGAGCACACGAGCTTATGAAAGGTAAAGCGTTTTATTAAATAAATTTATGACGCAGCCTCATTGTTTTTCTGCTAGGCCGTGTCATTGCGGTCATCTAAACATGCTTTTGTCTTCATCTATGCATCCTCAGGGACAGGGAGAAATTCTCTGCTTTAATTGGGGCTCTCTCAAAACTTTCAAAGAGAGCCTTTGTGCAGAAATAGGGCAGGTTCTTGTTCTCTGAGAACAGGCAGACAGGCTGGGCTTTGATGTTCGGTGTGTTTCACACACACTGACATTTCTAATACACATGCACGGCCCACAGAAACATGACAAACACACTCGCACAACACATGACTGAACCTTTCAATGCATGAGAACCAGGACGAAATACTGCAAAAGACCAAAGCTGCATTCAATCGGCAAATGACAAGAAACAGTATTGCCATAGAAAATGTTCATGCTTGTAATGCAGAAGTTATTGCTCAAAGATTGCTCTTTCATAGCTCCTGAAAATCCTTTTGTAAAATAGACAGAAAATGAACCCTGTAAAGCCTGCACTGCAAAAATTACCATGATTTTAATGGTAAAAAACTGTGAAAATGCTACAGTAAAAACCTGTTAAATGGTTAACGGTAAGTTCCTGTAAAATTTACAGGGAAAACCCGTGAACTGTTCCCAGAATTCCCTGCGTTTGAATTTCAGGTTTTTTCTTATCGGTTATGTTTATTAGGGTTGTATGTTACATCTAATGTTGTTAAATTAATGTTTATTGCATATTTCAGTTTAATGAGTCTCACCATGATGGTGTTTAATGTTTGTGTGAATGACACTGTGCACCTTCTATATATGTTATTATTTAAAAGCTTCTTGTGATGGGCTTTGGTTCATCATGTGACTTTCTCATCACCACCTGCTTTTGGTTATCAGTGTATTTCAAAGGTACAAAACAGATTTCAGTACTTCAATAGGTTAGTATATTAACATTATATCAGTAAATGAAATTACAGTATTTAACTGTAAATTTAAGTTAAAATATTAAAACCTAAAATGTTACCGTATTTTATTACGATAGAATTCCAGCAACCACAGCTGCCGTTTTTTACCGTAAATTTTACGGATTTTTTTTTTACAGTGTGCTTTATCATATTTGATTTCTATAAGGCCTCTTAAAAACCTGTTCTGCTACTTAAAAGCCTTTTAGTATTGATCTAAAACTCATGGTTCATGTGTCATTTTGCTGTGTCTTTTTACTGATTTGTATACAGAAACGTAAGAATAACTTTTATATTGTTAGTGATATGTTAAGATGAGCACTTACTGGACTGAAGCAGCTTAGGAGTATTTGTTTATCCATACATCAGTTCATGTTAAAATGTGAGTATTGAATATGATTATCAGGCTTTTGGGGAGTGTTTTGTGTTCATATCTCAATCATCATTGCATTGTACTGCATTATGTTTTGTCCCACAATAAAAACTTTGATCATAAACCTAAGCATTATATACTTTAGGGAAATATAGAGTGACTTCTGATATTTATTTGCATTTTGTGTAAGTAGTCTGCTGTACTGTTAGATGTAAGTTCTCACTGATTTACATTACAAGCTATCAGAATTTCATCTTACTTTTTGGCCACATAAATAACAGCGTCTGCACCAAATTGCATATTTTTGCTCAATTTGAACTCTATATTCTCACTATGTCATTTTATATGAGTCATAAAAGCCTGATTGATATCTTGGCAAATGTGAGAAAGGTTTGAGACATCACTGAGATCTCTTCTTAATGGGGATTCACTTTTATAATGCCATAAACAAGCTAATTTTCAGTTACATTCTACAGATGGTGAATAGTCTTGTTTTTCTCTCTGACAGGTTATGTGCGTTTTAGGCGAGACTATCCGGAGCTGTTTGAGAATTTAACTCCGGAGGCTGTGCGCAGCACCATCGAAGCCGGTTACCCTCGAATCCTCTCCACCAGAGACAAGTACGGCCGAGTGGTGCTGCTCTTCAACATCAACAACTGGGATCTGGAGGAGGTCACTTTTGATGAAGTATGTGTGCTATTTATTAAAGCCTAATTTACCAAAATACAGCTCTTTATACTATTGCTGAAAAAATATTTTGATATTGATATTATGAGAATAATATTAATAATGTATCTATCTATCTATCTATCTATCTATCTATCTATCTATCTATCTATCTATCTTAATGAACATGACTAAATAATAGCTAAAATGTTGAGAGTGTACTAATCAATAAACATTTTAATTATTTGCATATAATTTTATGACATTTTGGCTTGTCTGAAAAGTCATTTTTTCATGAATTCAGGTAAACTGGGCCACTTTGTGCAAGTGAGATAAGTGACAAGAAGTGACCCAGTTTACTTGAATTCACCCTGCATATTTTTTTTTTATAAGATGAAAATACAAGACTGGACATTTTATACAAGGCAAAGCATATCTGGGGGTCATTGCAGAGTTCATTATTGTATTTAATCAATTTTATGATTTTCAGATTTTAGATTGTAATGCTAAACTTACTAACAGAGCTAATAAAAAGAAAAGGAGTCTTGCTGTTTATTGAAGACACTTTCTGAAAGCCTTGTGATACAACAGAGAAACTGCTGAAAATGAAATTTCATTTTCTAAAAAGAAATGTGTTTCTTTACAATGGCGTTGTCATTGATATACTATACTTGTATTAATATTTTGACATTTTATTTTGCTTAATTTTAGTTAGTTTGAGTAATTTTGTTGTCGTTTTTTAAGTCTATATAGCTCTATTTGTTTTGTTTTTTTTCAGTTTTAGCTATTTTTTTAGTATTTTAAGCTAAACTAAAAATGAGAAATTATGCCTTGGCAGCTGAAATAAAACATCACAATAATATTTTATTTTCTTTATTTCAATATTTTCAGTTAACATTTATTTTATAGGTCATATAGGTTTTTTTTTAACAAGTAACCAAAATATTTTTATATTTAACTTTTTAATGGTTGTAGTTGTAGCTAACAAAAATAAGCTGTCTCAAACACAAATGTGTCTTTTCACAGACTCTGCGTGCCTACTGCGTAATCCTTGAGAGACTTCTAGAAAACGAAGAGACCCAAATCAACGGCTTTGTCCTCATTGAGAACTTCAAGGGCTTCACGATGCAGCACGCGTCCGGCATCAAACACATCGAGCTGAAGAAGATGGTGGACATGCTGCAGGTAAACGCCTTATATTGCCTTCAGTCCACAACCTCATATATCATATAGCACTGGATCACATAAAGCTTGTGTGGTCTGTACGATACAGGACTCTTTCCCGGCCCGATTCAAGGCGGTGCATGTGATCCACCAGCCCTGGTACTTCACAACCACCTATAACGTGGTGAAGCCCTTCATGAAGAGCAAACTGCTGGAGAGGGTGAGTGTTCAAGTGGATGTGGGGGAAAAGGGTTGAAGATGTTCACTATTCTGGCAAATGGGTTCAAAAGGAGAACAAAAGATGCATGAAGCAATTATTTCCACTTTGGAAATTTGCATACAGGAATGCACACTCACTAAACCATTTAATTCTACCATTTTAATATCACTTGACTAATCTTATGTGCACTTATGAAAATGTGTTTAAATGAGAAATTCGAACCGGTTTTTCTACTAGGTTTTTGTTCATGGTGACGAGCTGGATGGCTACTTCAGGGACTTTGGTACTGAAACCCTTCCTCCGGATTTCGATGGGACGGGTCCCAACTGTGACGGCAAAGAGACGGCGATCAAGCTGTTTGGATCTGAAGATACAGCCCTTTAAACAACCCAAGCCAACAGCATAACACTGTGACCGTTTGTTTGTTTTATATATGGTTAAGATGTTTTATAGAAACTATGAAGGAAGTTATTAGAGTACTTTTAACCACTGTATTGCAATAAAAGTATAAGAGGGTAACAGGTCCTGTTAATAGATGCACTGTTGGGATGATACATTATTACACATCTCACTGGCCAATACATGAAATGTCTAGACTTGTCTAGATTGGTTTTAAACAGAGAAACTTTAAGTGTCTTTTATTCTTTGCCTTGAAAACGTTGGCCTGAAAGTTTTGTATTAATTGTGTGTAGAAAATAAGTTTAATAATAAGAATTAAATGCATAAACTTGATTACAAGCCTTGACCAAGAAATAATACGCTTGTTACTTTGTTTTAGAGCTTGTCGTATTAAGTAGATATAATGCTGTGGTTAGTGTGGTTAACCCGTGTTGGTTCTTCTAGACCCAGAGCTTTAGTGTCAATTCTAATTGACATTTTCAATAAAGTGGACAAAATGTTGAGTGTTTTGTACATCTGATATCATGTGAAAATGTACCAAAAGCGTTAACATACTACTAATAGACAATACACACCACTGTTCAAATGTTTGGTATCAAAGTAAAAAATAAAAAAAAATAAAAAGTGTTCTTATTCAGCATGGATGCCGTTGGAAGAAATTAAATTGCTAAGAAAAATGACAGTAAGATGTAGAATTAAAAAAAATCTAATTAAAAACAATGCTGTTTTTGAGCTTTCTGTTAATAAGAAAATCCTGAAAAAAGTTTCCATTAAAATATTAAGATGCTAAATTAATAATAAACGTTACTTGAGCGGCAAATCAGCATATCAGAATGATTTCTGAAGGATCATGAAACTGAAAGACTGGTGTAATGATGCTGAAAATTCAGCATTGCCAAAGGAATAAATTATATTCAAATAGAAATTTGTAATATTCCACAATATTACTGTTTTTACTGTATTTTTTATCAAATAAATGCAGCCTTGGTGTGCATAAGAGATATATTATTATATATATATATATAAGCCTATAATGGCATTTTATTATTTATATATACACATACAATAACTTGTAATATCTTGTTTATCTGAAAGAGTTGATACGAACATGTTTAAATGAAAGAAAAAAATTGAAAAAAAACAATAGATATCCCTAATAAAGCTATATCTCCACTGGAGAAAAATCACATAACAGCAATTCGGGTTTTTTTTTTAAACAAGAAAATAATTTATTTCTGGAACACAATAACCATTCTTGTAATAATAAATTATTCAAATCACACACACCATTGGTTTTCCAAATCAAAAACACACCAGTGATTGAGATATTATGCTGAATGGGGTTTGGAGCTTATGAAAAATGACATTCAAAAACCAGCCACCAAACACAATAAACCGTGATGAGAATGTGGGTCAGAATAGTAGGAACAGATCTGAATAATCCCTCGCATGTGAGATGACAGAGACATTGGGCAGTGTCAGTCTCACAGATTTGTGAATATTCTACTCTATAGTCTGCAAATGGACCTTTTTTTTTCTTTCACAATTCCTATTCGTGACTCCAGCATGAATACATTTTCTCTAAACTCCATTTGACACAATATTTTCTTTGAGCTATTCATCTCAGTTTGGCGTGGAGAAAAAGAGAAAAAATTCAAAGCGTTATTGCTGATCGTCAAACAAATTAAAGTTCCCTGGTTTCCATAAACCATCATTATATAACAACTAAACGCATTTATCTTTTTACCTGCCAAAGCGAGTTTGTTGGTAGTTTTCATGAGCAGATGTGGTGATATGATGCAAATATTCACATACACTCATTTACAATCACACATATGTATAGAAGAGAACAAAAATAACATTGAAATGAAAAAAAACAAACAAACAAAATTTTGGTTAATGTTTGTTGAGGATGTACAACATAAGCCTGTGTTTTCTGTGCAAAAAGTAAGTGGGAGACATTCTGAAAGGCAAACTGGATTGACTTACAGCAGAGACTGAATTTGTGCTGGTGCAAAAGGCCAAATAGATCCGATCGCCGGAAACAGCCAAACACTGACACCCAACCGGGAGCTTTTAGACTCGCGTTTACAACACCATTTTGCTGTTTTCCAAAGATTCAAGAAATAACAGCTTCATTGAATACAGAGACTAACAAAACCTAACAGAGGGGAGGTAAACTCTCTCTCTCTCTTGCAACCAACAAATACTAAATATCTGGATGGGATTTTAGAAACTGTTCCAGTTGAGTGTGAAAGCTAACGTTTACCTCAGTGCTTTTACACCTCATAACCCACAGGGGCGTCTTTCAACTGATAACTGGTAAAAAAGTATTTTCACGTGGAACACTGAAAGTGACATTCTCCTTTAAGAAGATGCATCGATATTGACGGCTAAACACTAATAATGAAGGCAATTATGTATGTTATAAATGCACATATTTCACAACACATGACAGTTTTCGGCAATCAGTGACGAGCTTTACTCAACTGTCATGTATACTAAATGTTACATTGGTTATTTGATTGGTTTTTTTTGGTCATCGAGCGGCTTTTTCAGTTTTTTCCCTTGGAAACGCAAATAATAAATTTTCTTCCTCAGCTGCAGCAGGATAATACATGAATAAAGATGATAGAATCTCACAAATCATGCCCAGAAATGGCAGAGTAATATTTCACTCCAAAAATAAAAATTATTAATTATGAAGATTCAAAATTTTTGGAGATTTATTGAACAAGATTTTAATTTTCTTAAAACAAAATGCTTTTTTTTATTTTACTTTTCTTATTGTGTGGTGAAATATTACCTGGTCATTTTGTGAGATTTATATGTACGGCGGCTTCCCTGAAACAGAGCAAGTCTAACTGCACTAAACTGCTGTGTTAAGGTTTTTTAGAGTCCGCACGAGCCTTTGGAAACAACGCTTTGAATGTTCCCTTCAAATTTAAACATATATTTTCCCCTCTGCATTAGATTCTTTAAATGGGTAACAAGAACATCAGTTCCATTTCAGACAAGTCTTGATTCCAAGAGTAAAGAAACATAAATGCATCAAGTAATTGCACAAAACAGCAAAATGAAAATGAACAAGATAAAGAAAAAACCTAAAACGATACAACAGCACATATCCCTTTAAGTAACCAGTTTTCACCGACGTGCACCATGAAGTGCACTGTTGTCTCCCACTGGGTCCCAAATAAACACGTTACACAATCTAGATCTACTAACTTCAGTGCTTCTCCACAAACACCAGTCAATACTGCAGCAACAGCCGATGCTGTTCTTCAGCGGAATGGGATTTACCATCTAAAACTGGGTCGTAGTGCTTGTGGGACGGCCCGCGAATGAGGCGTTTTGGTAATCACAAGGGATCATGGAGTTCATTCAAGTCTTTCTCTCTCCCTCTTGTTGTCCTTTCTCATTTCTAGGTTTAACGTTGTCAGCTAGTCTCTGTAATGGCTAAATGACGACATCACAGATCGTATGGCAAACGTCATATAAAAGTGCTAAACAAAAATGCAACCGACAAGGCTTCATGAGTAATGATGTTTCACACTATGGTATACTTGAGAAGGTCTAGTTAGTTTTAAAATACTAGTGACATGAATGCTAGCCTGTGCTTAAACGGTTACCAGACCAAAAACTCAAATATCAAATGACAATATTCACTCAAACACAGCACCGGTCGTATCAATAAGCACATAGTGCCTGCATAACACTCGCGTCCCATAAACTCATGTGTTATGTACAGTAAGGTTTGTGTGGCGTTTTAATAAGCCGGCTGGGTGAATCTCACAAAACAGGTCAAGAACATGTCTAGATCATATTTCAATGCAAAAACCAAGGAATTTTTTAGCTGAAAGAAATTAAGCTTATTTTGAGGACCATTACATTTGTGCATTGAGACAATCATGCAATTCTCATAATCCTAAAATAATAATGTGAAAATTAATATTGTTTAATTTTAATAAAGGTATTATTTGTTGCACTGCCTTTCATTAATGTTGATTTATTGTATTACAGCATTTTGTTAGTGCAGCACCTCTAAAATAAAGGAAAATAACATCCAAACAAAAAAAAAGACCTAACAAAATAAAATAAAAAAATGAGGAGAAATGTGCTTACATTTTAATTAAAATGCTGAATATTTGAATTGTCTCAAAAGTAGGCTTCATTTAATTTATGCAAAATGTTATCTTTTGATATTATCCAAAAATACCTTTTTTCGCCCTGTTTGACTTTGATTTTTGTGAGATTCACCCAGCTCTGCTAGATCTCGTTTAGCAGTGATAAACTTTCAGTTTTCAGTGTCCTAATTAGAGAGCAAGAGATACTGATTGTATCTAAATAACTACAAACTACAGTAAATCTAAAACGTTGCCCTCGCTACACAGGTTATTTGATAGTTTTTTTGGTCTTCGAGTGGTTTACTCGCATTGTTACATTGTTTAATCGCATGGAAAGTCATTACGATTCATGTTGTTGATAAACCGTGATAAAAAGAGAAACAAATATTCCCACTGACAGTGAACGCTTGAACATGGTGGTCCGACCCCTCATGGTCGCAGTGAAAATGTCACGTGTAGGTGAAACGGAGACGGGCTCGGTTAGGATTTACTGTCTTGGCATTTGGTTTCGTTGGAATGGGCGCCTCGACTTTGGCACGGTGGTTTTTGTTTCTCCCACTGGCAGATGGTATTGGCGTAGCCCACAATGACCTTGTCCATCCAGGTGAGGGGCTGAGGGAACAGCACAGCGCCCTCGAAGAATCCCAGGTGTCCACCGTGCAGCGTCAGAGCGAAGATCACGTTTTCTTTCTTTTCTGGAAGGTGAAAATGAACCAACATATCTCAGAGTTGTAACACAAGTGACTAATTACAAAACTCAAGTACATATTATGGAAGCCCATTTCCGCCACTGAATAAAAAAATAAAAAAATAAATAAAAAAAATTTAAAAAGTAATTGGAATTTTTCTCTTACAATTCTGACATTTTTTCTCAAAACTGAGAGATATAAACTCGCAATTCTGACTTTTTGTTCACAATATTTTCTCTAATCTGGAGATTGAGAGATACAAACTTTTCATAAAGAGTAATAAAGTCCAGTTCTGAGAAGAAAAAAAAAAAAAAAAAAGAAAAAAAAAAAAGGGGACTTTTCCCCTCTCAGAATTGCAAATATTTCAAAATTCTGACTTTCATAACTCACAACTGTGAATGCAGTCAGCTAGTGTTTATTATTATAACTAAACCTATAAAATGTTTTAGGATCTCAAATAAAGCTGGCTAAAATAATTTTTTATTTTTTTAAATTGCCTTAAAAAAAAAAAAAAGTAATTTTTTTTTGTTGCCTAAATTTAGTTAAAGCACTAAAATTACTGAACTAAAACAAAAACTAAAACAAAAATGAATAAAACATAAAAATATAATACAAATCTCAAAGCATGTTAACAAAATTTCTACAAATTTTAGTTAAAAGAAAACAATATAGTATAAAAACTGCAGTAGTATAAAAAGAATACTAAAATAACACCGCATTCAGCCAGTAACTATCAGGGCTGAAGGGGAAAATGAATTAATTGTTTACTGTTGTTCTTATTGTGCTGCTCACTGATAGCGGTGCAAATATATCTTGAGAGCTACAGCAAAATCTACCATTTTTACCATTGCAAAATATTTTGGCATGCTAAGACTTTGTCTGTTGCAACTGATTGCTATACTTCCTTTGAAGGAGTCATTCTAGTTTAACTGTCACACCAACAACAAAACATTCAGGTTTCCACTGCACACCAGATACTGACATCCTCCTGACACACTGCCACTGAGCAACAAAAACGGTTTTAATACTCCTCCTGTGTTGACCTTTAGAGTCGAACACTCTCGAGTTTGTCATAGTTTGCATTATGACACGACACCTTTTTTTGCATCGACACATTGATTTTGTGTGTGTATATATATATATATATATATATATATATATATATATATATATATATATATATATATATATATATATATCCTCGCCTAATAAAACATCAGTATAGAAATAGACTGTAGGAGTGCTGAAGTGGTAGGAAAAGTGGACAGAAAAGACTACAGCAAAAAAAGCCGTTAGCTGGCGTGTTTAAGGCAAGCAACACTTTCATTATTGCTCAAACAAACTCCAGCCATCAGCCATGCAATCACGTGCATTCAAGTATTTGTTGGGTGTGTTGATCCAATGTGTGTGTGTGTGTGTGTATATATGGGATTTGCACACCAAAAAATAAGTTAATTAATTAATTAATCAATACATTATTTATTTATTTCAGTCTGTTACTTTAAAGCAATCAATATTTTTTAAAACATTTGCATATATTATAGACGGTGTCACGGTCAAGCACCAATCACATTTTCTTTGGAAAATGTAAAAATGTAGTTGAAGATGAAACCAAAAAAAAAAAAAGGATCATTTTGTATAATACACTACCAGTACCTTTCAGATTTCTTTTTAAAATCGCATGAAACTCGAACGGTTGCTATACCTGCGAGTGTGCGAGGAATGGTGAGCAGGGAGTTGTGCACGAGCGGATCGTCACCAGAGTTCACCAGCAGCAGAGGCACATAAATCTGCAACACGGAGAGAAGAACTAGTCATGAACAGGATGCCACCTCACAGATAATAGTATTTCCTTATAGACTCTCTAAAGCTATTCACTAAATAGCAATCTTATTTTACTCACATTATGAATGTAATGAACACAGCTCTCCTTCTCGTAGTACTCCTTCAGAGAGTTGTGCCCATGGAATTTTCTAGAAAACAAATTGATAACTTGCTATATTAGGAATACACTGCCTACTAACATACAGCATGTGCACACTTTTCTACTGAACTTGCATGTAAATAAATATTAAAATTTACAAATTTAAAATAATATATCTCGAACTGATAATTACCTTTTTTAGTTTACATAATTTATTATTCTTAGTTCATTTATAAATTTACTACTCTTCATGTTGTTAATCATTGTTCAGAATGCATTACTGTTAATTAAAAAATATATTTGTATACATGTAAAAAAAAAAAAGAACCTATTAAACTTGATAAGTAAATGCACTGTTCATTGGGACTTCATGTCAGTTACAGGGTTATTATCAATGACGAACACCATAAAAACATTAATGAAATACATGTTAGCTAAAATAAAATAATTTCAGTAAAATAATAAAATAAGGCAGTTCATAAGCCAACATTTCTCATTTTAGCAGTTTAACTCGACGTAATAAAATAACTAAAACTGAAATAAAAATAAATAAGAACTATATATTAAGTCAATTTGTGACCCTGGACCACAAAACCAGTCTTAAGAGTTAATTTTTCAAAATTGAGATTTATACATCATCTGAAAGCTGAATAAATAATCTTTCCATTGATTGTATGGTTTGTTATGATGGGACGATATTTGGTCGAGATACAACTCTTTGACAAACTGGAATCTGAGGGTGCAAAAAAAAAATCGAAATATTGAGAAAATCGCCTTTAAAGTTGTCCAAATTAAGTTCCTGGCAATGCATATTACTAATCAATCTATCTAATATCTTCATGGAACATGATCTTTGCTTAATATCCTAATGATTTTTGGCATAAAAGAAAAATTTATCATTTTGACCCATACAGTGTATTTTTGGCTATTGCTACAAATATACCCCAGCGACTTAAGACTGGTTTTGTGCTCCAGGGTCATTCATATTCATACACACACACACACACATACATATATACAAAATATTCATAAAAACTACTACAGCATATCAATGATACTAAAATAATACTGGTTAGTTACTGCATTAATGTTAATGAATGTAACCTTATTGTAATGACGTGTTCCCATTTTCGTATTAGATCACATCAACAGCTTATACTGTAGAGAACATGACTTAAAATAACCCGTAAAAATAGTACACACTATTTGTTCACTGTGTGGTCTATTACAAATCTCAAGTCACAAAATGAGTCTTGTATCTGTTTCATAAGAGAATTACAAAAAACACATATAGCAATTTCCCAGCACTCACCTCATGATGTTGTCATCGATCTGCATGAGAGATGTGGCAGTGTAGAGCCGGCTGAGATCCGCATCCACCATTTTAGTGGAGCCCACTCCGAATAACACGCCCCTGTGTCGAATAAAAAAATACAATGCTTTGTGGACGCTGTTAAATAGACAGCTCAGTGTTTAGATTTATATTCTCTTACCACTCAGAAGATAGTAAATTTATCTTGTTTTTGTTTCATCAGAGAGAGCACTAGTGTAAGTTATTCTGAGGTCTCCTAATGGCTTGATTGCAAAAGAACACGTGAGCGCAAAACAGTTTCAGCAGAAGAGTGACTATCACAGCCAGCCACTCAACACCACTCACACCGACGTCTGTCAGATTCACCGCTGAGGACGAGATCAACAGTACCTGTGAGACAAAATGATCTTCTTCATGTTGTCAGCCATCAGGAAGTTATAGAAACGACGGCACTGGTCCCACTGCAGAAACGTCTCCTGAGCCCTGAAACACACACACATACAAAAGAATGCATTTCAATGCTATTTCAACTACATAAAAGTCTTTCATATTTTTAAAGTTTGTAATGATATGCCTAAATTCACTTTGAATATATATAAATGATGAATAGAAGCTTTCAGGGGCAAAGAAAAAAATGGGCAAGAAAAACTAAATTAATGAAAAAAAGACCATTTTACATAGAAAAATTTAAATGTTGAATTATCACAAAGTATTATATGTATGAGCCATTTAATATCAATTCCAGCTAAATGCATAAGGTGCATTAAAAGGGATCTTGAATATAATAATCTGTCAGATAATCAGGCAGAGCAGATTAGCCGAGGTTTTATTGATTCTGTAATCCTGTCTGAAGGCAGAGCTACATACTGACGGCAGTGCCAAGTGTGCCGACGTGCTTCAGAAAACCCCAGTAGAGCCGCTGGCAAACAGCACAGACAGCAAAGGTGTGGCTTCAGATTTACAAAAGCCCAAACACATCCACTGCATTCCAGAGCTGCTTCTGCACTGAAATCCACATCACATGCTTATTCGCTAACAGCGATGTGAGATGCGAGTTTGTTCCATATTTAGTTGTTAGAGCTGTTCCTAATGTTGACAATCAACACTGACATCTTTGCATACTTTAAGTATGCAATCTCTTTTTTGTGACTAACATAGTAACCTAAATGTCTATATCTCAAGAACTTAGCTAGAGTAAAATAATAATTAACAACAGTTCTTTGGCTTGGGTTTACATACTGACCAGTATTGAATGCTTATTACAGAGAGCTCCTAGAGTGGCCAACTGTTGAATTTTTGAAAATGTGTTTAACACTTTTGACTTCCTTTGGGAGGATCTGAATGCGCCCTAGAAATTCGTACACCATTTATGCCATACCATTAGGTAAGCACTACATTACCTAACAGAGATATGCTTATACAAATGTACAAACAGACAGTGTTTACTTTGCACGAGTGTGATGCAACATGCAAATGTCAAGTGGAGGAAGTAGGTGGACAATACGGAGACCAACTGTGCTCTTTAAATCACTAACTACAGTCGGAGTCCACTGACAGCAGTGATAAAATGGCCCAACTTACACCCAAAGCAAGTTGGCAGCATTTTTATCTGGGCAGTACGCCCATGGCTTCATTGAACCCTGTCCCACTCCCTCTGGAGCAACATCAGATATTATGTAGCTTCTGTCTGGGAACAGAGCGGCTCACCTTAGTGCACTGTAGCCCTGGCACACGCTCACACAGCACAGAACACGCTCCTGGTTGGTTCGGTTCTCTCCGAGGAACTTGCAAACGATATTTCCCCCCAGACTAAAGCCCACAACAATAAGTTTGGTCTGGGGGTGCGTCTTTTTGATGAAGCCCACCATTGCTGCAAACTCCCATGTACAACCTGTGGAGAGAAACAAAAACAACAAATTAAAACAGAACATGATGTTGACTAGTCACCAAAAGTGACTTAGTTTGCCATTATAAAATGAATATTTGCATCTATAAATTATTATTCTATCACAATCTGATAGAATAAAATAAAAGCGGATAAAATCTAAAATAAAAACTGATAAAAATAAATAAATAAAATGGCATCTGATAATACAAAAACTGATTAAATAATAACCGAAAAAATAAAATAGACAGTATTGACAGTAAATGTATGGCTTTAGGACTGCAAAAGTGGAATTAGTAATGCCAAACAACTTTTAGATTAAACACATTATTTACACAATGTCCAAACACAATAACATTAAAATTCGCATTCAAATTAAATCTGATAAAAAAAAATTAAACAAAAAGATACAATAAATAAAATAAAAACCTAAAATACAATAAATAAAATTAAAAACTTTAGGATTTTAAATTATGACCAAACATGATTTACACAATGTCCAAACACATCTAAGTTAAAATTTACATTTTCTGTAAAGATAATGAAAATTAAAAGATTATTGCTTTATTCAATAAACTGAAAAGTTCCCAATTCATTCACTGTATCACTTTAGAAATATGAAGTTTCCTGGACAAACACAATCCATAGACGTCTCGTACCATAGGTGAACATGCGAGGGGAGGTAAGCTCAATGTTCGGCAAGGCCCCGAGGTGATTGAGCACAGCACAGCGGTAGCCCTGTTTCTGCGAATAGTCCACAAATGTGCGGATATAATGCTTTTCACTGTGGTTCCCAATGCCAGGACAGATGACCATGGTGACGTCCTCTGTCAAAGCAACACAAAACATTAACACTATGCAAGCTATTTTACATTAAGACAAATAAATGCAAATGTACGCAGACAAATGTTTGAGTTGCTCTACATTATCATACTGTTTATCTTTTCTTTTTTCCAGGTAATGTGTCGCAACATTTGCACAGAGCAAGCAAATTCAAAATACATAATTTGTATAACAACATAGCTGCAAAAATTCCACATTCCAACACGTAGACATTGCAATAGTACAGATGCATGTATATATTTCCCAATTACATTTTTTCTGTGTTATTCTTTGCAATGTCTCAAAATTGGCTCTTGAAAACATTCAGTGTCTTATTTTGAGCAATTCTTTGGTTTATGTTAATCCAAATTATAAATATGTCTGTCATAATTGCCATTAATAATTTTCATTTTAAATGTGAAATTTTCTAAACCAACTTTTTTTAAAATTGAAAATTCTGTTTTACTCAAAAAAGTATGGAAACTCTACATCTTTTTATCTTACATTTCTGATTTAATTTTCCTCGCAATCTTGAAATGGACTTTTTCTCAGAATTCTGACTTTACATAAGGCAAACTGACTTTTTTTTTTGTTTATGCCACAGTATAAGAAAATAAAACAGGTATTTGAAAGTTTATATATATAAAATATTATTCATAATGTATTATAATATTCATATATATGAATATCATCACACACATATACAGTGGGGCAAATAAGTATTTGATACACTGCTGATTTTTCAAGTTTTCCCACTTACAACGAATGGAGAGATCTGTAATTTTCATCGTAGATGCACCTCAACTGTGAGAGACAGAATATAAAAACAAATCCAGAAAATCACATTGTATGATTTTTTAATAATTAATTTCCATTTTATTGCATGAAATAAGTATTTGATACAATAGAAAAATAGAACTTAATATTTGGTACAGGAACCTTTGTTTACAATTACAGAGGTCAGACGTTTCCTGTAGTTCTTGACCAGGTTTGCACACACTGCAGCAGGGATTTTGGCCCACTCCTCCATACAGGTCTTCTCCAGATCTTTCAGGTTTTGGGGCTGTCGCTGGGCAACATGGAGTTTCAGTTCCCTCCACAGATTTTCAATTGGTTTTAGGTCTGGAGACTGGCTAGGCCACTCCAGGACCTTGAAATGCTTCTTACGGGGCCACTCCTTAGTTGCCCTTGCTGTGTGTTTGGGGTCATTGTCATGCTGGAAGACCCTCAATACGGTGCAGTCGTCCTATCCCCTTTGCAGAAAAGCACCCCCAAAGCATGATGTTTCCACCCCCATGCTTCAGAGTTGGGATGGTGTTCTTGGGATTGTACTAATTATTCTTCTTCCACCAAACACGGTGAGTGGAGTTAATACCAGAAAGTTATATTTTGGTCTCATCTGATCACATGGCCTTCTCCCATGCCTCCTCTGGATCATCCAGATGGTCTTTGGCAAACTTCAGATGGGCCTGGACATGTGCTGACTTGAGCAGGGGGACCTTACGTGCGCTGCAGGATTTTAATCCATGACGGTGTAGTGTGTTACTAATGGTAACTGTTGAGACTGTGGTCCCAGCTCACTTCAGGTCACTGACCAGGTCCTCCCGTGTAGTTCTAGGCTGATCCCTCACCTTTCTCAGGATCATTGATACTCCACGAGGCGAGATCTTGCATGGAGCCCCAGTCCGAGGGAGATTGACAGTCATCTTGAATTTCTTCCATTTTCTAATAATTGCACCAACAGTTGTTGCCTTCTCACCAAGCTGTTTGCCTATTGTCCTGTAGCCCATCCTAGCCTTGTGCAGGTCTACAATTTTGGTCCTAGTGTCCTTAGACAGCTCTTTGGTCTTACCCATAGTGGAGAGGTTGGAGTCTGATTGATTGAGTGTGTGAACAGGTGTCTTTTATACAGGTAACAAGTTCAAATAGGTGCAATTAATACAGGTAATGAGTGGAGGATAGGAGGGCTTCTTAAAAGACAAACTAACAGGTCTGTAAGAGCCAGAATTCTTGCTGGTTGGTAGGTGATCAAATACTTATTTCATGCAATAAAATGGAAGTTAATTATTTAAAAATCATACATTGTGATTTTCTGGACTTTTTTTCATATTCTGTCTCTCACAGTTGAGGTGTACCTACAATGAAAATTACAGATCTCTCCATTCTTTGTAAGTGGGACAATTTGAAAAATCAGCAGTGTATCAAATACTTATTTGCCCCACTGTATATAGTGTAAATTAGGGCTGCCCGCGACTAAAGATTTGTCTGGTCTTTTTTCATTTTTCATTGTTATGCTGATGATATTCAACTATATCTCTCAACAAGACCAGATGAAACTTCTCAACTATCTAAGCTAATAGATTGTGTAAAAAATTTAAAAGATTGGATGACCAATAATTTCCTCCCATTAAATTCAGATAAGACAGAGATATTACTTATTGGACCAAAAAAACACTACACAGAATCTCTTGGATTACAATTTACAACTAGACGGATGCACTGTTACGTCCTCTAAAGTAAAAAATCTGGGTGTTATATTAGACAGCAACTTGTCCTTTGAAAATCATATTACCCATGTTACAAAAACAGCATTGTTCCATCTTAGAAACATTGCCAAGCTTCGAAACATGCAACCCGTTTCTGATGCAGAAAAGCCAGTTCATGCATTCATGACCTCTAGACTGGACTATTGTAATGCACTGCTAGCTGGTTGTCCTGCATCTTCAATAAACAAGCTACAGATAGTCCAAAATGCAGCGGCTAGAGTTCTTACCAGGTCAAGAAAATATGATCATATTACCCCAATTTTACAGTCTCTGCACTGGCTACCTATTAAATTCCGTATAATTTACAACATATTATTACTTGCCTATAAGGCCCTAAATGGTTTAGCTCCCGCATGCCTAACTTGTCTTCTACCACGCTACAATCCAACCCGCTCCTTAAGGTCGCAAAACTCTGGACTTTTGGTAGTACCTAGGATAGCAAAGTCCACTAAAGGAGGTAGAGCTTTTTCACATTTGGCTCCCAAACTCTGGAATAGCCTTCCTGATAACGTTCGGGGTTCAGACACACTCTCTCTGTTTAAATCTAGATTAAAGACACATCCCTTTAGCCAAGCATTCACATAATGCATCTTATAATCTTGTACTGCAGTTATATCTGATCAAATGTACATTATTATTATTATTATTATTCTTTAGCTTGGGTTGAACATTAACATCCCGAGGTAACTAGGAATTGCAGAAGCTTCAGTCTGGATCCAACCCTTAAATGATTTGAGATGACCGAACACCTGAGAAAAGATAATGCCAACCCCTCAGAGGACCTCAGAGGATGCCAACGCTCAGACAACATACAGAATTAACAAATTTTGCCATATGTTAAATATATTAAGGTTCTGCAATATATAAATATATTGTGGAAACTTAATTTCCTGTAGAGCTGCTTTACAATGATTTGTATCGTAAAACGCGCTATACAAATGAACTTGAACTCTGGTCGACTAGTAGTCGTTAATTTGAAGCATTAACTAATAACAAGTTTAACTAATCAACTAATCAAACGTTTATTAATAAACAATTTAAACCATAATGAGCTTTTAATTGCCTACATTGCCTAATAAGCACTCAAGCGCAAGCATAAAGCTTGCCACAGCGCACCAGCAGAAGTAATGATTATGAAAAACAGCAAGGAGGCTGCATTAACATTTTATTAATTAATTGATAAACTAGTGCTTTCTTTGTTCTCGGTTTAAAGGGGACATCGGATGCTAAATTCACTTTTTTATGTTGTTTGAACATAAATGTGTGTTGGCAGTGTGTGTACACATCTAACCTATAATGATAAAAATGAACCCAGTGGTTTTTAATTAATTGCTAACAATAATATTGCCTTTTTCAAATCAGGCTGATCTCAGCTTCTTGTTTGTGTGAGGTCACACGGACGAAGGCCGCTCCCACGACTGTCGATTGACACGGCCGTCTAACCTTAGACCCGCCCTGAGTGAGCTTTAACATTTCGACCGCCATTGTTTCGATGCTGGAACAGGTGTACACAAGAATAACTCCTAAGCGATTGAGGTGTTCTGTTGTTGGATGAATCATTTGTGATCCAGCCTCACCTACAGAAGAACTGAGTATATGGTTCTTTGCAAATCACCTTTCCTAATAATGTGCTAGTTAGCAAGTTTTGCACATAAATGCAGCTAAAGTAAACAGTCTGTCAGAGCACGGCTCATCACCCCCCAGATATTTCACTCCCTACAGATATTTTTTTATGTCTGTAAGGCAAGTATACACAGATTTTTGGAGTTTCGCGCTCCAGTTCAGAGACCGAGACAGCAGAAAGCACATGCTGTTTGCTTCATTATCTTGCAAACTCGCAGTATATTGTTGTTATTGTGAGTGCACATAAATAAACAGTCTTTACAAATTCTAAATATATATATTGCTTTTATCTGTATAACCAAAAATCAGAGTATTTTAAGAGCAAGTAAGTGCACCGGCTCCTCCATCTGTCCTGCAGTGAGCACGCTACTCTTCCACACACATGCACACACTTCAATAGCGCACATTTTTTAGGTTAACATTAGATTAAGCAGCCATGTAAAGTTGTTGCTACTACTTACATATTTCAGATGATAAGCCATATTTGAGGTCGATGAATGATATGTGAGCGTTTGGATGTCCTGCCCGAGTACTGTATTACCACATAGACCAGCAGTTAACGATCTTTGTGATTTTTCGATCTGTCTACTTTTTTGCTGTGACTAAGCAACTAATAAAATTTTGGTCGACCAAGCCTTTTCTGGTTGACTAACAGTTAGTCGATTATTAGGGGGCAGCCCTAGTGTAAATATATATTATACGTCTACATTTATATCTCAGAATTATGAGAAAAAACTTTGTAAGATAAAAATCAGAATTGCGAGACTAAAGAATTGTGAACTGAAAAGTTGCAATAATCTTTTTAGATTTTTATTTCATGGTGGAAATAAGCTTTCACTAAAAAGGTCACATTATATAAAAGTCCAATTTCATATAGATAAGATTTCCTGTAATTCATATCTCTTCTTCAGAATGTTGATCAAGCAAACTATTTATATGTGACTTAAACGATACTTCCTCCTTGAACCTGAATGAGAGACTCTCATTTATCAGGTTTCCACATAGGAATGTAGTGTTATGCTCCAGCACAGACCAAATAAACCCAACTACGTGGCACTGACCTCCGGCCTGATGATCCGTCAGGGGTTCAAAGAGGTCAAAAGTTGCTGTGGCCCCGTCTTGCATGGGCAGATATTTGCGCAGGCCGAATGGGTGTGGTGAACTGACCCGACCCAACTTTCCATAGAGGGCCGTCTGCAGATGACCGCTTTTACCCCATAGTAGAGGAGGAATGTACCTAGAATATGAAACAAAACATTAGATTTATACAGTGGTAAATGATTTGATAATTTTCGCATAAGGGCTATTGCTTAACTACAGTGATTTTGATCATTTTTTATTGAAGCAACATAGAGATCCCCATATCTTTGAAAATTAACCATATAGGGACCTTAAAAATGAAGATAGCAAAAGAAAAGTTTGTTAAGAATCAGAATATAATATTATAGTAAGATGTCTTTGATACTCCACCTAAAGCATCATACTGGCTACAGGATTTAATGTTATACCTACACTTAAAAAAGATGAAATATTCAATTAGAGGTTCCCATAAATTCTCTTATGTCTGGCAACCCTTATTATCATATTTCTCTGCTATAAATATACTACCTGGGGAGTACCCTACCTTGTTCTTTAAAGTGAAGTGATATTGTATAATACCTGATTGTGGTATCCAATTACTTTTTACTTTTATCTTTTGATCATTATTTAACTATTACATCACTTTATTTCAGTTCTATTTTGTTTTCCATTATCATTATTACTGTCACTATCATAATTATTATTATTATAGGCAGTTTGTTCTGGATTGGTTGGGGAGGGTTTAAGAATGTAAAAATACAGTTTCTGTACAAATAATAGCATTTGTCTTTGGAATAAAAATAAAGGGGGAAAAAAACGATGTCTTTGATACTTCTTGAGTTATATACACATGCAAACTTTGGGAGAGCAAAAAAAATACACACAAAAAGTGTTTTTTTACCCCCCATTTTTAAATTGTCACCATTGGCATATTACTAATATATATACCAATCTCTGTGAAAAAATAAAGTAATGATGGTGCCAACTTTCTAAAGTTATTGACCCCTCCTGTAATTTGGCTAGGATAAGTGTAGCGGCCCAAAAGTATATCTACCCAAACTGTTATACAGAAAATGCTTCTTGAAATCTGTGAATTTTTGAGTTATAACGCATCACGTTAAGCAGATTTTCACAAATCACCTAGTGACATCAAAAACTATTTCCCTACTTTGTTTCCACTCTTTTAAGTAGAACATTCTACAAAATCGCTCTTTGAAGATGCAACTTTCTAGAATAGAGCCGTTTCATTTGTACCTTTCTGAAATATCACCCTCTGAGACACCTTTTCATCACTATTTTGTGAGGTAAAATTCTAGATCATCAATGTTGAAGATGCAATATAGTTGAGACTATTCAGATGACCTCAGTTTTGAGACAGAAAATTCTAGAATATTACTGTTTGCAACTTTGTTTTGACACATAATTCATTGTCCATTTTGAGCTATAACGTTCCATAAAACATTTTTCACTGGAAATGACCTCATTGACTTGGCCCAACTTTGCTCTGCTAACTAAAGACTTCCAGACCACTAAAACAACATTCGTTTGCACAAAGAGAGCCTTAAAACAGCAGTAAGCAAAATCCACTGAACACCTTCCACTCTTCTTTCCCTTCTCTCCGTCACTGTGATCTATTCCACACCACCTTAGGTATTACATATCATGCTCTCACTATATTGCCTCAAGCGTATCTACATCACCACTGACTATCACATGAGATTATCTTTCAAATATGGGTTATGAGATGCAAGGAATGAAAGCCGGCCTGGTTTAATCTGCTCACAATGACACAGTCAAATAAGACGACGAGAGGATCAGCACTGACAGCTTTACCATAAAAAACATGTCAGTTGAGTCGAGTTCAGAAAACAACCCTAGAGCAGATAAATTAAGCAGCACAAATGTCAACACAATGCAAACTCGCTTTAAATAACCATGTGTATCTCTGGAATGTTGTCAAACGAGGCTTAAGCGCTACTTATCGAACAACAGAACCGAATGGAAACAGGCTTTTTAGTTCCCTGTACTGCATCTTTAGCCATTCCTCTCTTTGTTGACTGAGCTGCAGTCATCCGCAAGCATAAAAGATAAAAAAAACAAAACAAGGAAGCACGCAGCAGCAGAGCTGCGTTGGTGTGACACGCCTAATAATGTTCCAAAGTCCAGACCCACAATGCAACATCACAGGCATGAGCGACTTTTATCAACGCTTGACAAAATAACCTTTAGAGCTTCAAACTCTGAACGCTCTAAAGTGCTTGTTTTCTCAAAAGGCGTTTTTCTGGAAAAACCTCCAGCAAAATAAACATGGGAAAAGTTAATTGTGTCACCGAGGAGGTAAGGATGTACAGACAATGGGCTGTGTTTGTCGATTGAGCTCTTGGCCCTTAGTGTAATAGATGTACTGGAATATAATGATTACATAACCAGCCGGGAGTCACTTTGGATTACAAAAGAAACACCCACCCGCACAGTGCAACAGACATTTGCAATGCATATGTTTCTCATTTTAACTGCAAATCGTGATCTAACACAACAAAATTAATGTTAACCATCACGTCGAGTTGAAACCAAGAATAACAAAGGCTTGATAAATTAGCACACTATACAATGGCAGTGCAGACCTGTATATAAACAATTCTACAGATGTTATTGAAAAGACATGCTTTGTCTTGGCCTCAAGTGCAAACAGTATAATAACCATATGTTGTTGCAGCTAGCAACAAACTCCAGAAGCATCACCTCACTGTTTTCATAATCTGTTGTCATGCAAACTAGCATAGAAATTACCACATTTCATGGGGGAAAAAAAATGTATATTAAACACCTTCCTAGAATGTCTGACACAACTGAAAAACTCACAAAAGCATTCAAAATACCACTGATTAACAGATTGGCATGTATTTTATTGCAGGAAACAGACAGTATGGTTATTTTCATCTATAAAATTATGTGTTTTTAATGCTTAAACTGTGTTTGAAAGCAAAGGTAAACACTGTGCTGTGGTAAAGTGTGAATTCTAACACTTTTAAACTTCATTTAGAAGTGTCTAAACTGTAGCTGCACTGAAACTGAACAATGTTGTTTTCTGCTTTCCCTATTTTGCATTATAGTTTAGGTGGTTGCACCTGTACGTTTCATGTTTTTGAGGACTGACCTTTACAAAAAAGTACTGTGGTACAGTGTTCTTATTGTTAACTAAAACTATTGAAAATTGTTTTCACTAATAGAAATAAAGCTGAAATAAAGTAAAATATAAATAATAGATTAAAAATGTAAGCTTTAAAAACTTGTGTTGTTGAACAAAAATAAATGCTGCAGATAAGTATTAAAATAATAAAAAATCTAATTGTGTTAATGACAAAATGGCAAAAATACAAAACAAAATTACTAAAACTGAACATATAAAAAATTGAAGCCAATTCAAAATATTAATTCATCCTATACAAAATACACAATTTTTGACACAAACCTGAATGAATATTGTAATGATTACAATATTCACAAAGCATGGCTTTTATATGGAAGTCTAAAGTAATTCAAAGAACACTGTTTTTATATTGATACATGTATATTTTAAAATAACTAATAATGTTTAACAGTTAAAAATAACTCTTTTATATTTAAATATATATTCAAATATAATTTATTCCTATGATGACAATCTGAATTTTCAGTATCATTACTCCAGCCTTCAGTGTCACATGATCCTTCAGAAATCACTCTGATATGTTGATTTGCAGCTCAAGAAATATTTCTTATTATTTTCAAGGCCACTGAAAGTTGAAAACAATTCTGCTATATTTATCAATTAATAGAAAGTTCAAAAGAAACAGTTCATTTATTTGAAACAGAAATCATCTGCAACATTCTAAATGTCTTTACTGTTACGTTTGATCAATTTACTGTGTCTCTGCTGAAAAAAGTCAAAATTCCTTTAAAAAAACAGTAGAGAATATTTATGCAAGTGATTCTAGGAACACTGCATTAGTCTTAGCAACCATGTGCTAAAAGCAGCGCAGCTACAGCCTCTAAGCTATTCTGAGATGTGGTTTACTCCGTAGACACAGTAAGTGCAGTGAAATGATAAACTGAAGTGTGGTACTCACTCTTTGGTCAGAATAGGACAGGACTTGAGCAGGAAGCGGTTGAGTGCTGTATCCTGGTAAGTGAGGTCCGGTGGAGCTGTGGGACTTTTCAAGTTTAGACACCGGACGATGATGTAGAGAACGGTGGCCACCGCCGCCAACTTCATGCCATCAAACATCGCCGGCATCTCCGGCGCCACAGTGTACACCTGAGATTCGTGAGTGTTCATATTTGCGCTGAAAATAAACAATAACAGATGACTGATGCAATGCTTCAGTAAACTAAAATACAATAAAGCACAAACTAGAAAATCACTTGGCATTATTTGAGGATCAATGGGAAAGATCTGATTTAAACAACTCCAATGTTCTGTCAGACAAATATAAAGCGGTTAGCTGATAACAAAAAGTCACTTACTTTGTAAATTAGATGGGTCTTGGAATGCAATCTTGTATTCTCTGATGAAGGAGATGTTATGGGTGTGGACTGTAGGTCACAGTGATCTGGTCAATTTTCTCTGAGGAAGGAAAAGGAGGAATGATTACACATAACACAAACGATAAGAGCAGATAAGGTTGATTACGTATACATGTAGTCAAGTACCAAGCCCATATTAATAACCTAACTACAAGCTGGTGGCATATTAAAAGAATATTCCACCCAAAAATGGCAGTTCTCACACTTTGACTTTCTTTGGTGGAACACAAAGGAGTTATTAATAACAAAATGCTGCGCTTTTCCATAAAATCAAAGTGAATAGTGACCATGGCTCCGGGTTATCATACTTCACTATAAAAGTAAAAAGTTAATTCAAATGCAAAAATTATTTTATTTCAGCTAGCTTCTAGGACAAAAATTCACATTTTGATTTAGGTTAAGTTTATGCACTAAAACAAACATAATAAACAAGAAAAATTAACATTTATAAAAACTATGTTTAAAAATGTAAAAAGAAAAATGCAGGATGAAATAACTAAAACTTAAAATGGAAAATAAAACAAACTAATCTCAAATAGTAATAAAAACTATTGCCATGGCTGTCAAGTGAGATTTTTGATTTAAATCTCATTATATGGCTTCTTCAAACATTCTTTAAAACAGAAATATAGGCCTGAAACGACATTAGAGTGAGTAAATAATGACAATTTTCATTTGTGGGTGAACTATCTCTTTAAGTCTCATCTATGACTCACATAAGCAGCTGCACTGATTGCTCTCCTCAAATGATCCCAATAAGGTTCCTTCATGACATTAATGTGTTAGATGAGGACTAGAGTACTTACAGCATTTAAGTGTTAAATATGCCTCATGCTTCTAAATTAAGAGGAGGTTTAAGAGAATCATTATAGGGTGCTAAATTAAATTAAAAATAATATTCTTGATTTTAATTAGATAATGTTAAAGCAGTGCACATGATCCAGCCCGGCTAACTAGAGAAGACTTCAATTTTTAATTGTGAGGAAATGCACCTGTCAACTTGATTCCCTGAGACCATGCTCATTCCTGTCTTAACATGCATAAAGTTCAATGGACTACATGGGAATTTTGTCCCGTAATTAAATGAGGATGACTGAATTTCTTTTGTACCCATCCATGAGGTTGTGCTTAATCTGAATTAATTAAATCAATGCAATAGTACATTATAAAACAATTACAGCCAACAGAATTCAATGATCAAATTCAAGACAAACCACATTTGGTGTCTAATCTCATAGGAACTTATGTGAGAGCCAGAATTATTTTGTGAATTATAATTAAATATTACATACACTTTTGTTTAACTTTATCAACAAACATGAATACATCATGCTTAATAGGTCTGTAGTTAAAGTTCAAACATCATGAAATGTGGATTTGTATAATGAAAAATTCTAAATGAAACCTGTCCAGAATGTTTGTTTTTTTTGATTAATGAAAAGTTATTATTAATATTTTTAATGATTTATTGTTTTATTTACAGTTTTTATTTCAATTTTAGTTAAAGGTTTAGTAATTGTGTTGCGTTTTTAAGGTGTTTTCATATTTTAGTTAACATTTATAGTAATAACAACAAAAAAATGGTTTTAGTTTAACTATAATTAACCCGGTTTAGGATTATAATAAAAATGAATTTAAATATTCATGAATTATGGCAGCATGTGTTGTATTGCTTTATATCAGTTTTAAAATCATTGTACAAAACTAAAACTACCATATTATGTAATAAGACTCATCATTAACAATAATAGAAACAGTAAAGCAATAAATCAAGGTTGGATTACAATAATGAGAATGGAGGAATAAAATCTGATTGTCATTCAAGTAATAGTGCCAAATATCTCAATGGACATAAAACAGACTTCATTTATATAAATATCTTGGACATCCTCTTGACAGGTTTCAGAAGAATGACCAGGACATACGATTACAACCCACTGATTATGATCATAAATGATCAAGGTGTTCAATTCCAACAAGTAATACTAAAGTACAGCATATAAACACACTTCATGATGGTGTTTGGATGATTCCTGCAGAAATAGGCCCAGCATCTGCCTTTACTACAAAACACCCTCACATACTGACATATCCAGTGGTTATTATATTTGTGTAGTGTGGATATCCAGTGGTTATTATATTTGTGTAGTGTGGATATCCAGTGGTTATTATATTTGTGTAGTGTGGATATCCAGTGGTTATTATATTTGTGTAGTGTGGATATCCAGTGGTACTGCAGATGTCAACAGGATAAAACAGGAATCATCTGCCCATCATAATACTCATATTTAATGTTGCGTATATATAAACATCTACTTAAGACATACACATCTAACGAAAAAACACTAGGCTATCGTGATAATACAGGTTGTTATATATATAAAAAAAAGCAAAATATCGTTTAGATGATCAGAATAAGCAAGAAAACGAGACATACACAAGTAAAAAAAACACAATGCAGATGAACGCAACATACCTCGTTCACAATCGATCACAAACAGCTTGTATTGGTCAAATATAGATTTGTGCTCTGTCGTTAAGACACAGTGTGCTTATTTAGCGTTGCATTATCCGTGGCCCTTTCTAGCATTTTCTTCCCTCGTCGTCTCATCTATGGACAGACAGAGGCGTGACTGCACTTCCTGCTTTACACGAGCTAGTTTACATATCGCGCTCCCTATTGGCTAATACAAGCAGTTGCGCCATAGAGCACCGCCTCCTTTTTTATAACAGCGCTTCGAGTTCACGTGCAGCTGCACAAGGGAAGGTTATTGTTTACAGGGCCCCAGACCAGCATTTGAGAGCAATGGCACCAGCGCTTACTAAGTGGCGCCAGAAGAAAAAAGATAATTTAATCATAAAATTACTGTTGTTTTGCATATGTGCAGTTACTAATAATATTGCATGTTTACTTTTCGCGACTTACAAACGAGGACAATGGAAGCAATCAAAATCAGCAAAAGAGTAATGATAGGCAAGTGCTATAACAAGTCTCAGTTTGCTTAAAGCAGTACACGTGGCAAGGTTTCTTTTATTATTATATAATAAATAAAAAGAAAACAGAAAAAGAATAAAGCAAGCTCGAGTTATTTTTAATTTTTTTTAAGAAAAGCAGTTAGTAAATGAATAGAGTGCAAGGCTAAAAGGGACAAGTTATTTTTTTTTTAAGAATAGAATTAGAATAGAGAGTGCTAGAGTTAAATAAAGAGGCTTCTCGGATTGAGCTGGGCCGGTCATTCTTTTATAGTATTATACAAAACTGACAGACAACTTCAGTGATTATAAAAGAAATGCTCTTGCTGTGTGATTCAGTCACAAATTAAAGGTGCTGTATGTAGACAGTCCAAATTCAAAATATTGGAGAGGGTTTTTTTCACCCGGCCCTTCTCCTCAGACTTGTCGCACATGCAGGTTGCCAGATTAACAACATCAACAGGAACAAGCTCACATGACGATGAATGATGTGAAATATGCTGTGTTATCCGCCAACTGGCAACCCGGGGGTCTGAAATACAATTGGGTAAGTAAACTTGGCAGTGGGCGGGTTTCACAAACCAAAACATATACAGATATTCCGGGCCGGAATGCACATTTTCAAAGGAGAATAACTGACTGTAGCATTGTTTTTCAGATAAACAAGTATGTTAACTTAGCATGTTTCTTAAATATCTGCAAACATGTTATGG
The DNA here is from genome assembly GCF_936440315.1 of Barbus barbus. NCBI lineage: Eukaryota > Metazoa > Chordata > Actinopteri > Cypriniformes > Cyprinidae > Barbus > Barbus barbus. Next base: position 11,127,876 of record NC_136730.1, read on the forward strand.
TATTTTTATGCTTTAGTGGAGTCAAAAACTTACATACAGCACCTTTAAAGTTTGGTGTTTTGTAACTTTTCTTCATAAATAAAGAAAAAATGCAAAACTTTGACAAAATTTGATTTCTTGATGATTTGATATTTTATAATAGTGATTTTATAATTTCAAAATATAAAGCAAAAAGTAGAAATTAATAACTAATAAGCAAATAAGTGCTCCTCTGCTGCCATTTACTGGTTATAATGGTAATTTGATGTATTTTTTAATCTTACATAAGTGTTTGCATTCAAATTAACATTAAAATTGGATCATTTTTAAGAGCGTTACAGTGATACAGTGAAATAGTTGTGTAGAATACTTGAAAGTCATTGAAAAGAGTTTGAATTTCTCTCTCAAAAGGTTGTACAAACCCGACATCAGCATTGGTTCCCGACTATTAAACCTGTTCTGAGCTCAGAACGCTTTGCTTGCGCTTTGCTTGCTTGCTCAATTATTGGTCCGAGCTGATAAACTGTCCGTGCTGTGCAACGAGTAGCTTTTGTTTATTGCCATTTGATGTTTCTCATATGCAACAGGAATGGCAGCGCTTAGGAGTTGGGCAATGCGGTGTTCCCACCCAGTAGCGTGTTTACCCACCACGCGATTTCTTTATTTGCAGCATTTCCTAACGATACCTCTGACAAATCAGTGGCTAAATCATTAAATAAACTCGGACTAAGACCGTAATCCGCCATTTGAATATACCTGACCTAAATCTAGGGATGTATCGATTCACTCAACTCACGATTCGATTCACGATTTCGATTTCACGATTCAATTTTCTCACAATTTTTTTTTAACAAAATGAGACAGAAGACATTATACAGTAAATGAGAAGGTGTCATTTTATTAGGCTATTGCTGCACGTTTCTTTGTGAAATTGAAATATAACAAAACTAAATAGAATTTTAAAACAAACCCCAAATCAAATAAGCAAGTTACACAAATAAAATAAATCTCCTCATATAAACAAACTAAGACTTTGTCTGTGCTCTTTCCATTTAAAATGAGAGGCAACCACTGAATTTTTTTTATCACGATCCAAACAAAGATGCAGCATACATGCAGCATGAGCAGTTTTTAATCTAAATTAGACTGTATAATTTCGAAATTTGAAGCATAAACAGAATAGGCTGACTTTAGTTTTGTGAAACTATACTACATAAAACATCTGAACAAAACAGCAGACGAGATAAATGAGAATCAAATTCACTTTCTGCCATCAGCAGGCGCTTAAGAACAGCAATGATGTAGTGTTTCCTGGTTTACCGCTGTAAACAAAGCAGAGCTGCATTCATATAAACTCCTACTCCAACTGTATCGCAAATTGTTTGGCATCTCAACCGATTTGAATCGTCACAAATTTGAATCGATTTTCAACCTGCTCACGGTTAATTGTTACATCCCTACCTAAAGCATAATATCATAAAAGTATAGTGCAAGATTAATGTTCCTTTTTACATTATCTGCATTGGTTTAGACTTGCAATGCGCATGACAACTCGCCGACTTCCATCCAATGCTTTGCTCTCTTTTTTCCCTTTTTTTCTCGGCCATGACGATGGCAGCCACAACAGTGATGACCACCGTGAAGGTGATAACCGGGGGGCTGTTCCAAAAAAGACGCTAAGAAAAGCGGGGATTAAAGTCCAAAACCTGACTTGAACTAACCTAACAAATCAATCGGGACTAAAGCGGTTCCATAAAGCACAATTCAAGTTCACGCAATCTGACTAATGCTATCCAGGTTCAGTGAGTCAGGATAATGTGACGTACACGCTTATTCTGAAGCAGCCCTTAATGTCGATCATGGATCAAATCGATCCACCATAGCAAACAGTGAATATTTGTGCTGTTTAACGCATTTGAAACATTGTGTTTTCCTCAGTGCATAACTGATACGTCACAGGTATATTTTTTACATCTGTAAATGTCAGAAAGCCATGCAAATATATCCATTTAGCTGTCAGGAGTGGGCGAGGCTTATGCGAGAGAACGAGCGCTGCGGCGCGCATGCGCGCTACACAGACAGAGCAGAATAGAGTACTAGCGCAAGAATTCTGAATAAAATATACATTCTGCTAAAATATTTGTTGTTGGACATTAAATGTGACACATAGAATTTTACTACATATAAGTGTATTTTTATGATAGCAGCAACTGTTAATCACTAGCTCAAATGAGTTAAATATGTGTTCCTCTTATCAGTTAAAATGTACTCTGATTTCTATTATAAATTTAAATTTTTAATTCAGTGATTTTAACTTTTGATTGTGTTTTTATGCTTTAATGCTTTAAAGAGCCATTTTAGATTGTAATGTTTTAATGTTCTAATAACCATAAAAGCTACAGCTGTCATAAATTCAGAGAGAAAGGCTGCATGGCTAGAAACTTCTGATCAACTGCATGCACAAGTAGCAACTATGTTAAAATGTCATTCGCCTACATTTTGGGCACAATACATTAAATACAGTTGGTTGTAGCCTATTTTTTATTTATTGGATTATTTAAGGTGTATTTTCTGTATACTTTTATTTTTGGACCGATAATAAATTAAACTGACTGTATGTGAGAGAGTCAGTGGTAATATGGATGCGTTCCTATTGGTCAGAGTTAGAGGAGCTCAGCTTAGCCTGACAGTTAGCCTGCTCAGGACCAGGTTAGTTTGCCAGCATAAGTTGCCGGGGTAACTGAGTTTGAACTTTTTTAAGTTTGATTTATGAAACCGAATCTACCAAAAATAAGCCTGACTAACCGAAATAAGCCTGGCTTATACTCTAATCTTGGTTTATGGAACAGCCCCCAGGACAGAAATCATTGCGTAGTTTCTGTCACTTTCGTCCAAATTCACACAGGTGAGGTTGTCGTAGTCATCCAGGAAGAGTAGCTTGATGTTACAGATCGCAATTCCACGGGTTTCCTTGGAGCATTATGAGAGTGCTATATCAAGTCAAGTCTGCTTTATTGTCAATTCTTCCACATGTACAGCACATACATACAGAGAATTGAAATTGCGTTACTCTCAGACCCTTGGTGCATACAGTTAACATTAAACACGTTCAGATACAGATAAATACAGTTTAAACATATGTACATACAACTATACAAATATACAAATGAGGAATTGTAGAAAAAAATAAGAATTAGATCGATAAAGTGGCATAAGGCGCATGGCAGATAGAGTGCAAAACCAGTTAAATAAAAACAACACTGTGTAGATATATTTGTAGTGCAAAAGAGCGTATCAGTCTGAGGACATTGTAGAAAAATAAAAAAAAAGAGAGATAGATAAAGTGCATAAGGCACATGGCAGAATAGATGGAGTGCAAACCAGTTGAATGTACAAAAACAAAACTGTGCAGATTTGTTTTGTTTTGTTTTGTTATGAGTGTAGTGCAAGAAGAGCTTATCAGTCTGTTAAAGTGACAAGTTGAAGTGACTGTTCGGATAGATTTTTGTCAGACTATCCGAAGAGGTAATTTGCAGTCAATGTTGGATGGGTAGTGATCAGCCAATGCTGCACAAGTGACAGGTGCCGGTCACAGTTTGTTGGTTGTGGGGGGGGGGGGGGGGGGGGGGGGGGGGGTCCTATGGGTGTGGAGGGGCTGGGGGGGGGTGTCACAGAGTCAGAGTTCCTAGTGTGTTGCTGTGTTAAATGGGGGTGAAAGAGGGGAGGGGGGGCAAGGACGGGAGGGAGTTCAGCTTCCTGACAGCCTGATGTATGAAGCTGTCCTTCAGTCTGCTGGTCCTCGCCTGGAGACTCCGCAGTCTCCTCCCTGATGGCAGCAGACTGAAGAAGCTGTGTGTCGGGTGGGTGGGATCACCTGCAATGCGGAGGGCTCTGCGGGTGAGACGGGTGTTGTAAATGTCCTGGAGGGAGGGGAGAGAGACACCAACGATCTTCTCAGCTGCTCTCACTATGCGTTGAAGTGACTTGCGGCAGGATGCGTTGCAAGCGCCATACCACACAGTGATGCAGCTAGTTAGGATGCTCTCGATGGTGCCTCTGTAGAAGGTGCCCATGATGGGGGCCGCGGCTTTGGCTCTTCTGAGTTTGCGGAGGAAGTAGAGACGCTGCTGTGCTTTCTTGGCCAGTGCTACAGTGTTGTTAGTCCAGGAGAGGTCCTCTGTGATGTGCACACCCAGGAACTTGGTGCTGCTCACTCTCTCCACAGTCGTACCGTTGATGGTCAGAGGGGCATGCTGAGTGTGTACTCTCCTGAAGTCAACAACAATCTCCTTCGTCTTCTTCACATTCAGAGAGAGATTGTTGTCACTGCACCACCCGGCCAGGCGGCTCACCTCGCTCCTGTAGTTTGTCTCATCTCTGTTGCTAATGAGACCCACCACAGTCGTGTCATCCGCAAACTTAATGAATGTTGGAGTTGTGTGATGGTGTGCAGTCGTGGGTCAGCAGAGTGAAGAGGAGGGGGCTCAGCACACATCCTTGGGGGGCCCCAGTGTTCAGTGTGATGGTGCTGGATGTGTTACTGCCGACCCGTACTGCTTGAGGTCTCCCGGTCAGGAAGTCCAACAGCCAGTTGCACAGAGAGGTATTGAGCCCCAGCTGGGCCAGTTTGTGAGTGAGCTGTTGAGGGATGATTGTGTTGAATGCTGAACTGAAGTCTATGAACAGCATCCTGACATATGAGTCTTTTTTCTCCAGATGTGTGAGGGCTGGGTGGAGGGCAGTGGTGATGGCATCATCGGTCGAGCGGTTGGACCTATATGCAAACTTGAAGGGGTCCAGGGAGGGGGGGAGGACAGACTTGATGTGGTGCAAGACTAGCCGTTCAAAGCACTTCATGAGGATGGGAGTGAGTGCTATTGGACGGTAGTCATTGAAGCAGGATGGAGATGACTTCTTAGGGACTGGAATGATGGTGGTAGCTTTGAAGCATGTGGGGACAACAGCCTGATTTAGTGAGATGTTGAAGATGTCTGTGAAGACCTCAGTGAGTTCCACTGCACGGTCTCTCAGTACACGCCCAGGAATGTTGTCAGGACCCGGAGCTTTGCGTGCATTGATCCTGCTGAGAGACCTCCTCACACTGTCCGGGGACAGCGTCATCACCTGGTCACCGGGAGGAGGTGGAGTCTTCTGTGCAGTGGTGCTGTTTTGTGCCTCAAAGCGAGAAAAGAAGGCATTCAGCTCGTTCAGCAGGGGGATGGTGTTGTCACAGGTCTGTGGTGGGGGCTTGTAATCCGTAATGGTCTGTATCCCCTGCCACAGGCTCCGCGTGTCTCTGCTGTCGCTGAAACGATGGGCTATCCTCCTGGAGTACTGTCTCTTGGCCTCTTTGATGCCGCGGGATAGGTTGGCCCTAGCTGTCTTCAGGCCCTCCTCATCTCCAGCTCTAAAGGCAGCGTTCCGAGCCTTCAGAAGTCTGTAGACCTCCCCTGTCATCCACGGCTTCTGGTTGGCCCGGACAGTGATGGACTTTGTGACTGTTACATCATCAATGCACTTGGAGATATAGGCAGTAACAGTCTCTGAGTACTCTTGGAGGTCTGTAGTATTGTTGTATGTGGCAGCCTGTTTAAACATATTCCAGTCCGTGGTGTTAAAGCAGTCTTGAAGTGCCTCTGACAACCCTTCCGGCCACACTTGAATCTGTTTGTGAACTGGTTTGGTGACTTTAACGAGTGGTCTGTATGCAGGCATTAGCATGACAGTGATGTGGTCTGAGGCTCCGAGGTGGGGGAGGGGGAGGGACTTGTAAGCTCCTCTCTGGGTGGTGTAAAAAAAGTCCAGAGTGTTTTTTCCCCTTGTTGGAAAGTCTATGTGTTGGTGAATTTTTGGGAACACACTCTTTAAGTCTGCGTGGTTGGAATCCCCAGCCAAGATAAGAAAAGCATCTGGATGGGCTGTCTGCTGCTCACTGGTGTGCTGGTACAGATCATTTAGTGCCTCACTACTGTTGTTGTTGCTGGAGCTGGGAGGGATGTATACAGCAACGAGCAGTCTGGCTGTATATTCCCTCGGTAGATAGAATGGCCGGCACTTAATAATCATAAACTCCACCAGGGGTGAGCAGTGTTTGCAGACCACAACAGCCTCGCGACACCATGCATCATTGATGTAAACACAGAGACCACCGCCGCGGATCTTACCTCCATCGACGAGAGCTCTGTCAGCTTGATAGCATGTTAGCTGGTTGAGCTGTATGGCGCAGTCCGGTACGCTGTTAAGCCATGTTTCCGTAAACACAAAAGCACAACAGTCTCTTACAGTCCTCTGAGTAGAGCGGAGTAGTCGGATGTAGTCCAGTTTATTGTCCAAAGAGCGTACGTTCGCCAGTACGATGGTGGGGATAGCTGGCTTGTGTGGGTTGACCGCTAGCCTAGCTCGGATACCTCCACGCTTACCCCTCTTCTGCTTCCTCTCACGCCGCTTGTAGCGCCTCCGCTGTGGGCGAGATGCAGTAGTGGGGGTCGGTGATGGAGTAGGCATTCGGAGCAGACCGAGCTCTTCAGCGTGCGCGGAGTTTAACTCTAAAAATGTGGTTCTGCCGACATCGAGCAGAAACTCACGACTGTATGCGCGCTTAAAGACAGGTAGACGAGACGAAGATGTGCAAAAACATTGCGACTTACAAGACAAAAAACACGAAAACACCGATTTGTCGGGAGAGAGAGAAGCCGCTGCGACTGCGCGCGCCGCCATCTTAGGATTGTATATGTGTTAAAGACTCAGGAAGGTCTTGAACTGAATTGTGGAGAGGTTGTTGTTGGTAGGGTCCAGTAAAGCAAGACTGGTCAATGGCAATAGCATGCCAATGTCCAAGTAGTTTATCTGGTTGTGATGTAAATTGGTTTCATAGCATGGAGAATGTGACAAAAAAAAAAGTGACCTATCCCTGATGGTTAGCGCAGCACACACACACCGCATCTTACCTTACTCCTCCTCCGTAATCCCCTGCTGAGGCGATGTGGGTGCACACACACGCCATTAGCATACTGGTATCTCACACACGCAAACATATCCACTCCATTTCCATCCCCAACAGTAATACCATTTTTGAGAACCGTTAAATTGTTCGTGTTGAGTTGTAACTGGTGTATGGTACTCATGGCCCAAACATCCTCTTCTTGATGATCTTGATAGCATTATGGCTAAAGGTCACTGCACACTGAGTCCGAAATTTTCACATGTGTTTTTCCGTTTTCCTCATCCTTTCCTATCAAAATGCATGCTACGGATGCGAAAACGCAGAAAATCGAACCTGATCCAAATTTTTTTATGACGGACGAAAGTTTCAAAGGCAGTGTGTAAACGTGATTGACACAACGTGTGGTCGAATTTATTTTTTAACGTCCAAAAATTTCAGACTCTGTGTGCAATGACCTTAAGACTGAGTTTTTTGAGGCTGTCAAAGTGGATGAAACAACTGCTGTCCAATCTGGTCAATCAGTTCTCAGCCAGTGACAGATCTTGTAGGGAACCGAGACCCTATGAAAATCCTTCTCTCAGGAATGAGATTCAGGTCTCTCAGGACCTTGCAGGCACTGTAGGATTTCAGTCGTTCACGGCGTAGTGTGTTACCAATTGTTTTCTTGGTGTCTTGAGATCATTGACAAGATCCTCCCGTGTAGTTCTGGGCTGATTCCTCACCGTTCTCATGATCATTGAAACGCCAAGAGGTGAGATCTTGCATGGAGCCCCAGATCGAGGGAGATTGAGTTATTTTGCATTTCTTCCATTTGCGAATAATCGCACCAACTGTTGTCACCTTCTCACCAAGCTGCTTGGCGATGGTCTTGTAGCCCATTCCAGTCTTGTGTAGGTCTACAATCTTGTCCCTGATATCCTTGGGCAGCTCTTTGGTCTTGGCCATGGTGGAGAGCTTGGAATCTGATTGATTGATTGCTTCTGTGGACAGGTGTTTTTTATACAGGTAACAAACTGAGATTAGGAGTGCTCCCTTTAAGAGAGTGCTCCTAATCTCAGCTCCTTACCGGTATAAAAGACGGAGGCATCGGCGGCCGCGCCCAGTGCCTCGCGCCCGCTTCCGGAGCATCCTGGGCTGATGCACAGCATGCAGGATCCCCCACTGATGTCGGTGCGAGCAGCGTGGTCTGCTCGTGGTCTTTCCAGGGCGGCGGTGCACGCTCACAAGGCTTCCGAGGTGGTGGTACACGCTCACAAGGCTTCCGAGGCGTCGGTGCACGCTCACAAGGCTTCCGAAGCGGAGGTGCACGCTCACAATCCTCCTGAAGGGGCGGTGCACGCTCACAAGGCTTCCGAGGCGGCGGTGCACGCTCACAAGGCTTCCGAGGCAGCGGCGGTGCACGCTCACAACGCTTCCGAGGCAGCGGCGGTGCACGCTCATGATCCTCCCGAGGCAGCGGTACCCACTCACAAGGCTTCCGAAGCGGTGGTGCCCGCTCACGATCCTCCCGAGGCAGCGGTACCCACTCACAAGGCTTCCGAGGCCGTGCCCGCTCACGATCCTCCCGAGGCAGCGGTACCCACTCACAAGGCTTCCGAGGCGGTGCCCGCTCACGATCCTCCCGAGGCAGCGGTACCCACTCACAAGGCTTCCGAAGCGGTGGTGCCCGCTCACGATCCTCCCGAGGCGGCGGTGCCCGCTCACGATCCTCCCGAGGCAGCGGTACCCGCTCACAAGGCTTCCGAAGCGGCGGTGCCCGCTCATGATCCTCCCGAGGCGGCGGTGCCCGTTCACGATCCTCCCGAAGCGGCGGTGCCCGCTCACGATCCTCCCGAAGCGGCGGTGCCCGCTCACAAGGCTTCCGAGGCAGCGGTGCACGCTCACAGGGCTTCCGAGGCAGCGGCAATGTCTGCTCACGATCCTCCTGCTCTGCCTGCCCCGCCTTGGCCTCCTGCTCTGCCGGCACCATCCTGGCACCCGTGTCTGCCTCTGTCTCCAGGCCCTCTTCTGCTACACGGGCCTGGCCCGCCATCCCTCCCCCTGTTCCACCTCCCTCCGGACTTTTGGGGTTTTGGTGGAACGTCTGGAAGCCATTCCTTAACGGAGGGGTCATGTCACGAGTCTTCCCGTCTTCCCGGACTCATCTCCCGTAAATACATACACCTGTCACATCTCACACACCTGTCCCACTCATTACACCCACAGCTGTCCCCAATTGCCACGGACTATTTAGGCTACGTCCACACGAAGACGGGTTTCTCTGTATCCAATCTTTTTTTTGGCTCAAATTCCGTAAACACGGAGTCGTCTCAGGAAATATCTGCGTCCACACGGAATCACTGAAACCGACTGAAAACGATGTAGTACACATGCCAGACCAATATGTGGCGCTGTAATTCTGCCGGTAAAAAATGTATGCGTATACAGAGAAACATCTAAAGGCCCCGTCCACACGAAGACGGGTTTCTCTGTATACGCATAAATTTTTTACCGTATAGGCGTTTCGTCCACACGAAACCGGCGTTTTCGAAGAGTGAAACCGATCATTTTTGAAACCGGGTCCCAGGGTGGATAAATTTGAAAACGCCGTTTTCGTGTTTTCGTGTGGACGGCGAATCCGTATATTTTCTGAAAAGATGACGTCATCAGCCCACGTCTCGCCCCTAATCAGTCACCGCTACGTCACATAACAGCGACAACAACAACAACAATGTCAGACTACGTGCCTGTGTTCGTGCTGCAGAACCTACTGAGCTCATTAGTTTTATTAAAGCAAAAATCTTCTGCTTTGTGTGTTAGTTTATATTCAGCGCGCAAGGTTTACGCACATGGTCCAAGTCTTCTTCTCTGTTTTTTTCTGCATCTCTGTGGCATATACAGAGAAATATATGCGTATACAGAGAAACCCGTCTTCGTGTGGACGGGGCCTTTAGATGTTTCTCTGTATACGCATAGATTTTTTACCGGCAGAATTACAGCGCCACATATTGGTCTGGCATGTGTACTACATTGTTTTCAGTCGGTTTCAGTGATTCCGTGTGGACGCAGATATTTCCTGAGACGACTCCGTGTTTACGGAATTTGAGGCAAAAAAAAAGATTGGATACGGAGAAACCCGTCTTCGTGTGGACGTAGCCTTAGTCTCCCCTCTCCCACCACTCTGCCTGGTTTCATTAGATGTAATTGTTATTTGTGATTTCATGTGTGTGTGTGGTAAAGGTAGTTGTTTTGTTTTTTGTGCCGTGTTGGCCTTTTTGTTTCTATTAAATACCCTCACCTGCATTTGGACCCAGACCCCGTCTTTTTCGCGGCACTTCTTCACCGTGCCATGACAGAAAGAGAGAGAGAGAGAGCTATAGGCTATGCGTTATGTCATATCGCCAGCCTAAACAAAACGTACATAGTTTTTGTCAGTGTTTATTTAAAAACATCCAGTTATGAAGAATATAAGATGGTCAATATTTAATTGATGAGTTGTCAATTTTACTGCAAAATTCAACATATTGACATAAAATGATAACTGCACATCCATGTTTCGCTGCCTGGAGTCCATGTGTATATTTGAATTGCAGGGATCAGTTTGCTTCTCTTTTCTGTGGCTTTCGAAACAAAAAACACACACACACACAAAAGTAAACAAGAATGATCTAAGACTCCTGAATAGTGGGAATATTCCTAATATAGAGGCAATCAATAATGTTGGTATCGTCACTTCTGGATCACAAGCATCAGTGTCCTTACAGATGGTTGCAAATGGTTTTCACTAGTCTACTAAACAGTTGTTTAGCAGTGAGATTTATATTGATCTTGTTCTGAACAGCTTTAAACGCTGTACAAATTCCATTCCTTTCATGCTGTTGGTTGCAAACTAGCTCCACCTTGTGAAACTGACTAAAATATTTCTCAAGTGCATTGTTATGGAGATTAGAGTCCTTTAATCATATTATTTTGTTTGTTGTTGTTGTTGTTTTACAAAATCTAATAAATATACTTCTCTTGGCTATATATAGATATTATAATATAGCAATATTAGAAGGGACATTTCAGTATAGTGGGAAAAAATGGAAGGGGAACAAAAGAAAGGACGAGGATGTTAAAATAAAAGTACTTGTTTAAATTAAATAATAAAAAATATTGTAGCTCATATATTACAATGCTCAGATACCTTTTGTTTGGATCACAACATTACCAGGAAAATATGAATAATAAAAGGTATTCACTTTCTTCCTGTCACATGAGGCTGTTAACTTCCTACCCCTACTTCAGGGAAGCATGGCGAAGGCAAACCCTTCCAAAGAAAGATCATTTTCATGTTACTAATAATTTTTTTGTTGTTGAGATATATATCTACATAAACATGAAGGTCTCTAGAATCATCAAAACAAAACAAATCTTACAAGAAATCTATAGTTTTTTGTATCCTTGGTCAAAAGTCCAAGCTGCCGGTGGGAAAATGACTTGTAAGTACATATAACATAGATCATGGGGAAATGGGGTATACTGTTGCTAGCATCATGCTACTCATGTTACCTTCTTGTTAAAAACATATTAGCAACATGCTAACAACATGTTAATCATGTTAGTATGTTGTTAGCATCATGCTAATCACCTTAACAGCTTGTTTAAAACATGTTAACATCATGCTAGCAACGTGCTAATCATTCTAATTTTGTTTTAACAATTTTACTTGTGTTAACATGTTGTTAGCATAATGCTAACACAATTAACATGTTGTTAACATGATTAGGGTTACTGTTAGTGCCTATAGTTAGCATTATAGGTAAGGTAGAGTGGGGGGAAAGGCCCCCCCTCCTTAAGGACTGTGTAATTTTTTTTCTATGAAACAAAAGTTTAATGTGTTAAGAAAAGTTATCATAGTTATAGTGACAATTATATACTATAAACAAAGTATGAAAAATGTCCAGAGTTTTGAGAATTTAAAAAAAAAAATTAATTTGTACTAAGTTGTGCCCCGTAGGTAAAATGCGCCCCAGTCTGACAAAGAAATTTGCTTTAAACATGTAGCCTACAGCAAAATCAGAGAACAGGCAGTTTTATCTTAAAATGAAAAAGAATATAATCAATAATTATGACTTATAAAATTATAATAGCCTTTTTGAAACATTTTGTCAGCTGATGCTAACTGGCTAGCTAACTAGCTACCTGATGCTAACTTGAGGTAATTTTTCAATATAAAATCCAAATATTTTTATTCAACCAACAAGTTAGAATACATTTGATGGAAAAATAAAGGATTTGATGTTCAGAACAGAATAACTACAGTAATAACCCATTGCCCCTTGGGGGCGTTTTACCCCACAAACTAAAAAAGTCGTGACGTATTGTCAAGTATGGTGACCCATACTCGAAATTGGTGCTCTGCGTTTAACCCATCCAAGTGCACACACACAGCAGTGAGTAGTGAACAAATCCACACACACACACACCGTGAACACACACCCGGAGCAGTGGGCAGCCATGCTGCAGCGCCCGGGGAGCAGTTGGGGGTTCGGTGTCTTGCTCAAGGGCACCTCAGTCGTGGTATTGAGGGTGGAGAGAGCGCTGGACATTCCCTCCCCCCACCTACAATCCCTGCCGGCCGGGGGCTCGAACTCGCAACCTTTGTTTTACGAGTCCAACTCTCTAACCATTAGGCCACGACTTCCCCCCTATAAGCTAGATGCAGCTTTTTTGTGTTTGCATCGAATGTTCTTTGACTTTTATACATAATATATTTGTTTATGAATAAACATTGGTCTTTTGAAAGCAGTTATTACATTGAGGGGTGCATACAACATATTTGCCCACCTAAAAAATAAAAAACCTGGGGAAAATAAATAAAGAACATGTTCACATATGCATTAAACCATTCCGAAAAATTTGGGCACAAATGGGTTAGCTAAAACAAGTTAAAAAAGAAATGCTGAATAATACTGATAAAATTAATAAAATAAGATTTTCTCCAAAATGTAAGTATTTGTTTAATGTTTAAACAGAAAATTAACACCATGCAAATGGACATTTTTGGTCAACTGTGATGAGGTGTTAAAAGGTTCAAAGCCTTGAAGGAACCACACATAAACTACAACGCTACTGAAGTCCATGCATCAGTGTATTTAACATCAGTTTACTCCATGCAGGATGATGTAAATACATATAAGCCATTTCATTTTACAATCTAATGTGCCTATTATCTTGATAATAGACAAAAGCACTTGGCTCAATACAGGTTAGTGTACTGAGCCAGTACACAGTAAAGGTCAAAGGTCAGTGTTATGCCCTGGTTCGAAAATTTAACCAGTCCTAAAAGGATCAAACTAAAATAATTTCTGTCTTCATTTAGAGCCAATCCTAAAGAGATCAAACTAGATTCTTAAAAATTCTCCTGGATTCCATTTTCACTTCTCAGAATTTCATCTTAAAGGATCATCACTGGATCGTTTCATTTGATCTTTTTAGGATTGGTTTCAAATTATATGGACTACACTCTCAGAAATAAAGGTACAAAAGCTGTCACTGGGGCGGTACCTTTTCAAAAGGTACATGGTCCGTTTTGGTACCTTAAAGGTACATATTAGTTCTTAAAGTGTACATATTTGAACCTAATAGGTACAAAAGTGTTCCTTTTGAAAAGGTACCACCCCAGTGACAGCTTTTGTACCTTTATTTCTGAGAGTGTATAAATCCATCACAATTTTTTGAGCTATAAGGAAAACATTCTCAGTATTGTGATACTCCAGTAACAAGCGTTCTTTATCACTTCACCTCTGCAACAATGAAAGTGACACCTAGTTCATTCACCTCTAGCGGCTCCAAGTGCTTGCTATAAAGAAATAAAACCCACCTCTCCGTCTGCACAAGCAAACATACACACATGTGACAGGTTCTTGACCGACGGATCAGCGACTGTGGCCCTCTCATCAGTATTCTGCTGCACTAACATGACAAGGCTGGAGCAAGGCTATCCAAACATGGAGCAAAAAACAGCCTTACAGAACATAACCATTCATAAACAGTGTCTACAATGACTTTTACTTTGGCTAATTCATTTATTGCCTGTATTTATCTCAAGATATAGTTCATTAATATACTGTATTTCCTGGATGGCCTATTTCAGCACAAGATCTGTACAAAAACTATAAACGTACATATAAATATATATACAATAACTTCAGCTTCACCTAATTATGTAAAGCTGCTAACTCATTCCCTCATCTTCTAAAACCTTCCCGTCTTGAGTTCATAAAAACATCAAACTGCACTGTAAAAAGGAAAGGAATTGCATGAGTGTATCTCCTCCCATTTGAACTTTGGCAACTCTCTGCCGTGGTAAAGCTTTCTCAGCATGTGTAGTCATTCTTTCTGTTCTACACCACGTCTGCCTCTCAAACTGTGCTCTTCAGGTGAGTTGAATTCATACATGTGTGCTTTAATAAGCATCCGTATGGGTCATACAGAAGCTCTGCTGCGATATTAGTATGCCATTGGGTTATTCTTATGATAAGGAATGCTGATAAGAATTATTGTATGGCATCTCTTCATTTTTGGTGCAATAATGCTTATTTTGAAATAACACTATACTGTTACATTGTTATGACTTCTAATTGTGACCCTGGAGCACAAAACCAGTCTTAAGTCGCTGGGGTATATTTTTAGCAATAGCCAAAAATATGGGTCAAAATTATCGATTTTTCTTTTATTCCAAAAATCATTAGGATATTAAATAAAGATCATGTTCCATGAAGATATTTAGTAAATTTCCTACTGTAAATATATCAAAACTTCATTTTTGATTAGTAATATGCATTGCTAAGAACTTCATTTGGACAACTTTAAAGGTGATTTTCTCAGTATTTTGAATTGTTTGCACCCTCAGATTCCAGATTTTCAAATAGTTGTATCTCGGCCAAATATTGTCCGATCCTAACAAACCATACAATCAATGGAAAGCTTATTTATTCAGCTTTCAGATAATATATAAATCTCAGATTCTAAAAGTTGACCCTTATGACTGGTTTTGTGGTCCAGGGTCACAATTGTTTAATACACTGTAAAATATTTCCACCTACTTAAACTTTAACTTCAGTTCAGTTGATGCCTTAAATTTTTAAGTATAATCAAATTGGCTGTACAAGTCATTTCAGCTTAAACCAACGTAATAAAAAAGTCTTAATCTTGTAGAACTTAAAATATGTAACTGAAATTGGATAAATTATTTTGATGAGTAAGAGTAATGGAAAACATATGTTATATATTACATTAAAAACATACATTTTAGTTGCATTAAAAAGTAAATTTTAACCTTAGATGTTAGATTTTGATGTTAATTCCATTGTTGTTGTATATAAACTTTTATATGAATTGTCAACACAGTGTTAAATGCATTACAGACAAAAATAGGAGTAATGCATTACTTTACTTTTTCAAGGGAAAAGTACAGTAATTAATAACGCCTAACACTGATATGGATACAAATGGCAAAAAAAGAAGGTGGTAAAAACAAAAAATTGGAAAGCAAAAAATTTAGTAACATTGAGGTGGGTGGGATTCAACATGATATCTCATTCTCTCCTTAGGAAAGGTTAAAGTATTGCAGCATGGCATCTTTAGTCAAGCTGACGTGTTCAAACATTGCATGTGTGGGGGAGGAATTCTCCGAAATGAAGACACGAGGCTAATGAAACTTGATATGTTATTTTTTTTAAGTGTGTATGGAAGTATTAACACCTCGCACTGTCTCTTGTGTTTAAGCAGACTCTGTGTTACAGGAGCGATGCTGCTGTTTTGGATAGCATTATCTCTCACATGGCCTGGTATAGTACACTCTTAACCTCATAAAATCAACTTCCAATGTGTGAGTGAATCTAATGATAGGAGAATAAATCCTGTCAAGAACATGTCCATGGCTGCGCTTCCCAAAAGCATTATATAAGTACACTCTCAGAAAAACAGAATAATTCTATCAGTGGAACCGTACTCTTTCAAAAGTTACTAAAAGGTACACTAATATGAACCATTTAGGAGTGAATAAGATATAAATACTGCCCTGGTGACAGATTTGTACCCTTTCTTTTTTTTGTCTGAAAGATTTTTTGCCAATGGTTTCTATAATTTAAGCTTAAAATGCTTTTTGGAAATCCAAATTTATAATATGATAACATTATACAGTCAGATTTTTCAAAGTGTGACATTATTTCCATGAAAATTAAGAACAATTTTAAGCACAAAAAATAAAGTACTACAATAAAAATGATTTAATAATGATTACCATTGTGTAAAATGGAAATTAGCACAAAAAAGTCCATAATAATCATTATTAGCAGGGACTTTGTGCTTAACTGTAATGCGTTTAATTTTAATTTAATGAGAATTACCATTGTGAAAAATGGGAATTACTTAAAAAACATAGCTGTCATTAAAATAATGTCACAGTACAATGGTCCTATAAAACAGGCTTAATTTACTTGAAGCTAAATATTATTTCAAATTACTCTAATTTAATATAGAGGTGAAATGTGACTTGAATATGTTTTGTAAGATTCACCCAACTACAGAGCATATAATCTTACAAAAATCAATCAATCAATAAATCACAATGGTTGAATTATAGACCAAATGCAAGACGAAATTCACATTCATTCTCTTTTTGTAATTTGTGCGATGTAATCACAATGTTTCACAGATATCATCTGGCTTTAATTAATGATATTATAAAACTGACTATATAAAGATAAAATGTACCAAATGAATAAAGATAGTTGTAATATGCTAAAAGTAGTTTTTTCCCCCCAAGACACAATCGGCTTTACGATCCACAGCATGAAGGAAGGTCTGTGTCTAGAGGACTCATCTGAAGGAGTTGTTGAGTTAAGGACATGCAGTCTGGACTCAGTCCTGCAGCAGTGGAAGTGGACAGATCACTGGTTCCTAATAAACACAGGCACCCTGAGGTGTCTCTCGGCCGTCCACACTGACCCAGTCCAGACTATCACTTGTGATTCTGGTGAACACATCAAATGGCAGTGCAAAGATCAACAACTCATCAGCCTGCAAAACTCTCTGGCATTAAGCACTGAGAGAGGAAAACTCCAGCTGAACACGGGTGAACAAGACACATGGAAATCTCTGGATGCAGGCGACATCTGCCAGAATAAACTGAGTGAGTAGAGGCCAAAAACAACACATCATTTGAATTATTATTATTCTTTATTTGAATTATGTGTCTGAATTGTCATGTTCATTTTATATTGACTATATTTATTTGATGATTTATTTTACTATTGAAAATAAATGGTTTTCTAATGTTCTATTTGAAAATATATTCAAATCATTCTAAAATGCTTTTTTCTGGTCGATAAACATCTTTGATGAATAGAAACAAAAATCTTTTGTAACATTATTAATGTCTTTACTGTTGATCAAGATAATGCTGAGTAAAAATATTAATTTATAAATATCACTGACCCCAAATCTATCTATCTATCTATCTATCTATCTATCTATCTATCTATCTATCTATCTATCTATCTATCTATCTATCTATCTATCTATCTATCTATCTATCTATCTATCTATCTATCTGTCTGTCTATCTGTCCGTCCGTCTGTCCGTCTGTCTGTCCGTCTGTCCGTCCGTCCATCATCTATCTATCCATCTATCCGTCCGTCCGTCCGTCCATCATCTATCTATCCATCTATCCATCTATCCGTCCGTCCGTCCATCCATCCATCCATCCCTCTCTCTGTCTGTCTGTCTGTCTGTCTGTCTTTCTATCTGTCTGTCTGTCTGTCTGTCTAGCTATCTATCTATCTATCTATCTATCTATCTATCTATCTATCTATCTGAAAAGATACTCCACTGACTTTCTTCACTTCGTCTCTTCATGGTATCAAGCTGGAATATATATCTCATCTTCATTGATTCTCACAGGATCCAGACGAGAAAGTGATTTAGAGGACGATGAGTTTGACTTTGCCGAAGAGCCACCTAAACAAAGAATGACAGAGGCACAGATGAAGTTTTTACAGTGGTATTACCGCACAGAGGACCGTGAGTGTGGCAAACTTGTATTTACTGTGATGTCCTGTTTGTCATGCTTACATAATTTAATTTCACTATAAACAAAATGGCTTGAATGACTTGGATGTTGCTGTGTGATAAAGTATGTACTAGCATCACGCTAATACTCACAAACGGTTCAATGCCGTTCTTTTGTTTAACAGCAACATCATGGAAGTTTGGCATGCTGGCATTTGCTTTTCTGGGTCTTCTGATTGGTGCTATGCTGTTGGTCATGGGCATGATGGCTAATAGGTTAGTGACACACATGAGTAACACAATGGGTAAATACAAAATAACTTCAGTTAAAATAACTTCAGTTACCAAAGGGGAGTTTTATAGTAAAATAATACATAAGTATATACACAAAACAAAGTGGGTTCTTCAACAGATCTTTGCAGCATGTTATGTAGGTTCGGCATAGAACATCGCCAAACATATATATATATATATATATACAATTCTCTGCCATTTTCAGCTAAAATGAGCACTGGAGGCATTGAAACACCACCAAAAACAATGCAAAAATCATCCTTGTATCGTGTTTTCAGGTCAAAACACTTTTACCCTAGTGCATAATTTGTAAACTAAAACATTTTGATGTTTGCATCTCCAACTGCTTTTGTATGGCTTTTCCTATATATGTAGTAAACTTGCTTGGTAGCTCACCTGGTACTTTTAATGCGCAGTGATACACGGTTTGACAGAAGTGCTCAAATCCATTTTTATCTCACTGTCTGTTAAGTTTAAGTGTAAAGCTATTGGTACATTATTTTCAAATGTGATAAAGCTTTAGCCAGTCACCACTCATCAGGAATTTGATTTCCGAACTGCATAAACCGATGTGATGTAGCTAATCCAGGCACAGTCAAAATGATCTGTTTCAGAGAAAACTGAACACACTTTTATCGCCATTCATTAGACATTTCAGTTTGGAACTAAGGCGAAACGTGCAAGAAGATACATAATATTCTTTGCAAAAATGTCACCACCAGCACATATTTTTTATTATAGGTTCTTCAGATGAGTGTGCTGGTTTCTGGTTTATTTATAGCACCAACACACATTTCAGAAGACTAAATACAAAAAACATTAAGCTGTAAACCGTTTTAGTTCTAACTTGAAACTTTGTTTTTTAAAGTGCTACTCCTAGGAAAAATATGTGACCCTGGAGCAAAACATTTTAGACAAATACTACATAGAAAATAACAGCTGCTTAATTTTTGACTTATTTATATACTATACTGTATATGTGTGTGCATGTGTATATATTTATATATATATATATATTATTATTATTTTTTTTTTTTTTGAGATGGTATATTCTTACATAATTTCCATTTCCACTTCCCCTACAGGAACAGGAAGCAAATAGCCAAATACAAAGCAGCCTCAAAAGTCAAAGCGGTGAAACCTGAAATGGATGAACTGCAGGCCATCGTCACTGAAAAGGTCACAGAGGTCAAGGAGGAGAAAACCCATTTCACCCCATCCGAACACATCACTACAAACAACAGCCACAGGGATTGGGAAGAGCCTTCATACGACAGCAAAGCCTCAGAGGGACTGAAGCCAGGAGAAATTGTGGTGACCTGGAAGGATGGGAATGTGTCTACTCTGTATCCTGAACCTGCAGAGGAAGGACAAGGGGAAGAGGACATCCACAAAACAGATGTGGAGACTCTTTCCCAAAACTCCCCCCAAGTAATAGCTTCATCTGAGGCAATTGCATTTTAATTTAGTTGTTTTTTTTTCAATCTTTTACATTTACATTGGCAGCCAAAAGTTATTAATTCATTTTTAAATGTTTTGAAAGAATTGATATAGCAAACTTAAATTAAAATGAATAATTTTAAATGCTGATAATATTACTGTTGTACTATATTTTGATCAAAGAAATGCTCTCTTGGTGAACATTAGAGATTTATTTCAAAAACATAAAAAATCTAAAATTATTCTTTATAATAACTTGTGGCTGCCACATTGGTTTCCCTAGCCCAACATATATGCTTGCTTACAGCCTTGGGTCAACCAACCATTTTTATGATTACATTATATATTTACACATATTAATTACTATTTAAAACTTTTTAAGTGCATCAAAATTGGTCATGAACTAACTTTTTTCTAAACCATACAGTAATAGTGTACTATACAAACATATGGATTAAATCAAATATTTAATCTTCATATTTTTCTCTTTATGCTTCCCATACGAAGCTCTGTAAATTATTCTCTTCTCTCTCACTCACTCAGTGTGATGCAATACAATAAACTTGGTCATTTCAATATTTAATCAATACTAACATTATTTTTTACAGTTTTACAAGAACAAATAAAGATAAAGGTGTTTAGTTTGTCCTGAAACGTTCTTTGGTATTCTGTGCATGATTCGGTTTTGTGTTTTGATGTGTATTAAAAATAAAAAGTGAAAAAAATAAATGCCCGAAATGAATTCTCTGACATTAATATATTAAGTGGAAACTGGTTTTATCACAATAAAATACAAGTATAATTCCGGTGCAAGAAACAGTGAAACAAACAAACAAAAAAATCAACAATTATAACAGAATAATCAGAAATGCTAACAAAGACATTTATTAGCACTCTGATATATTTAGCACACTGTCCATTCTCATAAAGTTACAGCTTTCTCAAGTTTGTGAGAGACGTTGTAATCCTTCAGGTCCTGTTAGTTTTAATGCTAAATGAGCTGATTCCTCCTTGTAGATTCTCTAGAGTATCAGAAGAGGGAGTCCTTGCATCAGAAGATCTTGAAGCCCTTGAGCAGTGTAAGCGTGGGGGCTCTGCGTTTGCTCTGAGCTCTCGAGGATTTAACCGTAACCAGCTTTGCGGTGGCTGGGGTGGGCAGCTCTTTATAGCAGGTGGTGAGCGGAGGGGCGGAGGACAGGCTGATCGCAGACTTGTCTTCGCTGATGAAGAGCGGACGAATACTCCTCTCTGTCTCTCGCCTCACTTCCCGAACAGCTTTGTGAAAGATGTGCTGAACGGACAGGAAGTCCAAGCAGGCCGAAACTTCAAAGAACAGGCAGCCGAACCGCAAGGCCAGAGCTGCACCATCTGCCTCGCTCACCTGTCTAAAAAAGATGTATTATAAAATGTTTAACAAACACATTATGAAAGCATGTTTCATTCACTTTCCTTACCTAAAAAATGCACATCTTTACTAAAATTAAAAATGAATTCTAAAAAATTATATATACTAATAATATATAATAAATAAAAATCCTGGAAAAAAGTATTACAGGTTCTACAAAAATATGAAGCAGCACAACTTTTTTCAACATTGGTAATAAGAAATGTTTCTTGAGCAGCAAATCAACATATTAGAATGATTTCTGAAAGATCATGTGCTCATGAAGACGGCATCACAGGAGTAAATTACATTTTAAAATACATTATAGAAAATAGTTATTTCAGATTGTAATAGTATTTCTCAACATTACTGCTTTTACTGTATTTTTAATGTTCTTCTTTTACTGTATTTATCATAAGAGACTTCTTTTACAAACCTTTAAAAAAGCTTACCGACCCCAAATGTTTGAAGGATAGTGTGCATAGAGTAAATACTAAAAAGTAACCATGTAATAATGGATAAAAACAAAACATAATCCAAATAAAAATTGGATATGATAACTACAGCCTTAAGTAAAATTGCACAGTAAAGAGTTAAAGAAACGCTCTAATAATGTAATAGGAATGGCACAGCAGAAAAAAACGAGATGAGCAGTTAAAGCTTTCATTTAAAGTGCAGCTGACAAAGAAGCACACATAATTCTGCGGTTACATAAATAGATTTGATTGAGTCCAGCTGTATTATGGTCATTTCAAGTATGATACTGCATAAATCATGCACTGTGTTTGCATAATGAAAGGAAAATATAAAGGCGATAAATGTTTATTTCCTGGACCAATCAAATCCTTACTTAAACATTTTAGGGTCATGAAAAACTGAAATCTAAATAACTTGCAGTGGTACTGAGCATAATTGTTGTAATTATAGCCAGTCACAGGTCATACGTTCTTCCAGTTAAACTAACAAAAGGACATTAAGACAAAAATACACTGTTTCCTGCTCAGCTTGGTTAGTGTTTTGACTAACACACACAGGAACTTTGGCTGTTCACACTTAAAGGAATAGTTCACCCAAAAATGAACACAATGTAAATGAGTTTGTTTCTTCATCAGAACAGATTTGGAGAAATTTAGCATTACATCACTTGCTCACCAATGGATCCTCTGCAGTGAATGGGTGCCATCAGAATGAGAGTCCAAACAGCTGATAAAAACATCACAGTAATGCACAGGAAATCCACATGACTCCAGGCAAGTGAAGAACTGCATGTTTACAATAAGCAAATCCATCATTAAGACGTTTTAACTTCAAACTGTTGCTTTCGGCTAAAATATGCGCCCTCTATCTTTAATATTGCTTTCTCCAGAGAAAAAGTTGTCTCATCTGAATCAATAGGAAAATATGCCCAGATCAAGCACCGTTTGTTAGAAAATAATCTAAAACAGTTCTAAAGAAATATATTGATGGATTTCAATGTGAGAGGACAATTGGAGATGGACTTTTTCACTGGAGGAAGCAATATTATGGATTATGGCCAGAGGCGATGGTTCAAAGTTATAACAACTTAATGACAAACATGCAGCTATTCAATTCACACAACATTAATTGATGTACTGGAGTGGTGTGGATTACTTGTGGATTATTGTGATGTTTTTATCAGCTGTTTGGACTCTCATTTTGACGGCACACATTCACTGCAGAGCATCCATTGGTGAGCGAGTGATGTAAAATTTGTTCTGATGAAGAAACAAACTCATCTACATTTTGGATGGCCTGAGGGTGAATAAATTTTCATTTTTTCATGTATGTTATAATAGCAATGTTTACTGAAATGTAATAGAAAGGATGTTTAACTCACCTGTATCGCTCCATGTCCACTTTGTTTCCTAAAAGAATGACAGGAACTTCTGGCTGCAGGCCTTTTGAGTACTTAGTCACAGTCTCCAAGTACTGCTGGCAGGCCTCAAAGCTGTTCCGGTTGTCAATGCTGTAGACAATGATGAAGGCATTGGCCCAGCCTAAGTAGCGCTCACAGTTGACTGGTCCATCCTGATTTAAATAAAGACAGATTTGTTTGCATACTGTAAAGCTGCCAAGGTTATGCAACAAACTTCCATTATGAGAAAGTAAACCATCAACCATTATGTGAATATTATTAAATAAAGAATAAAGAAGAATATTATTAAAAGAGACATACGGACATCATTACCTGATCAGCCGTATCCATCACTTTAACCAGAACTGGCTGCTGATCTACAACTTCTTCTGAAGAGTAGGTATCTTCTGAAAATTAAATATGTAAAAAAAGATACTGCATGTCTTTTTTAAACTAACTGGCATTCACAGAAACATTAAAACTCCAGCTCAAGTTACATGACAGTTGCATAATGTGTTTTGTCTTCAGATGAAGTCTCTCTTTTCATTCCGTTCTTCGCTAATAAAAGACGACATTTCAGTTCCTGACATCCATGTGCATTTAATAATTTATTTTAGGATTATTTTATATAATGATTTCATAAAAGTGACAAAATGTGAAAATGTGATACAACTACAAAGGACGAAACTGAAGAAAGAAATGTATGGTGCATTGGAAAAAGACTTATGACAAAGTTTTAAAGTGGTTTGGCAAAGACGAAGTCAAAAGTCAAACTTGTCATTTTAGCTTTTCATCTTCTGCCAAGGAAAAAACATGAAAATGAGGACTTTTATGTCTCCAAGTAAAAAACCCTTTTAAGTTTTAAAGCCACCCATCTATGGATCTGAGTCGCCCTTAATTGCATCTGTATGAAATTAAGCAGCCCTGAAGTTAAAGCTCCAGTAAGGTAAAAATTATCTGTTTGATTGATATGCTTTATTTTAAGATCAGGACCATAATCACCATAGACACTGAGGAGAAAACGTCTCCTATCTCCAGATGTTCAGTCACTCAATATTGGCTTTTCAATGACCGTTTGTTAAACTTTTACCATCAAACTTCTTTCAATATTTGGTTACATCCTTGGTGACAACAGTAAAGGCTGGGAAACTCACCAAGGTTTGGGTCATATTCACTGATGAAGCGTTTTGTGAGGAATTTCACTGTAAGTGCTGCGGGGGACAGACAAACTTCCTGTAAGTCTAAGTTCGGAAATATTTTCAATTACATAATATAACTACGCATAATTACGCATTGTATCCCAACAGGATAAAGGGAAATATATATTTTTGAAATATTAAAAACAAATCTCATTATGGGGAAAATGTTTCTCTCTTGGTAAACAGACTAATTTCATTAACATTCATTAATAAAATCACTACCATCAACATCAGGCAATGCTTAACAGATACATTAGTTCAGATACAATTGAATATAAATACATATAGGAAAATACAAATTCAAAAAGATTTACAATGCATTCAAGGCACATTTTGTCAGTGTTCCCCACAAAATTAAATGCACTACATACATTAAGAAAATGTCATGACCAAAGCATAATAATTAAACTATGTTTGTTATTATGAACATGGTAGTCATACCTGACTTTCCAGATCCCATAGCTCCCAAAATAACTATGTTACACTCCAAGGGCTCATGCTCAGGAACTGTGACAATGTTGCAAGTTCTTGCTTTCCCAAACATCAGAGACATCCTGAAGACGGGATGAGATAGAGGAATGAAGCAGATCCCAATCAAAAAGCCTATTAGACACAGTGCAAGTGTGCTTTGATCTTCAGAGTTCATACCTGGATGATGCTGATGCCTGATTTCTCGATTTCTGATTTCTTATACTGCAGTATATACGACATGTCCACAACCACAGAAGACTCAGATGCACGGTTGTCCGAGATTGCTAGACTGGTTTCTTATTTTCCAGGGCATTAGAAGCCGCTTGTGTTCAGAGAGGGGAATGAACAGCGAAATGCTGGGATATTCTGGTTTGGTGGGCTGGAGCACATGATGGACTCAGTCTATCCAGTGGATCCGCCTCCCATGAACATTAAAAGAAACTTCAAAGCCCATACTCTACAAGAATTCATTTTAAAAACGTATTTAATAAATCAACCCCCCTCCCTTTACCAATCTGCAAATTATTCATGACTTTTGAGATGATTTCGCTACAGGAAATCACCGGGGGAAACTTTTTGTTGAATAGCATTTAGTTATGTCAAACTTTCAGCAAAAAATGGTCCCAAATGAACGAAAAGTGATCGCTACTGTTCCCATGGTTACAACCATCAAGAGGGCCTCAGTAATTTTTTGGTGGATCAAAAAATTTAATATGTATATGTGTGTGTGTGTATATACATCAATATATGTATATGTATCAATAATGTTTAGCATCACTGATTTTTCCCTGTGGATTTTTAAAAAACCTCTTTGAACAGCAAATAAACATTACCATTGGAAAATTCTGTTATCTATTCTGTTACTAAGCTGTTCCAAATAAGTTTCTTTCTTCTGTTGGACACACACACACAAATATATTTTGATGTTGGTTACCAAACGATCCATGGTTTTTTCCCTGTTTTAGACACCATTTTATCTGCTACTCAGTGGAGTGAATTTGAATTGGTTACGAAACAGACATGCAGAGAAATCACTTTACAATTAAAATCCACTTTTTCTTCCTTTGATATTATTCCATCACGATTTGTGAAATAAATATTTTCTACTATTGGTTCAGACCTAGTGACTATTATTAACAATTTGTCAATTTGTAAGAAGCCCTCACTTGATACTGCAGATTATTCAAACTTTAGACCGATCTCTAATCTCCCCTTTGTATCTAAAATTCTAGAAAAAATAGAATTTATGCAATTGATAAGCTATTTGAGTACTAACTGTATCTCCAATATTTTTCAATCTGGTTTTAAAAGCTTACACAGCACAGAGTCTGCCCTTTTAAAGGGTTTTAATGATCTTCTAACATCTACTGATTCTGGCAATACTATGGCCTTAGTTCTTTTAGATCTCAGATTTGATTTTGTTGACCATGGTATTCTGCTATCACGCTTGGAGCACTGCATTGGTATTAGAGGTACTGTACTTGATTGGTTTCGGTCCTTTTTATCTAATAGAAGATTTTTAGTCAGTATCGGGCAATATTCCTCTTCGGTAGCACATTCTTCATGTGGTGTTCCTCAAGGATCAACTTTGGCGCCGTTATTGTTCTCGCTGTACATGTTACCAATTGGTTCAATCTTTAGGAAATTCAATGTGATAGCTTTACACACCATTTAAGCGCAATGACAAGGCGTCTGCTTTACACCAACTTACAGCCTGTCTCCAAGAATTGAAAGCATGGCTCACCAATAATTTTCTGCATTTGAATGATGATAAAACTCAAATTATTCTGTTTAGGCCTAATGAGAAAACCAATCTGAGCACTGTTGATCTGGGTTCACTCTCCCCGTATTACTCTTCTGAGGTCAAGGATCTGGGATTCATACTGGACAGCGACCTAAGACTTTTAGATTTTTAATGAGTTTAAATGAGTAACTCATATATAAGCCCTATTACGCATTGTAAGACATGGCTTATTTACAGTGGCATTTCTATAACATTTGGGCTTATGCTCTGTAAAAGTCAGAGAAACAGTTATCTAACTCAAAGATTATATATAATTTGGAGTTCCAAGATAACAATTAAACAGTCTACTGTCTGCAATCTAATCAACTATGCTTTGAAGGCATCCCCCACTTCCAATAGGACTATACCAAGTCTTTTCTAAATCTATTTGCATTCAGATTTTATTTTGAGCAGCCACATGTTCACCTGGAATGCTGACCCACAACAAAGACTGACCCTCACAGGCATACCATTGTTACAGATTTAGGCATTTCACCTGTTCATCAAAAGGAGAAGATGAAATTTTCAGCCTGCTTTTAATGCCTGCCAAGAACAAAAGGTAATAAATAACCATGATGACGGCTGCCCTCTACAGCGATGGCTATCTGCCACTGCTTTCCTAGCAGCATAATGCTGCCACACTTTTCACTTCTATGTATAGCCGGTTCTATTCTTGTAGTTGTTAGTAGTAGTACAAACACTGCACACTCTGTCAAATGCATCTGCCTTGCTTTAGGAGACATCATGGATAGTCATTGGTGCTGTTAATGTCTTCAAAGACAGGTTTGACTTTGCAGAAGTAGATGAAAATGACCAGAGGTAACTTGATGGAGACGAACAGCTGTGCTGGCACAGAGATCGACGTGAGGAAGACGCTTTACCAGCCGATGAGTTTCACAAGAACAATAGTGAAAGTGAGATTTGGTGAAAGTGTCTTTACGGTGGACAGAAGCCTCCTGGAGCAGCATTGTGAATACTTTCGTGCCCTTTTCCAATCTGGGATGAAGGAATGCATGGAGGATGAGATTTGTCTTCAGGAGCCGAGTGCTCATGGCTTCCTGGTAGCCCTCCGTGTGATACATGGCGAAAGACCCGTGTTGAGCGCTGACGAAATTGTTGACGCCATCCAATGTGCTGCGTTCCTTCAGATAGAGCTTCTAACTGAGCATCTCATCGATGTTATAAATTCAGACAACTGTCTTCTAATGTATCACACAGCGGCTACTTTTGGGTTATTGAAGCTTTTCAAAAGCTCAGCTTTGTTCATT
This sequence comes from Barbus barbus, assembly GCF_936440315.1. NCBI lineage: Eukaryota > Metazoa > Chordata > Actinopteri > Cypriniformes > Cyprinidae > Barbus > Barbus barbus. Next base: position 11,155,550 of record NC_136730.1, read on the forward strand.
CACGACATGTATGTAGACCTCAAAGAAGATGTGAAGTGCTTGCCAGAGGATTTGATTGAATATGTGGAGTCTCTTGTTCCTAGTACATACATCACCGTCAGCTCTCATTCGCCAACCATCAAGCTATTGCAGGATTTCATGAGGACCGTTTGTTACCTTGATGAGGAGGAGAAAGACTGGAAGGTTCTTACTCACTTGCCTCTCAACGCCAGCACCACCATGGCAGGAGTTACGGTTTTAGACAACAAGCTCTACATTGTTGGAGGAGTCTATGATATTTCCAATAAAGTTGTGGATTCTGGTTTCTGCTATGATGTTTCTACAGACACTTGGAGCACATTTTCCAGCCCTCAGCAACTTCGCTACAACTGTACTTTGGTAGGCCATGTGGGCGACCTTTACATCATTGGCGGAGAGTTTGAGAAGACAGTAATGTCCTCTGTGGAGAAGTACAAAGTCTCTTCGGATACCTGGAGCTTCGTTGCTCATCTTCCAAAACCTGCATCTGCCGTAGCTTGCGCCAAAGCCATGAGAAGACTATTCATCTGCCTTTGGAAACCTAAAGACGCTACTGAGATTTACGAGTATGTCACAAACAAAAATGAATGGGTGTTAATCACGACACTCGTTCGGCATCAAAGTTACGGACATTGCATGGTGGGCCACAGGGACAATCTGTACGTCATGAGGAACGGGCCATCTGATGATTTTTTGAGATGCGTGATGGATTGTTACAATCTGACCTCAGGTCAGTGGACGGCCATGCCCGGGCAGTACGAGAACAGTAAGGGGGCTTTGTTTACCGCGGTAGTGCGAGGTGACTCTGTGTTCACGGTCAACCGCAGAGCGACGGTGGAATACGCCATCGAGGACAATAAATGGAGGACGAAAAAAGAAATGACTGGATTTCCAAGAATCGGCTCCATGTGGACGTTCCTCTTGAGACTGCCAAAGCAAAGCAGAGTGCTTTTACAAAAGAAAGATAATGGAGTCGAGATCTCCTGTGGCCTCAGCTCAAGTGCTTCTGTACATTGCGTTGACTGAGTTTATTAAAAATAGCGGTAAATGCCATGCAACAACGGATTCCTAGAATAGCACCTAATTTGACATTACTTTAGTGCCTCAAAAATTTTAATTGGCAGAAAAAGAGAAAGGTTGCAGGAGGGATTTGCATTTTTTTTTTGGTATTATTACTTCAGAAAAAAAATGGTAAGTGGCTGCTTGCAGACTAAATAAACAGGCACAACAAATTTCATCCTGCTCAAAAGTTGAAAAAAGACGTAAAAGCTCATAACCTTCTTGAAGTAATATTTCAGAGAGTAATTATCCTCACGTAATATTTGCTGTCCCAATTTATGAACATTTTCACTTGCACTGGACATCAAATGAATAATTATTTTAATTCTAATTAATTTACTTTTCAGTAGGCTATTTTTTTTACTATGCACTATACTGTTCAAAAGTCTCAAAGAAAGTCTCTTATGCTCATTAAGACTGAATTTATTGGATGAAAAATACAATAAAAACGTAATATTGTGAAATATTATTACAATTCAAAACAGCTGTTTTCTATTTTAATATATTTTAAAATGTAATGAATTTTCAGCATCATTACTCCAGTCTTCAGTGTCACATGATCCTTCAGAAATCATTCTAATATGCTGATGTTCTGGGCAGGAATGATTTATTATTAATGTTTAATAAAGTTGTGCTGCTTAATATTTTTGTGGAAATTTTTCAGGATTCTTTGATGAATAGAAAGTGCAAAAGAATAACATTTATTTGAAAAAGATAATTGTCACTTTTTAAATGTTACTTTTGATCAATTTAATGCAAAAACTCATACTGACACCAAACTTTTGAGAGGTAGTTTACATATTTGGAAATAAAAAATGGCTATCAGTAATTCTTTACGCAATAGTATATATATTCAACCTTACAAACCTGCATTGTGTAACTAGTGCAAAATTTCAAGCCTCTCTTCCCTTCATCAAATCAGTTCAATCAATTAGTTAACTGCAGTTTATTTGGTGTTAAATTTAAATAACATTTAACTATTCACACAGTGCCAGAACAACACAGACCAGTTGGAGGCAAATGTGAGATGTGATTAATGGAAAACAAACAGGCCCTATAAATCTTCATGACTGTATTACACATGATTGATGGTCATTACAGTATATGTTGCCATGGCCACATAAAACCAAAATATAAAAGCATTTCCTGTTTTTATATCAAACACGCCATCTGTAAAACTTAATCCCTGGTGTACCCATACCAGAAGCGCTGGGGTCAGATAAGGCCGCAAGGAAAGAGCGCAGAACATGGAAAGATTGTGAGAGAAAGTTTAAGATCAGCTGGGAGGAGAAACATGATCATCAGAAATGATACTTTATTCATACAATCATTTATGACCTCATGAACCAGTAAGAGTGTAACAGTGTGGCGACTCGTTAACTGTTCAAACATTCCAATCATATCCAGACATTCCTGCAAGCTTTCGTAACTATTGTAGAAGGTCCACTCATTACATGGGAACCTGAAGACACACTGATAACTAATCATGTTACCACAATGAAAACATTGTGTCCAACCTCTGGCAGCCTAACAACAGAATCTATAGATCTTGGCAGGACTTTGCTATTCGCTCATGATGTCTGGCAGTTGTTTAACACTGAAGGTAACATTTTATAGGAACTTTGCCATATAATAATGTTCACAAAAACCAAAGTAAAACTGACAAAAGAAAGCATGCGTTGACCTCACACAGATTACACAATTGCGAGGTTTTTTCTTAAACGAGAACAATGAGACATGGGTATTATTCTTTAGATATGGGTTTTCTTCCGAATATTTGACTGACATTTCATATTGAATAGTCATTTTATGTTTACAGTGATCATCTGTGCAAATGCATCAACCAAACGCAAATATTTAATAGGTAGGTTACCAATGCCATTGTTGGAGCTCTGCAACAACTGAACCGTGTGTAAGTAAATCATTTATTACATCTGTGATGTCTGACACATAATATTTATATATATTACATCAGGGTTTCCCGAACATCAGGGTGAGTTGATGAAAAGCTAATAATGAATTGAATGCATATAATGAAAAATTGAGGAAAATGAATAGGGCTGCAATCAAAACAAAACTGAAATTACGATAAATGGCTTAGCGCAATTATTAAATAAAAATGAGTTCAATCTCATTTGCATAATTTCATTTTCTAATTTAAATTTGGAAATTAGCATTGAAATTAAAAATTACAAAATGAATTGTAATAAATACAAATATAATTAAAATGGTAACAAAATAATTTCAAGTAATAATCAAATATTCAGTTTATTTTCAAGTGCAATTGTAATATTACAATAATATACTTCTGTCCTAAAATAATAATAATTGTAATATGTAACAAATAGCTTTTTTTAAATCACTGAAATTGTCTATTTTTTCTGTTTGCTTTTATATTTTTGTCAGATTTTTTATTTTTATTATTATTAGTTAAAATAATAATAATATAAAAACAATGGTTTTATTTTTATCATTGAAAATGATAAAAATGTCTCCTGGTTCTTTTTGCCTTGATGTTTTAGCAGTAGCATGAGATATTTTCTTATGAGATGAAATGTTTATCAAATCACAATCGCAATATATGCCAAAATAATTACAATATATTTTTGACCAATATATTGTTTGATTACAAAATAAAAACCCAAATAAAACACAAAATGATGAAATATTTTATTTCCTGCATGGCATTTGACCATTAACTAACATCAGAGCACCAAAAATATGCATGTGTTGTTAAATTATTGAGATATTAACTTAAGGGGTAACTCAAGAAAATATTTTAAGTTAAAGGGTTTCGGTTGACAAAAAACCTTTACATAAATAGAAAACAGTGCAGATTACACTGTCTCACCTTGGGTTTTTGAGTTGTAAGTAAATGGAGGCACCATATAGAAAATGGAAAGATGAATATGATGTTAAAGAGTCCATATATATTTATGGCTTAACAATTATAATACATTTTAAAAACTTTAATAATTGTATGAATTCCAAGAAAAAATTAACATAATACCAATGGTTTACATTTCAATAAATAAAGCAACAAAAGTTTGATTGCTACGGAAAACACTATAAAAGTGTGGTGTCCACTGTCAAATTGTGCTTTTCCCCAAGGCCTCAACATGTCTAGAACGCGCAACAAATAAACACAGTACAGCATATGATAAACAAGCAACAGTAGTGGTGAACAGCACAAACCATGATAATTCACTGCATCATAACATGGATCGGATCAGGCCACACGGGTCATGAGCTCTTCCAGCGCTCGCTCTCTGTGGTTCTCATGCACCAGAAGAACCTCTTTGATGGCATGCTGCTGGAAGCCCATTTCATGAAACTGAGCAAGAAGGTGAAGGAACTCCTCAGCCTAAAATAGAAGAAATAAGGTTACAATATACACTAACATTCAAAGGTTTGTGCTTGGTAAAAATATGATCATCAATACTTTTATTCAGCAAGGATGCACTGAATTGATGAAAAGTGACAAGAACATTTATAATGATGCAAAAAGTTATATTTCAAATAAATGCTGTTCTTTTCGAATTTCTATTTATCAAAGAATTCTAACAACAACAAAAGCCTACTGTTTTCTCAAAAATAATTAGCAAAGAACAAAGAATACATAAGTTTTTAGGGATTTGAAAGTAGAAACAGAAGGGGAAGATCTAATGAAGAGAGAGAGAGACTGTTCCAGAGTCTGGGAGCAGCAACCGAGAAAGCCCGGTCACCTTTAATTTTGTGACAGGAGCGAGGAACAGAAAGAAGAAGTTGACTGGAAGAATGTAAGGATCTTGAGGCATTGTGTGGGACAAGAAGATCACTGATCTACTGAGGGGCAAGACCATGTAAAGCTTTATAAACAAAAAGCAAAATTTTAAAATCAATTCAGGACTCAACCGGTAACCAGCGGAGAGAGGCAAGCACAGGAGTAATGTGCTGACACTTTTTAGTGCCAGTCAAAAGCCTGGCTGCTGCGTCTTGAACCATCTACAGACGATTTACAGTTGAATTAGGCAAACCCAGGTATAAAGAGTCACAATAATCCAACTTTGAGGTAATAAATGCATGAATAACAGTTTCAAGGTCTTTCTTAGAGAGCATCATCTTGATTTTGGCAATAGATCTTAGTTGAAAGAAACTACTTCTCGAAACTCAGATTGGAATAAAAAATGACACCAAGATTTTTTTTCACAGTCGTGAACATTTGAAGATAGAGAATCAAACTGAGTAAATATGTCAGGTGTCATATTTGGTGGGGCAAAGATAACAATTTTGGTTTTGTCGTTGTTTAGCTGTCAGAAGTTCATGTCCATCCAACATTTTAAGTCACACAGGTTCATTAAACAGGCCAGACATGGAGCCATTATTATTTTTGATAGGAAAGTAGAGCTGAGTGTCATCGGCATAAAAATGGTATGATAAATTGTGTCTCTGAATAATATGACCGTGTGGAAGCATATTTAATGCAAACAGAAGAGGACCCAGAATGGAGCCCTGAGGTACACCATAATGTATTGGAGCATGGGAAGAAAAACAATTCCCAACTTTAACAGAAAATGTTCTCCCTTTTACTGTTTTTACTGTATTTTTGATCAAATAAATGCAGCCTTGGTGAGCATAAGAGACTGATTTGTGGTAGCACATTAAAAAAAAGTCATATACATACCTTGGTCTCACAGTTCTGAAACATCTCAAGTGCTTCTTCAACCTGAGCTTCATCATAGCCAAGTTCACATAACCGATCACACGCCACCATATAACTCATGATCTGCGAGAGAACAAACAAACAAACAATCCTTCATACTGTACATGAACACAAACACAATACAACATGGATCACTTTAACTGCAGGAATCTCAGCCCTCTGAGATTCTCGAATGCTTCATGAAAACAAAGCCAGGTCGAGTTCTAATGGACTTTTGGGGAGCACTGGTTTATCCCCTAACACTGTGATTAGATCAACTGATCTGGTTATTGGGCACACTGTTGACGAAACAGCACGTCATCATAGCTGTGGACTTCTGAAAGATCATTAGATGATTGTGAGCTATCATAATTCATGATAAGACTGGATGTCAGGCTCAGAGTGGACTGAAAGCGGATCGGCGTGAAACGTGAGACGTGTGTGGATAAGAGTCACGGAGGAGCGGCTGGTCTGATTAACAAGATGAGCTTTGTTGATTCAAATCTGATCATCCGTCCCAACCAGCTGTCTGATGTCATGCTGAGCGGCTCACTGGGCAACTGAGGATACAGCTGAGTATAAAATAATCAGGCTTCGCTGGCCAGTCAGTCAGTGACTTCACAGACACTTCAACACATCGCTTCAGGGCTTTCAAGGAATCTAATGATCTAGAACAAATTAAAGTAAGCTTTAGACAAAGGAAAACAAATTCCTAATGACTACAATGATTAATTATTAGTAGAAATGCACTCATAAGATGAGAAAAGCGGCATTTATTATTAAATAAATACATATTTTGATAGTTATTATTATTATTTATAAACGAATTAAAGTTAACAACGACAACAACAATTTAATAATTTACATTGCTTTAAAAAATAACATAATAATAATTATTATTATTAATTTAATAAACATATTAGCTACAAACAAGTACTTAATTTATTAAATATTTAATAATTAATTAATAAGACATCATTCTTTCTACCAGCCTCCAAACTACACACATTTTATTATCATTGATATTCTTTTACACCTTTAATATTTTGAATTAGACTTTATTACATTTTCTGTTTTCACTGTACATTTAGTTGTTTTTTTTTTTGTTAGTTTTTTTTTACTTTTGTTGAGTATTTTTGTAAAAAAAAATGTTATGTCACAGATTTGATCTATTTTTTAGTTTATAATTGTATTTATTGGTTTATTTAGTACTTAAAGGGGTCATATGATGCGATTTCAAGTTTTCCTTTCTCTTTGGAGTGTTACAAGCTGTTTGTCCATAGATAAGATCCCTGAAGTTGCAAAGACTGAAGTCTCAAAACCAGAGATATTCTTTATAAAAGTTAAGACTCTGCCACGCCCCCCTAAAACTGCTCATTCAAACACGCCCCCACATCTTGACGTCAAAATGTGGGGAGATTTTCATAACACCGCCCAAATGTATAAGCAATGAAAGAAGGCGTAACTATTATTCTTCTCGCTGTAGTGTCGTTGCTGCCACCGGCGCCATGTCCTGGAGACGCTGTGTTTTACTGTGAAAACGAAACTACTTTGTTTGGGCTTCCAAAAGAGGACACAGCTAGAAATCAGTGCTTAAGTTGTATTTACAGCACTGTTCCAGAACAGTTCAACCCAAATATTAGAGTGTGAGCAGCACATTTTACAGAGGACTATTTCCTGAACTTGGAAGCTACAATGCTGGCTTGCTCAAAGGCTGTTTCTATAAAGTGGGGCAATTCCAACTTTGCAAGGACAATCTGACGCTATTTTTTTGACTATTCAAACGCGAGTTTTGAGCAGTGAAGAGTAGTGCTTGTTGTTTGTCGTTTCTCCGATCACAAATGCAGACATGGTAATGTTTACGCGGCGCGATGCAACGCGTAAAAAGACAGTAGAATTCATTATAATCAGTAATTATGTCCCCACTGGATGCAACAAATGCCTCATTTGTAATGGGTTTTATTGTTTTTTATTGTTTTTGTGAGGTCGCACCGTGAAACGCCATGACAATACGGTGAGGGTGTAACATTTGTCTCACGCTTGAGGTATTCCGCCAATCACAAGGCACTGGATAGCTGGCCAATTAGAGCACGCCTCGCTTCTCAGAACGATGAGCTTTGTGAAAATCGGCGCATTTCAGAAAGGCGGGGCTTAGAGGAGCAACAATAACATACAGTATGTGGAAAATAATGTTTTTTTAACTTTAAACCACATAAACACATTGTGTTTCACCAAATGCACAAAATAATGTTCTTTTTAGCAACATCATATGACCCCTTTAAGTTTATTGTGCACTTTTGAACTTCCAAACGAAGAGAAAAGTTGCAATTATGAAACAATTTTTATATTTCAGTTTTTTTAATATGGTTTTGTTTTTATTTACCTATAATAACCCTGCATGTGATATAGGCAGTCAAAAATGAATCAAGGTATCTTATTAGACTAAGGCCCGGTTTCACAAACGGGGCTTAGCTTAAACCAGGACTAGGCCTTGGTTAAATTAAATATTTAAGCAACTTTTACAAAAATGCTTTAGAAGAAAACAATACAGGTGTGCATCTTGACACTGAACAATGGCACTGACATATTTTGATGTCAGAGCAAGATATTTTCAGTTGAAACAGCTCAAACATGCATTTTAGTCTGGAACTAGCTTAAGCCTTGTCTGTAAAACTGGAGGTTAATGTGATGTGGACGTACAATTATTTTATCAGTATCGCAAATCAAGCCGTCCACATTATATGATTTTACACAAATCAGTCAAGTGCAGAGCATCTTCTAAGTTTTCCTCAGCAGACTTCTCTGGCTGTACTCAGCTCCACTGCCTTCAAATGCTGATTTTCTGATAGTCTTTTTCCCATAAACCATTTTAAATAAACTTCAGTGTAATTTTTTCCACTGTACCCAACAACGTTAATGATATTTGCCAATGAGTATGGCTTCATGACTCGAGTGTTCTCCTGAGGGAAGCTTTGTAATTCCGAGAACTAGATACTAGCTCATTTTGGAAACTTCAGGGGGATCTGGTGTCTATTTTTGGTTTTTTTTGGTTTTTTTTCATCATACACAGAATCAGATAAAAGAGGATGGAACCAGATGTTTTGCTGTGACACAAAGCTGAAACTGAAGCACACAGGGATTGTGAGTGAAATCTCTGCCAATGATTTCTGACATTACTTAAGTTTTCAGGATGAATACAGTATATCTGATAAAGCTAATTAAATAAAACAGCAGGTGCTTTTCAAACAGACCTTCTCCAGTGACCTGGATAGACAAATTCATTCATGGACATATTGTTATGAGACTGAACGTACACTGTAAAAAAACCCCCACAAAAACACCAATTTCATCTTCAAAACTAAAATTCAGTTGCTGCCTTCAAAAAGTAAAATTAGTTTCAACTGACTATACTGAATATGTTACAACTAATATACGTAGCTCATATAAATTATTTTGATGAGTTAAATTAATGTAAAAACATAAGTGACTTGCATATCATAAAATTTTATACAATATACTGAACTTAAAGAAAAAAATATCAGTCTCTATTAAAAGCTGCAGGTATGAGTAACAAGAATATTTGCTTTAATTATTTGAAATAATTTAAGTCATCAAATGAAATAACACAAATGAAAGCACAGTATGACCATTTTTATATATTTTATTTATATAATATGTAATGTTTTTGTTATATAAATTGTTAATAAATATCATATTTAATAAATAATATTAAGAATATTATTTATATCATATTATAGTATTTATTAATATTTTGTATTAGAATTTATTCTTGTTTGTTAGTATCAACATTTTAGTGCTTGGATTTCAATTGATTTTTAGTTAGTTGCCAAGGCAGCATTCCTAATTTTCAGTATTTTAAGTTTAATATTTTTTGATCTGTTATTTATATTTTATTTCAGATTTATTTCAATGAACGATTTATTTCATTTATAATTTCAGTGAAATTAAAAGATTAGTATTGTAAAGCATTTCAAACCTAGTCTAAAGGTTTTTATGATTATGGGAAACATAAATGTGGTCAAGCATTCGTTCATAAACACACAACTGAACTATATTGGTAACCCAGCATACACTTTGATTGACCTTCCCCTGCGATACACCAAGGACGGTGCAGAGAATCTCAGCATTACATCTCGACCCGTGAATAAATCCCATCTCTTATTTCACACTGAATCCCTGTAACAGATCTCCCTCACTGACCTGCTCTGGACTCTGCTGGCCAGTTTTCTGAAGGGCGATGATGGCCGTACGGAGAGGGTAGCCACGCTCGGTCACGGCCGCCAGCAGCTCCCTCTCCTCTGGGCTGAGAGCGGAGAGCAGCTCGACCGAAGAGTCCAGGACAGCGGCGTGGGAATTGAGTGGCCGTGATGGGGCTGGGGGGGAGGATGAACCCTGGGCCTGGAAAAAACAACAACAGTGCCTCATGGTCACAGTACCCTTGAGAGATGAGGGCAGGAAACACAATACTGAGAAAATCTAGAATGATAAACAAACTATTGTTGGTGCAAGGTTTGATTCACACTTAAAAACAACATTTTAAATATGTTCTGAAAACATTTGCATCGATGATTTCGGTTGACACATTTATCTAAAGCGATTTACAGCATATTCAAGATGTTCATTTTTTCAGTATGTGCATTTACTGGGAATCGAACCAATGACCTTGGTGTTATTAATGCCATTATCTACCATCTGAGCTACAGAAAGATAAACTAAAAAGTAAATTACCAAGGTCCATTAACCTTAAAGTTCACCCAAAAATGAAAATTCTGTCATTTAGCCATTGACTTCCAAAGTATTGTTCCATACTATGGAAGTCAATGGCTGCCATCAATTGTTTGGTCACCAACATTCTTCAAAGTATTTTCTTTTTTGCTTAACAGAATAAAGAAACCCATACAACTTGAGGGTGAGTAATTGATGGCAGAATTTTCATGCATAAAAATAAAATGCATATTATTTAGTAAACCTGTCACCAAATAGATGTGAGATAAAAATGAACTTTTTTATAGCAATTTTAGGTAATTTGCCATAGAAATACTATACAGTTTTTAACCTGTTATAGCGCCACCTATTGCCCAATCTCCATAAAAGTTTGCATGCTTCTTCAAAATCACATGTTGCACATATTTACCAAATTTCATTAAGTTTTGAGGTTTTGTTTAGCAATTATAGGGTTTTGGGTACATTTGGTCATGCTCATATTTTAAGTGACCCTGTTATAGCCATTCAAATACTGAAGTTCACAAAGAATTTCAGCACTTGAGTCACAGTGATCCCTGGAAGAAATAGCCAAACATGGAATAAAACAAGATCAAAGGTCATTAAACTTCTGGAAAATGCATTTAATTCTTTTTCCGTTCATGTTTTAAAAAAAACTGTAACCGTAAATGAAAAAACTGCAATGAAAAACTACAAGCCCCCTGCCATATTCTGTGCACTGTGACCGTGTGGCCAAGCAGGACATGATGTCATGAGCATTAATAACGTGTTGGATTAGACTGTCAACAAAGGCGGAACCTTGAATCGTAGCTTTGCTGAGAAAGACATTTCCCGAACACTTCCACTCGCTAATCCAGACGAATTTGTTGCAGCTTGGGAAGATTCCAGGAAAAGACTTAGCACTCGCTATTATTAGCTAGTTCATCTTCTGAGACATTGCAGAAATGTGCACCAAAAAAAAAAAAAAAAAGAGAAGTACTTCGGAGAAGTCATTCATGTCTAATAGCTGAATGAATTGAATGGGATGCTCAGACAGTCATTTCTTGAGGAACAACAAAATACCTAGCAGTCACAGTGAGACATATTAGCACAGGATTTACAATGAATCCTTCTGGAACATGGTGAGAAACGACTAAATGCTTCTGGAAGACCGGCAGGACTATGATGTCTCTTGCTCGAGTGATTAAAATACCTTTCTGGACTTATTGGAGGCTTGTCAGTTAAAGCCATTTATAGTAAGGCCAACGGTTGCCTTCTAAGGACAACTGTTATTGTGAGCTCTGAACTATTAAAAACTTCAGTGAATTGGCAACTGAGAAAAGATACAAAATATTTTGTAAATAGATTAAAGAAATGAGTTGTCTGTATTTATACTCCCAAAGAGTACAAACTGTAATTTCAGTACATCAAGACCTACCCAAACATGTCGAGTAAAGAGGAGTGTCATTTATTGTTACAGAGCTACTAATGATCTGCCATTTGCAGTAAATTTAAACCACACATTTTGGCATCTAATTGAACCATGTGTCTGTTTTTGCGTCATTGCACTTTGTACTTGTAGTGAAATCTATATGCTGAGAAGGATGTGTGCATATATGTGGGTGAAAAATCACAATTCTTTTAGTCCCATTGCTTGAATTCAAAAGAATAGCATTTGAATAGTTTCCACTCTTCCTGGAGATTTAGAAGAAGTTTATTTTGTTTAGCATTAATGGCAGATATTACTGAAACAGGAGACCTGAAAAGTCACACTTGGTCTCTTATGAAAATTCTTCACTTTGCAAAAAGACACAAAATTGAATTCTGTTTTTGTTTTTTTACATGTTTTTGGAGGCTCTGGACCACCTTTAGTTTAAGGTCACATTTACCTTTGCATGAGAAAATTATGTTGAGCGAAATGCAAGCGTCTCAATAGAGTAAGTGCAACTTATGCACATCTGTGAAGTCTACAAGACCACAGCGTGTCCCATTTGTAACTTTAGGTTTCAAAAAGCCTGTTTTTGTAGGCCAAAGCCCATGAACGAGTTAGAATTTTAGCACATCCGGTTCTATTGTCCCAAAATAAATGGGGTTTTTAATAGTTTATTGGTTAAATGCTTGAAATAAAGGTCAGTGGTGAACACAGACTCAAGATATTTTCACATTTTCAACAAAACACGGTAACACTTTATTTTGATAGTCCACTTTAGACATTCTACTAACAGTAAGTAACTTCCCAGCTACATGTCAACTAGAAGTCATTAGAGTATTAGTAGACTGTCTGCTTAATATCTTCTAACACTTTATTTTGATGGGTCCACAACATACAACGTACTGACTATCAGAAACTTTGCAAGTATATGTCAATTAATTCTACTAACCCTAAACCTAACCTAACCTAACAGTCTACTCCGAGAGTTAGTAGACATGTAGTTGCAAATGAATGAGAATTAGTTGTCATGCAGTTGCAAAGTTACTTAGTTAATAGAATATCAAAATAAAGTATAACCAAACACCAGTGATATAAAGTATAACACACCAGTGATATTCTCTTTTTTTTTTTTTAAAGCTTTCACTTGTCTTGAAAAAGGTGGTTCCAAAGGACACTATAGAGGTTGACTGGGACATTAAACATCACGCAGGATAAGAAATGTCATCTACTCACTAGTCCACTTTTACAGTCTCGGTGTGTTTATATTCACACTCTTGCAAACTATTCTAACTCAAACTTTCAGGGAAATGTTATTTTAAAGATTGAAGAGCTTAGTGATGGCAATGTTGAAGTCTTGCGACTGTAGTGTAGTTTGTTTACATACACTTGTTAAATTCTGCCAAGTGTATTTAGGCTTCAAAAAAATTGAAGATTACCTTGATAAACAAAGTGTGCAATGTGTGTAATCAAACTTTATTTGGTCACAAACCTTTTTTTTCTGCAAGAATCCAAAAACTGAAAAATCCTTTTGGGTTTTTGTCAAGAGAACCAGGGTGATGCAAACTTCCAGGTTGGCCAACAAAAATACGCCATCACTCTAGCGCTCTACAATGTACTTTATTTCATAACCAAAGTGTGGACTGCAGGAGTTGAAGATGATGTCTTACCTTTGGGGTGGGATTGTTAATGCATTCAGACTGAAAGTGGTTGTGGGAGATTGTGAGAGATGCATTAGTACGACCAGCAGAGCTCTGACTCCTCTGGAAGTTTCTCTTGGGTGAGTTACGGCTGCAGTGGGAAGACGACGTCCCCTGGCGCTGTGTGGCGAGGCTGCAAGGTGAAGGCAGCTTGAGGAAGTTCGATGATCCACAAGTGTGCATGTCTTTCAATCCTGGCCCCTGTCTTGGCAAACCCAAACCACCCCGTTTGGACTGTGCTTCACCGTCAGCAAGATCTTCTTCTGTAAATTCTTCATCTTCCGAGTCAGAGATGGTGAACTTGACTCGAGCGTTCATCGTGCGGTAGTGGGCCGCATTTAAGCTGCGGCTGCGGGGACGAGGGTTGGGTTCCCAGAAGTCACTGCTCCAGCGGCTGGCTAACCTGCTCTCCTGAGGGCTGCTGAACATCATCCAGTATGGAGGACAGGTCGCCATCAGCTCGCAGGAAGAGTGGGAACTGAGGGTTGGATAGCTGCCCTGGAGACCCATGAGAACCCAGTTCTCCATACTGAAGACATACTGAAACATCAAAACACAATGTCAAACATCATCTGATGACATCTAAACTAATGTTTTTCGTAACTTGCAGTTTACATACCAAGTCTACATCAAAATGAAGCCAACTGGGAGCATGCCAGTCCCATTATGACTACAAAAACACTATCTATTTTTAACGTGCAACCCTATTACTTACATTACAGATATCGCTTTTTTTCCTGCAGACCAGAAAAAATGCTCATGATGGCATTATCCTAGAAATTATATACACAATTTTAAAAGAAAAACATTCTCTTAAGGCTGGAATACAGTACAAGACTTTTGCCCAGATTTTGGCCTCGATTTATAGTCTAGATGAGTCGAAGCTAGTTACCAATGTATGATGTAAACAGTTTCCAAATTTCTTTTTTATTTTTTTGCTCCAGACCATGAATCTCTGTGGTCAAAGGACATCAGACATGTTTGATATTTTGAGCCGATTTTAGGCACATATATTATTATTAATTTTCATGCATCTCCAAACAACAAGATGCACATTTCTGTGTGAGTTTGTTACGTTTGGAATGACTTGAAAATCTGCTGGTGTGTGATCCTCAATCATTTAGTGCATATCATGCCAGTTTTTCTCAGTTACCGTTTCTAAAGTAAGCAAGTGCATGATGCCTAATGTTTTAAAAACTGCAGATTAAAAAAGTTGAGTAGTATTCCAGACATTAGTTGTCTGCACGGGCTTTGGTAACACTATAAAAGCTAAATTAATAACAACACTTCTAGAGTTTACAGTCAAAGCTAAATTAATCAAAGATAACTTTGCATTTCATCAACAGCACTGGTAACTGAATACTTCTGCTTTTGTGTGATTGTGCATCCAAGCCACTAAGTGTCAGTATAAAGTCAAAGACCACTAACATCAACAAAACAATTAAATACATGATTAGGGATAATTCCTAATAATAGCATAAATACTGCACTGACTAGCCCTCATAAAGTAAGATTTGCTTCACGAGTTGCACTAGTAACTTGAACTTCATCTAAATGAATGCTGAGCTACTGCTATGGGAATCCCTTTGAAATACTAACATCTGCCGTTATCAGCATTATGAATCACTGAGCACCACAAAACAGATGTGAAAAAGAGAAGTATTCACACCAGCCAAATATTACACAACAATTTGCATCCCATTCAAGTCCTAAATGCAAAATCAAGTGTGCAATGCTCTAAGGCAGGTACACAATGTTGTTCTTGGACAGACGTGGGACCAAGAATTTAAAGAAACTCAAGCTCAATACACAGCCATAAAAGGTTCACATTAGCTTATTTCGATTACATTGTAATAACTCCTGAGAGCAGTATGTTTTCTTTGCAAATACCTTGACCAGTAACACACAAACCCTTAGGAATTTTAGGCATTTTATGCCAACGGATCTATTACATCAACAATATTCCCTTGATTACTGAGAGCCAAGAACTCTTTTCGCCCTCACTGTTTAGTTTTTGTAATCAGAAATATAATTATACTGTGTTTTTGACATGGTCCTCATGTCTTTCGCACACCTCTGGGCTAAACAAACAGTGTACTAGACAGACTACATGTCAGTGTAATTATAGAGCAATCACAGATGGGAATGGGTTAGAGGTGGCAGGGATACGCTTACACCAATGCATGTTACAAATGTCTTTGTATTTTCCTGTGACCTTGTTAGTGACAGCCTGCACTCAGTCAAAATTATATTAAGGCCGACAGCTGCTGTAATCAGTGGTATTCATGGCAAATTACATTGAGCCTAATGCAGTATATGGTAGTCGCAGATGCTCTCTTGGGAAAGGTCTTTAAGATTTCAGAAACACATTCAGTAATTTAATATTAGTACAGAAATCAAAGTTCCCTTGAGAGGTGTCGCCTCTTGATCTGTGCTGAATATTAATGTGATAGAGGCTGCATGAAGTACACAAACTTTAAAAGTTTCGGGTCAGTAATAGTTGTTATTTGTTAAAGAAATTAATACTTTCATTCAGCAAGGATGCACCAAATTGATGAAAAGTTACAGAAAAGGGAATATATAACTATATATATATAAAATATATAAATGTCAATGAATCATAAAATAATAAATCAATCTAAAAAAAATCTATTTTATATCTTACTCATTTTGTTTCAATATCTTACCCCATAAAACAGCAATGGGATTAAATGGACAGAAAATGCATGCTCCAGATTCAACACGTTGAGCTTCTATCCAAATTCTTTTTATGGCTATATACACATAACTGCACATCAGCAATTGTTAATTTTATATCTGTTTATTTCTCCCAAGAACTCTTAGCAGAAAATCTGAGACAACATTGACACACTCTTCACAAAGATGATAAAATGTATTAAGCTGGTCAAATGTTAGTGGAACATTAACCTAAGGAAATGCACCAGAGTGGAACTGAGAAGAACTGACCTCATACATCCACTAAAATTCACCTTGGCACCAGCTAGTTAAACGTAATTCCCAAAATGGCTCAGGAAAAGAATAGCTGCAATTGTTTGTATTAAAGTGTCCAAATGCATTTTGATGCCAACTGGTCACGTCAGGTCAAAAACATGCATTTTAGAGAGCATCAGACCTCAGTTTCCTGCAGTATCTTCAGGTAGTCAGGCAGAGTGATTTCTGGAGCTGTGAGGAGCTCAACCTCTTCTTTAGCATCCTGAAGAAAGCCAAGAGGGATCTTAAAGGGCACCTCATCCAGACAGGACATTTCACCCTTATCTGAAAACAGAAATGGCAAATAAAGAAACGTCTGACACCAAACCAACCTAATCTGTGCCCCAGATCCCACATTATGGGATATAAAAGTACACCATCTGTCAAACATTTGGAATGTGATTCCTGAAGGATCATGTGACACTAAAGCCTGGAGTAATGATGCTGAAAATTCAGCTTTGTGTCACAGGAATAAATTACATTTTATAATATATTCAAATAGAAAACAAGTATTTTAAATTGTAATAATATTTTGCAATATTACTGATTTTACTGTATTTCTGATCAAATAAAAGCAGCATTGGTGTGCATAAGAGACTTCTTTCAAAAACATTAAAAAACGTCTAAACTTTTGACAGGTAGTGTAATAACACATGACAAAACCCAGATAGTCGCGTGTTTTTCCCAAGTTCTTGCTTCTCAGAAAACACCTACGAGTTCTTCGCTTGGCTGAAACTTCTCTATATTTGTTTACCTGTTACACAATAGTAAGGACACTAGAGGATTAGGGATTAAAGATTACTGAGACTCGACCACCTGACCGTCTCAACGTCACTGCTGTGTGCCATGACACGTGCTTCATCATATGTACTCCTGTCAGAAACCTTACTAGAAGAGAGGATGCATTTTTCTCAAGACTAGTTATAGTTTGTCTGAAAGTAGTTATAGAAATTATCTTCAGAAAACCTGGCCCAGTGTTAATGGAAAGTCAGTGCCCTGCACCAGACGGTCAGATGACACTCTTCACTTTGGACAGATGCTCAGATGCTGCTCCACACCTTTTTCACCAGATGGTTTTAGATTTTCAATCTGAGCTGAGTCTTAACAGCCAGATGCTCGGTAAGCTCTTAAGTTGTTTTCCTTCTTGTGCAAGAAAGAACAATGGAAAATTCAATAAGTTGCAGTATTCTGCCTAAACCTCAGGCAGAAAATATTGCAAGTGAGTGAGATCTATATCAATGCCTCACTGAACATAAGCGTATAATTTACTTTGATGCTAGAGAAAACTTTTAGTCAAAAACCCCTGAAATAAACACGAGTATATTTAAACTAATCAGATATTGGTAACACTTTACATTAAGGTTCCATTTGTTAACATTAGTTTAACTACATCAGTTAACAATGAAACAAATATTGGTAGCACTTTATTTTCCAGTCCTCTTCCTCATGTACATACTATGTGTTTATTATAGTGATTACAATAACTAGGTAATACCCAAGTACTAACTCTGAACCTACCCCTACCCCATGTAGTTATCTTATATTACCAGTACTTTCTTAGGTAGGTAAACTGTAAGTACACTGTAAGCACATGTAAGTGCACATACTGTAAAATAAAGTGCAATAAAGTATTTTAAAAAAGCATTTATTAAGCTAAATTAATGTTAATTTTAGCATTTTATTAATACATTAATAAAATCAGAAGTTGTATCTGTTATTATAATTTAATGGACCTGAGTTAACATGAACTAACAACAAATAGTTGTATTTTTTTATTAATTAACATTAATAAATACAGTAATAAATGCATTGCTTATTGTAAGTTGATGTTAGATAAATCATTCAAATGAACTAATAGGACCTTATTGTAAAGTGTTACCAACATAGTTTGCTTAAATTGACATAACAGAAAATTAAATGGATAAAAATACTGAATTTAATTAAATAATAATTTGTTAATTAGAATATCTCAGAAATCTATTCTTTTTAAATTTGAGATTTTTAAAAACACTGCAATACTGTAATCACATATTGTATTTACTGTAAAAAAATTAATGTAATATCCGCATTAAAAAGGTTAGATTTTAGAAAAATTATATTTGAAATCTTACACATTTCTATAATTACTATAAAACATTTATAAATATATAAAATTCTAAATTACATTTATATTACATACACTGAAATCAAACAGCCTTCATTTAAACGGATGAAATTAATGAAAATCATGACTTAAGACAACAGATGCATTGAACATTATTAAAAAGAAGAACTCCTTTTTAAGTTTATTAAACAAAAAAATAATAATAATTAGTTTAAAGTACATAAGCCACTTCACACATACTCTACTCAGAGCTAGAAGTTAGCGGTGAGTTGTGAAGAATGTTTACTCACCTCCTGGGTTTCCTGCGTGTGGCTGGTCTCAGAGGTGTGATGTGGACAGTGTTACCGTCACTCCTCACAGAGCCGTGTGTTGATTCCTCTGCTCAACTAATCCACTGACACAACACACACTGACACTGGCTGTTTACCTGAGCCGCTCACACCTACAGGAAGTCAACCTGAAACATCCACATTTAGAAAACCAAACCTTTGACAAGTAAATAATTACTTTGTCATGTCAAATATTACACAAACATAATGAATCTGTACATATCTAGACGTGTTATTATTTGTAAATAACACAATCAACCTGATTGTCTTAAGCAGTCCAGAGGAAAACGATGTGATGTAATCAGTCTTCTGGCATTTTCACAGAACAACATGTGATGTGTTTTGAAGGTCTACTAATAGATTGAGCTTCCTTCAAATAAATGTGTGAATCTCTGTCAATAACCTGTACAACATATTTCACCCCAAACCTAAGCCTATACTTTACATCATAGCATTATTTGTATGAAATTTAGGAAGAAGCCCTATTCTCATAACCATAAGGCAAAACAACAACAGTATGCATAGGTGTTCTATATATACAGTGCCCTCCATAAGTATTGGAACAGTAAAGACAAAATTCCTCTGTTGTCTGTGGAGTCAAGACATGCAAATATGATTAAAAGATGAATATGAGACAAAACTACAGAATGTCATATTTTATTATTAGCCGTTTCAACACATACACGCTTTACCAAATAAAAAGAACAGCACTTTTAGAGTTCATCCCACTCATTGATGTGAGCATAAGTATTGGGACAGTTGAACATAAGGCACATATAAAAGATTAAAAGCTATTATTTAGTTGCAGATCTCTTGCGCACAATCCCAGCAGTGAGTCTGTGACCCATAGACATCACCAGACTCTTGGTCTCATCCTTTGAAATACTTTTGTAACATTCTGCTCTGTTTTAGTTGTGTTTTTCCATGTCTTCTGTTGACCCAGTTTCGCTGATTAGTTAATTAGCCCCTCACCTGTTTCTGTTTTCGTATGATTATGACCAGCCTTTATAAGCCTGAGTTCTCCCCAGTTGAGTTTGTCTGCTATTGGTTATGTTAAGCTTTTCGAGTTCAGTATTATTAAAAGCTTATTGTTTTGAGATATTCCTGCCTGCCTGCCTCGTCTTATCTGTCTGCCTGGGGAAACCATAAAAACTTTCCCAGCCTTTAATGCAGCCAATTCCAATTGTTGAGTTTCTGCCTTTACTCTCCTCTTCAGCTGGTGAAATTCATGTTCAATCGGATTTAAATCTGGAGATTGACTTGTTCAATCTAAGACTTTCCATTTCTTTGCCCTTATAAATTCCTTGACTGAACTGGCAGGGTGTTTTGGGTCATTGTCCTGATGCAATATGAAACACTTCCCAATGAATCTGGTGGCATTTTCTCGAATATTGGTAGGCAAGATGGTTTTGTACCCTTCCAAATTCATTCTGCTACTGTCATCATACATTAAGTCATCAGTAAAGTTGAGAGGGCCTGTTCCAGAGACAGCCATGCATGCCCATGCCATGACACCACCTCCACCATGCTTTACAGATGAGACTGTATGCTTGGGATCATTTGCAGTTCCCTTTTTCCTCCACATTTTTGCTTTCCCTTCACTTAGATAAAGGTTCATCTTTGTCTCATCGGTCCGTAAACACAGTTCCAAAATTCTTCTGGCTCACCTTTGTGCTTTTTTGCAAACTCCAATCATGCCTTTCTATTTTTGGTGCTGGTCAGAGGTTTGCATCTTGCTGTGTAGCATCTGTAATTCTGTGTCAAAGTCTCCTGAGGACAGTAGATTGTCAGAGCATCACCCCAGCTTTCTGGAAGTTGTTGGTGATTTTACAGACACGTCTTTTAGGGTTCATTTTCACAGCTTTTATGATTTGTCTGTCATCAACTACTGTTGTTTTCTCAGCCGATCAGGTCGTTGTTGGTTGCTGGTGTCGCTGGTGGTTTCCAAACTCTTGATTTCTCCATGCCCTTTGTTTTTGCTATAGCTCTAATTGACTTCCTCTTTTCTGTTAGCATTAAAATTGCTTGCTTTTCTCTCAAAGTCAGCTCCCTCATCTTCATCCTGGTTTGTGTGTGTCATCATCGATTGCAAGATTCAGAATACAGAAGTAATGGATATAACTGATACGACACATTCCCTGCTTTTAATATCTGAAGAATTAATGCAACAGGACACAGCTGATCACTTAGAAAGACCTGTGAGGCAACTGTTCCAATACTTATGCTCACATCAGATAGGGGGATGAAACTCTAAAAGTGCTGAACTTCTTAGCTGGTAAAACATCTATGTGTTGAATCACCCAATAATAAAATGTGACATTCTGTAGTTTTGTCTCTTCATCTTTTAATCATATTTGCAAATGTCTTGACTCCACAGCCAACAGAGCAATTTTGTCTTTACTGTTCCAATACTTATGGAGGGCACTGTATATGTGTGTGTGTATATATATATATATATATATATATATATATATAGGTAAATGGTATATAGGTATAGGTGTGTGTGTATATACACTCCCCTCCAAAAGTATTGGGACAATGTGGCCAATTCCTTTATTTTTGCTGTAGACTGAAAACATTTGGGTTTGACATCAAAAGATGAATATCAGACAAGAGATTTACATGTCGGCTTTTATTTCCAGGTATTTACATCTGGATCTGACACACAACTTAGAAGATATCACCTTTTGTTTGAACCCACCCATTTTTCATGTGAGCAAAAGTTTTGGAACAGATAGAATTAACAGATTAAAGTGAAAACGACTTAATCTTTAGTTGCAAATCCTTTGCTTTCAATAACTGCATCATGCCTGTGACCCATTGACATCACCAAACTTTTGCATTCTTCTTTTGTGATGCTTTTCCAGGCTTTCAGCGCAGCCTCTTTCAGTTGTTGTTTGTTTTGGGGGGTTACCCCCTTCAGTCTCTTCTTTAGCAGGTAAAAGACATGCTCTACAGGGTTTAAGTCTGGAGATTGACTTGATTGAAGATTGAACTCCTTTGTTGTTTTGGCAATGTGTTTTGGGTCATTATCTTGCTGCATGATGAAGGATCTCCCAATAAGTTTGGTTGCATCTTTCTTTAAATTGGCAGACAAAATGTTTCTGTAGACTTTTGAGTTCATTTTGCTGCTGCCATCATGTGTTACATCATCAATGAATATTAATGAGCCCGTCCCAGAAGAAGCCATGCAAGCCCAAGCCATGACATTACCTCCACTGTGTTTCACAGATGAGCTTGTATGTTTGGGATCATGAGCAGATCCTTTCTTTCTCCAAACTTTAGTCTTTCCTTCACTTTGGTAAAGGTTAATCGGTCTCATCAGTCCATAAAGCTTTGTCCCAGAATTTTTGAGGCTCATCGCTGTACTTTTTGGCAAATTCCAACCTGGCCTTCCTATTCTTGCTAATGAGTGGTTTGCATCTTCTGGTGTAGCCTCTGTACTGGTGATCATGAAGTCTTCTGCGAACAGTAGATTGTGATACCCTCACTCCTGCCCTCTGGAGGTTGTTGCTGATCTCACTTACAGTTATTTTTAGGGTCTTTCCTGACAGCTCTCACAATGTTTCTGTCATCAACTGCAGTTGTTTTCCTTGGTCTACTTGTTCAATGTCTGTTATTTAGTACACAGTGGTTTGTTTCTTCCTCAGGACATTCCAAATGGTTGAAATGGCTATGGCCGATGTGTGTTCAATGGCTGTGATTGATTTTCCTTCTTCTCTCAGCTTCACAATTGCTTGTTTTTCACCCATAGACAGCTCTCTGGTTTTCATGTTGGTTACACCAAAAATACACCTGTTAGCCACATGTTCCAAAACTTTGCTCACATGAAAAATGGGTAGGGTCAAACAAAAGGTGATATCTTCTAAGTTGTGTGTCAGATCCAGATGTATATACTTGGAAATAAAAGCCGGCATGTAAATCTCTTCTCCGATATTTATCTTTTGATGTCAAACCCAAATGTTTTCAGTCTACAGCAAAAAATAAAGGAATTGGCCTCATTGTCCCAATACTTTTGGAGGGGAGTGTATATAGGTATATGGTGCATATATATATATATATATATATATATATATATAAATAAATTACCATTTATACATCTTAGTAGTATTTGTTTTATTGATTTTGAGAAGATATAAATTTAAAAAATAATTAAATGACTAAATATTTTTCTAATTTTAATATTACTATACTAATTTCAGTAGTGTTATTTTCAGTATTGCAATAATAAGAATATAACAACCACCACCACTGGGACAAATGTCAATTACATTAAAAAAAAAAAAAAAATATATATATATATATATATACACAAGCACATTATGGTAATAAGAATTTGTGTAAGATGCACTTAACAATCATAAGAATAATGTCACAATTAAAAAAAATTTAAATGCCCTAAAAAAATTTTTTATAAAAAGTATAATTTCTTTGGTTTCGGGTGAAATGCTTCTGCGAGATTCACCCAAACTTGTATAATTGAATCTGGTCACACATTGTCCTAGCCAAACATGTTTTGCCCAGATGCATTAACAGTTTGTTGGGTCACAAGCGTCATTTCTCCAGGGCCGTGGCCCAGACGTCGTTGGCTGCTTGGTCGGGCAGAACCCAGCCCTGAGGAACCGATGTACCGTCAGGGTGTTCGGCAGAAACCAGGAACTGATCCCACTCTCTCCTGTCAGGGGAAACGCGATATGAACACATTCTTTGAGTTGTGTCACATTTACACATTTAGAGAGTTATTTTTAGAGCTTATTTCTGATCTGAAAATAGACCTTATTTGAATCAGCGCAGGAAGAGAGCGCTCTGCCTGTGTGTAGTAATCAAGGAACGGCTGAAGAGGGTGATCAGGAGGCAATTCAGCTAAACAAAAAGGAATACAGTTTACATGCGTGCAGTTAAACAATTATTAACAATGAAACAGGGGAACAAGTGCCATATAAATACCACTGCACAAATAGATCAACAGTAGGTTTATTCTGTACTATTTCAAGATGTGCTACACTATGTATATATCTGTACACACAGTGAAGCACATACTGAAATAGAAAAATGACTATACTGCCAACTAGTGGTGTCTTTAGGAAAACAAGCCTAATGAATGATAAGGAAACTTGCTTTGGACATATTTTGTTTCATGCATATTTACATTTATAGTGTGCATATAGAAAAAGGGACAAAAAAATTGTTTTCCATTTTATTACATTGGCTATATAGTATATTAACTACACACACACACACACACACACACATATATATATATATATATATAACATATTAACATAACAGCACAACTGTTTTCAAAATTAAAAAATCTAAACAATTTCAACATCAAAATTATTTTCTAGAAGCATATAGAAGCGATATGTTGATACACACACACACACACACACACACACACACACATACATATATATACACACACATAGATAGATAGACACTCAGACAGATAGATACATAGATATGACAGATAGAGATGTACATGTAAAATTACCTCCAAATAGCATCGCATCCACCTCTCGCTTCTTCTGCAACAGTTTCTCTTTTTCTTTCTTCTGTCGTTTCTCGCGGTCTCGTTTGCGCTCCTCCTCCTGCTCTCCCTCCAGCATGACTCTCAGAGCTTTCTCCTCTGTCGCGTACACAGCAGTGCGTTTACAGATCAGACTCCTCAGCCGCTCCAAATGACCCTCAAATCTCTCATCACTCTCCTTTCCTGGAAACATGCCTGGTAAAATTGGAAAAAGGAAAGAAAATTGAACATTATAGATGAAGTAATTAGGCAGCGGCTATTTACACTAAGTGCAAATAGCTATAGATTCTATTTACACTATGTTAAAGTAGCAAGATTTTCTGCTATTTATACTACTTATTGCAAATAGTGGCAATTATCTGCACCTCAGTATTGTAGTACATTATAAAACAGCGTGCAATAATAACGTATTGAGTGCAAATTATAGTTTTAATTCAAATTATTAAATGGATGCCACCTTATAAAGCCCTCCCTACACCTACCCGATACTTTTATTTTCAACTTTGATTATTTCCTTCATTTTTATTGAAAATAAATGCCTTTCAGATGCGATATGAGATTTGAAAGGGGAGAATTTTTTTTTGGCAAAAGGTGGGATTGAAAAGCATGCGCCTTACCATCTACACCACTGAAACTGATATGGGGTTAGCGTTTTTTTTAGTGTTGACTAACCGAATCAAACGTTGGTGGGCGGAGTTAGTGTAAATAGCCTTTGCCAACAAGACGGGCTATTTGCACTTAGTTTAAATAGACACTCCGAAGTAATTAAGCTAAATTATTTTTTGTTGAAATTATTTTTTAAATCCCAGTTTAATATATAGAAAAACTACAAAAAAGCCATTCATAGACTGATTTCTACAAAAGGTGTGAAGAATAATGTTATACAAAAAGTGTCAAGATCAATTTCTTTGGGATATTTTTTACATTAAATCATGCAAACCTAATCATATTTTTATGTTTTACCCTTCCTGGCCGCAGCCTCTTTCCGGAGTTTTCTGAGTTTTTCCAGAGATTTCAGGATGTCCAGCATTCTCTTGGCATCGGCTTGTTTCTTTCTGACCTCTGAGAGAACAGCATCAGCAGCCATCTTCAGCTCTTTCTCCTGAACAACAACAAAACATTTAGATCGGACACTGTTTGACATTTAAATGCATGCTCTCAACTGCATTCGAGAGTATGCACTCTCAAACTACAGTATATACTCTCTCTCTCTAAATATATCTATACCATGAAATATATAACATAATTAGCAATAGATGGTTCTGCATGGTTAACACAGCAGTGATGTCCAATTTGTGAAAAAACTGTTCCTTTGAGTCGGTTCTTTTACAAGAAAAGTTCATTAAGAGACTTTTGTTTGTTAAAATGTTATTAAAATTATAATCTGATTAGAAACCAATATTCACAAAAACATGTCTGATTTTAAAAGTAAAGACTACAGAAACATCCAGAATATTCTTAATAAACTGGCCATTTTTGACAAAAACGGCATCTGTTCAAAGCAAAGCAGGGAGAAATTATTTAAAATTCATAATACATTTAATTTCCTCTTAACTGAAATGTTTTATTAAAAGAAAACTCATTGAAATAAATTATTTGAAATATATTTTATACAATATCTAAATAAAATAGTGCAATATTAATTAAAATTCTAAAATTATTTATATAATATTACAATTTTATAGTATTATATTTATATAGTATTATTATTAAAATAATAATGGTCTAAAAAATAATATTATGAAATTAATTAATGATTGGTATATACATTGTTATAGGACAAATTAAATATATTATATGGATATCTAAATAATACAGTAGAATACTAATTAACATTAACAATTAAAATGATAAAATATATAATAAAACATTTAAATAATATGGTATGTTATTAATATAGTATAATAAATATATATATATATATATATAGAATAACTCCAAAATCATAATAATAGTATAATATTAATTAGTTATAAGCTCCGTAATAGTATATGGAACATGAAATATGATGGGGATATTTGAATAATACAGCACAATATTAATTAACATTATACTGTATTTAGTAATTATAATATATTATCTACATGGTATACTAATTTTAATTATTATTTTTATTTATTCATTATACTATATTATCTACATGATATACTAATTTTAATTATTATTTTTATTTATTCATTATACTATATTATCTACATGGAATACTAATTTTAATTATTATTTTTATTTATTAATTATACTATATTATCTACATGGTATACTAATTTTAATTAGTATTTTTATTTATTAATTATACTATATTATCTACATGGTATACTAATTTTAATTATTATTTTTATTTATTAATTATACTATATTATCTACATGGTATACTAATTTTAATACATACATATACATGTATATATAAAATATCATAATTTAGTATCAAAATAGTATTATAAAACTATATAGTATAATTAATAAATAAAAATTATAATACAGTATATTATTCATAATATTTATAAATGCACTATTTTATGGGACATTATAAGAAATATATGATTAGGTAGTGTAATGGATAACATGAATGAACCATTGGTGGCAAAACGCCTCTATTGGAAGATACTGATATAAGCTGAGTTTTCCTCACTCTGTTCTTCTCCTCCACTTCATGAATGCGTTTCATCTGCCATTTATCAACCTCCGCCTCTCGTTCAGCGCGTCTAGCCTCCCGTTCTTGCTTTTCCTCCCTTTGCTGCATCTTTCTTCTCCTCATCCTTGCTCTCTTCTTGTTAATCAGCAGTAATTTCCTCTTGACGCTGCTGACACAGTCCGGGTCCTTCAGGTCCATCAGGCTCTCCTGGATGCTGCTCTTCAGTTTGTTTGCTTTTGAGAGGCTCTCAATCCAAACATCTTCATTCTCCAAATGATCCTTCAGCATCTGACACACGATATTTAACTCAGACAGCATTTTAACCGTCCCATACAGCTTCTCTCTGAACTGAGAGATGGAGGGTTTGGACTCGGTTTGCTTTGGTTCAGTGGATTTATTTCTTCTTTTAAGCAGGAAACTCTGAAGCCACTGCTCATCTCTCAGTCTCTGCATGGATGCTTCATCAGATGATGTTATTTTTTGCCAGGGTCTGTTCATGGTCTGGTTGTTAAATGGGTTGGAGGTGTAAACCTGAGCTGGATTATCCGGTCTGGTGTTGGACTGATACGATGGAGGTGCTGGATTTGGAAACTGTTGCTGATTTGGTGGGAATTGTCCCCTGAAATTATGCTCAGGAGGAGTCCACTGGTTCTGGGGCCAAGCGAGAGGCGGTTTCTCGCTGTGCTGATGAGGTTCAAAGCTCCCTGGAGGTGGTCTGCTCGGGTCGAAGAGTGGAAACGGGGGCCAGTGGTGCTGTAGCGCCGGTGGTGGATGCCGATACACGCTCCAGGCTTGTCCCGCTGCAGGAGGAGGTGGAGGCGGCACCGGTCCATCTAAACCCGCGGGAGGCGGAGGAGCGCCCATATAACTGAACTGCTCAGGGTTATCCATTATTTCACCCTGAAATCATCTGCAATCCGGCGCTGTTGTGAGGTACATTCAGAAAACAGCCTATAAACAGAAGTTATGAAGGAAGGACTTCCGGGACGTCTTCAAAATAAAATCCCCTTCAAATTAAGAGTCAGATGTTCCTACTAAAGATGGACCCAACTAACTGTCCAAAATATATATTAAATTCTATATGAAATATATATATACTTTTAATTAGAAATTATGCATTAAATTTATTAAAAGCGAGAGTATATACTCTTAGACTTTTATGTTCTTGCAAAATATTTTTTATTTAAAAACTGCTGTTTATTTATCAAAGAATCATGTACGGTTTCCACAAAAATATTAAACAGTGCATTGATATTAATAAAAAAAAAAAAAAAGAGACATGTGACACTGAAAACTGGAGTCATGATGTTGAAAATTTAGCTTTGCCATCAGGGGACTAAATTACATTTTAAAATATATTCGAATAGAGGACAAGTTATTTTAAATTGTAATATTTTTTCACAATATTACCCTTTACTGGATTTTTATTAAAGAATGCAGCCTTGGAGATCATTAGAGACAATAAAAATACAATATTTATAAATATATTAATAAAATATAAAAGAAAAGCTTCTGTTCTTCTCTACTACACACACACCTATTGAATGAAACATTTGTTAGTGTCTTCAATATTCATTATATATTTATGCATTATTTTGCCAATAACTTCCCTCTATTTTTCTGCTCTGTAAATAAGGAAATTAAGGAAACATTTGGTATTTAAAACAGTTTAACTTCAAATTACAACTTTGGCATCATTTACTCACCTTCATGTTATAACTTTCTTCCATGGAACACAAAAAGAGACATGAGACAGAACGAAAGCATCCATCATCACTCACTTTCATTACTTCTTTGCATGCTGTCAAAGTGAATGATGACTAAAGCTGTCATCTGCTTTTGTGTTCAATGGAGGAAAGTCATAGAGGTTTGAAACAGCCTGATCTTTCTCTAATTGTCATTGCAGTGTTCCTTAAAATACAACAGAAGACCTGCATTGCTCAGTGAGAATATTTAGTTTATTCCTACATATATGCTTTGACTTGAAGTGTGAGGATCAAAAACATACATGGTTTGTAGTCTCTCTATACAAAAAAGTAACCCATTTGCACTTAATCAGAGTATATTCTGTAACAATGCAATTAAAAAAAAAAATCTTATTTCTGTGAAGCGACTGAAAATGAATTACATTGGGAATTCAGCAGCGATCACTTACTGATGCACAACTTTCTCAACAGAAATCATGACAGCACATTAATACGATTCAATACAATTCCAGCTAGTTACTGATTTTCTTGACCCTTATCATAATGTAAATAGCAGTAGACTCAATAGCAGATGCAAATTGAGTGTACTAGCAAAATTGACGTAAAGATCCCATAGCATTGATTGAAGGAAAAAACTAAAACAAGGAAGCTCATTCAGAGACCTAATTAAGTTACGCAGACCTTAATAAAATACATATTCTAATTACTATACACGTGGTTCAGCTACAAAAACTGATTTACCATTGGGCATATTGGGATATTTTATGAAAGTGATCTGATATAGCTTTATAATGAACTCTATTTATATCAATATAACAAGTACATGACCAGTGTGACACAAAAGCGTAATTTTATTCCAAGCAGGGCAAAGAGAGACACAGGGAATCTGAAGTCAAACATACATTGGTACAAGCCCTCTTCACGTTTCTGTTTGGTGTCCAATCAAACGGTTCATAAAAATCACTTACATGATCAAGTTAATAAAAATAAAATAATATTCTCTTTAAGTTTCACATACTGTTAATCTCTTTCCAAGGAAAGTGTCAGGGGAGAATTTGGTTGACTTTAATTTCTCTAAGTGAGAGAAGATTTGGGATATTTTGGGAAGGAATAAGATTTTCCAAAGTGAGTAACAAGTCTGCACAAGCATACAGTGAGAAATGGACCCTTAGGAGAACCAAGGAGGCAAACAATCTGCTAAAGAAAAGTCTTTACTATAAACCGGGTTTGTAGTTTTTAGTTCTTGGCGGCATCAGCCTGTCTTGTCCAGTTTTCCTCTTCGATTCCAGAGTCGTACTCCTCCTCAGAAGAGTCTTTAGCTGCAGCTCTGAGTGGAAAGAACAGCAATACAGTCAATAACACTAATTCAAATGACCACAAAGTGCCATTAATCGAATGAGAGGCAGTACATTGAAAGGGACAGCAATGTGTGCTGGTTTACTTAGAGAACACTTTCTAGGTTATCAGTGTGTACATAATAACAACAGTTTAATATTTTTTTTTATTGAACCCAGAATGAGGAACCATTATTTGTTTGCATTAAAAAAATGATACAGAGCAGATAAATATTTTATTCTTATTTCGAATACTTATTGAATTATAAAGTGTGTGTGTGTGTGTATATATATATATATATATATATATATATATATATATACACACATACACACACACATATACAGTGCCCTCCATAAGTATTGGAACAGTAAAGACAAAATTGCTCTGTTGGCTGTGGAGTCAAGACATTTGCAAATATGATTAAAAGATGAATATGAGACAAAACTACAGAATGTCATATTTTATTATTAGCCGTTTCAACACATACACGCTTTACCAAATAAAAATAACAGCACTTTTAGAGTTCATCCCACTCATTGATGTGAGCATAAGTATTGGGACAGTTGAACATAAGGCAGATATAAAAGATTAAAAGCTATTATTTAGTTGCAGATCCCTTGCGTACAATCACAGCAGTGAGTCTGTGACCCATAGACATCACCAGACTGTTTTGGGACATTGTCCTGATGCAATATGAAGCACTTCCCAATGAATCTGGTGGCATTTTCTTGAATATTGTAGGCAAGATGGTTTTGTACCCTTCCAAATTCATTCTGCTACTGTCATCATACATTAAGTCATCAGTAAAGTTGAGAGGGCCTGTTCCAGAGACAGCCATGCAGGCCCATGCCATGACACCACCTCCACCATGCTTTACAGATGAGGCTGTATGCTTGGGATCATTTGCAGTTCCCTTTTTCCTCCACATTTTTGCTTTCCCATCACTTAGATAAAGGTTCATCTTTGTCTCATCGGTCCATAAACACAGTTCAAAAACTCTTCTGGCTCACCTTTGTGCTTTTTTGCAAACTCTAATCTTGCCTTTCTATTTTTGGTGCTGGTCAGAGGTTTGCATCTTGCTGTGTAGCATCTGTAATTCTGTGTCAAAGTCTCCTGAGGACCGTAGATTGTCAGAGCATCACCCCAGCTTTCTGGAAGTTGTTGGTGATTTTACAGACACGTCTTTTAGGGTTCATTTTCACAGCTTTTATGATTTGTCTGTCATCAACTACTGTTGTTTTCTCAGGCGATCAGGTCGTTGTTGGTTGCTGGTGTCGCTGGTGGTATCTTGATTTCTCCATACCCTTTGTTTTTGCTAGAGCTCTACTTAACTTCCTCTTTTCTTTTAGCATCCAAATTGCTTGCTTTTCTCTCAAAGTCAGCTCCCTCCTCTTCATCCTGGTTTGTGTGTGTCATCATCGAATGCAAGATTCAGAATGCAGAAGTAATGGATATAACTGATACGACACATTCCCTGCTTTTAATATCTGAAGAATTAATGCAACAGGACACAGCTGATCACTTAGAAAGACCCGTGAGGCATCTGTTCCAATACTTATGCTCACATCAGATAGAGGGATGAAACTCTAAAAGTGCTGAACTTCTTAGCTGGTAAAACATCTGTGTTGAATCATCCAATAATAAAATGTGACATTCTGTAGTTTTGTCTCATATTCATCTTTTAATCATATTTGTAAATGTCTCGACTCCACAGCCAACAGAGCAATTTTGTCTTTACTGTTCCAATACTTATGGAGGGCACTGTATAATTTTTTTTTAATTATTTTGATAAAAAGGGTTTAATTGCAACATGCATTACAGTTTAAATAAATCTATAAACAAATAAAAAGATTAAATAAATTCTTCATTCTGCATGACAGACCTACTTATATTTTAAATTTTTAATTAATTAATTATCACTCTCAGCACATTTGTTCAGAAAAATAATAACTTTTAAGGCATAAAAGAGTCCATAGTTCCAAGTGTGTCAAGTGAGACTTTAAGCTTTATTGCAGACACACAAGATGACAAAATAACAAAAGGCAATGTGAGCTCTCACCGTATGTACTGAGGTTGTGCTTTTCCTTCAACAACTTCCTTGTTCACTTCCACGGCTACAATATCTGAATGTGGCACCTCAAACATTGGATCTAGCAGCAGTTTTTCCTGTTGAGAAATGGCGGCTTATGACCTCACAGAGCACACGTCATTATACGAGCATGCCTTTGAGGAAGTGAAAACTTCACAAAACAAACAACAAAACAGCATTCTCTTACCATTATGGATCTAAGGCCACGTGCTCCGGTTTTGCGCTCCAGAGCCAGTCTGGCAATCGCTCTCAGGGCATCAGGTGTCATGTTGAGATCACACTAATACAAAGACATTCAGAAACACTTCATGATTCACTTTTAATTTATGTCGCATTACATTATACTACATTATATATTTACTGAATTAAAAGCATTATAAACCATTGGTTTATTAATCAAATAAAAATTAATATAAATGCAATATTAATTTAAACATCTATGCACCAAGGCAGTGTTGCTATAGTATCACTGATATACAATTATATTTTATTTTCCATTTAAATTTTAAAGTTGTTTAAAACTTTGTTTTTGTAATTTTAGCTTTTTTTTTTTTTATTAAAAAAACAATTTCAAATAAGTTTAAAAAAATTTTAACCTATTTTATTTCCAATACCGAAAATGTTTTTCTTTGTGGTTTTAGTGTAGTTTTTATTTTACTTAACAATAATAACCCTGCACCAAGGAAATACTTATGACTACATAGATTGGCACAGGACTCTTTTTACGGTTTGTATATTAGGCACCAACCTTGTCCATGTTGAAGAGAGCCTGATACTGAGGCACAACAGCATTGCGTGGCTCTGTGAGGATCCGCACCAGTGTCTCCTCATCCAGACTGTGCAGTGGAACCACAACAGGAAGACGGCCCACAAACTCAGGAATCATGCCGAACTCAATGAGGTCTCTGGCCTCCACGTGTTTCAGAAGCCGGTCCTTCTCCTCGATCTCGGCCACCGCGTCCACCTCTCCACCCGTGGTGTTAGCCAAGTCAGCCGCTGCTGCTGCCCGTCGACCTTTCCCCATGTTAGACGGTGTTCCAAACCCAAGGTACTACATATGGAATATGAAGGTAACAGTTAGATTACATAAATATCATTTTCAGTCAATTTTCCAAAACACCTAACTCTTCCTAGACAGTTTTTTTCACCAAAATTAATTAATCGAGAAGATCTTGCATCATTGTGTGAATAAAACCTTGTTGTTATTTGTCAACATTCTGTTATTACTCACCTTCTCATTCTTTCTCCTGCTGATGATACGATCAAGGCCATTAAATGCTCCAGATGCTACAAACAGGATGTTGGTGGTGTCAACTTGGACAGTTTCACCTCTCAGTTTTCTCGTGTTCTTCTCAGGAACATTAACAATAGTGCCTTCCAGTAGCTTCAGTAAACCCTATCAAAAACAATGAAACATGTCAGTCATCACCACAAAATTGTTTTTTTTTTTTTTTTTAATCTTGCAGTAAAGACATCATATTTTTAGGCATGACTCAAATCTGTTTTCTGAAGGCATTGAAATGCTGCATTTTGTTGAGGTTTGTTTCAGCCACAGGATACAAAAACCTAAAAATGGAATTGCAACTTTTTGTCACAATTTGTGACTATTTTTGTCACTTTTGGTTAGGGCTGGACAATAATTCAATATCAATATGTATTGCGATGATTTCACATTTCTTGTTTGTATGAAGGCTAAATACAAATAAAAGGTGAACATTATTTATTTGTGCATTTTGTTTTTTAAATAAAATATATCGTCTTATAGGAGGAGGTTTCGTAGACTTGGCAAAAGTATTTTTCATAAGTTTGTAGGTACAGACATCTGTTGCGACCATTCTTGGCAGTTTTTATGAAGCTTTTTAAAAATAGTTCTTATCGACCGAAATTAAGAAATATATTGTGATATAAATTTTGGCCATATCGTCCAGCCCTACTTTTGGTAGTGAATATGAAAATGGGGAGGAAAATAAATAAATAAATTTTATTTATTTTTTTTATCCTGTGGTGGAAACAAGTTTTTGTAGCATTTTGCAGAAATGAGTCAATCGCAAGTTATTTTTAGTGATTAAAGGAGTACAGAAATACAGAAGTGAGATGAATTATTCCAAGAATAACAAACTGTTTCTGTTAATCGTTAACAGCCATGTGAGCATTCTGGTAATTTAGGGCAAAGTTCAGCTGAATATCAGTGACATATCTGAAGTGTGACCTAGGACATGGAATCTGGTTCATTTGTAATGACCAACCTGCTGCACTCCCTCTCCTCCCACATCCCTTAGCTGATGGATTCCAGGAACGCTACCTATCTTGTCTACTTCGTCCAAAAACACGATACCTGAAACAATTTCAACATCCAAATCAAAGTTTAATTGAACAAGCTCCTGGACTAATGTCACATAAGTTTCCCACAACAGTTACCTTGTTGAGCTTTCTCGATCACATAGTTGGCATCCTGCAGGAGCTTTGCGATGACTGACTCAATGTCCTCTCCCACGTACCCTGCCTGAGTGAGGGTGGTGCAGTCACAGATTGCAAAGGGAACATCCAAGCACTTAGCCAGCGTTTGGGCCAGAAGTGTTTTCCCTGTAGTACAGATTAGTTAGGTTTCTAGTTGTCATATTAGCACACTTTACCCAAAACATAATTTTAAGGCTGCTTTTATTCAATACATTACCATTCAAATTTGCTGCTCAAGAAACAATTCTTATTATCAATGTTAAAAATAGTTCTGCTGTTATATATATTTGTGGAAACGGTGATAAATAGAAAGTTCAAAAGAACAACATTTATTTGAAATAGAAATCTCGTTACCTTCCACGTCTTTACCGTCATTTTTGATGATAATAGTTGCTGAATAAAAGTACTAATTGTTTTTTTTTTTAATCTTACTGACTTTTGAACAATTGTCAAATTGTACACGACACTGAAAGTGTGTTCTGTCTCACCTGAGCCGGTGGGGCCCAACAGCACTACGTTGCTTTTCTCTAGTTTTATGTCAGCGTGTGTGGAGTCCAGCACTTCTCCTCCTCTCTTCTCTGGAGGTGCCTGCTGGTTCAGCTGCTGCTGCATGGAGGCGCCCAGAGCGTTTCCATGAGGACTGATCCCTGCAATCTGCAGCAGCTCTGGACAAATTACATTACAAAAGCAAAAACAAAACAAAACATAAAAAGCAAAAATTATTACTTAGGGCACTCAGAAATGACTTCTGACTTTTAGGGAATCTTCATTATGTATATAATAATTCAGTGCTTTGAAAATCTCATCTTAAGAAACATTTTTATGTCTTACATAATTAGTCCAGTTTACATAAGACCTTTAAAATGAATGTTCCACAGATATAAACTTCTCAGTCATTATGTTAACGTTAAAGCACTTACTGTGGCAGTCTATAAGGCAAGACATTCAAAAACAGTTTGAATCAAAACATTCAAAGCTCAGAATGTTTATTAAACCAACTTTACGATACAAAGATGTATAATATTTAAAATAAATTCGCACAGGCAAAATGAATAGCCAGTTTTCTCAATCAAACTGAGGGATGAGCTGAAATTATTATTTGTTGTAAATGACAGCATACATGATGTCAATTCAGATTAATTAGTGTTAATTAGACATTATTACTGAACGTTTCTTTAGGAGTCAATTCATTAAAAAAAAGCAAATCATTAATTGAAATAAAGCTAAAATCAATTAAAATATAAATAATTGGTAAAAAAACTTGGTAAAACAGTCAAACATGCTGCTTTTGCAAATAACTAACAAAAGCAGTTGAAATACTAATGTTACTAATACTAAATAAAAATAAAGCTAAACAGACATATTTAAAAGCTAATCACACACTTGCATAAAAATATAAAAATTAAACCAAAATTACAATGAAAACTAAAGATATATAAATAAAAGCCAATCATTTAGTTTTATTTCACAAATAAGTATAAATAATCTTAAAAGAACAGATAACTACTAGGAGTGTGACGAGACACTTATCCCACGAGACGAGACGAGACACGAGACTGGGTTCATGAGAACAAGACGAGCTTTTTCGACTTTTTTTTTTTTTTTCTAAATCCTCAATGATTAAATATATAGGAAAAATGCTCTGTTATTCAACTGAAAAACACAAAATGCAAAAAAAAAAAAAAAAAAAACTGTAGGTGCATTTTGAAATCAACCTGTACTTTATGAAATGAAACTTCTATTTTAATGAATCATATGCAGTAATAAACAACATGTAAACTAGAGCTGCACGATTCTGGATAAATTGAGAATCACAATTTTTTTAAATATATTGCAGATCATGATTCTGAAAAAAAAAAAAAATTAATTATATACATGCATATATATATATATATATATATATATATATACACACACACACATGCATATATATATGCATATATATACACACATGCATATATATATATATATACACACATGCATATATATATATATATATATATATATATATATATATATATATATATATATATATATATATATATATATATATGTATGTATATATATATATATATATATATATATATATATATATATATATATATATATATATATATATATATATATAGATATATTAGATAACTAAAGAAAATAACGTAATTTAATAGTGGTTCTGACAAAATGTTCATTGCTGAATGTATAAAAATATACATTCATTTGAACAAAATAAAATAAAAATTCAATGAAGGAGTCAGTGTCTCAGTTAATAAAGACTCGTTTCACTATTGAAATCTCCTGAATGAATGATTCAAGTAGGCCTACTTCTGTTATTTAAATGTCTGTAACACAGAAATGATGTGTGGTTGAAAAGACTGTTTGCGTTGCTCTTTCTGGATCAGCAGCAGCATGAATGCAGATTTGAATGTCTTTAAGATGCTTACGATGTGAAACAGGTGTTAGTGGAGCTGTTGGTATGAGCAGCGCATGTTTTGTCGCCACCCATATCAGTGAAGAACAGCATTCACATCGGAAGCGTGATGATGGCCGACCCTCTGAGTCATTAACATGGGCAACATGCTTCTCTCGATCCACTGACACTCGCGATGTTAAACAGTCGTAATAGACATAGCTGCATCATGGTCATTCAGGATTCACATCGGAAGCGTGATGATGGCCGACCCTCTGAGTCATTAACATGGGCAACATGCTTCTCTCGATCCACTGACACTCGCGATGTTAAACAGTCGTAATAGACATAGCTGCATCATGGTCATTCAGGAATAAGATTGCGTGGGTGTTTGAAGCAAGATCGTAATTTTTTTAATGGTGCAACTCTGATGTAAACACTGCAAAATGTTTTGCGAGGATATTTTCACGTTCTCGCGAGACACATCTGATCTCGCGAGATCTTGTCACATCCCTAATAACTACAGCACTAAAATATGTCCTTTCTTCTTCAGTAAAGACTAGTTGCTGCGTGCACTGTTAACTGGTAAGG
Organism: Barbus barbus; assembly: GCF_936440315.1. Lineage (NCBI taxonomy): Eukaryota > Metazoa > Chordata > Actinopteri > Cypriniformes > Cyprinidae > Barbus > Barbus barbus. Next base: position 11,193,333 of record NC_136730.1, read on the forward strand.
TCAAATTGCTTAGTGTGCACAGCTGCTCTATTCACAGGATCTAAAGGGATTTCCTGCGACAAGAACTTCTGAAAGCTGCATATGACAAAAGCGACACATGAACCAGGAGCTAAATCAGGTCACTAGGGCACTCTCCCTCTCTGCTTATCTGCTCAAACATAACACCATTGTTTCTGATACATGCATTGTCACTTACGTCAATATGCATTAATATAACACTCCAACAATGACAAAGGTTAAAGGAAATGAAGAAAACCAACTACATGTTTTTTGGCATTTGTACAACACCCAACAAAATAAGCAAACTGAAACAACACATTTGTTTAGAAAAATCAATGGTTTAAATGACATATAGACAATAATGCAGATTATGGGTGTTGACATACACTTACTTGTAAACCTGTATTCATCCTCCCGTCGTCTTAGCTCTAGCTCTACAGAAAAAGGAGGACAGTTACGACAAAATCACTACCAATCCTCACAGAACAAGAAACCTCGACCTATTCAGTGAACTCTGCAAAAAAATTGCAGCTGAATTGTACAAATGCCAAATGACGACAGATTTCATGAAATGCTGCTGTTGGATTATATACTAATGGACAGAGAACATCACAATGAAGGTTATATTGGCTTCTAAAATGAGAAGATTAGACGATTCAAAAAGGTACACAATGGAGACCTATCATGAAGGGCTTGTCCTTTATTTCAAACATGACACAACCAAAATAAATAAAAAGCCCATTTAAAGGAAAATTTCACCCAAAAATGAAAAATTACTCACCCTTATGTCATCCAAAAACATTTAGAGAAATTTAGCATTTCATCACTTGTTCACCAATGGATCCTCTGCAGTGAATGGGTGCCGCCAGAATGAGAGTCTAAATGCAAAGTTGCGTGTCTGTAATAAACAAATCTATCCTTAAGTTTTTTCATTTTAAGCCGTTGCTTCTGGCCAAAATGTCCATAATAATGCTTCCAGTCAGTATGAAGTCTTAATTAAGGGTTTGTGTTTCTTACAAGCTTGAATTTGATGGAGTGGAGTTACATTACTTGTGGATTATCGTGATGTTTTTAGTGGTTCATAGTTGATTTGTAATTCGTACGAACCTAGCCCCACGGTTCGGCAGACATGTAACCCGTGGATTAATTGCAAAATGTAATCATAATACAGTGAAAGTTTACCATGCAAGCGATTTTAATCTATATTTAATTTATAAGTGAACACTATGCAACGTTATTGTACACTTAATTATTACATTTCTGTACCTGCATACTACCGACGGCACCCATTCACTGCAGAGGATCCATTGGTGAGCAAATGATGAAATCCTACATTTCTCCAAATGAGTTGAGAGGGTGCGTTAATTTACAGAAAATTTTTATTTTTGTGTGAATTATTCTTTTAAAAGTGGGATATGATATTATTCTCATATTTAGATTTAGGGATTTGAAAAAAAAAAACTACCAAAACTTTGATATGTAAAGGAATAGCACACTTCAATAAACATTTAAAGTGCCCCTATTATGCCTTTTCGAATATTCCCTTTCATGCATGTCATGTAGCAGTATGTGAACATAAACTTTCTGCAAAGTCGTGAAGCCGAAAGTGCACGATATATAAAGTTATTGTCTATCAAAAAAAAAAGTTGACTCGCAATCATCAGTCATCAGGAATTCGAATCTTATTCTGTTATGGCTCTACGTCACAAAGTAACACATTTGCATAATGTCCGCCCATGGGCTGTCATTCGCGCTGTACGAGGTAAACCAATCACAAAGGACTGCGCCATCTGACCAATCACAACAGCGAGGGCTCACGGAAAGGAGGGGTTTAGAAAGACTGATTCTTTGAACTGCTTCGCACGAGTCGTTTAGGAATCATTTAGAAATGAGGTAAAATTAAAGCTACTTTTGAGAAAACTAAACTGTTTTTTGTTTCAGGACACTCATAAAACAATATTAGCAACCTTAAAAATGGCATAATAGGGGCACTTTAAATTTTTTTTAAAGAGCTGAATTCATTTTAATTTTAATCTTCGAAGCACAAAAACCTGTGTTTTACCAAAGAGTCACTTCTCCATTTTCTGCTTTCAACTGATTGAGTGAGACCTGGCTTTCTGAGGACACCAAGTATAATTTGTATCCTGGAATACATTAATTTCCTAATGGCTATGAGTTTCTTCCATAAGAACCGTTTAGTGAAAACCACCTGTTCCTACCTTCTGTGTGTGTTCAACATACATACACACGCTCTGCAGTACAAACCTCGAGGAGTGAGGGAGGCCTGTTTCTCCACCTCCACCTGCTGCTGCCTGGAGCCTGCCGGCATGTTGTTGTAGATGCGTTTATAATGATTGTACACGGCCACCGACAGAACCTTCTTAGCATGATCCTGACCCACAACATACTTATCAAGATAAGTATAGATCTGAGAGAAAACAAAAGCAGAGACATTACACACAAAGGAGGGAACCACCCGCTAACCTTGGGTGTTACACTGCTTTAAAATCTCAAAGTTAAAAGAATATTTACCTTTTTAGGTGGCGGAGGGGGTTTCTGCTGGAAAGCCAACTTGACAGCTTCAGCTGCAGACTCTGGGTCTTTACTCAAACTCTTCTTAGTGTCAGTTTCTGAAAGCACCACAAAAAAGTGGTGGCATTTTTCACATTTCACAAAGCGAGTAGATGCTGCAAAAGAGAAATAACAACTTCCTCAGTGTTGTTTTTTTAAGCACTGCAAGATTAACTGAATTAAAACCATAATCACGACATTGCGTAGTGAGATTATCAAATCACAAAGGCTGCAATTTAATTAAAATATGGGTTACATGTTTTAGATTGAACCACGGCACTCAAGCAGCTCATGATCCAGTGTTTTCAGTGTCTTAAAGTTTACATCAACTCATCTTCTGCATCTGTTCCGAGTTTGGGAATCTTATAATGTTTATTTGGGAATGCAACATGCACAAACCTTATATTAAAATTGTAATTTCAGTTGTACTGTAAAATAAAATTATTAATACATTTTTGAATATAATTGATTTCACAGTGAAATACTACAACAGTAAAAAAAAAAAAAAAACAATTTAAGTGATTTTTTTTTATTTTACAGTACAACTGTGAAATTACAACTCTGCTATAAGAAATCCATGCATATTGCATTCCCTAATATTATTATTATTATTATTACAAACAAGCCCGCAAACTGGAAGATTTGAAAGAGAGCCTTGAAACAATTACATTAAATTAAAATATTAAAGAAAAAATAAAGTTGCAATTTAAATCAATCTCAATCTTTACTTTTAACTAGGCAACTTTTAAACCATGTTACTAATTAAAGTAGCAGCAGTTGAAAAAGCAACTTGTTGTGTATGATTTATTTTTAGCATTGAACAGTTAGTACAGTCTGGCCTACTTAAGCATACACAAGGCCAACAACTCTTTGAAAACAGGGTCAGTATTACAAAAAAATTAATAAATATGATCACCTTTACAATCAGTAAAATATTATATGAAATGAAGTACTCACAAACAAATGTTTCTACATGTGTGCAAGGATCTCCACATTTGGGGCACCTCAGCTGACTTCCTCCTTTGCCGGAATTACTAGAGCTGGATCTTTTTCCACTTCCTTCACCAACTGATTTCTTAAAAGGAAAACAAAGCAAAAAATAAATAAATTTCCAGGGAGAGAATGAATTACACTGGCAAAGTTATTACTTCCTTCTCATACCCTTGTTGTCAGAGAATAAGGAGTGTATGACATGTAACGCTGCATATTTGTCATTTTACCTTTCCACCATCTCCATCTTTCATCCCATCTTTTGAAGCATAATACACAGTCGTCTCGGAGAATGACCTCAAGGGGACACGGCATGCCAGACGAACCTCACGAGTCCCTGGACAGCTCAGTGACAGTAACTGGACTCTGGAGCCAGATATTCCTGTCATAAACACAAACATGAGAGCTTCAGCAGGAAATTCACTCAAAATAACAATAACAATAATGATATGAAGTCATATTAAATTGAAATGCCTCTACAGGACATTGGCAACAAAAATCACACTTAACTGGAGCACAAATCCAAACCATAAGATAAAATAATGTTTCTAATTAGATTACATAAGAGTCTTGACAAATCAAGTTATTTAATTTTCATATTATGAAAAAAGACATTTTACATAATCACCAATGACATACAATAAACAACTAAATAAATTCATTAATGAGTCGTAGGTTATCATTTTAATAAATAATCGTATTATATAAACAATGCGCATGTGTACTGAAGTAGAAGTAGTTGATAAATGTCCATTTTTATTAATATTTTTTCTTTATAAAGCATTTAAAAATACATTGTTCTAAATGAAAGCTGATTTGTAATTTTTTTTTTATAACCGTACTAAATCATTACGGTTTGTTTCTATATTGTTAGCAAACTAGCAGCAGCGCTAGCCAAACTAAGCTGAGAAACAAACATCAATATGACTTTCTTCTTACCTCTATGAGCTGAATTTATGAGTTTTCTTGCTGCTGAAGCACACGTACACGACATGTTTGAGTGTTGTTGTTGTTTTGGAGGAACTGAATCTGTTGAATTTGAGGAGCGCTGGAAGGTTAGCGCTAGCTGAGAGCTAACGCACTCAAAGCCATTCGATACAGGCCCGACAATAATAAATGACTTAACCCCAATCTGCGAATTCAATAATAATCAATTACATTAATATACGAAATATGTTATTTCGGGAGCTGCTGTAGGCAACTGAACTAAACCCACACTGCTGTCTGAGTAAACAACTGATAATACTCTTGAGTCACTGAATCATTCTGACCGAGAATCAGTGAATCAATCTCCAAAGATTCAAAGAATCATTAGGGTCAGTGAATCACTTGCGTCGCTGAATTAATACAGCAGTAGTGAATCAAATGAATCAATAAATCGCAAAAGCCGGTGAATCAATGAACAGGGAAACAAAAAGTCCATCCCCACAACTACAATACAACAACTTATTTCACAACACACCGCAGCAATAAATAGCTGCCCTGAAACTGTACAGAGAAAAGTACAAAGTGATATTACATCATTTGCATGGTTCATTACAGATGAATTACAGAATAAACACCCTGAAAAAAACCCATCTCAGTCTACATAGTACATCTAACTAACTAACTAAATAAATAAATAAAAGACAAACACAATTACTAAAGATGCAAAACAAACATTCAATTTAGGGAAGCATGGACAGACATACCTAATATTTAATAATATATATATATAGCATCTTATTACATACAAAATAGTACTAATACACTGAAACCCAAAAGGAGTTGTGAATATATTAATTCGTTCTTCTCCCCAGTTTCTGAGTCTAAAAGTGAATTGTGACCAAAACTATCATTCATTTCCTTTTTTTGTTCCACAGAAGAAAGTAACATGAGTGTGTGTCTTGTTTGTTTTTTGGGTGAACTATTCCTTTAATAGCGCTCCGTTGCTCTGACCGCGCATGCGCATAATTCGCGGGTGCTGATTGGCCGGTGTCTCTGCGTGTGCCATCGATCGTTTGTTGGCTGCGGAAGCTGCTGTCATGTGATTCAGCGAAAGGCTACAATGTTTTTCAAATCTGTGGATGAAAGTCAATAAAAGGTGATTTATTTCGCAAATAAGCGCGGTAATATTTACTCATCTATCGCTCGAAATAGTCGCCTGATGTACGATGTTGTGAAGCGTAAACAACGCCAGTTTTGTAGCGGCAGATGTGTTGTGTTTTTGAGCATCTAAAACAATCTTAGGTCCGGTTTTCTATTTATTTAAACGATTATTTCAGAGAAACCGTCAATTGTATAATTTGATGTAAGTTAAGCGTTCGCCTGTCGCATTTACTCACGAGATCATTTTGTACTCTAGTCACATGTTTTCTATGGTGAAATTCACGAAAGGGGTGTAAAATAATTGACACGGTGCCTTTTCTTTTCATCTACATTGCAAGCTTTGAGTCAGTTATTCTGTGAATACACATATTTAACCTCATTTTTCATTTGCATTTCAGCAATGGAGGAGATAAGAGTATCTCCTGACTATAACTGGTTCAGAAGCACCGTACCTCTGAAAAGAGTAAGTTCATCTTTCTTTAGGTAACAATTTAGTATAGGGACCAATTTTCACTATTAACTAGTTGCTTATTAGCATGCCTATTATTTACATATTGGCTGTTTATTCTTATATTCTGCAGGACCATATTCTACATCCCTAATCCTGTCTGTCTGTCTGTCTGTCTATCTATCTGTCTGTCTATCTGTCTACCTATCTATCTATATATCTATCTGTCTGTCTGTCCTTCTGTCTATGTATCTGTCTGTCTGTCCTTCTGTCTATGTATCTGTCTGTCTATCTATCTGTCTGTCTGTCTATCTATCTATCTATCTGTCTGTCTGTCTGTCTACCTACCTATCTATCTATCTGTCTGTGTGTCCTTCTGTCTATGTAATTGTCTGTCTGTCTGTCTATGTGTCTGTCTGTCTGTCTATGTAACTGTCTGTCTGTCTACCTATCTATCTATATATCTATCTGTCTGTCTACCTACCTATCTATCTATATATCTATAAGTCCTTCTGTCTGTCTACGTATCTGTCTGTCTGTCTGTCTGTCTGTCTGTCTGTCTGTCTGTCTGTCTATCTACCTGTCTGTCTGTCTGTCTACTTGCCTGTCTGTCTATATATCTGTCTATCTGTCTATCTATCTATCTGTCTGTCTGTGTCTGTCTACCTATCTGTCTGTCTATATATCTATCTGTCTGTCTGTCTGTCTATGTATCTGTCTGTCTGTCTACCTATCTGTATGTCTGTCTGTCTGTCTAACACTGTCTATCTATCTATCTGTCTGTCTGTGTCTGTCTACCTATCTGTCTGTCTATATATCTATCTGTCTGTCTGTCTGTCTGTCTGTTTATGTATGTATCTGTCTGTCTACCTATCTATATATCTATCTGTCTCTCTGTCTGTCTATGTATCTGTCTGTCTGTCTACCTATCTGTATGTCTGTCTGTCTGTCTACCTGTCTGTCTACCTGTCTGTCTGTCTGTCTGTCTGTCTGTCTGTCTGTCTAAGTTTAAATTGTGGTAGAAAACAGAATGCATAATTGTCGTTGTTAATTGTCAATTTTAAAAAGTAGAGTTAAAATGAAATTAAATACATAAATAAATGTAAATTAGAATAATATATGTATATTATGAGGCTGAAGTAGCACATTTGTGAGAGATTTTGCCTGTGCATGTTCTGTAGATAATCGTGGATGATGATGACAGTAAAGTGTGGTCGTTGTATGATGCTGGGCCGAAAAGCATCAGGTGCCCCATCATCTTCCTCCCGCCTGTGAGCGGCACGGCAGAGGTTTTCTTCCAGCAGGTGCTGGCTCTCTCTGGATGGGGCTACCGCATCATCTCCGTATGTTTTCACATCAACTACAGATAGTCCTGCTGGAATAGATATCAGTTAACAATTGAAAGCTTTATTCAGTTGCTTTCTATTTCCAAAATGGCATTTTGCATAACTAACATTGTTTCTCTTCTGATATTTTTGCTTTTTTTCTGGTTTATTCCATGATGTGTAACTTGATATTGGCGTATGTAGCTCCAGTATCCTGTCTATTGGGATCTGCTGGAATTTTGTGATGGATTTAGGAAGCTTTTAGACCACTTACAGCTGGACAAGGTACAGTGTATTGACTGTTTTATTTATAAAAGACGAGAAATGGGTCTCTTTCACAACCTGTTTTTTGTTCTGTCTGTGCAGGTGCATTTGTTTGGTGCCTCTCTGGGTGGATTCCTGGCTCAGAAATTTGCTGAAGTCACACATAAATCTCCCAGAGTTCATTCTCTGATCCTGTGCAACTCATTTAGCGACACATCAATCTTCAACCAGACATGGACAGCAAACAGGTAGAGACTCATACTGGATACTTTTGCAGTGGTAACATCTCCATCAATGTGGATTTGTCTCATGTTGTATAATATTTCTTTTCTAGTTTCTGGTTGATGCCTTCTTTCATGCTCAAAAAGATTTTGCTTGGTAACTTTGCCAAAGGACCTGTGGACCCAAAAATGGCAGATGCAATTGACTTTATGGTTGACAGAGTGAGTATTTCTACTGTACTGATTGTTTACAGTGTTGATGTAATGTCATTTTACAATATTTGACCTACCTCTAGTAAAATGTCACAAAAATGATTACAAATCATACATTCAGAGCATTTATCTAAGTTGGTTTATTGCCTTAAGGACATTTAATATGAACACGAAATGTGTAAATATGCTAACTTTCATTGTACTGAAATAGTTATGTGAAAATTGCACATACATCAAACCACATTTAGTGCTTATTCTGGATTGTAGTTAGTTATAGATCTCATACTGATGTGTGAAGGTAATTTGTCTCACTCTTTGCTCATTTATCTCTGTTTGTTTGTGCTTCAGCTGGAAAGTCTGAACCAGAGTGAACTGGCCTCTCGACTCACGCTGAACTGCCAAAACTCCTATGTGGAACCTCACAAGATAAAGGATATTGCCGTCACCATAATGGATGTAGGTCTTCTTTATACACCACTGGTCGAAAGTCTGAAATAGTTATGATTTTTTTAAATAGTTTTTGAAAGACGTTACTTGTTATCACCTAACCTGCATTTATTTGATAAAAAATACAGTAAAGAGAGTAATATTATGATGTTGAGTTTTTATTTAGATATATTAAAATATAATTTATTTCTGCGATGCAATTCTGTGATCATTACTCCAGTCTTCAGTGTCACATGATTCTTCAGAAATCATTCTAATATGCTGATCTGCTACTTAATTATTATTGCTGCTCAATTATTATTAATGGTACATATTATAATCAGTGTTGAAAATGGTTTTGCTGCGGTGTAAAAACTGTGGTATTTTTTCCAGGAATCTTTGATGAATAGAAAGTTCAGTGAAAGCATTAATTTGAAACAAGATATCTTTTGTAACATTGCAAATGTCATTAATGTCACCTTTGATCAATTTAATGTGGCCTTGATGTAAAAAGTTTTTTTTTTTTTTTTTTCCATCTTTCTTGTGCATCACAATTTCCACAAAAATATTACGCAGCGAAAACCTTTTCGACATGGATAATAAGAAATGTTTCTTAAAGGCAGGGTAGGTGATTTAGTTCAAAAACATTTTTTTGTTATGCTGGTTGAAAGTCTCTTAACCTCCCGATAGCAATCATTAAGTTAAGTGATCTAAATGTATTTCTGTGGAAGGCATAAGACCAAAAAAATTTCATCCAATCAAAATGGTCAGTCTGAACATTACGATAGGCTGTCTTCTTTCGAAATCATTAAAAAAAACTGAATTCTTCTAAACATTTGAAACTTTGTATAAAGTTGTGTGATTCTAACTGAAAAAGTCTACATAAGTTACAGAAATAAGATGCAAGTTTATCATTTTACAAATATTTTGCCCTTATTTTCACTTAGGTTTTTGATCAGAGTGCCCTGTCACATGAGGCAAAGGAAGAAATGTATAAGCTGTACCCCAACGCTAGAAGAGCTCACCTCAAAACAGGAGGAAACTTCCCATATCTGTGCAGAAGTGCAGAAGTCAACCTGTACATACAAGTGAGTTTCAAGTTGTTGAAAGGAGTATTTCAACCACAAATTTAAATTCTGTCATTATTTACTCACCTTCATGTTTTTTGACCCCAAATAACTGACTTTTTTCTGTGTATGAGGAAAATTTGAAGACCGTTTTACATGCTCATTTTCCTGCGATTTATAGTAATCCAAAGCTTTAAAAGTTCAAAAAAGAAGCAAGTAATAGTAGCCAGACTTATGTCTGAATTTTAGCCATATGATAGATTTCTGCGAGAAACAGAGTAATTTGTTATTTGCTAAAAATCCTCAGTTCTTGAACAAATTGTTCTTTTGACTCACAAATTCGTGACTCCGTGATCTGATTGCAATAGTTGCATACTTTTTGGAGGAAGATTCTCAGACGGTCTGTTTTAAAGACATAAGGGCCAGTTTTATGATACTAAAGCTTGACATTTTCAGTGAAATAGTGATTTAAAAACAATGCAATCATGTGATTTCAGTGGCTTAATTTGCATCGTTTACTCTGTAGATACACCTGCGTCAGTTTCATGGGACACGGTACGCCGCTATCAGTCCAGAGATGGTCAGCGCGGAGGAGCTGGAAGTGCAGAGGACAAATCTGAGCAACAACAGTGAGAGTGACAACGAATCGTAGAGAGACCAAGGGGCTTCATACAAACATCCTCTGAATGTTGACTAGATGAATCGGGATCTTAATTGAACCCATTTCAGCTACACAACATTCAGAGATCACATTCCGGTATTCTGTTTTTCTATGACCTTAAACTCTGTTAAATGTGAATGGACTTTAAAGAGCCTATTTTTACTTTACGGAAAAAAGATACAATATTTTGATAAGTATGATGACTGTAAATAAGTGAAATTGATTACATTGTAAGAGTTTTCATAGAATGCCATATTTTGACCCGGTTGCCTTACACAATATAAAATGCACGCATTTGTTCAATTTAGCACTTTTTACTCCTTGAACTTAATTTTCTGCCTTTTGTACGTTGGTGTTATTTTTTTGTCATGTATTTGGTTTGTTTGTATGAATGTTGTCAACGTCATTGTCTGTTGGAGTCATGCACTGATATAAAACTAAACTCGTTTCAACACAAGATTGTATAAATCTCGTACCTTTTCCAAATGACCTATCAGGAGTCTTTGATTTGGAAACAAATCAAAAAGTGTCATTATTTACTTAAATAAAAGCCGTGTAACCGCAAAAGACAGGTATTGATCATTATTCTAGACTTACAACAATTTATTACACATTCTGCATATGTTAAACTCTCACCTGCCAATTACGTTCACTCAATCATTACCATACAATTAAAACACTGATATGGTTACACAATAAAAATTATTCATAAGAATCAGATTAATGAATTGGGCATTCCAAATTTATGGCATGCAAATAAACTCCTGTCTCTACCACAGTAAGCCACATTATACATTTTTTTTAGACCATCACCTAAATACAATAGTATATGAATATAGTAATCATTCAGTACCATGATATTATGATCTGGTACCACCATAATAGGTTTTTGAAGGAGCCAGCACATTAAACTTGGTATGAAATAGAAGTTGCAACCAACATTACAACAGTATTGTGATCTTTTTCTGAGTGAAACGTCAGGTTCAGAATAGAGGTGGATGTGAATGCCGCTGGTTTAAAGGCACAGTTCACCTAAAAATGTCAATTTGTTGCAAATTTACTCACCCTCAGGCCATCCAAGCTGTAAATGAGTTTTTTCTTTATCAGAACAGATTTGGAGAAATGTAGCATTAACTCACTTGTTCACCAGTGGATCTACTGCAGTGAATGGGTGCCGTCAGAATGACAGGCCAAACAGCTAATAAAAGCATCACAATAATCCACACCACTCCAGTCCATCAATTAACATCTTGTGAAGTGAAAAGCTGCGTGTCTGTAATAAACGCATCCATCATTAAGATGTTTTAACTTTAAAAGCCATTATACCAGAAATATGCACAGCACCAGTTACAAGTGAAAACAGTCCAAAACAATTAAAAACAAATATGATGGACTATTACAGAAAGATTAATTCTTGGGAGGAAACCTTGTGGCAAGGAAAATACTGTACTGTAATAAGCAGAACTTCCTTTTGTAATATTTTTGTTTATTGAGACGGTTTGTTTTGCTAGGAGACAGTTTGCAAAATCATTTCAAAAGAAACAGCTGCCTGTTCCTCAGATACGGCTGGTTTTGATTGATTTGTTTGAATCATACTTTCACCTCATTCACTTTCTATTTCACTTTCTGACTAGCATTTTGGTTTGCATATGTAATCTTTGGTTTGGTTACAACCCGATAAGCTGCATGTTTGCAAATTTGCATCTTTGTCTTGGCAGAAAAATATTTTCATACATCAATATTAACCTTTTACGGGCTTCAGCACTGAATTTCCTGTTGAGTCACAGTTCACTGAAGCCATTATAACAGAAATATGACAAAATATCTACATAGAGTTTTAAGTGCAATCTACAATTAAATTAAATTAAATGAACAGCCTGTTAGTGAGGGGTAAAAAAACAAAACTAAACAATACCCTAACAACAACTCTAGTCATGCTGTATACTGCGACTCATATTTTACCCAGTACTTTAAAACAAGCAGAACTACACTTACAAATCAAACAAGTACAGTTTCAGTTACAGTCTACACATTTTGCAGGCATCTTTAACATCACAACCAACATCTCTTACACATCTCTTGCTTAGGCAGGTTGAATATATTTAGAATGTTTGTATTTGGACTGGGGTGACACAAATTTCACAATTCGATTTTCATTCTCAAGCTTGTAATTCGATTCAGTTTCAATCTTGATTCGATACTGATTCATTTGGATAGGTATCAGGTACAATACATGTCAATTTTTCTCAAAGTAAAGAAATCTCAACTGATGCTGTAAATGGAAGAAGATAATACTTAGCGTATATTTAATGATATAATTATGCTCCAATTCATGTTTTAAAATATAAACATTTAAACGGTGGCTGTCTTATAAACGTGTTTTGATAACAGATTTATTCAAATATCGAAGAACAGGTCAAGTAAAAAATATAATGATATGTAATGGTGCATATATTCACCAAAAGTTATTTATAGCCAACTATTAAGTTGTGGGCGTTGAATGTCTTTTCTGAGGTAAATGTTACGTGACTTCGTTAAGCTTTCTATTGATGTATTTCTGCGGCTGAAACACTGATTGAGCACTTACATAAGACATTATAGATTTAATATAACTTCCGATGTTCATTCATGTTTATTTCATGCAATAACAAGTAGTAAAGGGGAAAATATGTTTGGTTCACGTGCGCTCCGCGTTGCGGCTGGAAATGACGTGCTACAGCGATCTGTCGCACTTCATTAAAAAGTGACAAAACTGTATTTATTATTTGAATTTCGTAAAAAAAAGTCACAGAATTTTAAAGCCAAGACTTTGATTTTCCTTTTTTTTTTTTTTGAGTAAATCCCAACAAGCTTTGTTACTTTTGATATAAAACAATGTCAACCCAGCCCTAATCTGCATAAATACTGCAGTGGTTTATTCTCTTAATTTCACCTTCCCTCTTTTTTCCCGCGTACATTTGCACAAAAAAAAAAAATGTTCGGGCCTTTCAGTCTTGCAAATCCCATAATGAACAGGATGATCACACACATTTAAACACACATAAAACGTGTGTTACCCAGTATCCTGAGCAATGCAGCTGTATCAGTATTGTCTTTGTTTCTAGTCTTAAAAATAACAGTTTCAGAAGAAAAGCTGCAAGTACAAATCAATAAAGGACAGAAAGACATGCATAACTATAAAAATGAACCTGAAATTCACCATGACCAAAAATGTTATTGCTTGGTGAGAGAGAGAAAAAATATATATACCTGTTCTCCTAAAAAAAGTGCTGTCATATTTTCTCAATATGAATGGTTCCACAGAAACACATTGTTTCAATCCAAAGTCATGTTTGCTGTAAATATTTTCTCTTGGTGTGAACAGGCTAAGTCTTCTTAGTCACATCACTGAGGTTGTATTTTAGGGAGTATTTGTGTTTCATCAGTGCTGTGTATTTGAAGAGCATTCAATCCTCCTGGTTGGTATGTGCTCGGTCTAGGCCTTTCTCAATGAATCTCACATTACATTGTAGAGCATTTTTTAGCAGAGGACGGATCCGCATTTGCCTGCTGCCGCATCCTTTCTGTTTGGAAGAAAAAAAAGTTATAAGGGAAGGTAAAGGTAAACTATATAACATATATACTCAATAGCTCTGACCCGAAACACAGAAAGCTTTCTTGCTGCTTACAATCATCTAACGCATAATCCTAGTCAAAATGACATGCAAAACTTTAGTTGGTCACATACATGAAAAGACAGACATATAAAGTGATATGTCTTGGCCAGAATAATAATCTAACTCGAATTTTAAAATTGAATTTGCATAGAAATTCACTACAGTGCATTCTGGAATTGCCTTCCATAAAAGACACATGCAGTTCTGCCAACAAGATTTTAATTTTGCTTCCTTTGAGTCTGAAATGCACATATGATGCTTAAAATTCTGTCTAGATAGGCATCACAGTATGTTTAGAAACAGACCTTATAGACATATGAACTGTAACGCTGAATTCACCTGCCAAATCAACCCTTGAGATTCCATTCAGACCTTCGTACAAGCCCTTGATGGGGTTTTCTCCAGCGGTGATCACTCCGTGCAGCCAGATGAGCAGCATTCTATGCCCGTGCTCCTTGTAGCTCTTTGTACCTTTTAAAGTTCAGAGCTATGACAGGTTATCTTATCAAACTGAACACACTGGGGCTGCCCTGTGAGAACTATGCACTACATTTGGGAAAATGGTGCAAATTGAAGGCTAGCGTAACTGTATGAGGAATAGTGCTGAGGAATACAATGGCTCTTAGGGGTGTTGGTTTCTGATTTAGAATTCAAAGTTAAGCAGACTGCTTTACACTAATTACTATGATTACTGGCTCATGTAATGAACCTATTTTCCTTAGTTTAATAAAAACAGTATGTCTTCAGAAAACTTCTGAGAAATGTCTATTTCCAGACCTCATTTATTCAGACGTTTTGTATTTTTGTACATATTTCGACATTAGGATTTTGGGCATTTTCAGGAACGCGTTTATAGCCCCATTAAAAACGTTATTTACTTCTAATAAAATAATAAACCCATTTGTATTTCCCCATTTATAATCATTACATTTTAAAGGGTTACATAGAATACAATATTGCTTTAATTTAAATCATATTCTAACTAAAAAACAATCATAGGGTTCAAAAGTTTGGAGTCAGTATTTTTAATTTATTTTTTGTTTGCATTTATTTCTTAAAATACAGTTTTAAGAAATATCATGTCTTCAGTGTCACATGATCTTTCAGAAATCATTCTAATATGCTGATTTGCTGCTCAAGAAACATTTATGATTATCAATGTTGAAAACAGTTGTGCCATTGGTGTGTGTGTATATATATATATATATATATATATATATATTTTGTAAAAACAGATAACTCCGTTTTTTAAAAATGTCAAAAATCATGTTTTTTCATTGTGTTTTACTGTTTTAGTTAGCTGTATTTTTTATTTATTTTTTACCTAATCACAATAACCCAGCTGCAGTCTGATTGAGATTAATTGGAATGCACAATGAAAAAACATGATTTTTGAAAATAGTTAAAAACAGAGTTTTTGCAAAAGAACTCTTCATATATTATATATAAATATGTTTTTTAAAGATGCACTCAGCAGATTATGTTAAATGACGTACCTGTCCATTGGTGCTCTATGGCTCGAATATGTGCGTCTGAGAACTTCCAGTGCCGAGCCAGTGTTTTCCACTCGCCTGGTTTGAGATATTTGGAGGCAAGTTTCCACAGAACAGATCGGATATGTTGTGTCTCCTGTCTATGATCTTGCTTAAAAGTAAGACTCGTTCCCACCAGAGAGTCAGAGTCATTCGTCACATTTTCCTAGAAAGCAAATTAACACATTTAAAATCTTTAATATTCAAATAATGATAATAATATCTGGATCAATTAATTTAAGCTTAATGTACACTGAACATACCTTCTCCCATTTGTAAAATCTGTCAGCTTTGATAATCATGTCAACGACATTCACATGGTTGCCTCGTGCTGCAACATCCAGTGACGTCTTTCCCTGCTGTAACATTTGAAGTAAATATCTTTTGTTCAATTGTTTGATCACAAGTGTATTACAATATGAAAACTGATCAACCACACTCAAGTATGCCAACAGTAATTTGCACCTTGTCGAGCAGATTGAGGTTGACTCCAGATATCAGGATCATCTCAGCGATGCTCTGCCGTCCATGTTCTGCTGCTATGTGCAAAGCAGTTTGAAGCCACTGTGAGGAACAATTGTTGATGAATGAATGAAGAAACCATTCCCTTAATCAGTGAAATCATGACTGCATTTGTAAATGTGAAACACTCACATTGTCAAAGATGTCCAGGTCGCATCCCGCATCGATAAGATCCTTGACTATTCCTGTGGAGTTGTTGAGTACTGCCAAGTGCAGAGCTGAAGTATGTTGCTGGTAAGGAAAAATGTCTGTAAATACTTTAGGTTTTCTGAAGAGTAAAACTTCAAATTGTAAAGTTTCTGATGTGAATTGCGAATCAGGTAAATTTTTAAATGTGCCCAAATTCTGCACTACACATTGTGATCTTATTAAATGAATTCTCATCAGTGTATTTTTTTCTTTAAGAGGCGTTAACGTTGTCTGGATGTTGCCTTACGATGTGTCCATGCATGTGTATTTGCTGCCCAGCTAACAGAATGTTCTCAGAACTTTAGCTCACATTCTGGCAAAGTTCTAACAGTTTATGAACAAGTAACATTAATAGAATGTTATAATAATGTTCTGAAAACGTTAGTACAAAACATTTTTTTAAGGAACATTTTCTGAAACCTTTCATTTGGATGTTAATCTAAGATGGTTTAGAGAACATTTAAAAGTAACATTCCCATAATTTTTGCAAAATAATGAAATGTAACACTCCCCATAATGTTGCCTTTAAAGGAACACTCCACTTTTTTGAAAATAGGCTCATTTTACAACTCCCCTAGAGTTAAACAGTTGAGTTTTACCATTTGTGAATCCATTCAGTCAATCTCCGGGTCTGCACTTTTAGCTTAGCTTAGCATACATCATTGAATCAGATTAGACCATTAGCATCTCGCTCAAAAATGACCAAAGCGTTTCGATAATTTATCATTGCGCCTGCTGCACCCATGGTACGGCAGCAAAGTTCCTTGATTATTACACTGGAATGAGAGTATAGTTCCTAGCCATATCAGCCTAGGAAATCACAACTTTTCATTTTCCATCGGTCTTAGTACACGTTGTAACTACAGAAGAGTCCAGCTTTAAATAGGAAAATTATCGAAACTCTTTGGTCATTTTTGATGACCAAATGCAAATGGTCTAATCCGATTCAAAGATCTATGCTAAGCTACGCTAAAAGTGCTACCGCTAGACCCGGAGATCGGCCGAATGGATTAAAAAACTGTAAAACTCAACGGTTTAACTCTAGGGGAGTTGTAAAATGAGCCTATTTCCAAAAAAAGTGGAGTGTCCCTTTAAGTACTCACTGTATCCACTGAATCCAGATTGATCCCAGCCTGTACCAGCAGTTTGACCTCTCTTCCTGAGCCATGCTGGGTCACCAGATGAAGAGCCGTCCTGTTACTCTATAAGAAGAGACACTTTAGTGTGTTGTACTGAAAGTTGAAAACCGCATGAATTATTACGCAGACTGATAATACTATAAATCAATGTCCTCACATTTGTAAGTTCATTGACATTGCAGCCAGCCTCCAGCAAGAGTCTGATACATTCATAATGCCCTCCTTCAGCTGCCAAATGTAAAGCTGTCATGCCATCCTGAGAAAAGATCACAATGTGAAGCAAATAACACCAAAACCAAAATAAACTCTTATAAATGCACATAAAAATGGGATCTACTTACAATGTTTTTTTCATCAATGCTCTCCCCAGTCTCCATGATCTTCTGTAGGACGTCACTGTGGCCTTGCTTAGCTGCCAAATGCAGTGCAGTGTTTTCCTCCTGCAGTTCATGATCATCATATTAGTGCTGTATCAGTGTTTGATATTCCTTTTTCCTTTGTTATTGCTAATGTTTTCCCGTTCTTTGTATGTTTTTGTTTTGGTTAGTTTAACTAAGCATGCTGAATGTGTTTAGTTTCTCTTTTTCTTTTGTTGTTAGGTCAGATTTATACATCTGTAGTTGATTTGTTTTCTATTTTGACGATTTCTTTGGAACCTCTGAATTTGGCACCATTCTGCATCGCTTTTCTCTTTTCTTCTTATATAAATTAGTGCTTTCAAACGATTAATCACGATTAAATCGCATCCAAAATAAAAGTTTTTGTTTATATAATATATGTGTGTATACTGTGTATATTTATTATGTATTGTGGCGGGAGGAGCAAACGACAGACACAGTGGGCGTGGCGTCAAGCCTCGGAGAGGTTTTTAGTCAACAATAAAAAGGGAAAATAAAGTGTCCAAGGGGAAAAGTGTCCAAATAAACGGGGAATCTGGTGTCCTCGTTGTGCCGCGGGGCTAGTGAAGGAGGGTAGTGTTCATCAGGGAAGGGTCCAGGGAAGGGGCGGAGTCCGGTGGCCGCACGCGCTCCTCTCTCGGGGCCGGGAGCGAGTGGCGGCGGCGTCTCTTGCGCGGCTTCGTCCATCTCCTGGGTTCCCGGCGCTTCTGGGGGATTCGGCGGCCCGGCATCCTGGCCCGTCAGCCGCCTAACGGGTGCGGCATTCCTCCTCGACGCACCCTTCCTGGACCCACGAGGACACCAGCGTGCATGCATGGGGAAGAGACCGGTCTCCCGAGGAGAGGCGCGTTCGGCATTTAACGGCGGCGGTGATGAGGCTCTATTCACATCAGGTGTGCCTCATCACACGCGCCAGCCCTGGCTGTTTCAGCGCCCCTCCTCTCTCACACACCCACTCCCGTCGGGAGCCTGGTGAAGGGCGGCGAATATGGGACGGGGTGGTGATGATAGAAAGGGGGAGGCAGCCGACTCGTCACAGTATATATAGATATACTTACAGCATATATTTAGGAAATATTTACATGTATATACATTTATATTCATATATTATATATAAACATATTTAATATATAAACATACATTTTTTCTTACATATACATGCATGTTTGTATTTATATATATATATATATATATATATATATATAAATACACAGCCCACATATATATATATTATGTAAACAAAACGTTTATTTTAGATGTGATTAATCGCGATTAATCGTTTGACAGCACTAAAATAAATACTTTTTATCATGTTGCAATTTAGATTTTTTTTTGTTTAACCTCACATGGCACATTTGACGTCAGCAAACACTGATTACAATAAAAATTCACTGCCACACCACTCAAGTCTAGAGTGTTCATTTTAAATCTAGTAGTATAATATTATAAAATCTAATTAGCACACACTGACCCGTGACTCTTGCTGTCCCTCACCTTATCCTTGAGATCATGAGCACAGCCCATACCAATGAGAAACTCCACCACCTCCAGGTGTCCATGCTCTGCGGCCAAATGAAACGCTGTCTTACCTGACTGACACAGCAGATGGACACACGTTAGAAAGGACATAATGTGCTACACTCTCTAAAATAAAAGGTTACAACAGGGGGGTTGAAACTACTCGAGAATATTGATTGTGTGATATTCGTATTATTGATCTACTTTGCAGACACCTAACGGGGCATAAATCTCATCATAAGCTCATGTGTAATGAGTAGCACAATTCACAACAACTGGAAATAGTTAAATCAGAGTCTTAAGACAACATGACATCAAAATTGACCCATAATACATGTCCCACAATCATACTGACTGTGCATGATTCATTTATTTTCTTCACCTCTGAATTGAATTTCTAATCAAGGCAGAGAAAAATAATATTAGCAAATCAATCCACACAAACAAATAATCCAATAAACTACTTGTGGATAACATTTTTACCTGTCCTACTGTTTATAAATTACATTTGAATTAGATGAAGCTATTTGTCCTTTCTGATGCTTGACAGCTTTTTAAGTCAACAAAACTCTTCCTTAAGACAATTCCTTCCTTAAAGCCATTCCTTGAAACTGTTTAACTGGTGTTTGCATGAACACTGTGCAATCATCACAGTCGTTATCAGTCTCTCTGATGAAAAACACATATCTTCTACTTTCTACTTTGAATCAATGGATAAAACTGAGCCTCAAAACACTTACAGAATGTTGCAAATCTTTTTTTTTAAACCATTTTTTTTAAAGCATCAGCAAACAGTATATGAAAGGAAAACAGTATGTGAAAGAAAACCCAAAACATTTTTGGAAAGTGATGATCAAAATGTCATGTGATCAAAATGTAAGCAAACATAACTTACATATTTGTATCAAACACTCTTTCAGAATTTTCTCTAGTTTAAAAGCACCTTAAGATGTTCTTGTAGTTACAATACATTGGAAAACAAAACCCATTCTGTCTCTAAACTTTGTCTGAGCTCTAGCTTTTAGCAGGGAACTGAGGGTACAATTAAAAGACATTACACTTCAAGATCATGGGCACTGTGGCAAAACAAGAGATTCTCACCTTGTCGACTTTATTAAGCTGCACGTTTTCCAGATCTTCCATAATATACTCCAAAATACTGATGTGACCCCTCTGGGCAGCACAGTGCAAGAGATTCAAGCCATTCTGAAAGAAAAAAAAAAGACAGTTCAGTCAGTAAGACGCACTGAAATGAATGTTGAAGCCTGAATGTAGGCCAGTACACACATCAATCTCTTTTGTTTTGGTTAGTGGTCTTTAAAGAACGGCTTCAGAACGCTATTCGTCAAGAGCATAGTCAACCATGAGAGAGCGGAGCACATCGAGTGCTCAGATAAAAGATATCTGAAACTTGACAAGGATTTTTCTGAGTAGAGTCTTACTTTGTTTTCACAGGTGAGCTTTGCACCAGTTGAGACAAGGATCTTTAGGATTGAGAGGTGACCAAACCATGCCGCCAAGAGCAGAGCGTTCATCCCGAACTGGAAAACAAAAGAATGTATACATAGTCACACGACTTTTGAAAAACAGTATTAGCCTAAAGTAACACTTCCTTAATTACATGATTAACAATTGTATTCCAGCTATGAGTTTACCAGTGGCTCATGAACTGCAATGCATGTGTAGAACCTTCTACTAGGACATGGGTTTGACTCCAAGGGAATAAACATTCTGGTAAAATGTATTGCTTGCCTGAATGTATTGCTGTGAGTCACTTAAAAGTGTCCACCAAATGCAGAAATGTAAAAATTTTAATAATGAAGCTAAATAGATTTTTTCACCAAAAGCATATGAAATGACGTAGTGAGACATTCTATATACTTCATCAAAATCTTTTATGAATAGCATGTTTTCAATATTATTTTCATTTTCTGTAAAATTTAATAAAATAAAACTGCATGTGTTATAATTAAATGAATCATGCCCACGATGCTACTTTTAGAGGGACTACATAGGAAATTTGTATTTTAACATGAAAGGCACTCCACAGGACCATTTATGTGATCTCCAAATACAAAAAGGCAATTCAAAAATTTAGAGCATCTAAGAAGATATACACATTAACATTAATTTTAATCTTAAATTACATTTTGATGTTTTAATTATCCCTTGCGTTTCATGGCCACTCTTTGGTGTCAGTGTCAAAAGTTGCACACAATTTATTTATTTTTGCCAAATGCATGTGGAATGACACTAAAATACAATAAAAATATTTTTATTTTAAAAAGCATTTTTTAGATTTTATTTGCTGTATATATATTTTTAAATCATTTAAATATTATGCATTCAGCTTTTAGCATATGTGACCCTGGACCATAAAACCAGTCATAAGTAGCACTGGTATATTTGTAGCAATAGCCAAAAATACATAGTATGGGTCAAAATTATAGATTTTTCTTTTATGTCAAAAATCATTAGGATATTTAGTAAAGATCACGTTCCATGAAAATATTTTGTAAATTTCCTACCGTAAATGTATCAAAACTTAATTTTTGATTAGTAATATGCAATGCTAAGAACTTAATTCGGACAACTTTAAAGGAGATTTTCTCAATATTTAGATTTTTTTGCACCCTCAGATTCCAGATTTTCAAATAGTTGTATCTCAGCTAAATATTGTCCGATCCTAACAAACCATACATTAATGGAAATTTATTCAGCTTCATTTATTCATATTTTTATTTAAATTGACACTTAAAACTGGTTTTGTGGTTCAGGGTCACATATGAAAAAATATTTACTATAAAAAAATAATTGTCACATAATGGTATGAATATTTATGTAAAATGCAAAAAAAAAATCATATAAAAACGATGACCAGTTACAACATAAACAAAAATACATACATATGATAAAATCATACACTTTCACTTATACGTCTATATAAATTTAACTCAAAATTTCATCATTACATCTTCCCCAGGCACATATTAGTCATCTACTCAATTATCTAAAAAAGTTCTGCCTTGCATTTCAGGACCACTCTTTGTCTCTTCAGTCATTGTTGGTGTAACAAGCTTATAGCCTCCAGTAATTTACAGGCCACATGGTGAGCAAACAGCAGCCCATTAAAGATTTATTCAGTGGAGCAGTATTTGACTTATTTGTGCTTTTACAGTAAATAAACACAGAACATAAAATATTCAGCCTAAAATGTAACTAAATGTGAACCTGTTCACTGTTTGTTCACACAGTTTGGCAGCGCTCAAACAAAATGCATTTGACACGTACGCTATCCATATCATCCACGTCCATGTCGTGGTCCAGCAGCAGACGCACTGCCTGCTCACTGCCGGCTCCTGCTGCCCAGTGCAAGGCCTTACGGTCCATCTGTAAAACCAGAGTCACATGGAAAAATGAAACAGCCACACTGACTCAAGCGCCATTGTCTTTGCCATGCTTTTAGATGATAAATACTGTTGTCTAGGGTAAAACAAAGGGCATATCCTGTGCTGACATCAACAACGTGTGTTTCCGTCACTCTGGAAAAACATAACTGGGAAAAACAAAACATTCCAGGCGGAGAAATTGGCATGGTGGATGGCAACATAACTTCCTCTGACACAGCTTCCTGTACATTCAGCATGCTTCGCTCAGCTTTCTTCACCGTGCCACCATGTTTAGGAGTGTACATCATAGTTTATTTGCTTATTTGAATGAATATGTATTTATTATATAATATATATTAATTCATAAACATCTTTTACTAGAAAGACTGCTTTATGTAGCACATAATCTCTTCCTTGGATGTAGTTTTGCATTGTTCAACTGTTTCTGTATTGGTTATATCTCACCTTATTTTTGACTTTGATGTCCACCCCTCTTCTGATGAGCTCCTGCATTCCCTCTGTATCGTTCCTCTTTGCAGCATCATGAAACTCCTTCTCTGAGCGAAGCACTGGATAAGAGTGGAAGGTGACAGGAGTTATATACAGTATGGTGTATGTACAGGTACAAACATCAGCAGGATCCATGATTGTCCACATGCATCAACAGTATTCATATCTAACGTTTTCATCACTTTGTTTCAATCTAGGTTTTAGATTCTATCCTAATTGTATACATAATTAAGATATGACCCACAATTTAAAAATGTATGCAATTACAAAATCAGCAGGATCCATGATTGTCCACATGCATCAACAATATTGATATGTTTCTTATCATTTTTATAGGTTTTAGATTTTTATTCTACACTATTCTATTCAAATTTGATACATAATTAAGATTAAGGATTAAAGAAGCATTTTTTGCAGATTTGATAAATAAATCTTAAAATAATTAATTTATACACACACACAAATACATTTTCGTCTGTAAATATGTTCAAGAATCCAACACAGCCTTAGTAATCAAGTCTCTTTAGTCTTATATAATAACATTTTTATTAGCCACAGTTAGTTTTATGAGCCATATAATACAGTGAGATGATTTTAGCCATTGAATATATTTCTCTCACTTGCCCTAGTTAGTATCCGTACCGCACTAGTCACTGTTTTTTCTTTTTTAGTATTTTAAGACTCACAAATATCGTCTTCAGACACCAGTCCGTCTTCCATCATCATCAGTCGATGGTGTGTTATGTCTATGGTGTATTATCTTCTGATATATGTCTACATTTTCATGTTTTGATGCGATGTTGGGCTGTGTTTCCGAGCTCAAGCCTGCCGCTTCGGGAAATAACGAATCCTGCTGAAGTGAACGAGCTCATGAATATTAATTAGGCCATGCTGACGTTTCCTCGTGTTCTTCCAATGATACGGATGTGCTCATAAATATTAATTAGATTCTGCTGAAGCCACTTCCAATGGCGACTTGGCAGTTAATTAATATTAAATAGGTTGTGTCGACGTTGCCTTGTGAAGATACATTGCCGAAAGGCTAGATATGAGTAGTTAAATATATTCGCCATCCGGGTAAATAATGTGACAGATAGCAGATGTCATTTTTATGGTATCATATACAGTTCAAGTGAAGCATTTTCTTCCTCAAATAAATAATAGTAACCAGTTTTAAAAAATTCAAATTCAAATTTCAAAATTCAAATTCAAATTTTATTTGTCACATACATATACATACATAGTACGACATGTAGTGAAATGTATTGTACGACTGTCCAACAAAATTAAGAAAAAAACCTCAAGTTTACAAAAATACAAATAGCAAATAGAAAAAGTACAGTAAACATATATATAGAAATAAACTAGCAATAAAATAAAATAACAAATAGATATGAGAATAAAAATAGATATGAAGAATAAAATAGAATATAATTCTATATAGATTCTGTAAAAGTAAAGTGTATGTCAGTGATAAAGTGTCTGTGTGCTGTGCAGTGCAGTAAAGTGTGTGAGTAAAAGGAATACTAAAGACAAATGGTATGTAAGTCCCACTCATTTATCCTTACGTGACCTTCTACAAATTAGTGTAGATGTAATGAAAATGTGCAAAGTGGAAGTGTGGGGTGATGTGCTTAGAGTGGAGAGAGGTTAAGACTCCGAATGGCCTGCGGGAAGAAGCTCCTCCTCATTCTCTCTGTGTTCGCCTTCATGCAGCGGAAGCGCCTCCCTGAACGCAGCAGAGAAAAGAGTCCATTGTTGGGATGGCTGAGGTCCTTCACTATCTTCCTGGCCCTGGTCAGGCACCGCTTGCTGTAGATCTCCTGCAGGTTAGGGAGCTCGGTGTGAATGTAAATTACAGTACAGTTACTGTAAATCAAAATACAGTAACTTGCTGGCAACCTTGCTGCCAGTACTGTACTGTAAAAATACAAGAAAATCGTTAACAGTGTACGTTCCGCTGAACGCACCACCCTCTGGAGGGCTCGTCTGTCCTGCATAGTGCAGTTCCCGAACCAGGAAGTGATGCTGCCCATCAGGACGCTCTCGATGGTGCAGGTGTAAAAAGTCTTAAGCACCCGAGAGGGAAGTCTAAAGTCCTTTAAGCGTCTCAGATGGTACAGACGCTGCCTGGCCTTCTTCACCAGGGTGCTGGTATGACAGGACCAAGTCAAGTCCTGCGTGATGTGAACACCCAGGTATCTGAAGCTGTCCACTCTCTCCACTGGAGTCCCGCTGATCGTGATCGGCTGGTATGACCGCTCCTGCTTCGTACTGAAGTCCACTATCAGCTCCTTAGTTTTGCTGATGTTCAGGTGTAGACTATTCACCTGGCACCAACTCTCCAGATTCTTAATCTCCTGTATGTAGGCTGTCTCGTCGTTGTCTGAGATCAGGCCCAACACAACAGTGTCATCAGCAAACTTGATGATGGTGGTGGAGTTGGAAGTGGCCACACAGTCATAAGTGTACAGTGAGTACAGCAGGGGGCTCAGAACACAACCTTGAGGGGCTCCAGTGCTTAGGGTGATGGAGGATGAGGTGTGTTTACCCATCCGTACGGCTTGCTGTCTGTCCTTCAGGAAGCTGGAGATCCATTGGCACAAGTATGTGCTGAGACCAAGGACCTCCAACTTGGAGGTGAGTGTGGAGGGAATTATGGTGTTAAACGCTGAACTGCAGTCCACAAACAGCATTTTTACATAATTCCCTTTTCTGCAGTCCAGGTGACTTGTTGTGGTGTGGAGGAGGTGTGAGATGGCATTCTCCGTGGAGCGGTTATGCCTGTATGCAAACTGTAGTGGATCCAGTGTGTCTGGTAGTGATGCAATGATGAAGTCTCTGACCAGTCTCTCAAAGCACTTCATCACCACTGATGTGAGGGCTACAGGGCGATAGTCGTTTAGGCAGGTGGGCTGCGGTTTCTTGGGGACAGGAACAATGGTGGACTGCTTAAAGCATGAGGGGACTATGGACTGTTCCAGGGAGAGGTTGAAGATCTCGGTGAACACCGGTGCTAGCTGGTCAGCGCAGGCCTTCAGAACCCGACCTGTGATGCCATCTGGTCCTGCTGCCTTCCTGATGTTCACTCTCCTGAATGCCCTCCTCACGTCATGCTCCGTGATGGTGAACACGTTGTCCTCACCGGCTTCCTCAGCCGGTGAGGATTATATTATAATCATAATAATTTATAATAATAAATAATTATATTATATTAAAATTATATTATAAAATGTGAATAAAAGATGTGCGATACAAATGATTTAAAGAATAAATGCACGATTTATTGTAAATAAAACACGCAGATTATACATAATATCGCACATTATATACGATAAAATCTTATTTTTATAGGCTACTCCTCCTTATTTGGTCCAGGTACTTTTATTTCATTTATGAGGTTTCATTTTTATTTTATATTCATCAGCAAATATTTAAATTCATTACTCGTTGTTATCAGACTCATTCAGAGCTGATTCCTCATGGATTAATTTTCTCATCCGATTTAATCTTTGTTGTGTAGCAATATGCATGTTTGGAACAATACTGGAACCAAACAGAAAAACAGACTGGCTCGGTAAGTGATAAACGCAATACAATACTCGGCAGAGAGGAAGAGGTAGTCCATGGTTTATGTAGGGTGTGTGATCAGTGACATGACACAAAGAAAGGTGTGATATTATTATTATTATTATAAGAAACCTCCACTAGGGAGCGCTGCAGATTCACAGACTGCGTTGTGTGTCATGTTGACAGGTTTCAGACCAATTTCATTTTCCATGCACAGCTGTTGAGGCTAATAGGCCATTTAAAGTTTGTGAGTCACAAATTGAGTTGATTTGTGCTTGCATCATTGCATATAACTGTTTAAGCAATGCATGCTGGATAGAGAGGCAATCCAATATGTGTGTCAGAAGAAACCACTGTGGACAAGGCCAAGTAGGAATGCAATTATCACATTTTTGTTTTGCAATTCAAGTGTGTTAAAGTGTGTTAAAGAAATAGCTCACAAAAAAATAAAAAATCACCAATGGATACTCTGCAGTAAATGGGTATACTGTATGAATCGAAGTCCAAACAAAAACATCACAATAATCCACACGACCCCAGTCCATCAATTAAAATCTTGTGAAGCGACAAGTGGTTTGGATTACTTGTGTTGGATTATGGTGATGTTTTTATCAGCTGGACTTTCATTCTGACGGCACCCATTCACTGCAGAGGATCCATTGGTGAGCAAGTGATGTAATGCTACATTTCTCCAAATCTCTTCTGATGAACAAACAAACGCATCTACATCTTGGGTGGCCTGAGGGTGAGTAAATTCAGCTAATTAAAATTTTGGGCAAACTATTCCTCGAACTACAAATATATATATGATCAACAGTTTTTGAAAATGTTCAAACAGAAAATCCAGCTCCGCATAACAGCACAGCCAGGTCATCTAAACAACATTTTTGTTTTTTTAGAGAAACATTGTCCAGTACTACATACTAAAAATACTAGAATACATTGTCCGCATGCAGTAATAATCTCAAAAACAATGTTTATTGTTTTAATTTTTAATTTTATGTGCATCGTAACTCTTGACAGTCCGGTTAAATAGTCTCAAGTTAAATCACACTTAATTTAAGCAGGACTGTCATCTCTCACACATTCAGCACGAGAAACATTCAATTGGCACTGTTCTCATGATCTCACACCACACATCCATTTTCTCACGCTGGGCCACTGACATGACATCTGTCTGTCTGTCTATGTGTGTGTGTATATATATATATATATATATGTGTGTGTGTGTGACAAATGAGGACATAAATTTGTATAATGACACAGGTATTACAAGGTGACGGTGACTTTTCAGGACATTGACCCATGTCCCCATTTTTCAAAACGCTTATAAATCATACAAAGTGAGTTTTTTTGGGGAAAGTTTAAATGCACTGTTTCCTGTGAGGGCTAAGTTTAGGTGTAGGGCAATAGCACATACAGTTTGTACAGTATAAAAACCATTACGCCTATGGGATATCCCCACTTTTCACAAAAACAAACGTGTGTGTGTGTATATATATATATCTGTGTGTGTGTGTGTGTGTGTGTTTATTGCAAAAAAATAAAAAAAAATTTAAGGAAACACAATCATCACAGTGTAAGACCAAATCAATAAAACTTAAGGGATATCAATCTGTCCGGGTAAAAAGCATAAGTGATCTGGTGCAAATGAAAGTGACGACAGGTCTCTGCACTTCTAGTTTGATCACTCTGCACTGTGGAAACACAGTAGGCCTACTACTCTGTGCAGTGTGCTCTAGTACATTATATAGGCTACTGGAAAATATTCATATTCACATCCATACTGAACATTTGTATAATGTGCATAATATATGTGACCCTGGAACACAAAACCAGTCTTAAATCGCTGGGGTGTATTTGTAGCAATAGCCAAAAATACATTGTATAGGTCAAAATTATCGCTATTTCTTTTATGCCAAAAATCATTAGAGTATTAAGTAAAGCTCATGTTCCATGAAGATCATTTGTAAATTTCTTATTTATTCAGCTTTCAGATGATGTATAAATCAATCAATTTCGAAAAACTGAGACTTAAGACTGGTTTTGTGGTCCAGGGTCACATATATACTTCATACAGTATAATTATTAAGAAAGGTATGTGATAGTATGCAGTTCCAAATATATTCTCAGTATGTGTACTTTGCAGTATGCCAATAATACCGTCACTAGGGAACAAAACAGACTGGGATCCTAAAAAAAATTCCCAGCAGAGGGAGACGGGTGAAACCGAGGCCTGTTTTCTGCACACTATTTCGATATCCTACCACATAAGGAAGGACAAATACAGATCACTTCTATCGACTTTATAAGATATTTATTTGCAAGATATTTATGCTTCATTAGCCACTATAGGCAGATAACTAGAACAATAACAAACGGCAGTAAATGGTATTTGCACTACAAAACACTGTTTATGATAACAATACATTAAAATAATACGATAAGAAACACCAGTCTGCAATATGAAGCAGGGCTGTTTTTGTACAGCCAAAATAACTGGAATTTTTAAGTTACTAATGACCGTACGTAATAAATCAGAGGGATAAATGAAGAAAATAGAGGATAAGTAACAAAATTGTTTACCAAAATATTGATCAACATATTTTCATGTGTAAAAAGGGTAGGCTTTATGATGCAGCGTCCTACTGATCAGTTCCACATTTTGCTATTACCATGCATGAAGCAGAACAGATTCTTTCGGCTAAAACCCAGCGTGCCTGCCCTGCCCATGTAACACGCACACACATCTGGTTAGCTATCCTATCCTTGTAGGGACTCTCCATAGGTATAATGGTTTTTATACTGTACAAACCGTATTTTCCATCGCCCTATACCAACCTTACAGGAAACTTTGTCAAGTCAAGTCACCTTTATTTATATAGCGCTTTTAACTATGTAAATTGTGTCAAAGCAACTGCACAATATCAAAAAAGGAAAATAGTGTGTCAATAATGTAAAATGAAAAGATTAAAAAAAGATGTTCAGTTAAAGGCATTTCATTATTGAATTCAGTGATGTCATCATCCAGTTCAGTTCAGTTTAAATAGTGTCTTTGCAATCAGGTCAACGATATCGCTGGAAATGAAGGGTCCCCAACTAAGCAAGCCAGAGGCGACAGCGGCAAGGAGCCAAAACTCCATCGGAGACAGAATGGAGAAAAAAAACCTTGGGAGAAACCAGTCTCAGTCGGGGGGCCAGTTCTCCTCTGGCCAAACGAACCAGCAGTTCAATTCCAACTGCAGCAATGTTAGATTGTAAGGGCTCAACTGGTTCCAGTGGTCTTTTCCGATGGCTGTCTAAGTGGCGGGGTCCTCACTGGGGATCTGTCTCTGGCGCTCATCTCGGTGTTCTGGTCTCCGCTGACGTTCAGGGCTGTAGAGGTCGTCTCTGGGTGCTGATCCACCATCTGATCTGGATACAGACTGCATCTGGTGACTACAGTGACCATCTGGGCTGGATACGGACCGGATCGGGTGGCTACGGTGACTGGGGATATGTCCCCGGGGCCCATCCAGGTGTCCGGCCTCCACCGACGATCAGGGCCACATACATAATCTCCCGGCGCCGATCCACCATCTGATCCGGACACGGACTGAGAAACAGACAAATATTAGCATAGATGCCATTCTTCTTATGATGTAACGAGTACATCGTGTTATGGGGAGTGTTCCCGGTTCCGGTTGATCTAATTAATGCAGCCTAACAATCCTTTAACGGACTTGAATAATAGAAGTGTATTAGTATGTTATGTGTAAGCCAGGTTAAAGAAATGTGTCTTTAATCTAGATTTAAACTGACAGAGTCTGCCTCCTGAACAGTATTAGGTAGATTGTTCCAGAGTTTGGGTGCTAAATAGGAAAAGGATCTGCCGCCCGCAGTCAATTTTGATATTCTAGGTATTCAAGGTATTATGAAATGGCCAGAGTTTCAAGAACGCAGCAGACATGGAGGACTATAATGTGATAAGAGCTCGCTCAAGTACTGAGGAGCTAAGCCATTCAGGGCTTTATAAGTAATTAACAAGATTTTAAAATCTATACGATGTTTGATAGGGAGCCAATGCAGTGTTGACAAAACCGGGCTAATATGGTTGTACTTCCTGGTTCTAGTAAGGACTCTAGCTGCTGCATTTTGGACCAACTGTATTTTGTTGATCAAGCGTGCAGAACAACCACCCAATAAAGCATTACAATAGTCTAACCTTGAGGTCATAAACGCATTAATTAGTATTTCTGCATTTGACGTTGAGAGCATAGGTCGCAATTTAGATATGTTTTTGAGATGGAAAAACGCAGTTTTACAGATGCTAGAAACATGGCTTTCAAATGAAAGATTGCTATCAAACAACACACCTAGGTTCCTAACTGATGAAGAAGAATTGGCAGAGCAGCCGTCACGTGTTAGATAGTGTTCTATTACATGTGGGGTTTTTAGGTCTGATAATTAACACCCTTTTTTTCAGAATTTAGCAGTAAGAAGTTACTCGTCATCCAGTTTTTTATATCGACTATGCATTCCGTTAGTTTCTTAATTTGGTGTGTTTCACTGGGCCGCGAAGAAATATAGAGCTGAGTATCATCAGCATAACAGTGAAAGCTAACACCATGTCACCTGATAATATCTCCCAAGGGTAACATGTAAAGCGTGAAAAGTAACGGCCCTAGTACTGAGCCTTGAGGTACTCCGTACTGCACTTGTGATCGATATGATACCTCTTCATTCACTGCTACGAACCGATGGCGTTCAGATAAGTATGATTTGAACCATGCTAATGCACTTCCACTAATGCCAACAAAGTGTTCTAGTCTATTTAAAAGAATGTTGTGGTCGATAGTGTCGAGCGCAGCACTAAGATCCAGTAGAACTAATAAAGAGATACAACCACGATCAGATGATAGAAGCTGGTCATTTGTAACTCTAATGAGAGCAGTCTCAGTACTATGATACGGTCTAAATCCTGACTGGAATTCCTCACAAATACAATTTTTCTCTAAGAAGGAATATAATTGCAAGGATACTACCTTTTCTAGTATCTTTGACAGAAAAGGGAGATTTGAGATCGGTCTGTAATTAACTAGATCTTTGGGGTCAAGTTGTGTTTTTTTAATGAGAGGCTTAATAACAGCCAATTTGAAGGTTTTGGGGACATATCCTAATGACAGTGATAAATTAATAACAGCCAAAAGAGGATCTATGACTTCTGGAAGTAGCTCTTTTAGTAGTTAAATAGAATAGGGTCTAACATACATGTTGTTGGTTTAGATAATTTAACAAATTTATACAATTCTTCCTCTCCTATAGTAGAGAATGAGTGGAATTGTTCCTCAGGGGATCTATAGTGCACTATCTGATGCAATATTGTAGCTGACGGCTGAATGGTTACAATTTTATCTCTGATAGAATGGATCTTGGAAGTAAAGTAGTTCATAAAGTCATTACTGCTGTGATCTTGGGAAATGCCAACACCTGTTGATACTTTATTTTTCGTTAATTTAGTGACTGTATTGAATAAATACTGGGGGTTATGTTTGTTTTCTTCTAGAAGAAACGAAAGTATTCAGATCTAGCGGTTTTTAATGCTTTTCTGTAGGATAGGGTATTTTCCCGCCAGGCTATACGAAATACCTCTAGTTTTGTTTTCCTCCATCTGCGCTCCATTTTCCGGGCTGCTCTCTTTAAGGTGCGAGTGTGCTCATTATACCACGGAGTCGGACTGTTTTCTTTGATCTTCCTTAAGCGTAAAGGAGCAACTGTATCTACAGTGCTAGAAAAGAGAGAGTCCATAGTTTCTGTTACATCATCAAGTTTTTCTGCGCTGTTGGATATGCTGAGGAATTGAGATAAATCAGGAAGATTACTTACAAAGCAGTCTTTTGTGGTAGAGGTGATGGTTCTACCATACTTGTAACAAGGAGTAGAATTTACAGTTTTAGCTATATGGAGTTTACACAAGACTAGATAATGATCTGAGATATCATCGCTTTGCTGCAGAATTTCAACACCACTAACATCAATTCCATGTGACCGTATTAAATCTAGAGTATGATTTCGACAATGAGTAGGTCCTGAAACGTGTTGTCTAACCCCAATAGAGTTCAGAATGTCTATGAATGCTGATCCTAATGCATCTTTTTTATTATCTACATGGATATTAAAATCACCAACAATTAAGACTTTATCTGCAGCCAATACTAACTCGGATAGAAAATCAGCAAATTCTTTAATAAAGTCTGTGTGGTGCCCTGGTGGCCTATATACAGTTGCCAGTACAAACATCACAGGGAATTTATCACTAACACGTGTTTCTCTAGATAATGTTATACGCAGCACCATAACTTCAAACGAGTTAAACTTAAAGCCTGCTCTCAGACAAATACTGAGAATATTGCTATAAATTGTAGCAACACCTCCCCCTTTACCTTTCGGACGTGGCTCATTTTTATAGCAGTAATCTTGGGGGGTGGACTCATTTAAAGTAATGTATTCATCTGGTTTTAGCCATGTTTCTGTCAAACAGAGCAAATCTAGATTATGATCATTGATCAAATCATTTACAAAAAGTGCTTTTGTAGAAAGGGACCTGATATTCAGTAAGCCAAGCTTTATCAATTGTTTCTCTGTATTGTAAACATTTTTTATTTGTTGAACATCAATTAAATTGTTACTCTTAATTTGGTTTGGACGTTTTCTGTATTTTCTAGTTCGGGGAACAGACACAGTCTCTATAGTGTGATATCTAGGTGAAGGAGTCTCTATGTGCTGAGAATTAACTGACTTCTGTGATGTGAGGCGGCTAGCAGACGGTCGGTTTAGCCAGTCTGTGTGCTTCCTGACCTGGGCCCCAGTTAGTCAAGTACGTACTCTAAGACTATGTGCCATATTTCTAGAGAGAAGAGCGGCACCACCCCAGGAGGGATGAACACTCATCGCCATGGTAAACAGGGAGCGGACCAGAGCATATTACAGTGTCTGACATCGTACTTGCAAGTTCACACACCTCTTTAACATTATTTTTAGTGATCTCCAACTGGCGAAGTCGAACATCATTAGCACCGACGTGGATAACAATCTTACTGAATTTACGTTTAGCATTAGCCAGCACTTTTAAATTTGCCAAGATATCAGGCGCTCTGGCTCCCGGTAAACATTGGACTATGGTGGCTGGTGTCTCTATTTTCACGTTCCGTACAATAGAATCGCCAATAACCAGAGCACTTTCATCAGGTTTCTCAGTAGGTGCTTCACTGAGTGGGGAGAACCTGTTTGATGATCGGAACGGAAGAGCGGTGTTTTGACCCGCGACTAGGCCGCCTCACAGTCACCCAGCTGCCCTGCTGCATGGGCTCTAATGCAGGAACCGAACAATGTACAGGACTCCCTGAGCTAGTCGCATCCAAAGCAGTATTTACAGCCCTCACATTCTTACTATCCTCAACTAAAGTTTGGATGCGTGTCTCTAATTCTGAAACCTTCTCTGTCAGCCTAACTATTTCCCTGCATTTATCACATGTGAATTCCTCATCGCCGACAGAGAGAGATAAACTATACATGTAACATGAAGTGCAAACAACAATAGCAGGAGAAGAAGCCATTACCCACTGTGACTGATGAATGATACCAACTTAACTTACCACTGTTGTTTGATGAACTCGTGAAAAACGGAGCGAGAGAGAAATGAAACCGGAGCGAGAAAAAAGAAGACAATAATAGGGGGAATAGAAACGCGAATGAAAAAAAGCGAACAATCAAATTAGTTAGATTAGTTTGATAGATAATACCAGAAATATGGTGGGAATTAAGTTATATATTATCACTTTAAACAACAGAAAGTGAAAGTAAGGTAAAGATTCAATAAAAAAGCGGAGCTACAAATGCAAACCTCTCAGCAGCACAACAGACAGGGACAGACTGAAGCAATCGATGTGCATTTTTACTTTCTCAAACTCATTCTGTGTGATTTATAAGCTTTTGTACCCATGGGGACTTCAATTTAGGTCCCCACCGTTCCATGAGTCTGTGTGTATTCAGGTTTAACCGTTTAAGTCCCCACCAGGATATATAAACCTGTACACACACACGTTGGGGTTCCATGATTTATGGGAACATTCCATAAGCGTAATGTTTTTATACTGTAAGCCTGCTGCATTTTCTATCCCTTACCCTGCCCCTCACACAAAATTTTCCAGATTTTCCTCATGGGGACCAAAAAATTTCTCCACAAGGTTAAAAATACTGGTATTACTATACATCCTAATGTTGCCCTAATGTTGGGAATACCAGGTATATACACATACACACACACAAGATTGATTCTCATAACATACATTTTCTGTTTATGCAATCCAATTAATGGCATAAATCGCATAGACATGTTAAAAGCTGAAACCTGTAAAACACTTCCTGTTTTGGTTAATTCTAAACTGACCATATTTGTAAACCACTGTGTATGTATATACAGTGTGTGTTTGTTTTTATATACCGGTGGGGACTTAAACCTGAATACACACAGACTCATGGGGACTTGTGTCACGGTGAGGACCTAAATTGAGGTCCCCATGGGTAAACAAGCTTATAAATCACACAGAATTAAGTTTTTAAAACGCAAAAAGTCTCCTGTAAGGGCCAAGTTTAGGTGTAGGGCAATAGCATATACAGTTAGTAGAAAAACCATTACGCCTATGGAAGTCCCCACAAGGATAGCAAAACAAGTGTGTGTGTGTGTGTGTGTGTATACATAATAAATGCACATTACTGTTCAAAGTAATTATGTTGATAAAAGAAACTCTATAAACTTGAATAAACTTACATCTAGATAGCAAAATGCAAAAGCTATTGTTGAAACAATTTGAAGAGTATAGCATTCATTTGAAAAATATTTTTGATTAATGCAGATGTGATAAAAGTATCAGTTTCTTTCAAAAACAAAAACATAACCCTAACTTCTGAATTATTCGGCATATACCTCATATATAAAAATGGACAGATAAAGTAACAGAGTCTGACAAAAGTGAATATTAAAGACACTTTGTCTTTATTAAGACATGCTTTGCAAAGCAATTATTTCCCATTTCTGCACATTTAATATGCATTTAGATTAAAAGAAAATTAGTCCAGTTAGCAAATGCAATTAACAGATACTGTAATAAAATCATTAGCCTCTTCAAACTTCAACAGTAAACATTTAACAGTAAACAGCATTTCTAAATTTGTTCTTTAGCTTTGTTTTAGACAGACAATACACATGAATATGTCAGAACATTAATAACTTAAATATTAAGCATTTCCCTGGTGGCCGTGTTATTTACAACATAATGTTCAAATATTCACTGAGCTATAGTTTAATTCAAAATATGAGATAAATGATACAAATCAAAACTTAAGAGGGAAATTAAACACTAAAATGTACTGCGCAAAGGACAAAGAGCTAAAATGAATCTCATTATCAAAGACTATGTACTTTATATCAAAGACTATTTACATGTAAGATCATATCTTACAAAATGGTACCACAAAAAACACTTTTCATCATGGGAATTATATTCTTGATTCTGTTAGGTCTAGAATACGTTGAAGTAAAACTACCTTGATGTTCTCATCTTCTGCACGGTTGGTTTTGCAGACTCTCATTAACCGTTACCCATAATAGCCTTCGCTAACCAGTTCTCTCTGCGTAACGAAACTAAAGATGAAGTACAACATGAAACCAGTATCTGTAGATTATTAATAGACTGTGTGAACAGAGAACCACTGTGCCCACCGAATTAGTATCATAAAGAACAGACTATTAACTACGCTTTGCATGATTATGTGGCTCTGTGCAGTGCTACCACGTGCAAACACATTCAGACACAAAAAACATTAAGCTGTAAGCTACCGTTCAAAAGTTTCGAGTCAGGAAGCTTTTTTTAAAGAAATTAATACTTTCATTCAGCAAGGATGCATTAAATTTTTCAAAAGTGACAGTAAAGTCATTTATATTTCAACGTTCTTTTAAACATTCTATTCATCAAAGAATCCTGAAAATAAAAATGTATTATGGGTTCAACAAATATTAAACAAACGTTATTTTTAATTGTAATACAATTTCACAGTATTACTGTTTTTACTGTATTTTTGATCCAATAAATGCAGCCTTGGTGACTTCTTTCAACAACATTTAAAAAGTCTTACTAATCCCAAATGTTTGAACGGTAGTGTATTTATGAAAATCTACATTGTGGATATTTTTAGATTAGGTAATCATTAATTATTCAGACCTGAATGCTAGCACAAAACTAAAGACTAAAGGTCACTGCGTCCAAAATTCTCGTCCGAAATTTTCGCATAAATACAACCACACATTGTGTCAATCATATTTACACACTGCCTCCGGAACTTTCATTTGTCATAAAAAATTCGGATCAGGTTCGATTTTCTGCGTTTTCGCATTCGTAGCAAGCATTTTGATAGGAAAGGATGACGTATATGAAAAAAAAAACGCATATAAAATTTCGGGCTCAGTGTGCAAGGACCTTTACTGTAAACTCTTACCTGCACTTTATAGAACAGACATGAATCAGGAAATATATAGCAATGCTATTCATATGCTACATATTTAGCTTTATTAACCTTTATATATTATTATACCTACCTTTACATATTATTATTATTATAAGTTTAAGGTGCTGTAATTGTATTTATTTTTTATTTTACTAGACAGATATTACTGAAAAAGGTGTCTCAAAGATGTTGGATGAGAGCCAGAGTTTTGAAGAGAGGTTGTGTGGTTGAAGGGGCTGGTGGTCTAATTCAGTTTGGCCTTAGTTAGCAAAATGGCTTCGGAAAATTGGTGGGAAATTGAGACTTCTGATTAAAACATACAAACACAACTTTTAAAAGCACTCTGGTATCTATCTGCTTGGTAGCTACTTTCTAGAAACTTTGTGAACGTGAGTGATGTCCCTCGACTCTTAATTTTCAACTCCTCCTTTTTACTCAGACTAACATACAACATATCCCCCTTCAACAAATGTGTTAAAAGTGTAAAACGCTAACTTATCCAAATATTGGTTGTGTGTAGATGTAATTTATGGGGGTTTAAATCCAACTAACAAAGTGGCAAATATAACTAAACGTATGGAATAAGAAACACCGTAAGCCTAAAGTGAGATCAGAAGCAAGCTAAAACCACATAACAGCAGGTATATTAACTGGCTAGCAAATTTTGCATGTTTCTCCACAAAATAAAATGTAGCATGTACAAATTTGTCAATTTGGAGAGAAAATGGTTTGTCTTCCTACCAACAATACGCAGGCCTGCAGTGTCATTATCTAGAGCAGGGGTCCTCAAGGTCCACTTTCTTGCAGAGTTTAGCTCCAAACTTGATCATACTCACCTGTCTGTAATGTCTAGTAATTCTGAAGAACTTGATTAGGCTGTTCAGGTGTGTTTGATTAGGGATTCTTGAGAAACCCTGATCTAGAGCACATACAGACTTTACTGGAAAATTACCAGTAAATTGCCGTAAAGAGATCATGTGTGAACAGGACCTTTTCAAAAACACTGGTAAATTCATTCCACAATGAGAAGGTGTAACATTACCAGTACATTGCCTGAATGGCTCTGTGTGTGAACGCAGAATGAAGATTACCGGTATGAGCACATACGAGTTCAGAGCGCGGTGATGTAAGATCTACTCTGGGCCAATCCAGAGCCGTTGAATTTTGATTCAGCATCAATCATAACATTCTGACGCAGATGGCACATTTACTCCACGCTGTGTAATTCGGTTTGAAGTTGTGTAATGCGAAGTCTCTGGCCCAATCGCACAGCATAAATGTGAACATTTGACACAACAAAATGTAAACATCAATAAAAACACCTCTTTATGTTTACAAACACAACACCGGGAGGTGGAGCCGTTTAGAGGTCATTTCTGGTTAATGTCATCACAGAATTTACCGGTAATTTGAGACGGATGTGTGAATGGTGTTTTTCTGGAAAAAAGACAGAACATCGTTGCCTGTGTGAACAGCGCATTTGTTAAAATACCAGTAAAGACGTTGCGATAACTTTACGGCAATTTACTGGTATTACTGTGTGAAAGGGGCTATTGTCT
This sequence comes from Barbus barbus, assembly GCF_936440315.1. Classification (NCBI taxonomy): domain Eukaryota; kingdom Metazoa; phylum Chordata; class Actinopteri; order Cypriniformes; family Cyprinidae; genus Barbus; species Barbus barbus. The sequence continues at coordinate 11,232,131 of NC_136730.1, forward strand.
CAGCTTTAAAATTGTGTCATTTTTTAAGAAATTCAAACAATAAATACCACTTTCCATTTTGGCTCTTTAACGTGTCGTGACAGATCGCTGTAGCGGCACATGAACCAATTATCTCTTCATCTATACCAGTTATCACTCAAAATACACATGAATGAACATCAGAAGGTATCGTGTTTCAACTGTGTAAAGAGATCAGTACACACCTTTCTTTTTTAATTCAAGTCAACTGACGTTAATCTACTCTCCTGACTGGTTTGTTTGTCGTACAAAAATGACAGATTCGCCATTATGATTGGTCAGATTGCCTGGGTCAATTAAACACACCTGAGCAAGCTCATCAAGGTCTTCAGAATCCCTAGAAAATCACAGGTAACTGAGTTTGATCAGGGTTTGAGCTAAACTCTGTAAGGCAGTGGCTCTCCAGGACCGGATTTGAGGAACCCTGCTGCAGAAGCTATACAGCTACATTAGCAAAACCTTTAAGCCTAAAGTATACTTTGGCCATCTATGTTCTGCAATGGTCTGCAGACTGTTCACTTGACACCATTTTAGTCATCAGAATTGTCCACGGATATCTGTGCACCATGTTTGCTTGCAGCCCAATTATTGTGTCCATGTACAACAGCGCAGGCATGTAAAGTTGAGACAGAACGAGTTCACTAGGTGGTACAACTCATCCATCCACCCTCATCTGTGGTTGATTATACTTTGAAAATTGTGGGGACATGGCTGAGCACAAGATGAAGTGGAACGTGGAAAGAAGTAAACGTGGGCATTAAGGTATCTTAGCCTTGCGAGGTTTAAACAGTTGCTCAGAGATTTGAAAATGGTTGGGGATAGATTATTTGCATACTGTGAAACTGCAGTTTCAGCATAGATCATCCCTACAGGTTCCTTCCACCAACACTTACCATTACAAACTTAATCTGTTTCTTTTATTAAGATCTTTTAGATTTGTGGCTTCCTTCAAGAACTGGTCAGCTTTCCTGAGCTTCTCCATTGCTGCAGAGAGCAAGATCTCCGGACTCGCGTCCCCCTTCATTTCCGTCTCACCACTCTGTGCAGTCGCGATTGTGTTCAGTAGCTCTCCAGTCTCTTTGATCTCAGAAGACACTTTGCTTTGCAAGTCCTTTACGTCACTTCCGTCTGGTTTAATTGGTAACTTTTTTCCATTGCTTTCCATCGTCTCCGCATTCTCCACAAGGAGGTCGCCTAGGGATGTGGAGCGGGGCTTGGAAGAAAGCTTGAGAGGCCTGGTGAGGTGCAGGGACATGTTGGTACATTGGTTTGGGGTTGGATGTGCATTGAGAACTGAGGTCTTTGGGGTGGTGGACGGGGCTTCTAGCGATGGGTCCTCCAAACTCTCAGCTTTGCTGTCAGATGGTTCTAGATCATCCTCGCTGGTCTCCAAATCTAGTCCCTGGGAGCTTCCTTTGAGCTTTGCAGAGGATGGTGTAACTTGGTCACCGGTCTCAGACTCCTCTCCTGAGTGCTGGCCACTGTCTAAAGACTTCTCCTCCAAATCTTCACTTGTAACATCACCAACTGGCTCAGTTTTGGGTTCGGGAATCGTCAATTTGATGTCAACTGTTTCTGAAGACGAAGTGGTGGTGGAGTGGGTAACGACCATTGGGTCACTTTGTGCGGGAGTGTCCTCTTTTTTGGCAGGTGCCTTGATTGGCTTCTTCTTGGGTGGAGCAGGGGGCCCGGGGCTCTTGTTTACAGATTCAGGGGTTGAAAGTGGAGTTAGATTAAGTTGTGGAGGCTCTAGTGATGTTGCAACTTCTCCAGTGGTATCAGAGGCTTTCTTTGAGTTTTGCACTTCTTGTTCATCTCTAGGTTCTTTTGATGGTATAGTGGGTGAATCCCACATCACTACTTGTGGTTTCATGACCTTTGTGGACAGAACAAAGGTCTCTATGTCCTCTAACTTATCCACGTCTTCTATCTCATTTGAAGCTCCATCTCCCTTGTTATCTTCACTGTCAACCTCTGTATTCTTCTCTTTTTCCTCTATCGTGACTGTGGCTGGTGTTACTGGTTGGCTAGGCTTCATATTTTTGGAAGGAGGAGTAGGGGGCTGGACGCTCTTGGTGGAAGGGGTCGGTTCAGAAGAGTCAGTGCTTTCTGCTTCAACCTCCACTTTAGTATCTGAGACATTCTTCTCAACAGCAGCCCCATCAACAGAGACGCAAGGCTTAGACTCCTTTGATGGAGGCATCGGTGGCATCGTCTTCTTTTGAGCTGCAGTTTCCTCATTTTTGGGCTCATCCTCTTTATGAGTTTCGTTGGGTCTGTTGTCTTTTGATGGCGGCATGGGTGGCTTTATAACTTTCTTTTGGGGTGTGGACCCTTCATCGACGTCCTCCTCTGGAATGTTGTTCATTGCCACAGATGGTTTAGAAGTTTCGGTTTGTTTATCCACTTCTGTGTTCAAGCCATGGGTTCCATTTAGCATGGTAACTTCACCATCAAGGTCCAGTCTTAATATTCCATCACTTGAAACATTCGCAACCTGTAAGAATAGACAGAATATTACATTTAGATGATATTTCTGGCTTACTGTTGTTAGGCATTTAATGTAAGTATCCACTCAATTGATTAAAAGTGATAGTTGAAACTTTTACATTGTTACAAAGGATTTCAATTTCAAATAAATGCTGTGCTTTTGAACTTTCTATTCATTAAAGATTTCTATAAAAAATTCACTATTTTGAAAAATATATAAGTGATCACAACTATTATCTTTTTTGAAATTTTGAAAATTGATAATAGTAAGAAATGTTTCTTGAGCAACAAATCAGCATAATAATTTCTGACATTAAAGACTGGAATAATGATGCTGAAAATTCAGCCTTGCATCACATAAAATCTTCTCTCATCTTATCTTGGGGTCTGCTGTAAATAGTTATAAAATCTAAAATGTTTAATAAGCAAAATGTAAAAAAATACATTGAAAAAGAAAAGAGTTCATTTAAATTGTAATAATATTTCACAATATTACTGTTTTACTGTATTTTGATAAAAAAATGATTATAATAGACTGGTTACAAAAATAATCTCAATACTGCATAATGCATAATTTAATTTTCTTTACTACCTTTTCCGTCATCGAACACTCATTTAAAAGTTCAACTTTAAAACACTAATGATTTCATAGTGATCTTAAATGGAATATTTGGCAAATCTCAAAATGAATATTCAATACCATACTGTACATTATACATTTTTAATTTTTATTATATTTAAAATGTAATTTTTTTAGACACGTTATTATAGAATTTTAATAACAGCTTAAGTCAGAAATATATCTGTGCATCCTTAGTTGCTCTCCAACAGGGTTGATAAAAAAAAAAAAAAAGTTTTTGTGCATGTGAAATGATTATATTATACCTCCTTCATGTGTATCCTTGTTGGCGGCCTTCTTCCATGGTTCCCCTTTGGTCGGTTCCGTGTAACATGCTCTAAAGAGCAGCTTTCATCAACTTTTACCTTTTAAAACATAAAAAAAAATAAGAATCTGTAACTGTATATATATGTTCATTCATGCAACACCATTATTTATTCAAGAAGATCACAGAGAAATGTTGAGTACATGCTGTGCTCATTTGAAAAAACTGAAAACATTTTTTTGTCATGGTTCTATTTATGTGCATGTGTCTTTAAAATTCATAGTAAAATTTTACAGGTGAGCAATAAACAGTACCTCATCAAAAATTTTGTTCTTTGCCTTATTGATTCCTTCACTGAATGCCTTGATCCAGGCCTCTTTCTCCTCAGGAGTTTGTGCCTGAAGTTTGACATCTTGGATCTAAATGAACACAACAAATTTATATGAAGTCATAGATGACATGCATAAACAGGAATAAAATATTGAAAAAATGACAGACTCAGTTGCACATGCCAATCCTGTTTTGCTTTTCTGTATGATATAAAATTAGGAAATAACCCAAGCTGGATCAAGCATCTGGTATTATTCTGGATCACAAGCTTTACCTGCCAGACCACATTTTAACAATTACATTCAGTGCAGTATAAAGGGTTCATTAAAGATCTAATTTCAGTTTTGAAACTTCATTAAAATGAAACCGAAAAATACAGACTCATTTGTCCGTAGGATATCCCATTGTTCAATTAGGCTTATATAAAGTGTGTCTAGCATCCTGTATAGTGCCAGACTCAGCACGAGTCTCCGAAGTGCACTTCACCCTTAAAAAATAAAAAGGAAGGATTTATGTTCTTAGAGTAGGGTGTGTCTAAAATATTTGTGAAACAGGAGGGTTTGGAATCTCTTGAATCTTTAAACTCTTTTCAAGAACTACAGTATGTGAGGTTTAGTTATGAAATAAAACACTAGGCTGTGGTGTCTGACTCATCCAGCTGGCTGGTCACAGTATTCAGGAGAGGAAAAAGTGACCTGATGGTCTGGCTGCTCTTTATACACACACACACACATTTTCTCCTCTAGAGAAGTCTCTTGACATCTGCTGAGCTCTTTGCAGTTCGCCAACGCTTCGCTCTCGTCATCTGTTAGTAATAATGCATATTTCGCCTGTTAGGTATCTTCCGCATTTCTCAAGTCTTCTCCCCACCTCCAATACTCTGGATTCAGTGTTATAGTGTACAGTAAACAATGAATAAATACAGACTATTCCAAGGAACTATACCACCCGGTAAAGAATAGATTAGGCTGTAATAGATATGAGCTCATGGAGCAGTATGACACACACACTGTGTGTGTGTGTGTGTGTGTGTCCAAAAGTTATGACATATCATGTGCAATACAGTACACACTCCTCCGGATGAAGTCATCATTTACCATCAACTCTAAAGCGTCAGCAAACAAGGGTTTGACGGGTAAAACAATCCAGCAGTTTAATCTCAAAAATAATTCACCGCATAACATAAAGACACCGAATGCTTATACATTTTCTAAAAGTGCAATACCCTTAAAACTGTATCTGGGTCAATGACACGATGCTCCTTTTAAAGTGTCTATTAATTTTCAAACATGCATTAAAAATGCAGTCCATACAGACAATGACTTCAATACACCTCTTCTATTATTAATATGCTTTCAATTTCTGAATTAAAATGCATTTCTGTGGAGCTTAACATCAAAGATTATATGTTGGTGAAACTGCCATTAAAAGATGGAAATAAAATCATTATTTATTTAAAAATACAAGTTTTAAAACATTCTTATTATAATCCTGCCTGTGTGTCAAGGTCAGTAAGTCCATTAAAAATATCAGATCATTTGAACTTATGACGAAGCGCTTGTGGTTGGCAGATCTCTGACGGATAACAACTAGAAAATTTACAACATTTTATTCATGATTCAAAAATTCATGATATTTGACGATAGATACCTATATATTAAATGAAAAACTTAAACTTGCTTCATCAAGCTTAATCTGAAATATTAAAATGACAAAAACTGAAATAAAGGATTTCAAATAAATTTAATTTGAACCTAAACATTTTTTTTTTAAATGAATGTAAAAATAGAAAAATAAAAGCGATTACAAAATATTAATAAATAATATAATAGTATATAAAACACTGGTATGTAAAAAATAATAATTTTCTTATTTTACTTGTCATTTTTAGAGTCATTAAATAAAAATAAAAAACAGCATCAAAACAAAGATTACATAAAAAAAAAAAAAAAAACAGTTTAGAACGCGTTTTCCTTTTATTGTCTCAAACATCCTTATTCATCAGTGGCCATATTTTGACATTCTGCATATAGTCTACAGAGGAAAATCCACTTTTCACTAGAAAGTGAAAAAAATTATGGTTTGTGGGTGTTTTGATATACCACAAGTACTTGCATAGTTATACCGGAAATCTTGCCTCTGCGTTTTTGAATATATAAACACTAGGACAGGAAATGATGCCTTGCGTTTCACACTATAACTGTGCTAACATCTTTAACCTTGAGTAGAGGCCACTTTTAACAAAAAGTCAGCAACATTTTTAAACCTGCGTTATTAGACTAAAATACAGTGCCAAAGGTTTATATCGTGGATTACCAACCCATGATAAAGTATAATTAATGTGAAAAATAACCCTGCGTCAAGACACAGGATGTTTATCATTTATCAACAAGTGTTGGAATATTTGACACCAAGCGTAAAGGAAAAACAGCACTCATGCAATAGGCGACCTTTCACACACGTTCTGCCATTATTTAAAGCAACTTTGAAAGCAGTGAAGTGTCACAGAGCATGAGGCATGAGTAATTGGCTCATCATTGGTCATGTGTCCATTCAGATATGTGTCTGATTCATTAGACTCAGTACAATGACCTAGTGTGCCTCTAGTGCGTGCCATATTGAACTACTGACGTCACGACTGCAAGCTAGCCATCGACGACTGTGTATTGCATTGTCATCCTAATGTGAGCCACTCTTTATATCACACACAAAGGGAAGGGTAGACGGACATATTTGACGTGGTGCAGCAATGAAATGTTAATTATTACCTTGTTACCGCACTTTGGGCTTCGTATTAGTACCAGTCTGTGTTTCTTCTTGAAAGGACTCTTTAACTCGTGGCAAGTGTTGTAGTTGTCCAAGTCCAGTTTCTCCAGACATGTGGTCAATTCCTGCACGACAGGGAAATTTTTTCTTATTTGTAAAAATGACAAATCAGAGGAAAATTGTGTTGTTCAGAGGTTGTTCAATTGAGTTTAGTTATGTTTTATTTCAAGGAAAAGTTTACCCAAATATGAAAATTCTGTCATCATTTACATACTATCATATTGTTTCAAACCTGTATGGCTTTCTTTCTTCCATGGAAAACAAAAGGACATAGTTAGCAGAATGTTTATACTGCATGAGGATTAAAATATTCAATGACTTGTGCACTACATTGCAAATTGTTGAGATTATATTTTTTGCATGTTATACAGATGAAGAGTCATATAGATTTAAAAAGGTAAATGGAGACAATTTTCATTTATCGGTATTATCTTTGTCTCAGATACAGAGTTATCATCGTTAAATAAAATTAAACTGACACTGTTAAAAGCATTTTTGTTAACCGAAATAAATCTAAAATAAAAAGTATAAATATTGGATGAAAAAACAAAGTAATTGAAAATTAGGAATGTTGACTTGGCACCTAAATGAAATCATTTTAAGCAGTAAAAATAAAATTACACAGAAATATTGAAAACCAATCAAATTGACAAAAGCGCATACAATTCGTAAAAATGTTACTAAAATTATTACAAAAATATATAAAAACTCATTCAAAATATTGCTACAACTATAATAAATAATACTAAAATAACACTCCTCAGATGTTTCTTCTAAAACTCCTCATGGGAAAAAAAAAATGACTTGTTGACAATTAAGGCTGAAACGTAGTTCGTTTTGAGTTCGTTCGGCAGTTCTCACCAAAGCCAACTTTCTGGGGGAGTTTGTTTTGGCTCCTAAACACCTTTGAGCTACCATTGGTCCGTTTCTCATTCAACAAAGTCAGGCAGGAGAACAACATCTCCAAGTCACTAGCAACATAAATACACCGTGTCGAATAGCTAAGCTGCCACAGATATATCCGCACCTCTCGCGGAGATAAAGGTTCAGAGAAAGCATTTAATTCCTAGAAAGAAATCGAAACGAAGCTCGGTGTCGACGACCCGGAATTATGCAAAAAGCAACATAGAGAAACATCAGATGCAAGTTTTCCAAAGCCATGAAAAGAATGAAATGAAAGGGTTAAGATATAAGGTGGCAAGTAACAAATATATGCGTTTCAAATAAACGTGTCACCATACTGCTGCTGTTGTTCTTTCAATAAGCGAATTTAAAAGGTATACAGTGAATGAAATGCCATAACATACAATAATAAACCTGTGTTTTTATCAAATTATGACACATAAAATATAAAGACGTGTAATAATTAATCCAGTTTAATAAAAGACCTAGATACAGCATCATTGCGACATGTTTACAGCCCGCCTCCAGCAGGGACCTTTAGCGTACAAAGCTATAAAACTCTAAAAGCTGTACTTCGTGATTTTGCTTTATTGTTATGTCTTCACATGATGGTAGATGCTTTAGTACAATGAGGTGATTTATTTATTCTGTGAAACAACTTTTTTTTTAATAAGTACTTCAAAGAAAAGTAATCAATTTTAAATGTCTGGATGAATCATGGATGGATAACAATTAATTGAAATACTTTCTGCTTTTGCAATTCATCCCAAAACAAACGCTTTCTAGAAAAAATGTGACGAGTATTTTCTTAATTTACAATCCCAATGCATATTAATCTTATAATTGTTAATTTTATTAAGCCTATTGCTGTCATTTTCCATCAAAACGTCATGACTTTCCCCGTCTGTAACAAGACTTTAGTTTCCAGTTGAAACAGGAAGCTACACAATCTATTTTTAGCCGATGTAATGGCTAAACCAATGTTAAGCCAAATAGCTATTAATAAAAGTAATTTTATGATGGACCACTTTACAATCCAATTCACTCCCAGTGGATATACAATCATGCCCCAACCAACATTGCAATAACATATTTAACTCAGAAATTCATGTAATTATGAAAGTATAGCAGGGTGGTTTCATGTTGACTTCATATCCATGTTTCATCATGATTTAGCAGACTTACCTCATTCTCATAGACAGCAATCACTGTTCGTTCCAGCTGAATGTATCGGTCCTTGTAGCTGCTCAAGAACTTCCCTGAAGACTTCTTCAACCAGCCGGCCTTCCCAGTGCTCGTCACCTCTTTGGGCTTGGCTGGCTCCTCTTTCACACCCTGTTAAGGAAAGGAAAGAGGAAATCAGCATTGCTTAGTGAACCAAAATTGGCATGCATTGAGCTCTGAGTCCACCGAGAGCATTCCTTCAAGGGGAGGATGAATGTAGCAGCTAGATTATAATTTTTTGGCCGGCATATGGGTTTCACTCGACCTTCAACACCTTTTCAAATTTAATAGAAAGGACAGATGACGCCTTATTTCCACATCTGCTCCGTTTCATTTTTTTTACAGCCTTCTCATGACTTTTGGGGATCTTATCTGAATTTATTATTCAGCATGTAATTACTGGCGTTTGCTTAGGAAAGAATTACTAATATAATTTCTCATAATTTAGGGTTAGAGATTTAAACAAATTTTAGAATTGAACTTTGAAGGTGCACTATTACGTTTTAAGTGATCAGACTCAGGGTTATTATTGTTAACTAAAATTAAACCCATAAAACAATTTCATGACTTTAAATAAAATAAATGTTAACTGAATAAAACTAAATATTAAAAAAAGCATTTAATTTCAGCTAGTTGCATATTAAGGCAACACTTCATTTTTGTTTAGTTTAAGTTGAAATACTAAAATAACTAAATTTAAATAAACTAATAAATAAATAAATAAAACAAACTACAGACATATTTAAAAAAAAAAATACTAAAAATGACAAAAATCACACAACAATGGAAATATAAAACAAAAATAAAATCTAATTCAAAATATTAACGACTATTATAGTATCAAAGATGCTAAAATAATGATTGTAATATTTAAAAAAACTAATAAAAATGACAAAAGCACAAAACTAAATTGATAAAAAATAAACTAAAATTGATCTAATATTGAAAATAAAAGTAAAAGGTAATTCAAAATATTTATTAAAACTATAATAGTACATAAACAATACTAAGACATTGAACACTGCATTGAAATAAAGATTTGTGCCAGAATGTGGGATAACAAGCAACAACCTAGCAACCCCCAGAACAGCCTAGCAACTGCATATCAATGCACTTCATTACCGTTACCTAAGCACCACACACAATTCCTTAAGAAAATGTACAAAAAAAACTAATTCTAACCATCTTGGCAATGAAAGTGACACAGGTGATTATAGCTGTACGCTTAAAAAAAAAAAAAATGTTTTTTAAGTTTTGCAATTATTATTAAATTACAAAAATAAAATGCAGCCCAATGCAGCTGAATTTAGAATTTCCAGGAATTTTCAATAGGAGTCTATGCAAGGAAATTCCTCAGGATGTCTCTTTAGAGGGTCATCGAGCTGTTTTTTCCACTTTCACTGGGCCTTTGGTAATAGCAGCGTGCGCTAGAGAAGGTGCAGCTGTCCGAGGGAGGAAAACCTGCAGAATAATAGGAGCAGCACTGTGCCATGAATTTCTCACACTGCCCTGTCCGGGAAACCACCAGGTTACTCGTACACTTGCAGCGCTTGCGCCGAGGGACGGGGACGGAGCGTGAGGAGGCTCTTTGTTTCTCTTCTTCTGTTTCTGTGTAAACTGGAGCAGAGCGCACGGCACATCACAACACAACATACTCGCTGGAGAGAGACTTTGGGTGGGACGGAAAAATCTATATTGTGAAAAAACACAGTGGAGCCAATTTGGACCAACAAAGCAGAGCGCAAACGAGAGCAGAGTGAGAGAGAGCATAAAGTGTTTTAAAGCATATGATAAAACAGGAAATAAGCCAAAACATACGCTAAGCTCGCGTTGATCAAACAGGAACTTGCTGTGCTAGATGAGATAATTTAAGAGAGTGAGAAGTTCTCTCACTATCTATGAGGCAGAATATCATAGAGACTTTAGGGTTTGGGCTTTTCTGACTTGGACTTAAAAACATCCACCTAGTAACAGGCCTAGAAACATTGCAGAAATGCACTGAAAAGCACTCGTACCCTAGCGACCGCATAGCGATGAGCAGAAACACTTCCAAAACATCTAAACAATGTGTGTAAACTTTTGCGTGGGCAAGAGCAGAAATTATTCCACAAATTAATATATATTAAATTATTACATTTGGATTTTCACAAAACTTGATCATGCAATCAAGGAAAGCACAGAAAATGTTCAAAGGAAGTGAATAATAATAATAATAAATAATAATAAATGAGAAATACATAAAAACTATATGTAATATATAATATTAAAGTAATAATAATATGAATTATTATTAGTAGTAGTAAAATTAGTAATTATTATTAATCATAATATTATAATTAATAATAATTTTATTAAGACAAATAGAAATGATACAAATAGTAACATTATTATTATTTTTAATTGTATATATTTTAAAGGCAGTTTACATGAGACAAAGACATAAAAACAATATCTAATACATAATATAAAATAATTATTATCATTAGTAGTAACAGTAGTCATTCTTATTAATAATAATAATAATATTACTATTAATAATAATAATTTTATAAAGCTCCTTTAAACTTTAAGGCAGTTTACATAAGACATTAATAATAATAATATAATCTTAATAAAATTATTATTGTTAATTGTATATATCATTGTTTTTAAATGCAGTTAACACGAGACAGACAATCTGTAATATATAATATAATATAATATTAAAACACTAGATATAAACAGTATAATAATAATGATTATTTGTAGTAGCATTATTATATATTTCTATTAATTATAATAATTTTATAAAGCTTCCTTGAAGTTTTCAAGACAAAAAAAAATTCTTTTTTTTTTTTTTTTAAACGCTATGCTTTAAAAATGGTTTCTAATGCTGATGGTAGATGATCCATGCAAAAACTCCATAGAACTCTTCATGATCGTTTAGTGAGACACACTTTAGCCATCATGTGTTTCATATACATACAAAAGGCCATGCATGCGCACAGCTCCATCTAGGTCAGATATCAGAGCCCTGACCTGTGTCAACTCGCCACACGTCTACATATGAATCATCTGTGATCCGCTTCTTCCCAAGACCTCACTGCAACCCAGACCAGAGCGACTCAACTTGCTCAAAGACTCTGCAATAAAAAGCTAATTTTGGCAAGCATCTAACTTTCCATGGTCCAATAATAGTTCTGTCCAAACAAATGTAAACCTGTCCTCTTCAACAACTGTTGCAGCATCTTTGTAGTGTATTTGCAAAATCTCAATCAGGGAAGTGTAAAACATGAATGCCAAGCAGAGAAGTATAAAAGAGGAAATAGTAACCAACGTTAGAGAATTTACAGGAATTAAGTGTTCTTGCTACACTATAGTCCTCCTTACCGCTAGATTTTAACAAAAAAGAGTAGAGAAGGGACAATTGTCAACGTGAAACCAGGTCACTCCTAACAAAGAAAGAATCAATTGGAATGCGCAAGTGCTTTTGCATGGTGGGAGCATAGCATAGTGTGGCGTAAACTCAGGGCCAGAACGTAAAAGTTGCTGGTTTGAGTCCTTCAAGGAAATAAGCCATGAGCTTTGACCACTGTAACCTTGAGCAAGACAGCAAACAACGGGTCGCTCTCAGCTTCAGACAGCATGGGTACACACAGACCACCCACAGTCCATTTACTGACCGTCCGATACATGTTACACACAAACATTTCTAGAGCAGCAAATAAACTATCCATGAGCAATGCGTTTTCTGGAAAATGAAAATGAAAAATAAATATTGCATACACTTCCATTCAAAAGTGAAACTTTTAATGTTTTAAAAAGAATGTTTTAATGCCTCTTATGCTCACCAAGGCTGCATTTATTTGATCAAAATACAGTATTATTCAGAAATATTATTGCAATTTCAAATAACTGTTTCCTATTTGAATATATTACAAAATGTAATGTATTGCTGTGATCAAAGCTGTATTTTCAGCATCATTACTCCAGTCTTCAGTGTCACATGGTCCTTCAGAAATCATTCTAATATGCTGACTTGCTGCTTAAGAAACATTTCTGATTATGCTGCGTAATATGTTTTTGTGGAAACTGTGATACTTTTTTTTTAACTGATTCACAATTTTTTTTGTAACATTATAAAACCTTATTAAATGTAATAGGCAATACTTATTTAGTATCCTTGCTCAATTAAAGTATAAATTTGTTGCTGTATAGACATATTTGAATGGCAGTGTATTATTTTTGGACAAACAGAATTCCAAATATTTCTGCTCATTCATTTTTATGCTGTTTTTGAATGAGTTTTTTTCTTTTATGGTGATATTGAGTAGGTTATATGTTACTCTACAAAAAGTAATTAATTACTAGTTGCTAATCACATCTTTAATAGTGTAATTAGATGACTAGTTACTGTACTAATTACTTTCTCTAAAAAGTACTGCATTACTTATTGCATTACTTTCTAAATCCCATATCAACCTTGGACTAGTTGAACAATACAACGATAGACAAGAAACTGTTCTTCCAAATAAATGCAGAAATTATTTCTAACGGACCAAAGGGAGAAGGTTACCTTAAAAACATACATTTCAAGATTAGATGATAGATTCTGATGTTAAATCCACTATAGTTTTATATCAATATAATTGTTCTGTAGTGCATACAGTATTTAGTAACTATTTAAATGACAGAAAAAATAAAAGTAATCCCTTACTTTACTTTTTATAGGGAAGAGTAATTAAATTACATTAATTACTTAATAATGCATTACACCCAATACTGTTTACCAACCAATAAATGTCACATAAAAACAAAATGAACTTTGCTTGGTCGCTTTACATGGCGGTCTGACAGTCTCTTCCGGTGTAAGTAGGCGGATCTTGACCAAAACAAGCTGCGAAGTGACAAAGACTTTACACTGATAGTGAAAAGATAAATGACTACAAAAATGGCACACAAGCGCTCTTTTACTGCTGATGCTTTTAAAAGTTTATGACAAGCTGAAAAGATGAGGGCAGCCTCATTAAGAGCTTCATTAGGAGGTAAACACTGGGTGATCTTCATAAAAAACAGTGAACAGTGAGAAGCATTTTCATGGCTCTCTGAAGTATATAAACCACAGATGCAGCCCCACAACAACCAACATTTACTGTGAGCAACAGCTGCTCTTTGTCTTAACGTCACATTAAATTGGGTATGTTTTTCCATGCTGTCCTTATGTTCAGATAAATATGGCATCAAGTTGGCCGCGATGTACACAAAGGCCATTCAGGCACAAACGGATTCCTTTACACAAACATCTGTCGCTATTCATCTTGATTCACATTTCAACTTCAGATACATCTGTTCTAATAAATGACTACCAAGACTGCATGCTAATGTCAAGGTAATGTCGTCTTATCAAAGCTCAGTAAAGATTGTAGATGGGTCTGTGTACACTACATATTAACAGTGTGGCTTTTCAGCTCTGCCTTCCAGCACCACTGACCAACATAACTTCCTCATTTCAGTGAGCATTTCCTGAAACTACTGCCTCACATAGTAAAAGGATGTTTTTCCCAGAAATCTATGTTTATAGACAGACAGACAGACAGATATATAGATAGATAGATATATAGACAGACAGACAGACAGACAGATATATAGATAGATAGACATGACAGACAGACAGACAGACAGACAGATAGACAGATAGATATGATCTTGAACATGTTCCATCCATCCAGGGGTGTATGTCTGTCTGTAGCTACATCTAGGGCGTTATCTATCTATCTATCTATCTATCTATCTATCTATCTATCTATCTATCTATCTATATCTGACTATCCGTCTATCTGATTGTCTGTCCGTCTGTCTATCTATCTATCTATCTATCTATCTATCTATCTATCTATCTGTCTGTCTATCTGTCGATCAATCTGTCAGTCTATCTATCTGTCTATCTATCTGTCTGTCTGTCTATCTATCTGTCTATCATCTGTCTGTCAATATCTGACTATCTATCTATCTATCTATCTATCTATCTATCTATCTATCTATCTATCTATCTATCATCTGTCTGTCAATAGCTGACTATCTGTCATCTCTATCTATCTATCTATCTATCTGTCTGTCTATCTATCTATCTATCTGTCTGTCTATCCGTCTATCTGATTGTCTGTCTGTCTGTCTATCATCTGCCTGCCTATCTATCTATCTATCTATCTATCTATCTATCTATCTATCTATCTATCTATCTGTCTGTCTGTCTGTCTGTCTATCTATCTATCTATCTGTCAATATCTGTCTATCCGTCTATCTGATTGTCTGTCTGTCTGTCTATCATCTGCCTGCCTATCTATCTATCTATCTATCTGTCAATATCTGACTATCTGTCATCTATCTATCTATCTATCTATCTAAACAGAAAACAGTTAACAAACACAAGGCTTGTCTTTGAAGGGTTGGATGCTGCTTCATTTCCTGATGCCGATCTAAAGCTACATCATCTCGATCTGATGAACAGAATATTAATAGTTCTTAACTAAGACTGACTCTGTTGGATTTCACGACGAGTTTAATTCCAGTGCACCAAAGACGCTTCCAACAAACAAGTCATGCAACCCACCATGTCAATGCATTCAGTTCCTACTCGCACGAGAAAGAATAACAGTATCAGCACTGAACGAAGTCAAAGTTAAAGAAAAGTCAAGTGAGTTTTGCTTCACGTCGCCAATGATGTTGCAACAGAGTTAGATTGTTTATATAACAAAGCTTAAATGTTTCATTTTAAAACACGATCTGTACAGCGATAAAGAAAGATGTCAAATACTCACATCTTCCATGATATAAAAACAAAGATCCCGTTATGCGCAAAAGAAAACGCTCGACGCAGGACTTTATCTGGGGTTAAAACTGTTGATCTGTCTTCGTCTCAACTTTCTCACATCCAACATGACGATGAAAAACAAGGAACTGTGTGTGAGGCAGAGATGTAACGGGACGCTGCTGCTCTTTTCCTCTTTAGACTTTCAGCAGTTACAAAGTTTGAGGCTTGAAAAAAAAAAAAAAACTTTGGTTTCCGGTAAGTCCCCAAAAGCTCCGCCGCTGCCAAGAGACACCACGGCCGCGTCTCAAAACACAGCGAGCTGCCTATCTAGACAGCCTAAACTCTCGCTCCCTAACAAAAATGCGCGAGAGGTCTAAATGACTTTCCAGTTAAAAGATTTTGAATGGAATTTGTAGATATATTTTGGGTAATCTCACGGAACCCAAATTGTGATAAATTAGATTTAGATCTGCAATGACTTGATTAATGACAGTAGGCCTATTTATGTTTTGTCATTGTTCTCTCCTGAAATTAACTAATAGTACTGTTGCCATGGTTACCTCAAGGTCAAGCGATTTTTGAGTAGGCCTACCACCCATTTTCTCTCAAAATTCAAAATTTTTCTCACAATTCCGAAAGTCAGTATTAAAGTAAAAATTCAGGCCTGCGAGATACAAACTCGGAATTTAAAAAAAAGTCAAGATTCTGAGTTTATATCTCACAATTCTGACTTTTATATAGACACAAAATTGCGAGATGTAAACTACATAGGCCTACACATTTTTTCTTTTTATCATTGTTTTTCTTTGTTTTTCTTTTTCTTTATATATTTTTGGCAGAAACAGGCTTCCATAGAGATAAAGTGTTATGGTAAATATAAATAAAGAAGATATTTTGAATGGCTACCGTCAACTGTTTGATTACCAACGTTCTTCAAAATATCTTCTTTTGTGCTCAACAGTGAGTAAATAATGACAGAATTTTCATTTTTGGGTGAACTATCTCTTTAAGACCCTCCATTTGAATTCATAGATTTTGTATAATATTAGGGTGTATATGCAAAAAACCCCAAAAAAAACAAAAAAAAAACTGTGACATAACAAAACAAGTGTCAGAGGCAAAAAAAAAAAAAAGGTGTACATAAAATTCTCACGAAGCATAAATTTGTTTGCATGATGCAAATGCGAAGTAAACTAGCACTAGTATAACTACATATGCTATGCAAGTATAAATATACCTATACAAGTAAAAAAAGTGTAAAATATATAAAAAAATATAGCTGTAATAACTGACATATGTAAAATAGTTTGTGAATAGTTTATTAATAAAACACTGATAAAGTACTTTTGCATGATGCCCATATAGAACAGTAAGCTCAGGTAAAGCATAAAAACACTTAATTTAGATTTCTCCATGATTGCACAAGCAGGCCAAAGGCTGTATCTGCAGAAATGATGCACTTCCTGGGGGTTGGAGGAGCACATCAGTGTGTGTCATAACCGAGGAGGAAGAGGATGCAACCAGTTTCCTAATAATCACACATCACATAACAAACACAATGACAGGTGGAGGGAATTACTGGCTTTTTTATGAAAGGTTGTGACCCCAGTGAGCACTGGAAATTTTTATGTGGCAACCAGCATCACTTACCCACTTCATCTGCTATTTATAAAGACGACCACTCAGTTTCTGTTTCACGTAGGTCTGAGGTGATGATAAAATAAAATTGACAAAATGGGGGTATTGCTTTCTGGTTTGCAAATGTCATCAAACCAAATGGGCCTTTACTCATTTAGTAGATTTGAGGCTTACAAGTCGGTCAAACTATCTTGTGCACTTTTGTGATACTTATGTAGCTTTAAGCATAAATATTCAGCTAAAACTAAATTACTTACAGAGTTTCTGTTGCTTAATACTACGCTTCCCCCTATATAGCCTAGCAGTGCTGCATCTGAGCCACACCACTCAAACCACACGCTGTGTTTTAAACCACAGAGCTTTGTATTTAGCCTCAGGTTTCTTTTCTAGAGTATTTCAGAGTTCCTCTGATGGATGGCTCTCAGGTAGCTGGGTCTTTTTTTAAATGCATACTTGCACAAAATCAACATCATTGTTCAATGCATTAAGAGCACCACACAAGAGGAAGTAATATGATGGCTGATGATTGCACTGGTTGAAATTAATATTTCAGCAACATGCTATGTGGCTTCAATTATAGTGTGAACAGGGAGGAGTTTCCTGTTTCAGAGAAACAACACGGCAGTTGATATTAAATCTATAACCAACAAAAAAATCTAGAGATGCATTATAGCTTTTCTTCATATTTGTTGCTTTAAAGAATCTGAAAATCTTCACATGTATGTTTTACTTTTATACTTGCGAGCATGGTTGTATTAAAATGATGTGCTACGAATCTTGCACTGATGTGAAACCGCACCCATCCGCAGCGAGAAGACAGGGGAAGCACACGAAGACCCTCCTTTATTTTTCTGGCTCGAGTTTCTGAGGCGTCTCGCGCCCCCTACTGCTCCTTCACAAATATATCTGTTAATAGAAACTATGCATTTTAACACGATAGCCTACATTCATGGATTGACACCTTTTATTCACAAACTCAAGGCTTATTCACACCAAGAGCAAAATGGGGGAAAAAAAAAAAACAATTATTATTATTATCAGTTAACTTTATATATTAGAAAAATAATATTTTAATATGCATACATGTTTGACTAAATATTTCCAGGTAGCATCAAATGAAACCATGACCAAATGCTTTTGAATGAGATTTATTTAAATAGGACATTTTTATAAGAATGGTTATAACACAGGAAAGCCAACGTAGATGAACATTTCTCTAAATCAGAGACTGTTCACTTTTAATTCATATATTCACACTTTGGTGAAAAAAAATATCATCTGTCAGGACAGGCAACACTGCTGTTTCTCAGTTGTTTTTTTTCTTTTCCAATGATGGATTAATAAAACATGAGCACAAACTCCAAGTGCCAATCATTGAGGCCATAAAATGTGACATTAGAATTAGTAGAAGCTGCTGTAAACTACACTACAAATCCAGCTCAGACGCAAAAGTGTTTGATGCACTGAGAATGATTACCATGCATTCAAACGGGTTGAGGAAATGACCTACAGAAAGGAAAAACTGAGACTTGAGAGTAAGATAAAATAACAACGGGTGTCACATCTGTTCACATTCTGTACTGAGCTCGATCTCTCTCGCCATTTCTGATATTAGTGTAAACACAGCGCTCATATTTCCCCTATTAGTTTAACAGAAAGGCCAACTTTTTGTTCATTACAGCCAGACTCGACTATGCAGTATTTCGGTTTCATCTACTCCACATAGTGCTTGACGGTCAGTACCAGTAAGCCTCGGAACCACTTGGCAGTCATGTAAAGAAATACAACAGTGCTTTCAATATATCATCTGCCTCCTCTCACACTACAAAAGGTGCATACATTTAAAAAAGAAAACGACAAACAGGTAAAAGCATTTGAGACTTTAGTTGTTAGTGAGTGAATGTCACTCAAGTTTGCTCTCAGGGAACATCTGGTAGTGTGTTCGCTATAACAGCTGTCATCAAGACATCAGTCAAACATCAACTAAGACGAGATGGTTCATAAAAAGAAGTTTGTGGATTTTCCAGTCGATCTTAGCTCCAACCAAACACCTAAAATATCCACAACCAGAACTGCATTTGACAATGAGAGCAATAGCTTGAATCTCATGTAAACGGTCGAGAACATTTCCGGGTTATATTTGAATAAAGAAAAAAAAAAAAAAAAAAAAAAAAAAAAAAAAGGAAATTGAATGATTTTTAATAGGAATTTATAATATAAAAAGTTTTTTTTTTTTTACTATAATACCCAAATTAAATTGTTTTGCATTTTGGTAATGAGAATTTTGATGGATTTAATTAAATGCAAACAATCCAACTGGTTCTAAAAACAAGCTTAATTTTCTTTATGCAAAATATACTTTAATTTTTTTCCTTTTAATTTTGGGGTGAAAAATAACCCGGATATTTCTGTGTGAGATTCGTGCAATTCTACTTTTTATCCATTGTATACTTGGATGTAATTAAGGCTACCGTTACCCTGCTCTGATTCAGGTGTGCAACGATCTGGAAAGGTTCTCAACCTCCAGCAAACAAACACGAGGCAAAAATGTCACGTGGCCTCTTCTCATGCTGTTTAACACATTCTTGAATATCTGTAAAGAATAAATATTTAAAAAACAAACAAAAGATGCATCCCACTCCTTGTTCCATGCATGTGTGCCATTTACAGCTTGAAATACACGTCTGCATAAAGCCACCCAACCAAGCATTCCCAAAACACAACACACTCTGCATGGCTCAGACCTGAAAAGCTTTGCTTAAGACAAGCCAATCTCAACTCCAACTGTAAAACAACTTCAGACAAAATGACAAAAAGCAAAAAAAAAAAAAAAAAAAAAAGTAAAAACAGACTACTGAAGAATCTCCACAGAAAGCTTGGAGAATGGAATACATTTCCGTGCCGTTTTGACAATCAACTCTTACAGACTGCAATACTGACTTAGGAGTTTTATTTGAATATTCTACCTTTTTATTTCAGTAAAATTTACTTAAACTCTAAATAATAACAAAAATCCCGATGCCACGTAAAAAGGATGCAACATGGAGAGGGGCTGCGGTGATGGCCGACTGGAGACCACAGCGCATTCGCTGCTTTTCTACACTCCGAAGCTCGTGAAGCAGCAGTTCTGCTCAGTCTTCAATGTACTCCCACAAGTCTTTCTCATAGCCCTCGTGAACGTGCTGCAGCAGCACTCGTCGCCGGCTCTCACAGTATCTACACAGGAGGAGAAACGCAGGAAAGTCCTCAAACGTGAGCAGCGCTCAACACATTTCTCACAGGAACCTTTTAACAATGTCCCCTATTTCACATCCATTTAAACCATTAACAAAGCTGATAGTTTGCTTTTCAAAACAAACTGCTTGCATGCCCTGATTAAGATTAACCAACATCTTATGTAATTCACTGTAACAGATGTTGGAGTCAGCAGGTACAGATGTGTGTATTATATAAAATAAAAAAAGTTATTTTGGAGTCATTGCATTCATTATTTAGAATTATGACATTCATAATTAGGGTTTTCTATACAGCTGTCAATTCAAAAATATATATACATTTTTATTTTTTATAAATACATATTTAAATATATAAATACATTAAAATAATTTTTTTTTTAAATAACTACTACTAGAGCATTATTAAAAATGACAGTTAATTTAAGTAAATCCTAATTTAAAAATAAAATAAATGTAGCTGTCTCCAGAATTCACCCAATATGTCAGATTCAAAAATTGTTAGGAAGGGAAGGGAAGACTTTTTCTGGAAATTTAAATGCGGGTTTGTTCACCACAAAGCAAAAAAAAAACTGCCTAAAGAAGCCAAACAGAAATATAAAAAAATAAATAAATAAAAAACACAAAATTACTAAAAGTTAAAATAAAAAGTTTTTTGATTTTTAAATACAATAAGATAAATAATAGTACATATATATATATAAAAAAAAAAATACTAACTGCACAAATAATACAAGCAGCAGTTAACAATACAAATTTCATGCAATTTAGAAGAAGAAAAAAAACAACAACAAGAGAAACAATATTGGGATTTTGGATAAATTTCTCACCTGTACTTATCCTGAACTTTCTGTTTAATATCTTGCAAACAATCCTGGGAGATATCTCGCTCTAGATAACCTGAGAGCACCTCTGTAGCGTTCTCCAAATCAGCCTGATTGTTCTGGAAAAAACAGCAGTAAGACATCAGTGTGTTGATTTCTCTGACAAGTATAAACAATGTAATGGTATAAAAAAAATAAAGTTTGAATGTTAGTCCCACCAACAGCAGACAGTTGGAGTGTTTTGAAAACCTGTCCAAAAATAGTCATTATTTTTGCAGCTATAAAACAGTCTACTACATGTGGTTGTGCAATTTAAAAAAAAAAATTATAAAAAAAATGATTTCCCCCTCACCTCGAAAATGATGGACTGGTTGTTCTTTTTGAGGTAGAAGGCAAAGACGTAGGTGAACATGAGCGTGGAGCGACACTGGCACAGCACATCCACGGCTTTCTTCAGGAACTGCACCTCGATCCACGACATGTTGTGCTGCTGCATCTCCTCCATCTTCTGCTTCACCTGCGCGTATAACTTGTGCTCGAAGCGCAGACTCTGCATGTGGTTCATGTAGCGGTTGCAGTAGAAGAGGTAGCGCTGCAGGGCTGCACGAGATCGCTGTGACAGATAAAATGCATTCATTCCAAAGAGAACAACGGTTACAGGCCATGGCTTGCTCCGAACAGGAAAAAGTCATGCTTTCCTGCAAGAGCCAATTTGAGTCTCCTTGGACAGATAAAGGATGACATGTGGACAACAGATGTTGGGTTGAATAACGCCTAAAGTACCTCTTGAGCATCTCTGGCTGCCTTTGCATCATCTTCATTGTAGCGATTGCAGTTGTACCTGTTATCAGTGTCATATGTACATGTTATTTCAACGTCCCACGAGTATATAAAACATAAGTATTGATAAGAGGTAAAGCAGACTCACCAAGCAGAGCCGTGAGGTTCCCAAGGGCCGAGACAAACCCAGCAGAACTCTGCTTTACAATTCTGGTTTCGACACACCATGTGATTACAGCCGCCGTCTTTTTCAATGGTCACATGACATTTGGGACATTCCTAAGAAAAACAGGAATACCCAAATTATTTTGACTCTTTTGTCCTGTATATCTGTTACTGCCAGTCAAATAAATGTAAATAAATTTGTTAAACAAATGGCCAGACCTGTTTAACAAAGTTAAACAATGCTCTTTTTTTCTCTGGAGAAAGAATGGGGTTAAAAGTAGAATAACTCTCTCTTCATCACAATAAATATATAATAAATTATATCAAATTAAATGATTATCTTCATAGATCTCATCTGAGTGTTTATGGGTCCTTAGTACCTTGGTATTTGCTGCAATCCAGTTGGACGTTTCACTGTCATCATCACACTTCTTTATCCACTTCCTCAACCACTTAAAGAGTAGATATATGATAAAAGAAAAGAAAAACCTCTCAGGACAAATCTAATCTAATAATATCAATTTCAACAATGGAAATAATCTAACCTAAAATGAGTGCCTAATGCTAACATGACAATGAGTGCCCAATTAGATGCTAACATACCTTGCATTTAACAGGATCGTGCCAGTTCTCTCCACAATTGAAACTATTTTTTGAGAAAAAAACAACAAAACAAATAAATTAAAGGCAGGTGTTCACCCAAAAATGAAAATACTGTCATTACTTACGCCCCCTCATGTCATTCCAAAGCCATGTGCTGTCATTTTTTCGTGCATATTAACAATAAAAGCACACAGCTGATGTGGAGTCAATAATGACAGAAAAGGGTGCACAGCAGACCAAACCGTTTATACTAACACCATTTATATTATTGCAGCATTAATATATAAAGCTAAAGGATGTTGCTGATCCACTGAATCTCTGAACTACATTCTGCATCGGGCTCTTACCAGAACTGTCTCCCGCATTTGCACCGAACTGGTTTGGCATCAGGATACTGAACTTTGACCACATGGTGGCAGTCAGGAGCTGGACACCATTTCAACAGTCTGTTACACTGCAGAAGAGCAGAGAGACAGTATTACATTTATACACTGGTATTTAAATAAATGCCATATAGCATACCATTCTAAAGCTTAACCACAAAGAAACCATATATGATTTTTAGATTTAGCACCAGATCAGTTAATATATTTATATTTTCTGAGTAAATTAAATAAGCCTTGGACACAAGTTAGTTAGCAAATCGTGAAAGGACCAGTTCACCCAATAATTAAAATTAGCTGAGAATCTGTGCATATTTCTCTCCTGATTCAGACAAGCTGATGATTTTGTTTTTCACTGGAGAAGGCAATTTTATGGATAGAGGACTTTTTTTTTTTTTTTTTAAGCCGGAAGCAACGGTTTGAAGATTGAAACGACTTGATTTGTTTAATTACAAACGTGCAGCTTTTCACGTCATAAGACGTTAATTGATGGACTGGAGTCGTGTGGATTACTTGTGGAGTATTGTGATATTTTTATCATCTTCATCAATGATGCAATGCTAAATCTCTCCAAATCTGTTCTGACAAAGCAACTCATCTACATCTCGCATTGCCTGACGATGTCAAATTTCAGCAAATTTTCATTTTTGGGTGAACTATTCCTATAGCTTATTACTAATATATATATATATATATATATATATATATATATATATATATATATATATATATATATATATATATATATATATATATATATATATATATATAAAACATTTAAAAAAAAAAAGTACTGATTCTAAATTAAAATTCTCAAATGGTAACGGATTTGAAATTTTTATATTAGCATTTGATTTCTCTATCCCAGCTAATTCATGGAGTTGCAAGCAAGCAAGTCAATAGCATTTTAGACACATTTTATGCAACAAAATTAAGAGCTTCTTACCTCTACAAAACTATTTGTGATTAAATGCTGATACTTCAACTTCACTTTAGAATCTGTGATCAGTCGCCTACAAAATAACCCATAAAATATCTTTAAAAAAATAGAGCAAAAATCTTAAAATAAACAAGCTAAATTACCCAAAGCACTTACATTACAGTATTATCGTCAACCAAAATATCACAGTTGTGAGCAGGACATGAGATGGTCTGGAAGAACAAAAGCAAAAATAAAAACCAAAATTAAGTGGGAAATCTGATTGTAACATCAGATAGCAATGAGCTGAACAGGAGCCCACCTGTCCCATCCCTTCCTCAATGATTTTGGTGGTTAAGTAGTCGCCCCAGCACTGCATGCAGAACTTGTGTCCACATTCAAGACCTGTGAAACACTAGAAAAGGAAACACGTTCCTACAGAATAAGTCACCAAGTTGTGCAAACAGAGTCACTTCAATGGACTTCAGTTTTGTTATCACTGGCCTTTCTAAGGAACTGATGAAGATTTAGGAGCAGCAATGAACAAGTGAACAAAACTGACACTGACCGAGTTTGGATAGTTGAGATAGCAGATCTGGCAGGGCATATCCTGACTGGAGGAGCGTGTGCTCATTGGTCGCGTTTTGGGCTTTTTACTGGGGTTTATGACGTGGCACTCTGAAAACAACTTGTCCAGATTTCCATCAAAGTACCTGCAACATCATTTAAATGTTGCTCTTTCAAACAGCACACAGACCAATCGTAAATGTCCTTTAACCAAGCTATGCTAAATTTTTATGACAACATATAGTAAAATAAAGTAAAATAACTTGCCTCTCCATAAGTTTCTCTTTGTCCCAGTTGAAGTGACTGAGGAGTATTCTGGTTATTGTAGCTGGGTTCTGGAAAAGACACAATGCTGTTTACTCTGCAGCCATATTTGCGATGCCTCGGGCAGCTATTTTGGGCATCCAAGTCTTATCTGACTGAATCGAGAAATCCTGAAATATCAAAAACTGCTTAGCTCTTTTATTTAGAAGACAGGAGGCCTTATCATGCCATACTACATGTTGCACCTTCTCCCATTCATAATATGAGCCCACCATATCTGAAGTCTTAAGTTAAATCTAGTCTCTGTTTATTTCAGTATGATTAGCTTTAATTTGGCTGACTTTGAGCAACTTTCTGGACTTTTATAAAGTTTTTTTTCTGTTGCGTTTATAAGGTACCAGGCTTATAGAGTTAGCGCTTTTGAGGAAAAACTAATAACTGGATTTATCGAAGTTGAAGAGATACACACTTAAATGAACACTTAAAATCACCGTTAGAGGAGCTTGGTTAGAAGAAATCCAAATTTATCTGCACTCTTGATACAACATTTCCCAGCATTCCTTGAACAGCATTTCACAGACAGTCTTGTTATTATATTTATACACTGAAAAAAACTGATGTAAAAACAATTTTCACTCAGAAAATGCTTTTAAGACTTTTTTTTTTATTTATTTACCCCAATAACCTGTTTTATTTACAACTTTGAAAAAATAAATAAAAAAAAAGATATATAATTTTGTGAGGTTAATCTAATAAACTCCCGACACAACACAATACTTTTAGGTTTTCCATAAGCTATACAAATTGATCTTTACTGTCCAATAATGCATGCTTTACATGTTTTGAATAACAGCATGTATGCCAACAACTGATGCAGATTCATGTAGCAGCTTTCTTAAAAATAAAAACTGATGAATTTGTCCTATATTCCTGATCTAAACACTCCAAATATTGTTATTTATCCATGCACAAATACACATTTATAATTTTTCACCAGATTTTTCTGATCTTCTCCAAAGCTGCAATGCTAGTTTATTAGATAGATGTGCTTTTGTTGAGTTCAACAGATGTTGTCAACCCAGAAAAATAAATTTAAAGCGTTTTGTGCTTGTGTTTGGAGAATCAAACAGGTTTCTAAGCTTAAAACTGTGAAAATCTCAATAAATGTGTCATGTAGCATTAGCAGCAGTGACAGCGCTAAGCTTGAGTCTTCTTCAAAATAACAAATAACACAATACACACAGCCATCTGATTCATAACACAATTTTAATAAGATTAAATAGCTGTCAGATAAAGTTCAGTCTCTGTAAACTGGGTCGCGCTAACAAAACTAGCTAAGTTAACTGCAACAGACAAAAAAGAATGTATATATATTATATATATATATAAAACTTAAATTCTCTAAAATAACACAAGGCACCAAAACACAAACATAAAAGCAGTCAATAAATCACAACTAGGTTTAAAACCAAATGGTTAGCTTCGCATCATTAGTAAGTTACTCTCATGTCAGTTAACGTTAGCCGCTAATGCTAAAGGCTAACAGCATCAGTCCTCCACATAAACAAACTTATAAACGACAGTAAATCTGTTTGTTAGCTACCTGTATGACCTCGTTGACCTCCCTGATGCACTCCACCATGTGCTGGAGGATCTGCTCGGTGGTCAGCACCTCGAAGCGGTAGTCCTCCTCCTCCTGGCCGGGCCCCAGGCCTCCTCCTCCGCCGCCGCCGCCGGTGTCAGCGCAATCGTCGGCTTCTCCTCCAGCCACGGCCGGGTCCAGCAGCTCCACCTCGCCCAGCTCCAGCTCCTCATCCTCGGCCTCCTCTTCCCCGCTGTCCTCGCTGCACTCCTCCTCCTCTTCCTCCTCCTCCTCTTCCTCATCGAACTCATAGTTGTAACCCTCGTCTGAGTCCATGTCTCAGTGTTGTGCGGTGAGGAGTGTGTTGCTGTTTGACCTGCGCTTTACTGAGCGGATCCTTATTAGAGACCCGCCGCGTCACTGCTGCGTCACGCTCTAGGGTCATCCAATGCATTCAAGTGCATCTGCAGAAAAACTAAGTGTACTGAGGCTACTTAATCTCCTTATCTTGTTAGCAAAATTGTATATACAGAAATGTAAATTCTCATGTCAGAAGCCACTGATTTATGTTTTGCTTGCTGAAATACAAGCCAAGGCAAGTTTATTTATATAGCACATTCCATACACAGTGGTAATTCAAAGTGCTTTACATGAAAGGAAGTGAAATAGTAAAAAAAATAAAATATGACAAGGAAATAATAATAATAATAATCACAATGATTTAAAATGAATTTAAAACAGTTAAGATAAATTGATTACAAGTGCAATCAGTTCGGGTGTAGCACAGTGCTCATTCAACAAATGCACAGCTAAACAGATGAGTTTTGAGTCTGGATTTAAATGTGGCTCATGTTTTAGCACATCTGATCTCTTCTGGAAGCTGGTTCCAACTGCGGGCGGCATAATAGCTAAAAACAGACTCCTCTTGTTTTGTGTGAACCCTTGGTGTTTCTAACTGACTTGATGCTAATGATCTGAGTGGTCTGTTAGGTTTATATTCAGAGAGCATATCTGCAATGTATTTAGGTCCTAGGCCACTGAGAGAATTATAAAAGAGTAAAAGAACTTTAAAATCAATCCTAAATGTAACTGGAAGCCAGTGTAAGGACCTGAGGAAGAATCCTGGCAGCAGCATTCTGGATGAGCTGCAGTTGTCTAATGGTCTTCTTTGGAAGGCCGGTGAGGAGACCATTACAGTAATCCACCCTGCTGGTGATAAAGGCATTTCTCCAAGTCTTGACTGGAAACAAAACATCTCATTCTTGCAATGAGATGATAGTATGCTGATTTAGTTACTGCTTTGACATGACTACTAAAACTAAGGTCTGTCTCCAGAATCACCCCAAGAATTTTGACTTGATTTTTAGTTGTTTGACCCCTAGAGTCAAGGTATGCATTCACCTTGAGAACTTCATCTTTCTTTCCAAATGCAATGACTTCAGATTTCTCCTTGTTTAAATGAAGAAAGTTCTGGCACATCCAACTGTTAATTTTATCAATGCATTGGCAGAGGGAGTCAACGGGGCTATGGTCATTTGGAGATAAGGCTAGGTAAATCTGGGTATCATCAGCATAGCTGTGATAGGCAATTTGGTTCTTTCTCATTATCTGACTTAGTGGGAGCATATACAGGCTAAACAAGAGCGGTGCAAGAATTGAGCCTTGTGGGACTCCACATGTCATGGCCGTCCACTTAGACTTATGCTCTCCTATACTCACATAATTACCTCTCCCTTCTAAGTATGACCTGAACCATTTGAGCACCATCCCAGAAAGCCCGACCCAGTTTTCCAGTCTCTCTAGAAGTATGTCATGATCAACAGTGACAAACGCAGCACTAAGATCTAGTAGTACCAGCACTGATATTTTTCCGGAATCAGAATTAAAGCGAATATCATTTATTATCTTAATGAGTGCTTTCTCTGTGCTGTGATGCGCTCAGAAACCAGATTGAAAATTGTCCAGGTATCAATTTGAGTTTAAGTAGTTGTTCAGCTGATTAAAAACTACCGTTTCAATAATCTTACCTATGAAAGGAAGATTTGATATGGGTCTATAGTTGCTCAACATGGTGTTATCAAGACTGCACTTTTTCAGAAGCGGCTTAACAACTGCAGTTTTCAGGGAATTTGGAAAAGTCCCAGAAAGAAATGAGGTGTTCACCACTTCTAAGAGATCAGCTTCTAAACAGTTAAGCACATTTTTTAAAAAGATGTGGGAAGTGTGTCAAGATAGCATTGGTTGATGATTTAAGGTCAATTGCTTCAAAACACACAGTCACTTCTTTTTGAAATTGCGGTCGAATCTGTGTGACCTCTGCATAACTTGAGGATGTGCCAATCTCCTTTCTGATATTATTGATCTTCCCAGAAAAGAAGGAAGCAAACTCATTACATTTGCTGTCGGAGAGCATTTCACTGGGAATCTGACTTGGGGGGTTTGTTAGTCTCTCAACAGTCGCAAAAAGAGTGCGGGTGTTGTTTAAGTTATTGTTTATAAGGTTTGAGAAGAAGGTCTGTCTAGCTGTGGCTAGTCCCACATTGAAAGCATGAAGGCTGTTTTTATAGATGCTATAGTGAATTTCGTGTTTCGTCTTCCGCCATATCCGCTCAGCTTTTCTGCATTGTCTTTTCATGCTCTGAACTGCTGTTGATTTTCTCTGAGATGATTTTTGTCTACCAGTCTTCTTGCTGACCCTTGCGGAGCAATATCATCAATAACATTCTTAACTTTTGAGTTAAATTAATCCAGGAGAAGATCAACAGAGTTAAAGCCTTCATAAATAACACACTAGTGTTCTCGTTAATGCATCTCTTTCTGACAGAGACAGACCTAGATTCAGTGGTAACAGAGATCAATATATCAAAGAAAATACAGAAGTGATCAGATAGTGCTATATCCTTAATAACAATGGATGAGATGTTTAGACCTCTACTGATGAGTAAATCTAGAGTGTTTCCATGATTGTGTGTGGGTCAGCATTACTTTGGGACTATTTCTAACTCATGTATAAGAAGCCTTTAAAAACAGTTGAAATTTGTAAGCTGTTTCCTTTGAATGTAATGTGTTTTGTTTAATTTTATACCCCTGTCTAGTAATTTATTGTTTTGTCATTATTATTATTTTCTTTATTATTTTGTATTTTTGTATTGTAACTGCTTTTTTTGTTGTTGTTGATATGTTTGTAATAATAAAAAAAACATCCTCACATGCCTCTGTCCTTGTAAGTAATCCTATTCAGTTAATCTGCTACTTCTATTAGCTACGTGATACATAAATGTAAATATGCTGGAAATGAGATTTTGTTTTTTTAATTTTACAATAGTCTACCTAAAAACACTATTAGTTTTGAAAAATTAGAAAGCTCCCTGCTATCTAGTACTTGTAAACATTTTAAGTTTTATTTAACTTCTTTCTTTCTTTCTTTCTTTCTTAATAATATAATAAATAATACAGGGTGCAATATGGCACATTCCATGATTGGGCTACAGCCCTAGAACCCCTTAAAAAGGTTATATTTCTTATTCAACAAACATCAGTGAAAGGAAATGCTTAACTCCAAACAGTGATTGCAGGGTTATTACAGTTAAATGAATAAATAAATACATAACCTGTAAACAAAATAAAATATAAAAAACTAAAACTGAAATAAAATGAATAGAAATTGAATTTTTATCTTTAAAATAATATATTTAAAAAAACGAATAATTAATTGAATATCAATTAAATCGATTGTCAAAATCAAAAATTTTTCTGAATTAAATTGTTAGGATCAAGAAGGTCTTGACCTCTGAGGTGGGACACACTAAAATCATATTACAGACATTTTAAGTGTTTTAAACCCTTGAAAATATTTTCAAAAAAAGTTCAGTGAAAAATGTATATTTCCCATAAATTCAAGAATTCATTTCTTCTTCTTGTCATGCTGTAGAAATAGTCCAGATAATGAAGAATACTTTTATATTCTGTTTTTATTTTTCAAGCTTTCTGTAAAGAAGTGAAAGTCTTTATGCTAATGGACCATAAAATGAGTTACTCTTTTTTTAATAAATAAAATGAATATTGTATTACCATTACTGTGTGTAGTAAACTTTAAGTTAATAAAACATCCAAGCACACCCCTAGACAGCTTAATAAACAAAGTCAAGAGAAACAAAGTCAGTCAGAGATCCAGGTTTTATTCTATTACAGGCAGGGCAATGTAGTGTGTGCATTTAAATGCATTCTCATTCTTGAAAGTTGAAAGGCTGGCAGGGTAGTGACAAACATGAAAAGAGTTTTCTTTTTTTTTTTTAAGAATGAATGTTCAATCATTATATATTTTCTGAAGTTCGCATATGGCCACAGTATCAGATTTTCGTTCCTGAATAGTCATCATTTTTCTCTATTTATAATTATACTGTAGATATATCAATATAGCTATACATTTTAGATAAAGTCATCACTATGGTACATGATAGAGCTTTTTTATTGATAAGTCCCATTGATTTTATATCTATTTTTTGAACACAACAACTGGGAACAAGACAGTATTTACACTCACATGAAAAGGCAGTGCTATACACAACTATTTTGTGAAAAAGTACAGCAGTCACAGCTTATAAAGTTATTTAGTCACAACTTATAAAGAGTCATTTAGTAAAGCAGCAATAAAAGAGCAGGAAAATAAGTACTTTTTCTTGCTAAAATGCCAAACATTTGATCATTTATATTACATTTACATCAGAAAAAATCTCAATCGAAGAAGTGATAACTTTGGTTTTGTCACATGCAGAACCTATAACCAATTTTTAACAAATTACTACATGCAACCAAAGCATGGGAATTGTGCTATAAAACAATCGACAGCATACAAAATAAAATACTTGACGCATTTGTGAACCGCAAAGCTCTGTGGTGACAAACCGCTGTACTTTTTCACACAACCACCCAAAAACTCAAACACTTCATCCTGAAACGATATATAAAAAGCAAGTCTAAGTTATTAAAATATTTTGCCACTGAGATAAACCACTATTTATTGTATTATAGCAACAACAGTAGAAATTATTTTTTTTTAAAAAAGCAGATGAGAAGAAATCTCTCTATGCTTATTTTGCTACTGATTGCACGCCATACCCATACCGAAAGAGACTTTTCGCGAAGGACGCATCTCGTGCTGCGTAAAAGACATCGCAGATTCAAGCGAGCCATTTAAAGGGCGCATTTTGTGATTGGTGCACGTCTCGTACCATTCAACAACTCTTCCTGATGTCGTTTGCATTTATGGGCAGTGGTTTGTAAAAATAAATAATAATAACAGTAATTATCATAATATATTAATTTCACAGAGTTCAAACATTCGACTTGTATGAAGTTGGCTTTTTTGGCAATCGGTGGAAAAAGAAATTATAGAAAACTTGCATGCGTAAATTCAAGTGGATTTATGTAAATAAGAGATGAAAAAAGTTAGCAAAATGAAACGTTTTACACGAGCATACAGTATTTTCTCATGCACATCGAGAACTCATAGATGTCCACCAACCGTCAGTGCCACCAATTACACATACTCAGCAGGACATTCCACACAATCTTCAATTAAAAAAAAATGAAAAAGTACAATCGAAAAAAATCAACAATTTATTATCCTTCGCCTGAGACGTCTTTGTCCCATTCTTCATTCTTCAAGGTCCTGAGGAAATGTACCCCACTGCTTGTTGTGTGTGCCCCTCCCCGTAACTCAATTAATTAGTCTTCCCTTTTTCCTATCCCAGCCTTTCCCTTAAATGAAACTGCCAACATTTGTGATAGCTTGGTGTTCTGTGGTGTCAATGTAAACATAACCGTAACATTAGATTCAATGTGAACGTAGGGTCGTTTGTGCAAGCTTCTCGATATGCTAGCAACATCTTTAGTGTTCACACCTCGTGTGTTGCAGCCAGCGATTAGGACCCTTCATAATGGTGATGCACAAGACACAATGTATTCAGACATGTCTTACAATAGTACAAAATGAGGTCTTCTGTTCTTTATGAATCCTTAACGGTCCATAAGTCTGGAAGTCTGGAAGGACTGGCCGCGGTGCTACGCATGCACGTTTCTACGATCGGTTCAGAAGGAGAAAGGAAAGCGTAGGGTTAAATAAATAGACGAAAGTGGACCACTACACCATAGACGACAACACAGTTTCCTTAGGGTTGGGACTAGCAGCGGAAGTTCGTAGCGCAGACGTATGGTTGGCGGGTAGCACTCCGTCAGGAGGAGAGAAATCGTTGAGTTCTCCAGAAGACGAGAGCGGGAAGGATGGAGAAAGCGAGATGCCGGAGGAAGGGTCGGCCGAGCCGGCAAACGTGCGAGGCGGCTTGGGAACCAAGTTGGGCTCTAGAGTGGCTCTAGCCAATAGCTGCCTGTCGTTGTCTGCGTTTTTCACGTGCTGATCCGCATGGTGTCCCTCAGCCTGGCTATATGATCCCCGTCCAGATTCGGATTCTGCATCGGACAGCTCAAGAGGGGAAGAGCTGCTGCCGTCGAGCCTAAATAGGGAGTCCAGGTACTGGGCGAACTCTAGGACCGCCTGACTGGGAGTGCCGTTGGACAGTGGAGGAACTGGTGGAAGAGTCTTGGACCGGACACTCTCGACTTCTCCCTCTTCAAACTCTCTATTCTTGGGCGTTTCTGGCGTGGAACCAGTCCGGGATGCTACTGGGCAGGATTCTTGACTGTTAGGAACAGCTGATGGCTGGCAAGCCACAGGCGTTCCTGAAGACCGCTGGGAATTCTTGCCTTGGTTGCCCGGCTGATCTACGATAGTTTGTCCAAGCGAGAGCGGAGAGAAGTTCTGATGATGGGCGTCATTGGAAGGTACTTCCGGTTCTGGAGGAGTAGGGCAGTACGGGCCGGCCTCGCCCAGTTCACGGTCCAAGCCGTCTGCGGCCAGCAGCTCTGTACGGGAACTCAGCGAAGGATTCTCTTCTGGGATGGTGGCGTCCAAAGGGAAAGGTAGACTCCCTAAACAGGGCGAGCCTCTTAGGGCGGCAGATGATCGTCGGGAGTCCAAGCTGTAGACGGATTCGGCGTCAGATAGATTTTCCATGATGGCCAAGGGGGCTTTTCGCTCCCGCAGCTCCACGGCCAACCGCTCACGGGCGCCGGTGAGCACCACAGGCACAGGAGGGGGCGGACACTCCGAGAAACCGTCCAGGGAGATCTCAGAGTGGGCACAGGAACTACAGCAGGACAGGACAGGGAGTGTGCACAGGAGTAGAGTAGCATGTGGAGAAAATAAAGAGAGACCAGAGAGACAGACAGCGTGGAGGGGGAAAAGAGAAGGATGATAACACATAAAATTAGGGAATTAAAAATAGTTTGCAAAAATGGGATATTTAAAAAATGGAAAAATAAAATAAAAAAGGGAAAATAAAAGGTTGATGGAAGAAAAACAGACAAAATTTTTATAAAATTATAAATGATAAAATTATATATATATATATATATATATATATATATATATATAAGATGACAAAAAATATGTCATAAAAATGTAAGAGTAAAAACAAATAAAATTAACATTCAACATATTAAATAAAAAATAATGCAGAGAACAGGGAAGAGAAGAAAAAAATTAGAAAGAGGGGAAAGAAAAGGGAGGTTTATGGTTAGGCAACACTAATGCGACTAACGTCTAGGCTGTTCTTTTCTACTGAACCAGAGAGGACGAGGGGGGAACTGTATAGTACCATACACTGTACCTCTGCAGTCGGCATGAGTGAGAAGGACAGGCAATAGAGTTAAAATCAAACGATAAGAAATGCTTAAAAACACCTAAAGAAAATCTGCATCATTGATCACTCATTGGTTTGTTCTGATTGGTCAGTCAAGCTTGTTTCAAACTCTGATTGGCTCTCGTTACTCACCGGACACTACTGTTTCTGCGGTGATGTGTAGCAGGCGTGGGCTGCAGTGAACTAGACGCATCGAGGAAAACAGTTTCTGGATTCAGGTCCACTTCTGTAGGACTAACCATTATCTTAGCAGCTGACAGTAAAGCCGTCTTCCCTTTATTATAGTTTTCCAACACCTGCAGGACAGAAAGGAAAAGAGAAAAGAAAAACAGATGATAAAAACTACAAATGAGAATAAAAATGTACATGAATATATGAATGAATGGAAAGAAATAAGCAGGTCTCACAGCCTACTTGAAATTATGAAACATGTTATTTATGTATTATATACCAAGATGAAATTAATGCACCTGAATACATTTTTATGAGGACAAGTGTTATTTCATATTTATTTACCACATATTAATTTGTTGCAATGCCAAATGCAGATTACTGAAGTATACTTTTTTTTAATAAAACACTATGAAAATAAATAATTTGCAATTTCAATTCAAATACACTTTATCTTGCAAGCACTCTTTAGCCAAACAGGGTTTTCACTTTTCATTCGTGTTCACACCGAGTGAAACTGAGCTGTCAATCATGAAACCAATGTCATATTTTACCCCCAATCTAGTCATTTTACATAAGAATATTTTATAGTTTCAAACACAAAAACACAGTGACATAAAAGTAGCATAATATTATGTTCATTATGAAAGACAATCATCAAAAACATAGTTGAATGGAACAACAAAGGTAAAAGTCCAGTTACAAAGCCACAAGATGATAATGCATTTTTATTTATTAATGTATGTAAACATATGAGTATGGCTAGAGTTAGAGACAATAATCAAAGATCAAAGAATCAGTTAATGGATGCAATGAAATGCAATGCAATGGAAGAACTTGTGTACATGTACCATGCAAAAAATAAAATAATACAAGCTACATACTACAAACAACAATAAAATAATTGCACAAAACCATTTACTTAAAATAAGAGCAACTGTATATGAATTTCAGTCAATTTGAGCCTGTACAGGCAGTTAGAGACAAAAAAACAAATAGAAAAAAAGGTATACTAAAAAAAGTTGTTGGATTAAGCATTAATGTTTTCTAAAAATGATAAAAGTAAACAAAAGCATCTTGAATGAACAGTAAACTGAATGTTAGGTCAACAGATTAGTGAGTAAACATGATTTTTAGTTCATTTAGCACATTTTCTGCAGAATTTCACAGATTTTTCGACAATATTAGTGTCCACATTCCTCTATATAACACAAAAGGAGATATTTATCCTGGTCATACATGTTGGAACAACACAAGGGTGAGTAAATGATGACCCAGTGTTCACTGTTCCTTTAAATGTACCCTCCGAGGCAGAACTACCACCACCACCAAGCAGGGGAAACAAACACCGAGAACCACCACAGGTCTAAATCCACCTCCAAGAGTAAAACACCAAGCGTAAAAGACCAGGTGACAAACTCAAGGCACACGGAGAGGGAGAGAAGCTGCAATGAAAATCCTGCTGCCAACTGCTAAAGCATAAACCAGACACCAAAACAGGAAGTTAAGAAGAACTGATAGAGAGACCAGGAACCTGCAGAAAGGAAGAGAAGGACACCACAGATGCCCAAAGCTCGAGCTGATGGATGTTTCTGGCAGCGAGGAACAGAGATTATTAGCTGCAAAGGAAGAAAGCACATGCATTTGGTTGGACTGTACATTGTGTAACACGCACCAACGTTCAAAAGTTTGTGGTCGGTAAGATTTTTTTAATGTATCTGAAATAATTATTTTATGTTCACCAAGGTTGCATTTATTTAATAAAAAATACAGTAAAACAAATTGTGAAAATTGTGTTATTACAACTTAATGCTTTCTATTTGAATATATTATTTCATTTTAATTGTTGTTTAATTTTTAATGTTAATTTGCTTCTCAATAAAAATTTCTTATTATTATCAAAACAGTTGTGCTGCTTAATATTTATGTGGATTTTTTGCAGAATTCTTTGATGAAAATTTAAGTTCAAAAGAACAGCTTTATTAGAAATAGAATTTGTGTAACTTTATAAATGTCTTTACTGTCACTTCTGATCAATTTAATGCATCCTTGTTGAATAAAATTATTAATATCTTTAAAACATTTATTTTACTGACCCCAGACTTTTGATCAGTAGTGTATATCACAGGCTTGAGATATAACATGTGGCACTTAACGTGCTCTCTTCAGATTGGGCAGTCGAGGAACTCAATCTAGCCTGAGGAGAAGTTAAAGGTGTGTTATCAAAGACTGAGGGTTTTGTAGAACTGTTCTCCATTGAGAGTTCAGCTAATGTGTCTTTAGACATTAGTCCAGTTGAGGGGATCTCTGAAAAGTCTGGATTTATGCTGGTTTTTAACAGGAACTCTGGGGGAGAAGAGGAATCTGATGTGTTTGGAAATTAAGTTTGGGAAGTTGTCTTCTGGGACTGTGGGTGGGACTCATCAGAGGAGGAATTTGTCATTTTGGAAGATAAAGAGCCGTTAAAGGGGATGGTTGAGTCTTGGACAGATGAGGGCATTTCTAATGTTGGCAAGTCCAACTTTGTAGAGGTCAATGTAACGTTCGACTGGGCAATGTTTTGGGGAGCACGTGCAACCATTGGGGATTCAGACAGAGATGGACATGTTGATGGTTGTTGAAGGGCACAGAAATTGTCTCCTGGCTTTATATCTAACTCAATAGAATACATATCTACATTAACAGACATTACAGGTGTGAGAGTTTCTGTGATTGTGTTTTGAGAGTTTGACTTGGAAGCTGCTTGAAGACTGACAGAATTATCGAGCGATAAACCGTTCCTGTGAGTGTCTGAACCTCGTGGTTGTACGGAAACTGTTTCATTGGGAGTTCGAGAAGCAGAACATGTATCTGGAACCATAAAACATTCATCTAAAGAGAGAGGCATTAGCAAGGGATCTGGAAGTGCGTTAGGGACAGAAACACACGCTTGGATGCTAGTTCTCTGGCTTCCAACCTGTGCAGCAATCAGTTCTGAAATTAAATATGGGTTTTCCAGCACCTGTGAAGACAAACCAACACATTACCATACAACAGACATGTGAACAAAGGAACATACTTTCAGAAGAAAACAAAACAAGACAGTAAGACAGCCCAGTTTAAGAGCAACTAGATTTATCATTCCACTATATCTGCAGCAGGACAAGTTGTGCACCCAAAGTTTAATACTTAGGATTAGGGCTCTGAACAAACCCCTAACCTTATATATGAGCAACAGTAATAGCAATAAGAAGAAGAAACAGCCATGCCAGAAATGCTTTTATGCTTGTGGAATTCCGATGACGACAGTTTCAGGGGACAAAAAAAAAAGACAGACCTTTATGTCCAGCAAAAACAGACAAAGGACACACTGTGGCTAAGATGCTGACACAGATCTGCAACACATATACCTGGAGTCCATTGCAGCCCAAAAGCCTTATAAGCAATTGATTCATTGACGCCAAACCCCAAAGCCATTCCAATAACAAAAGCAAATTTGGGAACACCAGAATCCATTGGAATTTACCTTGTGTTACATGTTATTTTACAGTGCTGGGCAATTTAGACTGACACTTTTATTCGGTAAAGATGCATTACATTGATCAAAAGTGACAGAATGATTTCTGAATGATCAAGACTTGAGTACTTACTGGTGAAAATCACAATTTATATAATTTAATATTTTACTAAATAGTATCAACGCTATTTACAGTATAAATACTATATTTTACTATTTTGCAGTATTTGCGATATCTATTAAAATATTTAAATTCAGCACAAATCTAGTTTAAAATATTCAGCAATGTTTTCCACTTGTGTATTTTAATGAAAACATTTTTTAACCACACAGAGACTTGTTTTTTGAGTGATGATGCAAATGAATCATCGTTTTGATTTTTGAATCAGTTGACTGAAATGGACAGTCTGAACTGGTTTCAAGAAGTTAATCAAATTTGCCAACTTAAATTTTGTTATTAAAGTGTAATTAGAGGCATTATTAAAAAATATCCTTGTCTTAACGCTCTCATAATCATATAAAAGTCAAGAGCGAAGCCAGGATCGCAAAACTAGTCTAATTGAACTTAAGGAAACTTTAATACAAGCGTATCAAAATCATCACAATGCATTTATAATGCAAAATTATTGCATTTATTTTATTATTTAATATATTCTCCAGTCCTTTTGGAAAGTTTACTATTTTACTTAGTTAATATTATTATTGCATTTATATATGCTGGATTCGGTGTTATTCAGATTTGCCCAGAATGGCATTTCATTAGCTACCCAATCACTGACTTTGCATTTAGCAAGTGTTAGACAGAAAAGCGTGCACACAAATACACACACACACACACACACACACACACACACACCTTGTTGAGGCCATCCATCACCACATGGGGCATGTGTTCATTCAGCATGGCTGGAGAAATGATGACCTCATTAAAGGCCTTGTTATCCCCCCACAGAGCGGAGTAAGTGGGATCTTCCTGACCACAACTACAGAGAGAGAGACAGAGAGAGAGATGGTTAGAGGAATCTTAGACTTACAGGAAAACTTTGTAAACTCCTACAAAACTTTGACTCATAAAAATGCAGGATGTGACACATTCACAGTTCATTACTGGAAATAAAAAGGCCCCACTCTTCATAGCAGCATAGTATGAAATTTAAAAAAAACTATTTCCAAACATATGGAAGTCCACAGAGGCCATGTGTTATTTGTCTGTTTTGCATTACTGAAATCATGATTTGAAATAATTATATATTTCTTGTAAGAGTAATTTTTGAGAAAACAAAACGCTAACAAATATTAAACAATTATTATATTACCAACAGTTGCATTTCAATAGGCCTGCACACTTTTGTAGACCCCCAACTGCAATCAGAGATATTAGAATTGCATGATAAATAAAAAATGAACTGCTCTACATTAGATGGGGTTTAATTTAAAATTTCTCTGTGAAAAACAAAACCTTTTTTGCAGACACTACGAGAGAAACAGGTTTTACTCATTTACTAGTAGATGATATTTACTACTTACACAAGTGTTCAAAAGTTTAAGGTCAGCAATATTTTCTTTTAAATAAATAAATAAATACTTGTATTCAGCAAGGATGCATCAAACTGATCGATAATGAGAGACTTGTATGTGTACTATTGAATTTTCTATCCATCAAAGAACCATAAAAAGCCATCACTGTTTACAAAAAAATATTAGGCATCTCATTCAGGTTCAACACTGATAGTAAAAAAATGTTTCTTGAGTATATTAGAATGATTTCTGAAGGATCGTGTGACATTAAAGACTGGAGTAAGGATGCTGAAAATTCAGCTTTGCATCACAGGAATAAATTATTTAATTATCTTAAAATATATTAAAATAGAAAAAAAATTTTTACTGCATTTTTTATTTAATAAAATGTAGCCTTGGTAAGCATTACAAAAACTAAAACTTACTGAATCCAAACTTTGGAACAGTAGTGTACATTTCCAAGCTACAACCCAGTTTAGCCCAGCTTATTTAATTTTATTTATGTGTCCAAAAAGGCAATTACCAAAAAGGCAGGTAATCTAAATATGCATCATTTCTAAAACTGGCATTTCTCAGTGCCAGACATTTCAATATAATACCAGGCACTGGAATGTGCCCCGTATATGAAGACCAGACTCTCATTTCCTTGTTCCATTAATCCATTCAGTTTACTTCCCCTCTACTCACCACATCTCAGGCGGGTGGTTGTGCACCACATGAATGACCCGTCCTGGTGGATAGAGCGGTGTGGAGGCTGACAGGGCGATGCTCAGGTCACTGGGGTGAAGCCACAGGCGAGAGTTAGAGGGGGTCACGCCTTGAGATACAGGGGCTTCGTCATCCATGGGCAGCTCTGATTTAGGGATGCACTTCGTACCCCCAGCAATGATCCGCCACTGATGGAAACATACAGAGAGAAACATACAGGCTCTGTTCCAAAACCTAGTGAGCTGCCTACGCAGGCAGTATTTCAAGCATCATTTCCTGCTAAGAGTAGCTAACCACCAAAGTAGGCAGCGTGATTATGCACATTAATAAGCAGAAATGCATCTACTCAGAGTCAGGCAGAAAATATAAGTGAGATATGAGATGCTGTTCATGATGCAAGCAGCATTAATGGCAATGGAGGTGTGTACGCTTTCATTTCTGCATCATCTCTGCTGCACGTCAGCACAGTGTTGGATTTGATAGAAGAAAAAAAAACAACAAAAAAAAACAATTTAATTATCTGAAGCTGTGTGGAGTATGGTGAGTCATTTTTATAAGCTAAACTGAGTAGGTGACTACTTTTCCGGACAGCTGGTCTACTATAAGTTATGTAAGCACTAACATAGAGTACACTTCTGTTCAAAGTTTGTGGTCAGTAAGATTTTTTTATTGTTTGAAATTTTTTTTTTTTTTTTAATTCTGAAAATTACCTCAGGCCATCCAAGATGGTCTGGGAAAAAACTGAAAAAATTACTCTTACAAGAAATATAATTATTTCAAATCATGATTTCAAAACAGACAAATAACACATGGCCTCTGTGGACTTCCATATGTTTGGAAATAGTTTTTTTTTAATTTCATACTATGCTGCTATGAAGAGTGGGGCCTTTTTATTTCCAGTAATGAACTGTGAATGTGTCACATCCTGCATTTTTATGAGTCAAAGTTTTGTAGGAGTTTACAAAGTTTTC
Organism: Barbus barbus; assembly: GCF_936440315.1. Lineage (NCBI taxonomy): Eukaryota > Metazoa > Chordata > Actinopteri > Cypriniformes > Cyprinidae > Barbus > Barbus barbus. The sequence goes on from NC_136730.1 coordinate 11,273,178, forward strand.
CTGTAAGTCTAAGATTCCTCTAACCATCTCTCTCTCTGTAGTTGTGGTCAGGAAGATCCCACTTACTCCGCTCTGTGGGGGGATAACAAGGCCTTTAATGAGGTCATCATTTCTCCAGCCATGCTGAATGAACACATGCCCCATGTGGTGATGGATGGCCTCAACAAGGTGTGTGTGTGTGTGTGTATTTGTGTGCACGCTTTTCTGTCTAACACTTGCTAAATGCAAAGTCAGTGATTGGGTAGCTAATGAAATGCCATTCTGGGCAAATCTGAATAACACAGAATCCAGCATATATAAATACAATAATAATATTAACTAAGTAAAATAGTAAACTTTCCAAAAGGACTGGAGAATATATTAAATAATAAAATAAATGCAATAATTTTGCATTATAAATGCATTGTGATGATTTTGATACACTTGTATTAAAGTTTCCTTAAGTTCAATTAGACTAGTTTTGCGATCCTGGCTTCGCTCTTGACTTTTATATGATTATGAGAGCGTTAAGACAAGGATATTTTTAATAATGCCTCTAATTACACTTTAATAACAAAATTTAAGTTGGCCAATTTGATTAATTTCTTGAAACCAGTTCAGACTGTCCATTTCAGTCAACTGATTCAAAAATCAAAACGATGATTCATTTGCATCATCACTCAAAAAACAAGTCTCTGTGTGGTTAAAAAATGTTTTCATTAAAATACACAAGTGGAAAACATTGCTGAATATTTTAAACTAGATTTGTGCTGAATTTAAATATTTTGATAGATATCTCAAAGGTTGCAAAATAGTCAAATATAGTATTTATACTGTAAATAGCGTTGATACTATTTAGTAAAATATTAAATTATATAAAGTTAAATTGTGATTTTCAGCAGTCATGGTTTGTTTCTTCATGGGAAAAGATTTGGAGAAATGGATCCCCAGTGGAAATTTTGCAGTGAACGGTGCCGTCAGAATGAGAGTCCAAACAGCTGATAAAAACATCACAATAATCCACAACAAGTAACTCACATGACTCCAGTCCATCAATTAATGTCTTTTGAAGTAAAAAGCTGCATATTTTAATTCATCATTAACTTTAAAATGACGCTTCTAGTCATAATCCATAATCACACTTCCTCCAGTAAAAATGTGTACTCTCACATCAAAATCCTCCCACGTATTTGTTTAGAAGTGTTTTGGCTTGTTTTCACCTGTAAACGGTGCTTGATCTGTGCATATTTCCCTCCTAATTTAGATGAGACAACTTTTCTCTGGAGAAAGCAATATTATGGATAGAGGACTTGTATTTTAGTGGAAGCAAGTTTGAAATGTATAGATGAATTTGTTTTTTATGAACATGCACAAGATGTAAATTCATGGACTGGGGTTACTTGTGGATTACTGTGATGTTTTTATCAGCTGTTTGGACTCTCATTCTGATGGCACCCATTCACTGCAGAAGAAACAAACCCTGGCCAGAGGGTGAGTACATTTTCAGAAAATGTTCACTTTTGGGTGAACTAGTTAAAAATCTTTAAACAAATCTTACTGATACTAAACCTTCGAATGGTAGTGTACTTTTAAACCGCACCCAAATGTGAGGCCCAAACCCACAACCCTGAGAAAAGAGATTAATGTTCCACTGAATGAACTAGAAAAGAGAAAAAACCCAGATCTGAGGTTATAATTAGTAACATAACAATTTATCATTTACTTTATTCGCCTAGAGGAAAAGGATATGGGTGAAGCACAATGTGAGAGATATAATGAGGGCAGTTAATTACTGGCACAATACAATGATAATAAATGCTACTGCACCATCACCCACATGCATGGACTCTCTAGAATGCTTGATTCTGTACATATTTGCACATATTTAGTTCAATGTACAGTCAGCATCATTATGGCAAAATAAACCACATTTGCTATTATGGCAATAAAATAAACCACTCCTTGTCATGATCGTGATCTTCCTTATTTTGCAATCAAACCAGAGTGATTGTAGATCATTTCGAATATATGGTGTACAAATTTCTTGAAAGGAAAACATCTATCAAGCTCTTATTTTTTTCCTTTCCTATAATTATTCGGTTTAATTTCATTACATTTTTATCTCATTGACCGGAATGGAATTAATATAGCTACATATACTGTAGAGTAAATTAACAGTTCATTTCATTTCAGTTCATGGCACATCGAGACTTTGTTCTAACTCTGGGAATTAGCAAGTGAAAGCAGCTCACCTTTGCTTTATCACTCTTCTGTAGGACTTCAAGTAGGTGGCGACGGAAGCCCTCAAGCTGAGAGAGGCCAATCCTGAATGAACACAACAAAAGAAGATTAACACCCGTCTGCTCAGACTTATAAATATATGCAAGCACAGCTGAACACTCATTTACCTGGGGACCAGATCTTTTCCCAACACGACTGAGGTGACGAACTCTTTCGAGTACTCCATTGCTTCCTCACTATGAATTAAACAGACACAGAAGCTTGTGTTCAAACATGTTCTTTGATGTCAACATAAAAACAGTGTTCATAATCTGTTCTACTGCCATGATGTGACAGATTTCAGAGTAAAGTTCAACAGCTGATTTAATGCTGACTTTATATTTTGATTTACAAAGAATACGTCATTAATAAAAAAATGTGCAAAGACTTTTTCAAGTATGGCAGGTTCTCATTAAATAAAAAACTCAGAAAACATTTGAGTGACTCTCAACTCAAATAATATCCTTCCAAAAGATTAGTGCATCTTGTGGATTTGTGCATCCATGCATGTTTTTGGGCTAATCATTTCCACAACCAATTGCATTACAGAGAAGAAGATCTGTAGCTTGTGACAAATCTCTTGAATTTAGAAAAGCATTAAAGAATGCAACTCTGAAGCTGCCATAATAGCTTTCAAATGAACTACCACTACCACTGAAATGTTTTTTTTTAAATGTTTCTGAAAGTCTTTGTCTTTTTTTTTTTTTTAAATACAGTAAAAAATTGTAATATTGCAAAATATTACTGTAATTTAAAATAACCATTTTCTATTTTAATGCAATGTATTACTGTGATGCAAAGCTAAATTTTCTGCTTCATTACTCCAGCCTTCAGTGTTACATTCCTTCTTTTTTCTGGAGCTTTCTGGAGCAATTGTCACTATTACCAAACACCTCTCACAAGTCATGTAACTGACCATGAAGTAAAAAACAGAAAAATGCTTTGCTCCACATATAACTATGGCTCATAAATCATAACTAAAGCTTTAGAGGACTTGTTTTATAATTCTTTTTGGAGCTTATAAAATCACCATTCACTTTCCTTCAGTGGAAACAGAAATTCTAATTTCATGATTCATAGCAAAAAGAAAAGAATACAGTTTTGGAACGACATCAGGTTGTAACAGTAATGACAAAATGTTAATTTTTGCATGAACTGATCCTTTAACACGACAGTTTAATCTCTTATCTAATGTCATCATGCTTCAGTGACAGCTAAACATCGCCTCTCTCTCTCTCTCTCTCTCTCTCTCTCTCTCAGACGAGGATCAGTTTTCAGGTTTCTCTATAAATGTAGTGTAAAACGGATGCCAGAGCAACAATAGAGAGGTCACACTGACCTGAGCAGGCCGCCGGGAGGGGAGTAGGAATAGCAGTGCAGTGAAGGATACTGCGGCCGGAGGAGGAAGGACAGGATGGCAGCTGTACCCGCACCCAGAGAATGACCCACAATCACCAGCCCATAGTGCATCGTCCCTTTACCCTGAGACACACATGCAAACACCATGATCTGGATCTTTTAGTGTCATATGATATCATGGCACAATGCAAATGTTGTTTGAAGATACTGGGCTGAATTTACTACTACTTCAAATTTTGTCTCGATACCATGCTAAAAAATGTAGACCTTTTTCAAGACCTGCGCAAATGAAACGAATACTGTATATTCATACAAAACAAACTCATACAATCTCAAAAATTATTATTTTACTTCAACAGGCAAACATTAACTTCAAAACAGGGTAACTTCAAGTTTACTGCATGTTTTATTCAAGAAATACATATTTTGTAGTTGGTTTATGTACTTGTATAGCAACACATACAAATTTGAGGTTCACTGATATTAGATTTAGCTCATACATTAATAACAGAGTTTAAAGAGAGGAAATAAATAGATTATTTTGGCAAAACAAAAAAACTATTGAGATTTTTTTGTGGTACAGAGAGATACTCAAAGCTGCTCATTCAAAAAGATGAGGGAGGTAAAATGTGACCCTGGACCACAAAACCAGTCATAAGGGCAAATTTTTCAAAATTGAGATTTATACATCTGAAAGCTGAATAAATAAGCTTTCCATTGATGCATGGTTTGTTATTTGGCCGAGATACAACTTATTTGAAAATCTGGAATCTGATGGTGCCAAAAAAAATTAATCTAATTATTGAGAAAATCACCTTTAAAGCTGTCCAAATTAAATTCTTAGCAATGCATATTACTAATCAAAAGTTAAGTTTTGACATATTTACAGTAGGAAATTTACAAAATATCTTCATGGAACAAGAAAAATTTATAATTTTGACCCATACAATGTTTTTGGCTATTGCTACAAATATACCCCAGCGACTTAAGAATGGTTTTGTGGTCCAGGGTCACAAATAACAACTTTAAAGGTGATTTTCTCAATATTTAGATTTTTTTGCACCCTCAGATTCCAGATTTTCAAATAGTTGTATCTCAGCCAAATATTGTCCGATCCTAACAAACCATACTTCAATGGAAAGCTCATTTATTCAGCTTTCAGACGATGTATAAATCTACCCTTATGTTTTGAAGCATGACAAATGATTACACTTACCAAATCTCTCCCAAAGGCTTGAGAGAGAATCATTTCTTGCTCTAGTTTCTTCTTTATGTATTCAGCGGAATAAACCATTCCCTAAATAAAGGATTCATGAGAATGAGTAATGTGAGCAAAGTTTTTGCGTTCAGTATGTTTTCTGTTTGCCAGTGTTTGTGTTTATATGCTTGTTTACGTAGCACCTTGTGTCCGAGCCATGTGCCATGCTGCTCCTCTAAAGGCAAACGCTCAGAATCGCCAGTAAGATCTGTTAAAGCGTCCTGAGAATGACAGAGAAAGATATAAAAAGGGTAGAAATGTATCAAATGACAAACAAGAGACTCTCATAAGGGATAAAGTACATTATCGCAAAAACCCCCAAAAAACTACTGGGTTTATTTTGCAATATTGACCATCTCGCTGTACATTAGCCCACCTATTACATGGCTACTTATCAAATAAATAAATAAAATGACATGAAATATTGATTTGAGTCCAAGTTATTTGATTATGTGAAATGGAAGAGACCACAGAGTGATACTAGCACAGCTTTGTAGGAAATCAATAACCTGGTACTACAGTCAGATGTATAGTTTAGTGTCACTATATGATTGATTCCGGACGACTGCATTATTATTTTTGTCCTTAAAATGTGTGTTAAAGCACTTTCTTATGTCACTGCTTAAGTCTGCTTACAAACAGCTACTAATTTAATTCTATGAATATACAGCGAAGCCTGACCTCATGTGCTTCTGTGTAAAATGAGAAAGAGCTGTTAAAGTACACATGTTGTTGACCCACCTTAGGGGACAACGTCCCTCTGATGCTGATCACGACTTTTTTCTTCACATGATCCACTGCTACAAAGAAGGGCGTCTCATAAACCTGCAAATCCCATCAATTATACAGACAATAACTTGTCTTGATCACACGCCTCACATTTATCACATTAGCTACAGCTTCTCAAATTGAACTATTTTAGTCAGGCGATGACTCATTGATGTGAACAGACATTTATCACACAAGACATTACGCCTCAGGATTTTTCAGGATTAAGTCAGGGGCGCTGAAGAATTCATTTAAGATACCGTACCGCGTCATGGCAGGATGTGTAGACAATCTGGACTTCTTTAAGGTCTCGGTCCAGAAATTGTCGTCGGATGGCAAGAACGTTACAGCCACAGCAGTTGTCCTCCTCAACAGTGATGGACTGAGAGAGACGAGAACCTGAAACTGAAGTGTTACAGCTGACGAGAGAGAAGAAAAAAGAGACACAAAAGAGAAAAGAATTAAGTAATTTGATTCCATTCATATGTCCTATGACAAAATTTTATTTCATATCCATGAGAAAAAAAAAACTAAATAAAAAGTGTGATTTCTACATTACATTATATACACAGACACACACACACGCATGACAAAAAGCCAATTACTCATATATATATATATATATTATTTTTTTATATATATATAAATAAACATACTTATACTGACGTGCACTTATTAAAATATATAAAAGAATAGGTTATCATACTATATTTTATTAAATTATTAGAAACTTCTTGCTGACAAATGGCCTAAACATAGTGGTTTATATATATATAAAATTATTTATGTGTGTGTGTATATATATATATATATATATATATATATATATATATATATATATATACACACACACACACACACAACATTTTTACATGTTCTAATTGACAATAAATTACAGATGTATTTTATAATTTTACTGACACGTCGTGTATTATAATTCAAAAATTCAATGAATAATTGAAAAAAATTAAATAAATTGCCACACACCCCTGGTAGTTAGGACTGGGCTTAAACTTCAGTTTAATCTGCTTTAAGTTTAGTAAAGAGGTAAGTCTACCAAAAACATGATGGCAGGTAACTATACCATTATAGAAGCCTCTCTTATCTCACTTCCTACCAGCTGTGCAGAACGATCTAATGTTTTTTCACGTACGAGCAAGTGCTGACGAGTCTGCAGAGTCCACACCCTGGTTGTCGTAAAAGATATACGGGCCAGCCATACGCTGCCATGGCAAACAGCATGTAGTAACACACCTCCTTATACATGGCCATCTCAGACTGTAAACAGAAGGAGAGCATCATAAATAATAATCATACATTGACACAAGAAAGCACACACATATATTCTATTCCTCAAATACCGAGTTCTTGAGGTCCAAGTACTTAGTGTTGCGAGTTACAGGTATCCCGGACAGAAAGGCTAAAACGTCATTGTTTGCCTGTAAGAGAGAGAGAAAAAACTTTTTTATTATTATTAGGACAGTGAGGAAGATTCACCCAATGAAACACAGTGTTACTAATAAGAAAAAGCACACCTGATCCAAGATGGATGCTCTCTTGGCCCGTTGTCTCTGTCGGAGGAGCACTAACCCAGCGATAATGTCACTCGGCACGATATCCAGATCCCGGAAAAACTCAGCAAACAAGCTGGCCACCTCGGAGTAAGCGTCCTGAGAGAGAATATCTTCTGCTGAGAATGCTGTGTGTGTGTGAGATGCTCTCACAGTAACTGACATCTGTGTGTATTTGAGTTGGTGCTGGAGTCTTACAGATTGTGTATCTTTTGCTCGAGTGCAGCACATGAAGAACTTGAGCCTCCTGCTCCAGCTGCTGGCTTGACCTTCTTCTAGCCTGTGTCTGAAAGAGATAAAACCCAACTGAGCAAATATCATGAGCAGATTTAGGAATTATAGGTCAACAGATGGGTATTACAAGGTTCGAAACTATGGGGTATGCAACACATAAAATGCATAACTGTATATAAATACACAATACCAGTTAATGTTTCGTAGTAGTAGTATATTTCTATTTAACGCCATGTCAAAAAAAAAAAATACAAGCATAACAAATACAATAAAAACCAGCAAACAAACAAATACAAGTTATATTACACAAGATATGATAAAAATTCTAAAACGTTTTCTGGCAAAATTATACTAAATAACTCTAAGTTGGTTCACTTCATAAAAGAGTTTTCTACATACACTAAAAGCGGGACAGTCCAATAAAATATGTTTCCGGTTAATGTTTAAAAATGGGATGAGCACAATATTGCTGAAATGAAACAAATGCTTATTTTACATAATATTTACTCAATTTTACTTAAAAAAAAATTAAAGCAAAAAATTGCATTTTAATATTTATTATATTAGTATATTATTTTAGTATTTATTTTATTAAAGTATTTATGGATATTTAAAATTTGTCCATTTTAATATTAAAGTAATTCATGTGGTTTTGTCATCTTCATTCAATTTAGTTTTTTTAATATTTATATTTAGCTTTCATTTATTTTTTTATTTATTTTAGTACTTCAACTTAAATGAAAATTTGAAAATGTTGCCTAACTGAAATAAAATGAGTTTTTTCATTTTAAAATTAGTTGAAGTAATTGTTAGTTTAAGTTTACTGTTTACTATTTTAGTACTTCAAATTTAACTTATCTAATATCGATACTTAATTTTATATCAGCTTTATTTCAATTAACATTTGTTTTTAAGTGTTATTTTTAGTTCACAATAGCAACGCTGCATACAATGTGCACTCTTAGAAATCTATGGAGTTGATTTAAATAGGGTAAAATAAATAATACACTCTTATTGGCTGCATAAAGCATAATAAAAATTAAATAATTAATGAACAAAATAATAAATGAACACTTAAAGAGTGGGGGGAATAGTATAACTTTGCAAAAGACGGGCCTTTAAATCTTTATTGATTGATGGGTAACCTGAAATAAGCTAGCATGAATACCGTTAAGGGCTGTACCTGAGGGTGTATGTTGTGAGGTTACGCTGACGGCGGCGAGTTGCTTTCAGCTTCACAAAGGTCCGTCCGGTGGGGTCAAAGGTACACATTATGGTGAAACACACACTGAAGATGACCAACCAGTTACACACCACGATTCCTGTAGAAAATAAATACATGAATGAATAAATAAAATAAAAGAACTCATTTAAATGTACCGTATACATCTTCATTTGGAGCTTATAGATTCAGTTCAGCAGGAAGCCCTTTACTGCAAAACAAACCAGCTGTCTCTTTGTCAGTCCGTGTCCTGTATAGACTGATGATTGGCATGGAAGTGAAGTGTGCTATTATGGGATGGGGGAGGACAATGAGCGGCACTGATTCATGGTCGGCAGAGACATGGGAAAAGCTACACTAGGCGTATTGTTAGAAAGCGTGCGTTGAGATTCCAGGACATAAATAGCTATAAATGACTTTCAAATTTACAGGAATCTGCTGAGATTAACAAGGGGAGGTTTCATGAGATTTTAACACATGCCTGGACTGCCTCATGCTGGAAGGACATTACACGCCACACTCTCTGAAGACTATTCTGTTTTTTTAACTTGCAAAAAATATTAACAACACCGATAACAATAAAATCCTGACCGAGCAGCAAATCAGCATATTAGAACAATATCTGAAGGATCATGTGACACTGAAGACTAGAGTAATGATGCTGAAAATTCAGCTTTGATCACAGGAATAAATTACATTTTAAAATATATTTAAATAGAAAAAAATGTATTTTAAATTACAATAATATTTCACAATATTACTACTTTTACTGTATTTCTTACCTAAATAAATGCAGCACTGGTGTGCATAAGAGACTTTTTTTAATCAAGTTATTGTTCCAAACTTTTGACTGGTAAGTCCGTGAGTAAATTCGTGAGACTATTAGTGGTAGGTTTGTTTTACAATATTGAAACATAAGAGTGACAGATAAGGATAACGTGAAATGTCCCAGTTTAGCCTTTTACTGTTGTTGAACGATGACGCAACTTGTCACAATACAGAATTTAAACCAGCTTCAAATGTGGCTCTGATCCCAGACTTATGATACATTCGTTATTAATAATCTTATCTTTTGGTCTACATCCATCCAAATTTAAATAGAGAGAAAAAGAACAAATTATATTTAGTACGCTTTTATCCAAAGTGAGGAACAAAAGCAATTTGTGAAGGAGCCAGCAATATATGTAATATACAATGCCAGGTTTTTTTGACAACTCAAACTTTTAGTTTCATTTTGTACATTAAGTTACTGGATTATCTAAAAATAAGCAGTGGTTGTTACAACCACATGGTTGCTAAAATATAAACTAGTTATTTAATTTAAAGAAAACAGCAGTATCAGTATATATGCCATTAAGACGATTACAAAATTACTCATTGTCAGAAATACAGTCATATTTCCGACCCCCCATACAGTATGTCACATTGTTTTTATTCATGTCTTACCCAGGGTGAGGTTCTTGGCGGTTATGTCAGAGCAGGGCTGGTAGTACTGCACCAACCAGGCGATGCCCACCACCGCGTACACCAGCTCTACTAGCAGGATAGCTGCAGAGAGGAATAACAATTGATTTAAGGCCTAACCACACGTTGCACTGTCAATTTGCAATGAAACAATGCAACCTAAAAAATCTTGTTACGGTAAGCATCAGTAAAAGCATCAGGGAAGTCGTGGCCTAATGGTTAGAGAGTCGGACTCGTAATCGAAAGGTTGCGAGTTCGAGTCCCTGGCCGGCAGGAATTGTAGGTGGGGGGAGTGAATGTCCACGAATACCACGACTGAGGTGCCCTTGAGCAAGGCACCGAACCCCCAACTGCTCCCCGGGCGCCGCAGCATGGCTGCCCACTGCTCCAGGTGTGTGTTCACGGTGTGTGTGTGTGTGTGCATTTGTTCACTACTCACTGCTGTGTGTGTGCACTTGGATGGGTTAAACGCAGAGCACCAATTTCGAGTATGGGTCACCATACTTGACAATACGTCACGACGACGACTTTAAAAAAAAAAAAAAGTAAAAAGTGCAAGATGTGAATTTGCAATTGCGAGAATTTTTTTTTTAAATTGTGAGATAAAAAGTCGCCAGTACCTGTTTGTTTTTTTTTATTACTTGGCGGAAACAAATAAATAAACAGAATTGTGAGATGTAACCTCAAAATTCAGAGAAAAAAAACGTCAGAATTTCAAGATATAAATGTGCAATTCTGGGAAAACAGTCTGAACTGTAAGATATAAACAAGCAATCGGAAGAAACAAAGTCTGAATTGTAAGATTAAATGTCCCAATTATATATTTTTTTATTCTGTGGCAGAAGCAAGCTTCCATAAACTTCTAATCCACGTGTGTATATCAGAAAAAGCGCAAAAGCACACAGTCACTGTAGAAAATAGTCCACTTCAATTAGATTGATCAGTTTTTGTCCATAGTTTTGGTATTATGAGCTCAGAATTTTTTCACTGAGCTCATAGACCTTTTTCACATTTCCGGGGTTCTCTGTAGCGGAAGTCATCATAGTTGGGTAAACTTCGAGAGCAGTAAATGGGAGAGTACCATAAATATACAGTGCTGCTTGAAAGTTTGTGAATCCCTTGCAGAATCTCTGAAAATGTGAGTAATTTTAACAAAATAAGAGAGATCATACAAAATGCATGTTATTTTTTTATTTAATACTGTCCCGAGTAAGATTTTTTACATAAAAAATGTTTACATTTAGTCCACAAGACAAAAAAATAGCTGAAATTATTAAAATAACCCCATTCAAAAGTTTATGGACCCTTGGTTCTTAATACTGTGTGTGGTTACCTGGATGATCCACGACAGTTTTTTTTGTTTTGTGATGGATGTTCATGAGTCTCTTGTTTGTTCTGAACAGTTAAACTGAGCACTGTTCCTCGGGAAAATCCTCCATGTCCTGCAGATTCCTCAGTTTTCCAGCATCTTTTGCATATTTGTACCCTTTCCAGCAGTGACTGTATGATTTTGAGATCCATCTTTTCACATTGAGGACGACTGAGGGATAATTGAAGTCGTGGCCTAATGGTTAGAGAGTTGGGCTCGTAATCCAAAGGTTGCGGGTTTGATTCTCGGGCCGGCAGGGATTGTAGGTGGGGGGAGTGAATGTCCAGCGCCCTCTCCACCCTCAATACCACGACTGAGGTGCCCTTGAGCAAGGCACCGAACCCCCAACTGCTCCCCGGGCGCCGCAGCATAAATGGCTGCCCACTGCTCCGGGTGTGTGTTCACGGTGTGTGTGTGTTCACTGCTGTGTGTGTGCACGTTGGATGGGTTAAATGCAGAGCACGAATTCCGAGTATGGGTCACCATACTTGGCAGTATGACACTTCACTTCACTCCAGAAGGAAAAATTATGCATTTATGCAAAACATGTCAATTTTTCTTATTTTGTAAAAATGTAATTTTTTCCATTTAGTACTGGCCTTCGGAACAACAGAAGATACTTGCATGTTTCCCGGAAGACAAATGAAGTACAATTTACCTTGATCTTCAAAAATTCAAAAAGTTTCTTAATGCATCGTGTTTCCTTCTGGAGCGTCAGTGAATGTTTGAACCATTTGTGTTTGAGTCCCTAAATTGTCCTCAGTGTGAAAAGATGGATCTCAAAATCATACAGTCACTGCTGGAAAGGGTTCAAATATGCAAAAGATGCTGGAAAATTGAAGAATCTGCAGGACATGGAGGATTTTTCTGAAGAACAGTGCTCAGTTTAACTGTTCAGAACAGGGACTCATGAACAACCATCACAAAACAAAAACAGTCGTGGATCATCCAGGAAACCACACACAGTATTAAGAACCAAGGGTTCCCAAACTTTTGAATGGGGTTATTTTAATAATTTCAGCTATTTTTTTTGTCTTGTGGACTAAATCAGGACAGTAAAAAATAACATGCATTTTGTATGATCTCTCTTATTTTGTTCAAATTACTCACATTTTCACAGATTCTGCAAGGGATTCACAAACTTTCAAGCAGCACCATATTTTTTCCATTCCCATTTGCAGAAATAGCAAAAGAAAAACTCCACGATAGTGTTTTCACTTCTTTTAATCAAAAGAAAAAAATTAGAGAGACCGATAACTGCAGTCAGAAGAGAGAAGGATGTCAAATATAGACGCTGCATTATAAACACCCTCACATTAGCGTTAACTAGTTTTTTGGGAATTTGATGCAAAGGTGATAATAAACAGTATAATGTTATGTACATGCATTAAAAAAATACAAAAAAACTTGAGGATTTTACGATGCTGATGACGTTGAAATGTGTCATCACAGTCTTGTGAAAAGGGTCCATTCTTCGCAATGCATTCCGGGATTGCTTTCGCCACAAATGATACTTGCAATTCTGCCTTAAAATTTGGAATAGCATTTGCTTTCTAGAAGCGTGTCTTTGATGGATCACTATGGTTAACAGAGTTGACATATGAGATCGCATGTACTGTGAGAACTATTGAAAGTTTTTCATGGTTGCTTCTAGAAATGTACAAGTGTGTGTCTTACCCAGCCGTATATAGAGCACGTACTGCACTGCCTCTCTGGGTTGTGTATACAGGATACTGCCTCTCATACTCAGCCACATGATGGCGCTCTCGCAGATCAGACAGCTGACCAGGATGCCAAGGTAACCGCGACCGTGATCCACCAGTGTGACCGAGCACGATTGCTCTGAACTGTACGGCAGCCCAAAGAGAACCACGGACAGAACCACGAGCCTGTCGAAAGAGCACAGCAACACAATAACATCAACATACACATCTTGGAGATCTGACATTTATAACAAGATGTGCGTGAAAATGTTGGACAAAATGTTGCCATTAGGCAATTTTATATTTCAAATTTCTTTTCTACTCCCCAACAAAAATGGTTAATTTAGTTTATAAAGAGCCAAAGATTACGTCACGCAATCGATACTTTACCTGCGTATTTAATTATTCTTGTGCTGACACAGAGAATGATGGGAAATCTGTCATCTCAAAAAAACCTTCTAATGAACATATTTGACTACTTTAGTAATTTCTATAAGTACAAATCTTAATGTTTAAGCATATAATGATATTCTAGGGAATTGTGTGCTTCTAATTTTATAGCAACAGTTTGGACAGGACCCTTTTCTATTCTAACATGACAGTGCCTCTGTGTATAAGACACGGTTCAGACTTGATTGATTCAGTCAGTGTGGAAGAACTTGACTGGTCTGCAGAAAGCCAAGACCTGATCCCAGCTGAACACCTCTGGTGTGACTTTAAATGCAGACCTTGAGCCAAAAACTCATCACCAAACACCAATGACTTGTATAGACACTATAAGGACAAAAGTGTTGGGACACCCCCTTCTTTAGAACAGAAAAAGGCACTAACAAAACTGTGGCAACAAAGATGGAAACATAATTCATGTATTTAAAAATTGTATTTCCATCTGTTGCAACAGTTTTGGACGTGTCTAAAATGACAGTACTCTTATGTACAAATCATTGGTGTTCGGTGATGAGTTTTTGGCTTTTAATAATCTAACATCAAAACGGAATGAAATTAAAAATAATTGTATCTAAAAACTTACATTTAATTTTTAATAATAATAATACATCTAATATTATTAATTTAACTTTAATAACAGAAATATTTCACAAGTAAACGTACAACTATTATGAAATATACTATATTTTAAAAGGTAAACATTATATTTGTGTCTTCAAATAAATAACTTGCATCACTGTGCAACTCATTCAAATGGTTGGGAACTGCTATTATATTGCAAGACAGAAGGTCTAAATTCAACTCTTAAGACTTCTATTGAAGTCACAGTGCTGGCTCTAATAGCTTATTCTTTACTGGTCTGATTGCTTAATTCATGCATGAATGTAAAAGAACAAACTGAACATACAAACACAAACACTGACTCACCATATGCAGTGTAGTATGAACAGGAAGAAAGCCGGTAACACCAGGTCATCACTGCCGACTGACCAGCGTCGCCGAAACAGTACCATGCCCGGCATCACTGCCCTGAAACACACGTAAACACACTCCAGTTATGGACTGCCTGACACACGCGATTCACACTCAAAGCAAGACTTCTCATTCACCACTTCTTCAATTCTGCAATAAAAGACGAGAGTAACACAAGGCCAAAAGAGAAGAGGGCAGAACACATGCACACACTAAAAGCATGGAAGCACTATTACAGAAAAAACTCCTTTCGAAACAAAACAACAGTCAAAAGGCTTTTCACATGTCAAAACACAGCATAGGACAAACAATATTCCTGTGATCGGTGATTTTAAAGAAATAGTTCACCAAAAAAAAAAAATTATTCTGCCATTTACTCACCCTAATTTCATGACAAAAACACAATTTTTCATATTTCATTTTTGGGTGATCTATTTTTTAAATCAGTTTTATAATTGTGCATCAGAGACTGAAACTGAACCTGGTCTGATAGGAATAAGACGCTAGAGAGAGAAGATTGAGAGAAATTAGGAAATTAGGAAATGAAAGGCAAAGAGGAAGTGACCCATGAGAATGATGACAGAAAATAAATCAATATTTGTTAAGTGTAATGTAAGTGAGAGTTTACTCTTGCTATCCTAAAGCATACTTGCCTACTAGTTTTTTTGTGAGTGTGTTTAGGTGGTTGCCAGGGCATTGTGATGGGTGGCCACTGCAGCTGCCAGAGTGTTTAAGTGGTTACTAGGGTGTTGCTATGGAGTTGCTAGGATGTTTTGAGTGGCCGGCGCATTGCTATACAGTTGCTAGAATGTTTAGTTGGTTGCTAGGGCTTTGTAATGTAGTTGCTAGGGTGTTCTGGGTGGTTATTTCTCCTCTTTCCTAATACTTGTTTTACTTCTGTTTCAGTTTTTATAACCAGTTCTTATTATGTATAAGTAAGTTGTTGTTTTTTTAGCATGTGTGTTTGGCAGTGTTATTTTTTAGGATTACTGATAAACTACTGTCGCTTGATTTGTATTTGCTATTTATTTTTATTTTAGTTAAATTATGTCTGAAGTTATTATGCGTGTATAGGTCTTTTATTAAGTTTTAGTTTTATTTAATTTAAGTTATTTTAATACTTCAACAAACTAAATGGAAATGAAATATATATATATTGAATTTATAGATGTATATATGTATGTATGTGTGTGTGGTTGTACATACACACATGTAGTTGTTTTTTTGGTGGCCGGCGCATTGCTATACAGTTGCTAGAGTGTTTAGGTGGGTACTAGGGCTTTGTTATCCAGTTGCTAAGGCGTTCTGGGTGGGCAATGCATTGCTATACAGTTGCTAGAGTGTTTAGGTGGTTACTAGAGCATTGCCTTGCAGTTGCTAGGGCGTTCTGGGTGGGAAGTGCATTGCTATACAGTTGCTAGAGTGTTTAGGTGGGTACTAGGGCTTTGTTATCCAGTTGCTAAGGCGTTCTGGGTGGGCAATGCATTGCTATACAGTTGCTAGAGTGTTTAGGTGGTTACTAGAGCATTGCCTTGCAGTTGCTAGGGCGTTCTGGGTGGGAAGTGCATTGCTATACAGTTGCTAGAGTGTTTAGGTGGTTACTAGGACATTGTTATGCAGTTGCTATGCTATGAAGATACAAGGCTGTTCTGGGTGGTTGCCAGGGCAATGTTATATGGTTGCTAGGATGTCCAGGGTGGGTGCCAGAGCATTTTTGTGCAGTTGTTAGGGTGTTCTTGCGGTCAAGTGCATTGCCATGCAGTTGCTGGGGTGTTTAGGTGGTTGCCAGGGCATTGGCATGCAGTTGCAAGGTTGTTTAGTATGTTGCCAGGATATTGCTATGTTGCTGAAAGGGCTTGGAAGAAAAGGCATTGCTAAGCACTTGTTAAGGTGTTCAGGATGATAGTTCGGTTTTTGCACTGAAGTTGTTAGGATGTTCAGATTGGTTTTCAGGGTGTTGCACTGCAGTTGTTAGGGTGTTCAGGGTTGATAGGATGTTTGCATCGAAGTTGTTAGGATGTTCAGGGTTAGGGTTAGGTTTTCAGGGTGTTACCGTGCTGATGCTAGGTTGTTTAGGCCAGTTGTCAATGTGTTGCAGTGCTGATGCTTCGGTGTTTAGGATGGTTGCTTAATGGCCCAAATAAAAGAGTGTTTTGTTCAAATCTCCGAGCTTAAGTGTGAGCAACAGTAGTAATGCTTGCCTCAGCAATCACCAGTAACTACAAGAAAAAACAAACAGAGAGAGAGTCTTGCGAACGTGAAAGAGGACTACTGATGGTTTCCATGGATACCACTTTCAGTCCAGACACTGTAAAGCTCTGACCCAGCAAACTTTCATTGTGTGGCAAAATCGCTCTATTTACAACACAAATCTCAATCAAAACATTTCATCGATCAACAGGTACTTTCAGAGAACACAGATAATATTCTGTGTTGTGAAGACAAAACTAGATGGCTGATGTATGATAACACAGGATGTGACCGCCACATGTTTTGTTGATCTTTTTGTGGATCGGGGGAAAAGGGATACGCCCTGGCAAAGCACTTCCCCAAAACATTTGTGCTTTTTAGTGGGTGGTGTGGAGCAAAGATTCAAGTCAACATGAAATGGTTTTTTGGTTTTACTATCCAAGTTTGTTCAAATCCCAAACCAAAACCAATCTTTACACTCGGACCACTGATAATGATTGTTTTTAAACAGGTTTACCAATTAGTTTTGTCAATGTTTGTTTAACCAAATAGTCTCGCCCCAAACTCGCGCAAAAGCCATAAGTTGACATGCCAAACCTTTTAATCAAACAATGATTCGAAAGTTCTCCTATGAAAAATCAACATAAATTGCTGACTTGTATAGTTGTCTCTGCACATTAAAATACTAAAGTATTTTCACACCAAAAAAGACACTTTACCTTTAAACCAGCAGTACTAGTTAATCATTCTCCTGCCCGACAGACCTGCCTGATAAAGCGACAGATTGTAAATGGTTTCACTGCAGCTGTACAATAACACACACAGCCTATCACACTGTTAGCAGTTCATCATTTCTCAATCTTCCCATTTCTCTTCACACCTGCGTCTCTCCGTTTCTCTCTTTCCTACCATCCATCTATCCACAAAGACTCATCCCTAAAAACAAACGCTAATATGAAGCTCGTTTGGACACCGAAATCACTTAAATACAAAACGACATTCATTCTCTTCATATAAACATCCTGCTCACATCCTCAGGAAAGTAAGAAAGCCATGAGGAAAGACAGATCTTGTACTCTGCAATGAAAGTCTAAGACTATTTCTACAATAAATAAAAACTAAAATCACTCAATTTATTTTTTTCTGCTTATCCAAAATAAAATTATTTTATTTACAAATATCATGCGTTATTATTATTGTGAATTTAATCTGCTATATATTTAAATAAATGTATCTATATGCTAGTCATTTTCTATACTAGATAATGTTTAGCATACAGCACTCAAAAATTTGGGGCCAGTATTTTTTTTTTTTATTAATGCAT
Organism: Barbus barbus; assembly: GCF_936440315.1. NCBI lineage: Eukaryota > Metazoa > Chordata > Actinopteri > Cypriniformes > Cyprinidae > Barbus > Barbus barbus. Next base: position 11,291,318 of record NC_136730.1, read on the forward strand.
TAAATTGCATTAAAAATTAACAAAAATAAAATATTGATAATATCATATTTCTGATAATATCAGAAAATAAAATCAAACATTTTAAATGGCCCATCATGCAGTTGATATAGTGTCTATTAATGACGAATGAGTGTGGAAAGTCTTTCAGGATTTGCAGAAACCTTCTTATCCAAAGGCCAACGTTTACAATTTCAAATCCATTTTTAAGATTTCACCCCGAAATCAGTGCAGAAATCATGCAAAAATGTTCATATTTCGTATTTGATTTTATGCATTTACGTAAAAGACAGCATGTTCACACTTTCTCAGGCATACACACTCATTCGAAGCAGACATAGAATCCACAAACACACACACTGCAGGTGGAGCTGGAAGATGTTGAAAGAACTGAGTGGGCGCCAGCGAAAGTGAAACACGATGAGGATGCAGGGGAAAGGAGGACTAGCATGAAAATTAGGAGAAAAAAGACAGAAGGCAAGAGAGAGCAAGGGTGAGTGAAGGAGGAAGAGAGAGAGATGGATGGAAGGAAGAATCTGGAGCAAGAGATGAGAGGAGAGGAGAGGCAGGGGAGAGTGGGTGTGTGTAACACATGGTCCTCAATCTAAATAAAGGATGAGAGCGGTTGAAGCCAAGCTCGGAGTATGGATGAGCGAGATGAAAAGGAGAAAAGACAGAGAATGAGGGCTGCAGCTACACAGAGATGGTGAAAACACAACAAGGACATTTCCCTGGAGAAATGAAAGAGACGGAAAATGAGTCAAGTACGGATGAACCCATTTAATATTAGAAATCTGGTTGATATTAACTAATAACTTTTCAACCTGCATGTTAAAGCCCAGATTTTTATAGGGCTGGGCACTGACAAAGATTTTATTATTCCATTTGATTCCAATGCAGACACTCTTGATTCGATTTACTGAGAAGATTTCATATTTCAGGTAAAGTACACGTCAATAAAAAAAAAAAAAAAAACTATGGCTTAAACCATATACAGGAAACCCTCTTGGTACATTACTTGAAACATGTCTATTACATTTTATTGAAAACAAACTAATAAATATTCAATTGCTATTTTTTTTAAATGTAATAATTAACACTTAAATTTAAATAAACACTGACATTATTAAAACTTGAACATAAGACATTTCTCCAATTTGTTGTTAAAATATAAATATTTAAATGGAGGCTGTCATGCAAACATACATTAAATAAGACATTTTTTGTGTTATAACTAGTAGTAACTCTTGAACTGAACCATTTAAGCTGAGATGGCAACAGTGAGCAGTTTAAAAAGTATCAAAATTACATTTGATACAGTTTAAATTTCATGATAAATCTGAATTTGTTGGTTTGTTAAAAATGACGATTAGTTAAAATTGGGAAATCAAAGTTGCCACAACAGCCCTAGAATTTTATCTTTTTTTTTTTTTTTTTTTGGTAAAAATCAAGCATCAAAATATACCGCAGAAAACACTTCCAAGAGCTCTTGATAAGAACAAATTGAGAATCATTCTTGTTCATTAAAAAAAAAAAAATGTAGGAATGCACCAATCAGGAATTTTTACGGCCAATAACAATGCTTATTTTGTCATCTAAACCCATTTAAAAATGTCTATTTTTCTTTGACAAACACTGCAGCTTGGTTAACTGATAATCAAATCAAGCTCAAAATATATTCATCTTAAATCTAAACTTTTTTAGGCCTAATAAAAACAAGTAGGCTTAAACTAAATGTTATTTATTTTACCATTTTCGTATTTTTTTAATAATGACATTTGATGAAGCACTTTTGCATGAAGTGATGGAAAATGTCTCTGAAAATTATGTATTGGCATGCCGAGGAATGAGTAGGGGGTGGAACACAGCGTGTTGAAAAATAAATAGGGCATGACAGGGGGAAAAAAGTGTGGCAAGGAGAATGAGAAAGACAGAGCAGAGCCGAGCAGGATACAGTCAGTTGGCTGCTTTCATGCTGGCTGCTTGCATCAACACTGTACTTGTCGTAGGACTGAATATTTGCCTTTGTGCACTCTGGAGACATTTACACGGGACACGTTCTTGCGTTCTACCTGCGCTAGTTTGCAATCATTGGTATATGTACACATGCGGCAGACAGATGTCTTTGGTTGTTTTTCAGCGTCTCCTGATATAAGCATGTCACATCAAGTTAAAAATACTTCAACTTGGAACACATAGCACATCATCTCAATTTGGGGGCGCAGCAAATGAATTTGGCGGCATGATAAAAATCTGCAGATACTGAGTTTTAACAATAACATGAATAATCTTTTCAAGACACACCTACAATGATTAGTAAGCAATTATACTAGAGGTATACATTCTTTCTGTATGAACAGAACTAATATATTTAGCAAACAAGATGTATAAAAATAATGCAAATTATAAAAAAGCTAAATAAATATAATTTTTTTTATAATTAAACATCCTTAATATATAGACATATTAATACAAAATATCTATATTTTATTATAGTTCATATAGTTATTATGATGTGAGCGTAAGTATTGGGACAGTTAAACATAAGGTAGATATAAAAGATTAAAAGCTATTATTTAGTTGCAGATCTCTTGCGCACAATCACAGCAGTGAGTCTGTGACCCATAGACATCACCAGACTCTTGGTCTCATCCTTTGAAATACTTTTCCCAGCCTTTAATGCAGCCAATTCAAGTTGTTGCTTGTTTTGGGGAGTTTCTGCCTTTCCTCTCCTCTTCAGCTGGTGAAATTCATGTTCAATCAGATTTAAATCTGGAAATTGACGTAGGTAATCTAAGACTTTCCATTTCTTTGCCCTTATAAATTCCTTGACTGAACTGGCAGGGTGTTTTGGGTCATTGTCCAGATGCAATATGAAGCACTTCTGGTGAATCTGGTGGCATTTTCTTGAATATTGGCCATGCATGCCCATGCCATGACACCACCTCCACCATGCTTTACAGATGAGGCTGTATGCTTGGGATCATTTGCAGTTCCCTTTTTTTCTCCACATTTGCTTTCCCATCACTTAGATAAAGGCTCATCTTTGTCTCATCGGTCCATAAACAGTTCAAAAACTCTTCTGGCTCACCTTTGTGCTTATTTGCAAACTCTAATCTTGCCTTTCTATTTTTGGTGCTGGTCAGAGGTTTGCATCTTGCTGTGTAGCATCTGTAATTCTGTGTCAAAGTCTCCTGAGGACAGTAGATTGTCAGAGCATCACCCCAGCTTTCTGGAAGTTGTTGGTGATTTTACAGACACGTCTTTTAGGATTCATTTTCACAGTTTTTATGATTTGTCTGTCATCAACTACTGTTGTTTTCTCAGCCGATCAGGTAGTTGTTGGTTGCTGGTGTCGCTGGTGGTTTCCAAACTCTTGATTCTTCATGTCCTTTATTTTTGCTACAGCTCTAATTGACTTCCTCTTTTCTTTTAGCATCCAAATTGCTTGCTTTTCTCTCAAAGTCAGCTCCCTCATCTTCATCCTGGTTTGTGTGTGTCATCATCGATTGCAAGATACAGAGTACAGAAGTAATGGATATAACTGATACGACACATTCCCTGCTTTTAATATCTGAAGAATTAATGCAACCGGACACAGCTGATCACTTAGAAAGACCTGTGAGGCAACTGTTCCAATACTTATGCTCACATCAGATAGAGGGATGAAACTCTAAAAGTGCTGAACTTCTTAGCTGGTAAAACATCTATGTGTTGAATCACCCAATAATAAAATGTGACATTCTGTAGTTGTGTCTCATATTCATCTTTTAATCATATTTGTAAATGTCTCGACTCCACAGCCAACAGAGCAATTTTGTCTTTTCCTTTCCAATACTTTTGGAGGGGACTGTATATTAGGGGTTGAACAACTTCTGATTTTTTAAAATCGACTTTAATGTGATGAAAGTCGAGTCGAAGTCGACTAGTCGCTGATGACGTCATTAATGAACATAAGTCTGGAGCTGTAACAAACACCTTGTGCACAGCTATGGCATATGACACAGTGCTGCCTTCATGGCTATTGCTCCTATAACAGCTTATTTTTTTATCAGTTCTTTCGTCTTTGGGTCGTTATGTTTCTCACAGATTTCTGCTCATTCTAAATCAGATACAGATAAGTAGCACAGTAAAGATTACATTCATATGAATGAATGCATTAGTGAGATTGCATTGCGTGTGTGAATTAATTCTACCTGGAAACATCTCTCTACTAGTAGTGAAGCTGTAGGATTTAGTTATTAAAAAATATATGCTTGAACGGTTCAGTTTCTAAGCTATTTTACTGAGAAATCATTGTGATGTGCGCGTGATGTTATTGTACGTGCTACCGTCTGTAGCCTATATAGTGCAGCAGCGCATTAGATTAGAACGGCGATTAACTTACCTGTACAATAAGCTGTTTAAAACGTGCATTCTCCCATTCAATTTCGAGCATCCAGTAATATAGTCACACGTCATGTGGAGCGCTTTCAGAGTATGAATTAATTTGTCATTTTAACTGTTTGGAAACGGAGTGTAAATGTGGATTTCTTATCCTGTTGCGCCCTCTACAGTACCAGCGACTAGTCGACGTCAAGCTTACAGCGTCATGCAGAGCACTGAAGTAGACTAGTCGGTGCAACCCCTAATATATATTATTATATTATTATTATTATTATATATAATATTTATATAAGTGACTTAAAGAGGTTAAAGATTTATAAGCAAGTGTGATATTACAATGTAATTTAAAGAAATAATAAAAGAACTTAAATACCTATATATACATATACATACATACACATATACATACATACATATATATATATATATATATATACATACATATATGTACATACACACACACACACACACACACACACATTATCATAGAAGTCAATGTCACTTTGAAAAATCGTTTAATTTTTAACAACAAAAATATATTGATTTTTGATGCTTATTAATGGAAAGCAAAAACTGCGCTCTACTGCGTGTGCAAATTAGCAACAGTGTGTAGCTGTTTGTATTACTCAAAAACGAGTCTTGTGACCTGTCAATTACTGTACCTTCAGACTGCCATGCCTCCTCAAGAAATATCTGCCCCATTACTATGCGAATGTCTCGTCATCAAATAATCTACTGCTTCTGTGGTTAAACTGCACTTGAGGACAGAAAATCTCATGACTTGCTTGTTTAAGCAGATGACAAATTTTTCAAACAATTATCCTGTTGTAAGATGAGGTTTCGGAAGATTTTAATGTCATGCAATCCTGATAAAGCCTCAGTTAAGCATCGGTGGGATATCATCATGACGCCCACTTACAGAGGTCCCCAAAAAGTGCTTGAGCCACACTTGAAAACAATCTGAATGTCATTGCATTAGATAGCAAAATAATAGCTTGTGAAATGCTTGTAGAAGTACATCCAGCCTCACTCAGTGGCCTTATTAATATGAATGATATGCTAATGCTTGTATTATGAGATTGTACATCCATAACACCTCATCCAAATGAGTCATAAATGAAAGCAGCCTGAAGTGATGAGAAAATATTTTACTCAGTGTTGTCCATCTCCAATGCCGACTATAATCAAACCTGTAGCATCTAGTGTTGTCACGATACTGGAATTTCTAACTTCGATACGATACCTTGAAAAATCTCGATATTCGATACCATTTTCGATACCACGGTGAAAAAAACTGCCACAATATTAAGGGGGTAATTGTTTTAATTTAAAGATAAATGTAACAAGTCGAGAACATGCGGTATATTTTACATGAACAAAAAAATGTCTTGAGGTACTGCATTTGTTGATTTATTTATTAATCTTTTATTAATCTTAGTTAAATGTTAATTGAAACTAACGTTTACTAATACATGTACTAATTAAAATCCAAAGTTCTATTTGTTGATATTCTCATTTGCTTCATAACCAAAATATTTCCAGATATAGGGCCCTATGAAATCCGTTTTATTTTTCCCCAAATTCCGTTTTAGTTTTTTCTACATTCAGTTTTTTCCATTTTAATTTTTCTGGATTCCATTTTTTTCCGTTTGAATTTTTCTGGACTTTTTTTTTTTTAATGGTCAAATTAAATGCTATTAATCTAAAAGCATGTCTAATTCATTAAAATCATGAAAATTATACAATTTAACATTTAATTTATTAAAAGTGTAACAAAAATGACACGTTTAGGGCCGTATGAAATGTTTTATTTCTTTTTTTTCACCTTATGTTTTATTGTTACCAAATTCTTCGTTTTAGCATGTCTATTATTTGAATGCATACAAACAATTTTTATTTATTCTTACAGTAGCCTTATGAAATGTGTTTTCCCCCTCAGAAATTCTGTGTTGTGTATTTAAATTTTACTGGATATCAGATGAAGGCATAAAACAATTTTAATTAATTTATATTTGAATTAATGAAAATTAAACATTTACATTTTTGGCAAATGAAGGGGATTTACTATTAAAATTTAAATATTTTGTGATTATTTATTTTAAAAAAATGAACAGTAGTAGTAAGTAGTAGTATTATGTACATTCTACTAAATAATAGTAATATAGCCTATTTCTGGCACACGGTCTTTAATAGGATAAGTTAAACCAAACTTTTATTTTGACGGGTTGCCGTGAATACTTTTAAAGTTCTGTGTGTGTATGATATGACACTAGTTTTACTCAAATTAAATGGTAAAATGCTCGTAAAGTGCCTTTCAGATCAGTTCTGGAGATATTGTTGATGTATTTATGTCCTCATTGAGACGGCAGACGCTGAAATCACCGCGAGCGCCACATTAGTAAACACAGCCGCACGTGCAGCACATTCACACAGTGACGCGCAGAACATGCAGGATTCATATTTAAATCCACTTTTGCAGCTTATTATTTACAGATACTAGTCCATATCGCGATTTGATTTAAGTGTAATGACCTACTTTTGATTAATTCATCCAAACTTTGACAAATTCCGTGACATTCCGCGTTAAACTGTAAATTCCGTGTTTATGACTGGATTCCGTGCGCGTTCTCTGCATCGCGGAGATCATAGATCCCTACAGATAGCGCTCCTGCTGTGTTCTTTAACAACCAGAGCAGTCATCTTTCTATTCACTTCACTTTTGCTATTTAACCAGAGCGAAGGAGACGAGTGCTTGTCCACGCGCCTTTGGAGAGAAGTGAAAGTGACAGCTCGGCTAGTATCGGTGTATCGATACTTCGGGAAATTAATATTGGTACCGTTCAGATATTTCAGTATCGATATTTATCGAAATATCGATATTTTTGACAACACTAGTAGCATCTCACAAGAAGATTTTTTATGCATATTTTAAATATAATTTAGTTATATTTATGCATATTCTAACTTACAAACACAAAATAAATATAGCATTAAATAAACAACATCAGAACAATTAATGACAGCAAATAAAATGCACACAAAATTGCTGAAACAAAATGAACTGTGACAGTAAAACTGTCAACCAGTTCATTTAAGTAACACTTGCTTCTGGATCTATTTTTGGACATAATGCAACATAAACTGTTTGGGAGAAAATAGGAAGACAGGCAACTCAAATTAACCCTCAATACGGTGTCATAAAAATGTGACACTATGCGAGATGATTAAAAAAAAAAAAATCAGCAAACTGCAACACAATGATCTGTGATGTCCGTCTGACGCATGTGTAAACCAAACAATTACAAAACAGTGCAGACAGAATGCAAAAACGCATGGTCTCTTGTTCTACATAAAGCACAAGAATATTTTTGCAACTATTCTTAGAAGCTTTATCGATCATGAACGCACTGTCACACATGCATGACGATAACACCAAAGAAAACGTCAATCAATGGACTGATTCATACATGAATCACTTTATAACTCAAGACACTGACTGAAAAGCCTGACCGGAGATGGAAAAGCCAGCACTGATGGGAATCCTGAATAATCCAGGTCCATTATAATCAATGTGAGGTGACGATTAACTCCCAGAGTCAATTAGTTTAAAATAAAACACAGATTTGCCTGAACAGGTTCACGCTGTGAGATGAACAATGTGCTGAAACAGACTGTTAAATTCAACCTGTTGAACTGAGAACTGAGAATGACCCACATTAAAGGGCCCATACTGGTCAACCACTAAAAGCAATCTAGATTTTGGAAATTTAGGATGCAATCAGTTAATCGGTTGACGTTAATAATCTTCAGAGAGATGGACTTTTGCATGGTTCTGCAAATTCTTTCACTGCGCCATAAAAGACATAAAGGAAGAGCTGTAATTAAAATGATCTGAGCCCTGAAGATCTACGCATTGCTCAATAATGTATTACAGAAGCTAATACAATTTTAAACAATACAGCCGCTATATTTCTCTAGGCCACATGCATGTTTTTTCTGGTGACAGACTGCAGGATGTTGAGGGGACAATATCCCTGTTGTTCTTGCAGAGAGCTGTATTTTCAGGGAACATTTGCTTGCAGCATCATATTGCAAGAGACTGGATATCATACACACACACAACATATTCTATGCCATCAATGTTTTATCAGAACACAGATCTGCAAATGTAAAAAAACTGCTAAACTTAGGATCAAACAACCGAATTGATGTATGAATTGTTCATAAACAATTGTTGCACTCAATCTATTGTTTTACAGAATATATACAAAAAATATCATTCTGCTTGTGTTTCATTAATGAGGCCCAATGGCAGTAATTACAAAACCAGTCATTCTTTCTCTACTAAAAAAATAAATAAAAAATTTAATAATTACAAATTATTTTATTTCATTTTTAGTACATTTAAATTACGTTTTAGGTATACTAACGGTATAATTTACAATTAATGTATACAGATAAACCATTTTTGATAAACATTTTATATAGGATTGGCATTGCTATAATCCATATTTCTGCAATCACTGTTCAGGACGAACCAGAGGAAGTGCACTGCAATCTTGCAATCATTTCTCAAGTTTGTCCATTGCACCACTGTGAGCAAAGACTGGAAAGACTCGGGGCAAAATAAAAGTTACTCTTTATGAACTGTATTATCCTACAAAGGACATCCTTTGATTGTTTATGCTGTGAGAGGCTTGACTGGCTAATCGCAAGTGTGTTCAATACTGAAGACTACATGGGTGGTAAGCCTGCTTCAGAAGGCCAAATGGAGCCTCCAGGCGATTTCAAGACCCCATCTACACCTCAAGACATTCAGCCTTTGATTGAAGAATGGAGTTGTTTTGCTTGTTCTTCATGGGCGATGGTGGAGAAGTAGGGCTGAACGATGGTTAAATTATTTTGTGATACATTTATCACATACATTAACATACCCTCCACATTATAAAAACTGGTAAAACCTTCAGAAGCTTCTCTTAAAAGTGAAAACAGCTAAATTCCATTTGTATTGTCACACAGAGGTTGTGTAACCATTTACTCAGGAGCCAAAATCACAAACAACATATTTGAGATTTTTAGTTGCAGTAAATTGCGCAATCAGCCTTGTGAGGGACACAAACTGGCTAAATTACGCTTTCATTACAAAATCGCAATGGAGATCGCTAAACTCCATCTAACATGCTTGTCATCAGCACATTTTTGCAATGGAGTGGCCAGGTTGGAAAAATCAAGTAAAACATGGTGGGACGAAAAATACATTTAAAATAAAAGCTCTGACTCTTAACTCTCAACATTTTCAGTATAAATGATCACAATTATGAATCAGGCAGCCTTGGGATTTGGTACATGAAACGATGTTCACCTATAATGTTCTTCCACAATGTGATGAATTTCCAAAGTAGAAATAGTATCATTTTAAAGCCATGTCAGCAGCTGAGGCTATTTTCATAGCAAAAGCTGTTGTGGATTTTCTTCCGAGTTGTAAAAAAATTAAATAAATAAGAATTAAATACAATTAAAAAAAAAATACACAGTATAAAAAAATACACAAGGCGTTTTTAAATTTTTAAATGATAGTTAAAAAAAACATTTTCTGGAAGGATTTTATTAAACATGTCCTTCTGAGATCTTACTATAAAATAGTTGTTTACTTGCATTAAAAGCATAGCAGTCCAATAAGATATGCTTTATATAAATAGGGGTCTTGCAGGACATAAACAAGTTGGACCTTCACTTTTCACAAGAAACACATGATCTTTCCAAGCAAAACAGTATGGTGGGATTTGATTTTATCCATCTGAAATTAACTGGATTGTAAAAAGTGGGCATTTCACACAAGAATTTAGCCATGCGTGAAGTTTCTGAAAATAATATGCGCATTAAAAATGAAAGGTCAAATTTGATTACCTGTTGACTTTTAAGTTACATTAGCATATATGATTAGAGATAAAAACAATATATCGGTCCAGCAAATTAATCATCTGATATTTGGCCATCTCTGCATCATTCACATCAGTTTTGAGTAATGCAAGCAGGGACGTAGATTACGCGGGGGACGCGGGGGACATGTCCCCCCCACTTTTTATAAAAAGTAAATTCGTCCCCCGCACTTTTTCATCGGACAGTTGTGTTCCCGACATGTTGAGGTTTTAATGGAGCAATGTATATAAATGCAGAATGATTTAAAATTCAAAGAGACAAGATATACATGACGTTTACGTTTCCATGGCAATCAGTCACTCAGTTTGTGACGTCACGACATGCCCAGGCTCGCGCCCGCGGTCCCGCGGTCCCGCGCTGTATCCATCATTCATTATTCGTTCGAGATGAGTTCAAAGCGGCAAGAAACTCTTCACTCCTTTTTTACGAAAAAGTAAAGCAGCGTAATTTGTCATGTGGTATCCGAATAGTGTTGCACAATGTTGAGTGACTCTGCCTATTGCTCTTGTTGAATAATTAGCAAGTTTTGATGTTCATTATATGGAGGGAAAAAAAGCTGCCTGGACAAACATGCACTTATTTTCAGTGTATTTTTCCGTAACTCTTTTGTGACGTCTTTTATTTTAACACGTATGTTATCAGAACCCTTCAAATAAGAATAAAGATAATGTTGAACTGAGATTTTACAGCGTTTGCAGCATTGTGACATGTTTAACTCAATTCTACATGATGTATTTGAATCAAGTACGCAAGCACTGATCTGATACAGGACCGATCTTCATTTAGGGGTGCTCTGTCATTATTGCACTAATTTTACGTTTTTATCTGTTGTCAAGAATGAACAAGAAACAGTCAGCCTAGGTTTGTTAGCAGAAGCAGGACGACACACAAGAAAAACAAACTTCACAGGTGAGAAGAACTGATAGAGTGGCTTTTAACACCTGGCTGTTTTTACATTGTATAAAATCTATTAATACACGATCGTTTGTAGGATTATATATGGACCAATCATAGAAAACACAATTAGTCAAATATAGAAAAATAAAAAATAACATTAGTATGATGAACAACTTCTCAGCTATCATTTTTAACTACAGTAGGTAATTATTAGCTTGCATATATTGGTTGTTTATTAGTACTTAAGCACATATTAATTCTGTATTCTTCATGACCATATTCTGCATCCCATAATCCTACCTAATACCTAAACAACTACAACGACTACCTTACAAGCTATTAATAAGCAGTAAATGAAGAGTTTATTGAGGCAAAAGTAATATAGTTAATAGTGAATATGTGTGTTACCCATTCTAAAGTGTTAAAAATTTATTTAGGATACAAATGATTGGTTATTGTCCAGCAGTGTACTTAATGTGTTATTTTCTTCTGTATGTCACTATTCCCTGTATGTAGATGTTTCAAACACTACTTTATTTGCTATAGACAGAGGCAGAAGTGAATTCAGAGATGAGAGTGAATGAGGCAGAAGGTTTCAGTGAGGCTTCAGAGGTAAAGATTATTTACAGCATTGTCTATGAAATTGTCTTATTTCTTTTAACAGATTAATCAGACTAATGTATAATAGAACAGAACAGAATAAAGGAGTATGTGAATGTGCAAGTATCCATTACTGTGTGCCATGTACTCTACATACAACACACACAAAATACAATCTGAAATATGTAAACAATAGTACCCTTATGAGGACATCTTTGTAACTTATACTCAAAAAGGTGCATATTAGTACATTAGCGTACCAATATGTACCGTAATGTACAACTATGAAACTTTTTGGGGTAACTAAGGTACAAAGATGTGCTTTTAAGGGTACTGTCCCAGTGACAAGCTGTTGTATTTCTTTCTTTTTCTTTTTTCTATCTTTCTTTCCTTCTGTTTTATAATCATATATAACAATATAATCATAAAGCATATTAAGCAAAAAGGTATGATTAAAAATAAAACCTGTCAATTAGACAAGGGTTAACTGAAAAAAAAAACAACAACAAAAAAACAGGCATAACACTAGACATTCCGTCCCCCCCACTTTTGAAATGATGGCTACGCCCCTGAATGCAAGTAATTATACTATGCCTATATTAACAGTTGTCATCAATGGATAGCGTTCATTGTCTGCTTTCATTTTTTAGCAGTTTTGTGTGCATACTATTTATTTGCAACTTATTTCCCCATATTATCAGTCTTCAGCCACCTTGCACACTAGATTATGGACATCGGCCACTGAAGATCCCATAATCAGTCGATATTCTGTTCAAAGACAGCTCAAGGGTTAAATCAGCTAAATGACACATCAACAAAATGATCCTAAAACATGCTCTTTGTCCATATACAAAAACCTGCACTTAGTAATTAACAGCGATTTCCTCTCGCAGTGACGATGCATTTGCTGGCCCCTCGAAGATTCCAGCCTCGAAGATACAACCACAACCTCTCCATTAAGAATGAAAAGCCTCTGGTTTTGAACTTCACTCTCCTTTTCACAATATGTGCGTGCAGTAGACATGAATATCTGCAATACTGCTGTCTAAAAGCTCAGGTAATCCTGAGCACGAGTCATAAGGCTTCTTCTGGCAATGAAATGAACTTTAACTCACCACAATATAATATAATTAATTTGAGCGTGTACCAGAAATACTGGGTGTGCTCTCACATGCCTGCAGCAATGCAAAACAATTCCTTCATAAACGCACTGTTAGTCATGCAGGCTGTAAAGGTATGACCTTAAAAATGACTCAAATGTAGCATGCTCACAAAATACAAACATTAATACATTCAACAAAACACTACGGTACCAAGTTGAAATAGCCTTGGAAATGCAATGGTACTTTCTATGTATGATAGTGAATTTATGAATTATGAATGTCATATTCTATATGACACTATGCTTAAAGTTTTATTAATGATCACCATAACAATGCAAGAATCTAATCTACTTCCAAGAACACTGTGTTAGTACCACTGTACATGTGTGTATATATATAAAACATGGTAATACCACAGTACTCTGATATGCCTACAAGTACTGTGACAGTACTATAGCATCAAATGGTAAATCAAAGTACTTTTTTGAGTAATATAACATTGTACAGAATAATTTCCATATTCGCATACCTTGCTATACTCAAAGTACTTCAAAGAATACCGCGGTATATGCCCAAAAAACATGGTAATTTTCGTTAGTGCCAAAACAATATGAACGGTTTTCTATAGTTATTGTGTTGTACACAATCACAGACAGATGCCAATACCATAGTACTGAATGTACTCAGACGTGCCCCAAAGATTAGCAATAAATGTAACTTACCATATCCAAACAAAATCATGAGTGTTTTTGTCATTAGCGCATTAACTGTAACTTAGTAACTAACGTTACGCGTTTCTGGCGGAAACTGCGGTTACCATGGTAAATGTTCATCTGTGTCGCCAGTCCAGAGACTCACCTGTAGTGTGAGCGCGTGTTCCCGAGACCTTCTTCTGCAAGGACTCACTTAAATCTCCCATCCTCCGCAAACACACACACACCCCGAACCGCAGAACCGACCCAGATCACGGTTCCGAGCCAGAACAGCAACAGTCCCGTTTGCATTCACAGACACATGAAGGAGTGAGGATGTGTTTAATAGCGGCTGTCCAGAGCCGGGGGTTTATCTCATATCGATCGCCTCAGTTTCATTGACATTCCGCCGTAACGTCACCGATATTTTCACGCCTTTCCAAGCGCGCGTCGCGTCAGAAGCCGCTCCATATTCTCTTCAAACCGCAGAAATATTCACGCACGCACGGATCTAACATTTATTCCATGACAGTCTCTCTCCGCGTAGTAAGTCCAGACCCCGCACTGTCCTCCTCAGCAGCAGCAGGTCCCAGTCAGATTGATTGCTGTATATCTTCGCTACGATCTTTCTTTCCATTGAAGCAACGTCGTTGCGATTCTCCATTCCTGTTGCGCACACTGGACCCGCATCCCGCTTCCCGCCTGCGCTCCTGGCGTAGCTCACGTCATCCGTTGGCTGCCGTAAGAGGCGCTGCGCTATTGACGTACGACGCTGCGCTTTTCCGCTGCTTAGGAACCACTGGCACTCTGCTGGGATGGGCTTAGTGAATACAGAGGAGACTCCTCCGAAATAGTATGCTGGGCGTGGAACGACGTCATTTCCTGAATTTCTTAAGCCTTTGTAAACAGCAGGGATTGCCAATGGATGAGAAACAAATCAATTAATCAATACATACATTTATAAAGTAACATAGGCTATACTGTTAAGATAGATAAATTATATACACAGTATTTACTCTAGACAGACAGACAGATAGATAGATAGATAGATAGATAGATAGATAGATAGATAGATAGATAGATAGATAGATAGATAGATAGATAGATAGATAGATAGATAGATAGATAGATAGATTTACATTCACATGATATAATTTTAAATAGACAATTTATATACACAAAATATACTGTCAGACAGATCATTTATATACACAGTATTTACTCTAGATAGATAGATAGATAGATAGATAGATAGATAGATGGATAGATAGATAGATAGATAGATAGATAGATAGATAGATAGATAGATAGATAGATAGATAGATAGATAGATAGATAGATAGATAGATAGATAGATAGATAGATAGATAGATAGATAGATAGATAGATAGATAGATAGATATAGGTTCATACCAAACAGTCTTTGAGGTGTGTGTGGGAATTTGACATAACGCATCTTGACTGACATTACAATGCAAGTGAGCTTGTAAAACATTTCTGCTCAGGTAAAACCTGCTCAGGCACTCTCCAAAAATGCACCTTCTGTTATGGTAAAGGAATGATTGCCCCGGGATAGTAATTGTCTGTGTTTACTGCAAACTGTAGCACCTATATGACGTCAATTAATTAAAATTACATAAAACTTCAATGCAACAACCATTACACCAGTTCGAGCCGAACAAAAGCACACGCACCCCAGCTGCACTGCGCCCCCCTGTTCTCACTGATGGAGTGGTACAGCCCAGTTCCTCTCCTCCTCCTCCTCTTGCTGCTGTGTCCTCCATCATTCCATTTCCTTTGATTCTGTTTCTCCTTGAGGACAGATTCAGGCCTTCCTGCAGAGCAGATCTCTAGGTTTCTCATCCACTGTGTCTCCACCCTTCTTTGAAAAGAGGACGAGGTGAGCAAGGATTACAAGGCAACATAAAGAAGGTACGTTCCATCCATCATCATATTTCCATCTATTCATCAGAACTGGAAGAGAATGTGATGCGCTGCTGTGGCCTGTGCAGCCATCATAACTGCATCACTACAGAAATCACATCCATCACATGCTCTATTAACCCATTTTCAGTCCGTCTCTCTAGGTTATGCATTCTCTGCATGGTTCTGCATGGTTTCAGTCCTTTTTGTTTTGTGATTTTATTTATTTTTAATGTAGAGTGCTCCCCTCCCCTCCACCGGTCCTGTATGACTCATGCGGTTTCACAGGGATATTTCTGCATGCTGCAGATGAACTAGTTCATATTTAATGCTTCAGAAACATCCTTCATTGTGTTTGGTGGGTGCAAAAGGCCTGTAAGGAACGTGACTGATGTTAAGATTTACTTTTGTCCCACATACCCTAAAAAATTAGCTTCTACGCACAAAAGACACATATGCTTTTTAAGGAAGCAACGACTAATGGATGCTGCCCTTTGGCCATCTAATACAAGTAAATATAGCATGTGACAGTCAGTAGGCCACTGCATATACAATAATGTCATTGCTACATCAAGGTCAAAGACTCAAATGTTTCATGTGATATAATTCAGTTTTGGTGACATATTTGCATATTTTTTCATTCCACACATATGTATTTTATGTGGCATACAAAAGGAGAATTGTCTTCAGCAGATCTTTTTCATATAATGCTAGTTTAGTCCACTGCTGTCAAGCAAAAACTATAAATAAATAAATAAATAAGAGAAAATGTGAAATTATTAGAATTTTACCAGCAAATTGTTTACATTTTTTTTTTTTTTTTTTTACATTTTACATGTTCTCAATAAGGTTTATATATATATATATATATATATATATATATATATATATATATATATATATATATATATGTGTGTGTGTGTGTGTGTGTGTGTGTGTGTGTATAATTGACCAAAAGTGCCAGTAAAGACGTTTATAATGTTACAAATAACTGCTGCTCTTTTGATCTTTCTATTAATATAAAAAATCCTGGGGAAAAAAATACGTCACGGTGCACAAAATATTAAACAGGACAACTGTTCTCAGCATTGATAATAATAAATGTCTCTTGAGCAGCAGATCAGTATATCAGAATGATTTCTGAAGGATCACGTAACACTGAAGACTGGAGTAGTGATGCTGAAAATTCAGCTTTGTATCACAGGAATATATTACATTTAAAATATATTAAAACAGTTATTTTAAATTGCAGTAATATTTCACAATTTCACTGTTTTTACTGTATTTTTAATCAAATAAATGCAACCTTGCAGGGCAAAAGAGACTTCCTTCAAAAAAAGAACTGACCCAAACTTTTGAACGGTTGTGCACATGGAGAAATTTAAAACCTCAATCTCTCCTTTTTCTTTATATTTGTATTCCTGAAAGAAAGCCCAAAGAAAACCTGCCAGATTCCTCGACCCCTTGATCCCATTCCCACATGGAAGCGAAAGCCAAGGGAGTGTCGAAGTCTGCCTCCAAAGCAGAGAAGAAGGAGGCAGCACCACCACCAAAACCAGACCCTGTCTCTGCTGAACCCGCAGAACCTGAGAAGCCGGAGGAAGATGGAGCGACCAACCAACAGGGGGCGGCGGAATCCGCAGGAAGTAGCTGTGAAACCTTAGAAAATTTGAAGCCTTTCCTGATTGGAGGAGCCGTCATCGCCCTTGGAGCAGTATTGGTGGGGGTAATCTTATTAGCCAAGAAAAACTGACCCAAGACTTATGATTGGTTGTTAAACTGTGAGGTTGATTAGTTCACAGACTATTAAAGTTTATATAAAGGGGTGGGGAGTCACTAGCGGGGTGAACATATGTCCTCTTTGTCCTGAACATGTGCTGGCCAGGATTTCCAAATTGCCAAAAATGTCACACCTGGTGAAAGTAATGACTGAAAAGTAGTTAGCATGCAGGCATTGTACATAATCGACTAATCGTGGCAGACAAGAAGGTGGGATCTACAGAGAACGGCCAAAGCAATGCAAATTCACATAGATACAATGTATGAAGACTATAGAGATTCAAGTCAAAACCTGGGCATTTTAAGCAATTTAGAAATCCTGACCAGGACATGTCCTGGAAAACGAGTAGGCTACGTATGGTCACTCTACACACTAGACGTCTTAATTTTATGCTGTACTTTAATTTCAGTGCTTGTGGTGACGTTCCTGCCAGCTAATAAAGCAAGCTAGAGATGCATTTAGGCCAAACACTTTTCATATAACATTCAACTTAGTTGTAGCCAATGCACATTTACACCAAAACTTTCATCCTAGTCACTCTGCCTGCTGGTTGACGCTCAAAAACACCCTCATCCATGCCATAATGTTGAGATTAAACCAATTATCCAAAAAAATTTCAAGCTGGACTTAAATCCATAACTGCCAACTGTAAGATACAATAACGTTAAGATGCATGCTTCAAGGTTAAAAATACAGAATTTTTCTGTCATTTATAGAAATTAAATGCCATTTATGTCTTGATACCAATAAAAGCAATTGGTTGTACATATCCATATGTACATATCAAGCCACTGACATCTATTACAGTTAGGCCTGTATTGTTGAGAGAAGGTGTAGAAATGTAAAGAAAATCTCAGTTATTTCAAATATTTTATGGGTTCATCTGACATCAGCCATAAAACACAAGTCATTCAATAATCTTGCCTGTGAATCGCATACTGTAGACCATCTGTGCCATTTCAAAATCTTAGTTTCTTGTTTGAACGACGTTGACTATTTTCTGAAGTGGGCCAATGGAAATAGATGCGTGATGCAACATAGATGCAACGTAGATTATGACGGCTCTCGGCCAACAGCTTCAATTTTTTACACTATGATGAGCGCTACACACAACAGAAACAATCCCTAAATGCATGCAGACACAAACAATATACACTCACACGTCACATGACATACTGTTACAGAAAATGACATTTTCTTTGAAGTGCGTATATAATGCAATAATTCAAATAGAACTCTGTATTTAAAAGAAAGAAGACTGTGTATTAGTTGTGATACTGAGGGTAATGATGTGGATGATAATGCGGCAACACGGTGGTTGTCTTGGTGGTGATGATAATGATGAGTGATTATTATTTTATTTGTTTGTTCTAATGAAGTTTACCTGTTCCTCTAATGTGGCCCCTTTCCTCCTGCCATATGTATTTATTTTGCACACAACCTCGCCTGCTGCCTTTCTGCTGTTCCTCCTTTCTGATGGCTCCCTTGTGACTTGATGACCTTATTAAAGGACAATGAACCATATTTTCCCAGACTCAGTGTGATTTTTTTGCTCTAGTTACTTTTGGATAGAATTCAATACTTGAAGCCTGTTTTTTTTCATACTTGTGACAGATATCTTTGCTATTTTTCATTTAATCTATTTACTAAATGAAGCACAGTCACTATTAACAAGGAATGAGTAAATCTGGTAATATAGACATTCATTATCACTGGAAAAAGGAAGAACAACAACAAAAACATACAAAGGTCAGGGGTTATGCATAAAGCTTAATCAGTTATAAATCAATCATCAAAGGACTTCCCTACATCGATTATTTCTATAGCTGTGTTTGATAGTCTTGCTGCAAAAAATGTATTTACTCAATTTTACATTTTTACTGAATCATCAGCTTTTTAAAGTAATTAAATAAATTGTGATTGTTTTATTCTAGCCCTAGTTTAAAAAAAATACATTCCATCAACAACCCTAGTTTTTAACGGCACGGAACAATAATAAAATAAAACAATATAAGAATAAATCTCTCACTAAACACCTTATTTATTTTGAATTTCAGACGATTATTAGATCGCTTAAAAACCGCTAATGTAGAGAAAGTGTCTGGCTAAAAAAGCTACAATAAATAAATAAAACTTAAATATAAGAGACAATTTTATTTTTATTTGTGTTGTTACAAAGATATGGTGACTTTAATTGAAACTAATTATTTGAGTTTGATAATTGACATGATTTCCTCCTGTTGCTCAGGTACGTGCTTCAGAAGCGCGCGGACCTCTTCTCGTGACCGTGTTTCCGCTCGTGCGTATTTCACAAACTCAAAGCGGAAGTTACGCAGATGTAGTGCGTTTGTTGTAAGCGCACAAGAGGAACGTGTAGCGTGCGAGATTGGTTTGGTAATGTTTCTTACTTTTTTAGACATCTTCCATAATAATAACCGGTTCTAATTGTAAGAATTTAGTTATGGATTCATAACTAAGGAAAATATCTTGAGCTGAACGGCTCTATTACACATTGTATGTAACTTAGTGTAACTGTAAAGCTCTAGGCATCACATGTATATCTCTACAACTATAATAGAGTTTTGTATCTATCTATCTGTCTGTCTGTCTGTCTGTCTGTGTGCCAGTCTATCTAGCTGTCTGTCTGTCTGTCTGTCTGTCTGTCTATCTAGCTGTCTGTCTGTCTGTGTGTCTGTCTGTGTGCCTGTCTATCTAGTTGTCTGTCTATCTTAGGGCATATTTTAAACCTCATAAGCCATCGTGAGAACCTCAGTCTGTTTGTTGAGAGACATATCGCAGACACTTTTAAACACTAATGCATATGCTTATATTAATTCATTGATTTAGTAAAAACATTGCTTATCTTGATTCAAAAGCTTGGTACCTCACATACAAATTAACAAAATACATACAAATTAACAAAATACATACAAATGACAAAAAAAAAAGTAAAAAATCCTAGACTAAAATGTCATTCAGAGCTGTTTCAACTGAAAGAAACTTGCACTGACTGATCTTAAAATATATCAGTGCCTTTGTTTTGTCTCAAGATGCACACGGTAATGTTTTTTCTAAGAAAAATTACTTAAATGTCTAAGCCCTAATTGAACTATTAGTCTAAGCCCTGTCCGTGAAACCAGGACCTTACCTGATAATTGTGGATGATAGGAATAATCAAGTCAAAAACAGGTAAACTGTGAGTTTTCTAATAAACGCTGACTTTTTCTTTGATTCAGGTCTCTTGTCCTTCACCATGATCATCCCCATTCGCTGCTTCACTTGTGGGAAGATTGTTGGGAACAAATGGGAGGCGTATTTAGGTCTTCTTCAAGCAGAGTATACAGAAGGGTGAGTTCATGACATTTCCATGTCGGTTTGATTTCTCTGCGTGATAACAGTGGTGTCGAACTGAATCTCATTCTTCTGGTTTTCACAGGGATGCTCTTGACGCTCTGGGTTTGAAGAGATACTGCTGTCGCCGGATGCTTCTGGCTCACGTGGATCTCATTGAGAAGCTGTTGAATTATGCACCGTTGGAGAAATGAGGAGCTTTCAGTGAAATTGAAGATGCACATCCCACTCAACCTTATCTTTTCAAAGACTTTATCCTAATGGAAGAAATACAGGCACAGATATGGAAATAGCTGGTTCATTAGACTATGTCTGATGCAAGCTCATGATGTTGAGTTCTTGTTTATTTGCATTTTGTTAAATAAAGATTGGAATGTATCTGTTGTGTGGTTCATTACATTTTTTAAAACATCACAATATCTAAGAGGAGCAAGTATAACCTGGATATATTCTTTTATGTCTTCTTCAACTAGGTTTATCAAAACACTGAGGAAATCCAGCGTGGACATCTGCTTCATTGACTCTTTAATTTTAGTTAGCATGCATGTTTTTAGTACCAAAATACCTCCAACCTTAGCTCAAAAATTCAAAATGTAGTTGTTCACCCTTATTATTTTCTAAATGTTTTCAGCTGTCATTTTTTCCTGTAGAGCACAAAAGAAGATTTTTGTTTTTAGATTTTTTGTTTACTTTTTACTATATAACAATGATTCATATTGACACACCTGTAGTGTTGGAATGACAACAAAGTAGAGAACTGAGTGCAATTTAGGTGATTTTAATCTTATTTTGTTTCCTCAGAAATCTCATTTAAAAGTACTTGCCATCACACAGTTGCCATTATTAACTAAAAACATTCTTGTTAATTCAAAGCTGAAAACAAAATATAAATATTAGATGAAAAAATTTAAACAAAAATGATAAATGTTGCCTTGCCAAGTAACTGACGCAAGCACTAAAGTGAAACTTGAAATAAAAACCAAAACTTAATTTTATTTACCAAAATAGTAATATTTAAACAACAAAGTATTAAAATGACAAAATATTAAGCTAATTCCGAATATGTAAACAATCAGTATATAAATAATACTAAAATAACTGCTAAGTGTGTTGTTGAACATATTTTGCCAGATTAAATAATTGATTACGACCTGTGTAATTTGTATTTTAGGGACATTTTCGTAAACATATTAGCTTTAGGCTTTGGAATGTAATTTGAGTTTATTTTCAGGCACTGAATATGTTTTGTGCTTATTTTGCGTATTACATTATAGTAGATGTCTGACCAGTGACCATTTAATTTTAGAGGACTCTTAAAAGCTACAAATAAAAAATTACTTTACAACTCATGCACCAGCAGCACAGTTGCTAATGAAAGGCTTGAAACTGAGGAACTGTTTGATCGCACATGGCACAACACATTTTCATTCTCTACTGACATACATGCACATTAGGAGCAATTTGCATTTGATTTTTTTTTTAAATAATATAGAAATAATATTTATTGCAAAACTAAAATTACATATAATTACATGCAAATATTTAATTATATTATTCTCGACATTTTGCCAGTGCCCATTTATATTTGGAGGACTCTTAAAAGCTTGAACTGGATCTATTTTTTTGTTATTTGTTGCAGGTGTTCATGCACCAGCAGCATATCTGCTAATAATGAAAGGCCTGGTATTGTGAGCAACTGTACATAATTAGTATCACTGTGTCTTTAAAAATGGATATAACGCCGAAAACGTCCATCCGCTCGCACAAGCGCTCACTGAAATACATTCCCCGGGAAACGAAGACTAGCTTTCATAAGACTTAAGCTTTATTAAACTTGCTCGTGTCAGCCCAGCGGTCGAGGACAAACTCGAAGGTTAAATACACACCTGTTACATCTGCAAGACAAATAAATTCAACGCGACATTCAAATAATATTCAAATATAAAGCGATTGTGACCTTACCAACATGGCGCCCGCGGCACGGCGTTTCCTGCTTTGATTGTGAAACAGTTGCATAAACTCTCCTTCAAAATAAAAAAAAAAAACAGTCAGCCAAACACCGGATCAGCCACACATCACTGAAAATACTCCACGGTAACATGTTTTCAGCAACTATCGCACGAAAGGTACGTTTGCATGCTTTGCATTCATATGTGGCGACAGGTTTTAAAGTTCACATTTGACCTCATGTGTGTCTGAAGTGTGATAACAAGGTCCTCTTTCTGCAGCCCATCATACCAATATCATACAGATGCTGTATCAAAATAAACACAGGGGTTTGGAAAAACTGTTTAGGTGGATTTTTATCCCGTTGTCTTATTTCGACAGGGCGAGGGCAGATGAGGACGTTAACTTTATTCTGAATTCATACACAAGACTAATTTCACTCTTTTTATATATATATATATAATAGTTTACATAATTACTTTTTTTTTTTTTTTTGGAAGACAATGTCCTGAGCAGGTATTTTTACTTGTTTATGAATATCTAATGTTACAGATTATTCACCTCTTCAGACCTCATTTTGTACATATATATACACACACACACACACACATATATATACATACATATAAATATATACACACACACACACACACATATATATACATACATATAAATATATACACACACACATATATATATTATATATATATATATATATATACTGCATTTCATTAGCTCTGTACTTGTACTCTGCATAAATGACAAAGTTGAATCTAATCTTATATATATATATATATATATATATATATATACACACACACACACACACACACATACATACATACACACATATATATATATATATATATATATATATATATATATATATATATATATATATATATATATATATATTTTGACCCATACAAAGTATTTTTGGCTATTGCTACAAATATACCCCAGCGACTTAAGACTGGTTTTGTGGTCCATATATATATATATATAAACCAGGGTTATTATAGTTAACCAAAGCTATATTCCCAGGTCATTCATTCTGTTTGCCGGGCATCATCACTGCGTCCAGCTGTCAGCACAGTGACTTCTCGGGGATACCGCGGTGATTCCCCAGAACCGACTATGATTGAGATCCCTCTGCCTCCGTGGCAGGAGAGGACAGGAGAATCCCTGGATATCAAGAGGAAGAGACTCCTGTACGAGAGCCGCAAGCGAGGCATGCTGGAGAACTGCATCCTTCTGAGGTTAGCAGGTCAAGAATACATCTAGATAAATGCCACCGACTCAACAAACAGCTAAACTTATTCTAGCAGTCAAAGTCTTGGCAACAACATATAGTATTGTCTAAGTGTATCAAAGTATGTTCAGGATGAGTTCTAATGAGCTGTATACATTGAATACTATTTACAAATGAAGAGTTAATTTGCAAAAACAGGTAACTCATTTTTTAACTATTTTTAAAAATCATGTTTTTTCATTGTGCATTCCAATTGATCTTAATCAAACTGCAGCTGGGTTATTTTGATAACAGCTAACTAACACAATACAAACATGAGAACATTAAAAACATGATTAAAAATAATAAAATAAAATTATATATATATATTGTACGAAAATAACTGAATTGGAAATAAAAAACAAACTATTAAAATGACAAGCACGCAACAAAATTACTAAAATGAAAATGAAAACAGAAGATATAAAAATAACAACTAATTAAAAATATTAATAAAGATTATAGCAGTATCTCAGTGATTTTAAAGAGTAAATATAAAAAATAAAATAATACTGTTCCGTATGAATTATTATGGTAAAACTTTACAATAAGTGTCCATTTGTTAACACTGGTTAATGGATTAACTAACAATAAGCATTTGTTACAGTATTTATTCATCTTTGTTGAGATTAGTTCATAAAATACAGCTGTTCATTATTAGTTCATGTCTATTAAATATTAACAATACAACTTTTGATTGTGATAATGTATTAGTGAATATTACTGCTAATGCAAATATATTTTTTATTGTTAATGTTAACAAATAATTAGCTAATGTTAACAAACAGAACCTTATTGTAAAGTGCTACCATTATTATTATTAATCATATTAACTTCGTTATATTTTTTAGTTTAAAACCAAAAATAAGCATAATATTTATTACTACATACTATATAACTACTCTGACTGTGACTTTTTTTGTTACCAGCCTTTTTGCTAAGCAGTACCTGAGCACAATGAGCGATTCTCAGTTAAAGCAGTATGACAGACTCATCAATGAACCCAGCAACGACTGGGACATCTACTACTGGGCAACAGGTATATATGAACGGACGAACTAAACAGATAGAAGAGATGAACAATGGTGTACAGCTCAGGCATTCAGTTGAAATCTAAATCAAGAGTTTGACTTGATTTTATCCATTGATAATGTTTATCGCACACAATAAGACCAGGAATGTGTTTCTAAATACGGTCTTCCCCCCCGTCAGAGGCTCAACCGACACCTGATGTGTACCAGGGCGAGGTGATGGACATGCTCAAAGAGTTCGCCAAGAACAAGGACATGGAGCAGCGTCTAGATGCCCCTAATCTGGAATATCTGGACAAGAGCAGTTAAAGGTGCCTGGGATTAAATATTACAATAGTGACTATAAAATGCACATCATATATCGGACAGTTTGCATTTACACATAAATAAAATTTGCAACAACTTATGTCGTCATAAAAAGCTGATCCTTTGATTCACGTTAATATGTACTTTAAATAAACTTAAATATGTAAAATAAGTATTTAAAATGCCTATATGTGTACACAATTCATTTTAAATAGAATTATTAAAATATAATAGTGATCAACTGTACTTCATAAATATTTCAATTAAATCAAATAAATTATATATACAGTAAACTATACATATATAATTAAAAAACAAACTGCAATTCTGTTTTTGAATAAACACTGTAAAAGTGACTGTGATGTGAAAATATCAGTTGTATTAAAGTTTGTTCTAATTGATGACTGTGGTGTTTGTTTCAACGGGTTTATAACAACCACAGGAAGATTATTGTCAATTTAACATTATTTCTGTTTGTCTTTTTCACATGACATGGAAGTGAAGTTGCGTGAAGTTCTTTCGATAAAAGGTTTTTACAGTACTTTGCTACAGGCATTGAAAAGTTCACAATGTGAATCATGTTATTTTCTTAAGTAGCTCAGTTTGCCGCAAATTAGGGTGTATTGAAAGCTCATGCTCAAGGTTGTGCTAATGCACCGTTGATGTTTGATATTGCTGAATGACTGTTTGCATCTATTTATGTAGTTATAATTTTAAATAATTGACATTGATTTGTCCATAAACAAGATAAGAGACCCTGAGCCTTGAATTCCAAATTTAAAAGGGCGTTATGCACAAAAGAGACCAGATGAGATCTGAAAGAGTCACTTCATACAAGAATGTGGTTGTTGCTGGTCAAAAATATTATTCCAAAATAATAGCCCAAAAAAAACACAACCCATGGCTCTGTAATTTTTAATTTGCGTTAAAAAAATATTAACGTGTTAAAATTATTAGATTATAGTGTTAACGTTGACAGCACTACTTAAGATATATTTGGACATTTCGTCCCCTTGGAATTATAAGGTTCTATCTGACATTTTTGTCAAAGTGTAGTTATTCACATATTCTGTGACAATTTATTTACATTATGTGATAGATATTTTAATGTTGTGTACATTTTGGGACTTTGTATTTAAAAAAACAAAAGGGTTCTAACTACACAGTTGAATGGAATGCAAAAACTTTGAAGCTCAATATTTCAAAACTACTCGGACTGCAGATAGAACCTTATAATTCCAAGGGGACATGTCACATTTAAAAATGTTTGTATTCCATTGCATTTTGTTTTTCATTAATGCAGATAGATAGATAGATAGATAGATAGATAGATTACATACACAATATATACTGTTAGATGTAGATAGATAGATAGATAGATAGATAGATAGATAGTTTACATAATATATACTTTTAGAGATAGATAGATTACATACACAATATATACTGTTAGATAGATAGATTACATACACAATATATACTGTTAGATAGATAGATAACATACACAATATATACTGTTAGAGATAGATAGCTAGTTTACATACACAATATATACTGTTAGAGAGAGAGATAGATAAATAGATAGATAGATAACATACACAATATATACTGTTAGAGAGAGAGATAGATAGATAGATAACATACACAATATATACTGTTAGAGAGAGAGATAGATAAATAGATAGATAGATAACATACACAATATATACTGTTAGATAGATAACATACACAATATATACTGTTAGAGATAGATAGATAGATAGATAGATAACATACACAATATATACTGTTAGAGATAGATAGATAGATAGATAGATAGATAGATAGATAGATAGATAACACAATATATACTGTTAGATAGATAACATACACAATATATATTGTTAGATAGATAGATAGATAGATAGATAGATAGATAGATAGTTAAAAAAATCTCCATCCAACTATGTTTTGGGATTGGATCAAAGTATAACGTGTATTTTGAACTATCTCTACCAGAAGATGGCAGACTTTTCCTTGCAGCGACTAATGCAGTTCCTCTCTGCTGAAACGCATCCAATAGAGTCTATGTCATCATCATCACACTCAAGCAGCGCACTTCACACCAAAACAGATCCGACACTGCCCTGAATGCTGAGGTACACAGACGTCAAAGGGCATACCACGATTTGACGGCAGTGAGCTTGTAGTCATGACAGTTTTCGCCTTTAAGCGAGTGTTGTCCCAGATATGTGTCTGTACCTGTGTACCCTGCATTTCTGAAAATGACTAAACAGCCGCTCTCACTGCTAAAAAGCACAGATAGCCTACCACTGGGCCATGCTTCATTCACATAATGGGTTCCAGAGTGAATACCAATATATTCTTCAGAAAAGACAGAGATCATGGTTCTTCATTTGAATCTATAAATAAACTCCAACTTCAATGGAACCTTTTTAATGCACAAAATGTTCTTTAGATTTTTAAGTGGTAATTTTAAAGACCCATGTGGTGAAAATCAAGCTTTTAACATTGTTTGCATGTTTATCTGGTGGTTTTAATATGCTTAAAGACAAACCACCTGCAAATTCTTCAGTCAGCACCACTGCTGAGCATTCTCTCAAAAATGTGTCTCAATCCTGACAGCTTGCAGTTTGGGGCTTTTCATGTCATTAGCAAACAGTTTCTACCGGAGTATGTTGATTTTTACAAGCTATGTTTCTGGAATGGCAAACGGGAACCTGGTTTGTAAACAATAGCAGCACAATTTTAGCTGTCTGATAACACAGTGAAGCCAAAGGGTAATAATATCAATTAATGTTACCTGTTCTATGTTGTAGAGAACAATACATAAAAAGTATTACCACTACCAACCTGTATAATTCACTCTTCCTCTTCAGAATCTGTTTCTGGTTTAACAATATATGGCTGAATGAATCCAATATTGCCACTTATCACTGCATAGCATTTACTACTTGAGTTAAATGACTGACAGTGTAGCAGGTCCAAACTGGTGTGATTGAGTGACTGGAGGCGGAGACTAATTTGCATATTGGGGGCAGTTGGGGCAATTGTGGCGTAGGGACTCAGACTTGTAACCCGAAGGTTGTGGGCTCGAGTCTCGGTACTGGCAGGGATTGTAATTTGGAGGAGTGAATGACCAGCGCTCTCTTCTACCTTCAATGCCATCAAGTATGGGACATCACACGTCACGTCCTCTCCTTTCATTTTGTTCATGAATCTGCGCATACTAAATGAGGTAAGGGTGTGTAGAGTTTTATTCAAGCAATTTTAAGGTATGAAAAAATTATTTTGACTTGGAAAATCGTTTAAATATACCATTCTGATAAACAGAGATGAGATTTAAAGGATAAAATTTGTGACTGCAGGAGGACTTTAAGAACTGTTCACTGAAATGTTTGGTTAGACAAATCCCTGAACTCGTCCGGTTTGTGAAATAGACAATGATACTTCAAATCTTATGGCTTCCAGTGCAGTTCTCTGACTACTGAACAAGGGAGCTAATTGAAACACATCTCTGTAGCAACCACCTAACAATGTGCAAAACTCCAGGGCTGCATCCCAAATTGCAAACTCTCGTGAGTTAGGCCCTACTTATTTTGAATAAGTAATAACTTTGAGTAAATTCTATATTATGAATGTGTGTAGTATAAATGTAATCAGGACATACTACATTCACCATGATTTCATTGTCACATGACCTGCAGTGTCACTTCACTGGCATTCACAAATCCTCTCATGGGATAGCGAAGTGCTTACTCTTTTAAGAGTACTGTGAATTCAGACGTACTTCTATTGTCACATACTCTGTTTTAACCTACTATATAGTACTCCTTTTCAACTACTATATACATAGTAGGGAAGCATGTGATTTTGAATGCAGCCCAACTGAACACCTAGCAATAAAAAAAGTCCTCACGAACACACACAATGCCTTAACACTGACAATATAGGCAAGCAGTCACATTGTTTTACAGAAAATGTAAAACTTCACTGTCTTACTGTTATTTTGAGATAATGTATGCTCTGCACATCACCCTAAATCCTGGACAGGAACATGAAGGGAGGGTGAAATTATCATATAGCTTTAGAAAGAACTGCTAGAACTGTTGCCAAGCCATATAAAGCCACAGAAAAGAAGAGGAAATGTTGGAGGAAGAAGGGAAAAATATACAAAGAAAGATGAGAAAAAAAGTGGAGAATGTCAAAAGCATACTGTATAGCTACTATGTTCAAAAGTTTGGGGTTGGTAAGATTTTGTAATGCTTTTGAAAGTCTTCAATGCTCACCAAGGCTGCATTTATTTGATCAAAAATACAGTAAAAATAGTAAAATGTTATTACAATTTAAAATAACGCCTTACTATATAAATATGCTTTAAAACATAATTTTTATTCCTGTGATCAAAGCTGAATTTTTAGCATCATTACTCCAGTCTTCAGAGTCACATGATCCTTCAGAAACCCACCGGTAGAAACAAAAATCGGCGCCTAAACCCGTGGGCACTGTTTGAAATTGTGTAAATAGCACAAATAAATAAATTGACCAAAGATAGAAATTAAACAATGTATACATTTTTTTCAAGTTTGTAGGCCTAGGTGTCCAGGTACAGAAACCCAGTTATCAAATATAAAATATCATTGCACAGTCCTCACTGTATGAATGTAAATGAGTGCTGTCAAACGATTAATCGCATCCAAAATAGGGCTGGACGATATGGCCAAAATTTATATCACGATATATTTCTTAATTTCGGTTGATACGATATAATTCCTATATCAATATGAACTCTATTTTAAAAAAGCCTCATAAAAACTGCCATGAATGGCCGCAACAGATGTCTGTACCTACAAACTTATGAAAAATAAAGTCTACAAAACCTCCCCCTATAAAACTATATATTTTATAAAATAAAAAAAAACCGCACAAATAAATAATGCTCACCTTTTATTTGTATTTAGCCTTCATACAAACAAGAAATGTGAAATCACTGCCAAAAAAACATTTCAGACTCACCTTATTAATATTAATATCTTCAACTTCAAACTATAGGCTAACATACATTACCGGTCAAAAGTTTTTGAACAGTATGATTTTTAATGTTTTTTTAAAGAATTCTCTTCTGCTCACCAAGCCTGCATTTATTTGATCCAAAATACAGCAAAAACAATAACATTTTGAAATATTTTTGCTATTTAAAATAACTGTTTTCTGTTTTAAAATATTTTAAAATGTAATTTATTCCTGTGATTTCAAAGCTGAATGTTTAGCATCATTACTCCAGTCACATGAGAAATCATTCTAATATTCTGATATACTGCTCAAAAAACATTTATTATAATGTTGAAAACAGCTGAGTATAATTTTTCAGGTTCTTTGATGAATAGAAAGTTCAGAAAAACAGCATTTATCTGAAATACAAATCTTTTGTAACATTATACTGTAAATGCCTTTATCAATCACTTTTGATCAATTTAAAGCATCCTTGCTAAATAAAAGTATTAATTTCTATAATTTCTTTCCAATAAAAATAAAAATAAATTAATTATACTGACTCCAAGGTTTTGAATGGAATAGTGTATAAATGTAACAAAAGCTTTTTATTTCAGATAAATGCTGATCTTTGGGTCTTTCTATTCAAAGAATCCTGAAAAATATGTACTCAGCTGTTTTAAATATTGATCATCAGCAAATCAGCATATTAGAGGGATTTCTGAAGGATCATGTAACACTGAAGACTGGAGTAATGATGCTGAAAATGTAGCTTTGATTACTGGAAAAAATTACATTTTAAAATATATGCAAACAGTTATTTTAAATAGTAAAAAATGTTTCAAAATTTTACAGTTTTTGCTGTACTTTGGATCAAATAAATGCAGGCTTGGTGAAGAGATGAGAATTCTTTAAAAAAACGTTAAAACCTTACTGTTCAAAAACTTTTGACTGGTAGCGTAGGCTGATTGTTCTTATAGATTGAAACAAATGTGCTTCAGCCAGGATAAAGAGTATGAATAGTGCTCTGAGTTGCTGCAGAAAACAAAACAAAAATTGAGCGACAACAAAAGCATGTTGCTTGAGACGGGCTTATTCTTGAAAATGCAATCAGATTGTCTGCCAGCAGGAGGCGCTGTGAGAGCGGCAGAACTAGCGGTTTCTGAAATTGAAAAAAAATGATATCGCGATACATATTGATATCGAATTATTGTCCAGCCCTAACCAAAATAAAAGTTTTTGTTTACATACTATATGCATGTGTACTTTATTTATTATGTATATAAAAATGCACACACACATACAGTATATATTTAGAAAATATTTACATGTACATACATTCATATTCATATATTATATATAAATGTATTTAATATATAAACATAGTATATTTTTCTTAAATATATATACATGCATGTGTTTGTATTTATATATTCATATATTATGTAAACAACAACTTTTATTTGGGATGCAATTAATCGCGATTAATCGTTTGCTAGCACTAATTTAAATATAGATTAATTCCTGTTAAAACTACAAAGTAATTCAGTAAAGAGCAGTGAGTGATTTTCTCTCTTTTAATTTCTTGGATTAACATTAAGGACACCGACACAGCAGCTAGTAAATTAGGCGAACACAGAGCATGAGTACTCAGTTGAGATCTTTTGCTTGAATGCTTTTAAATCACTTCAGTGTTTAAATTGGCAAGGCTTAAAACACGTGTAAATGATAAGCTTTCGTGATGACGGCCATCAACTGTCCTGAACGTCTTTTTAGGCTGGCCTCGGGCAGTTGGTTCAAATCGCCGGTGGCCCCCACCAACACCCTATAATCGTCACCACCTTTCACTATCGACGGCCCTGTACATCTGTACACTGTGCAGCTGGTCTCTTCTTGCTTATTGTATAATTTTTATATGGTGTATTGTATTGTTTAATTTGTTTTTGTGAAGCACTTTGATATGTAACATTTGCTAACACTTTATTTTAAAGTGTCCTTGTTACATGTACTTACTTTGATAATAACAATTAATTATGCATAATTACATGCAAGTAACCCTAAGACAAACCCTAATTCCAACTCTAACCAAATAGTAAGTACATGTAGTTAATTAATATTACTCGGTACTTAAATGTATAGTTGCACTGTAACAAGGACACCTTAAAATAAAGTGTAACAGAAAATAAAGATCCTTATTATTATACCAGTGGTATAGTTTAGTTTGCTTTTACACCGTACATCAAGTGGACACAGTACATTGTTAAATGTATACTTGTAAACGAAAATCAAACTGTTAAACTAATAAATATCACCATAAACTGCATAAGTCTAACAATATGCATCATTAACTTGACATAGGTTGAATTTGAAAACTAACCATTGTAAATGCAGAAACAACAGCAGAAGTGTGATTTACCACATGAATATACAAGCAAAAACAAAAAAATATATTCAGTATAAGTATAAGGGCAGCTGCAAATGGCTTCTTTTACTCAGTGTCTGTCATCTAGTCAGCGGGTTTTGATTATGAGTGTATAGTATAGAGTTTGATTGAATGTTTTATATCTTTGACATGCGTTCCCTGTGAAAAACATCTGAGACCTTGTTGTCTTATAAAGGACATACTCAAATATACTTTTGCGAGAGGCTGGTAGCTGGTATGCACACACACACACACACACACACACACACACACCTCTCAGACAGAGAGACTGTGTGATACCTGGCTCACAGGTGAGCTCTGCCTTTATATAGCATTGAAAGAGCCTGCTGTGTGATCTCACTGACCTCTGCCATATGTCTCTATGGAGATGAGGAGAAATGGAGCCAGCCAGAGCTGCTGAGTAACACTTCCACATATAACCACCGAAGACATCTACACTGCAGCCCAACCGACCAACACTACAAAAACACACACATAAAAGTGTTATCTGAAGGTTGGGTACTGTGTAGGTTTTTGCAAAAATATTCACCATGGTCTGAGGGCTGCATAAAAAAAAAAAATCCTTTTAGGAACAAAAATTCATCATACTTTTTCCATTGTATTATGTTAGGGTTATTATCACTAAATAAAACTAAAACCATAAAATAATGAATTACTAAAACAAAAGAAACGTTAACTAAAATAAAATACAGTCTTAAAAAATATAAATAAATAAACCTATTTTATTTCAGCTATAGTTGGCAAGGCAATATTTCTCATTTTTGTTTTGTTTAACAAAGTACAAAAATAAGTCAAACTGAAAAGAGTAAAACTGTAAAATTGAAAGACACACACACACACACACACACACACACACACACACACACAAACTAAGAAAAAATACCAAAAACACACAATGAAATTACAAAAAAATAAATAAATAAATTAACTAAACTGACTGAAAAGAGGAAATATAAAAATAAAATAAATTACAAAATATTTACAAAAAATATAATAGAATATCAATGACACTAAAATAACACTGGCATGGTATACATGAATTTTGAATATTTAATTAATATCATGCATCTGTATGGAGATTAATCAAGGCATGTATAAGGCATTAATGTATATTTTATGTAAACTAAAACCATTAAAAAATGTATTTGAAATAAACATGTTAAATTTATTTCAGCTGCATGGTTCCAGGTGAACATTTCTCGTTTTTATTTTGCTTAAGTAGATGTACTAAAATATCAATAATAAAACTAAAACTGAAATACAAATGAATAAAAACTAAATGGATATATAAAAAAAATGACAAATAAAAATGACAAAAACGCAAATTACTAAAATTAAAATGAAATGGGAAATATAAAATGCAAAATATAAAAATAAAAACAAATTAAAATATGAATGAAAACTATATCTATATGATAAATAGCACTGAATCAGGGTAGATGCCATATTTAATTTGACTTAAATGCAAATAATAATAAGAAATAACAATCTAATTATTGAAGTAAAAAAAGAGTGCCAACATTATTGATCTTATTGACAGTAAAATGGTGAGGAATGAATTGTTCAGTCATGTGAAAAAGAATGGATGAGTTTCATTTGACCTTGCATCAAGATAACTGATGCTTCCTACTGCAGACCATTGACGTCAACTATAAAGAGCTCTATTTGAAGTTAGTTTGAGTTAATGTGAATTGCTTTCAATCATAATGTGTTGAGATGCCGTCATTACCTGTGAGACCTGCTGCTGAAGTGCCAGTCATCGCAAGAACAGACTGATGGTTGTGTGATGTGGACGAGGTGATTGTTCTTATTAGAGAATTGCACGAGGAGAAGTGTTTCATGTGAAGTTGTACTTCTGAGACTCTGTAATGCTGTTATTTTAGGATGGAGATTGCATGTTGACAAACTAACTTTTCTGTAAAACTTGTATACTTTGGAAATCCACAAATCACATAATGACAAGTTTGGGATTCAATTGGTAAGCAAAAATGTGAGAAGTCATTTCTGTCATGACTTACTGCTCATATAATTTTTTACAGTATTGCTAATCGCTGATCATTTGCACAAAGCATTTCAATAGGCAAAAAATAAAAAAAATAAAAAAATAAGAACTGCAATTTAAAAAAAAAATTGGTTTATCAGATCCAGTGCTGCTTGTTAAACTAAAACTACAAATACTCTGTGTTATCTGAAATAAAATATAAATATAGGATGACATACTAAAATATGTTTAAGTACTAAAATTACTAAAAATAAAAACTGAAATAAAAATAAACGAAAACCAAAAATATTCAAAGCACATAAAAGACAAAAAGTGCTTAAAGTGCTCAATTTAAGCTTACACTAAAGTTCAAATAAAAAATAAAACAATAATAAGAAATCATTAAAACTATTATAACAGTATGTCAATAATACTAGAATAAAACTAATCCAATCACTTTGAAAAGTAATAGCACATGATTTGAGGCAATACTTAATGCTTAAAAGTATTATAATGAAGTTCACCCAAAAACAAAATTATTTCAAAACCTTACGAGGTCTTATTTTCTTCCATGTGATGTAAAAGAAGATATTTTAAAGAATGTAGAGGTCAAACAACATTGGACATCATTGACTTTCATTGTAAGGGCAAAAACATTTCTCAAAATATCTTCTTTTAGACGGAAGGAAGAAAGTCATACAAGTTTGGAAGAATATGAGAGTGAGTAAATGATGACAGAATACTTTTTTTTTTTTTACACAAAATATCCAGTTAGAAGTTTGTTCAACTCACTAAACCCACATATGAGCAATAAAATGTGCTGGAAACGGTGCCGGGATGCTGCAAGGAGAGATTGGAGTGCTCCGTTTGGAGAGTAGGAGGGGCACCATCATGAGCTGTAACACCATCTATTCTGGCATGTGTTACACATTTCATTGAGTATGCAGTATGCATATGACCTCTATAGGGCTGTTGATCATGTGACTTTTGTGGATATATTTGCCAGAGTTACTTCCTGTTTTTACAACTGATGAAGGTGTTTGGATAGACACTGAAACATCTTGTTAAGCTTATTATAGTCCAGTGATTTTAATAAAAAGTACATTTTTTGGAAAGTTTTAAACTGGTTTAGTGATGAATTTACACAGACAGATGAGCAATACTAACAGCTACTTCCGATCTTAAGAGTGTCTCCAAGGTTTCTGGCAGCCCTCTTCATGGAGCTCTAGACATCAGCTGGTGGGCGTCTACTCAAGACAAGTTAAAAACAGCTTCTGCACTAACCAGCATCTTTTGCGCAAACTCTTTACATAAATGTTCAGTATCCATGGAGAAAGCATTATGCAATTGTGTTTCTTGCACCAGTGATTGGCTGCATCTCCACCTGTCTTGTTTCCCTTGATCACTTCCCAAAACTTCTAATTTGTTTTTGTGTACACAACCTGCAGTTTCTTTTTTCCTAAACACTCATACACACCTGTGGATTTATGGGTAATAGTGTTGAAAGCACGCAGCAGATTAATGCGTTTGCCTACAGCTTGTTTGGTGTATGGATCTGCGGTTCGCCCACACATCTCTCTGACATGTTCCTGTCATCCTCCACAGCGGCGAGCATGTGCGTGGTCTGTGTTTGAGTCGTGACAGCCGTGTATTTCATCGTTTGCCCTCGTCTCTCTCTAAATTGCTCCTCTATTTCTCTCTATCCACAAATATGCAACACTCTTTGCTTGGTTTGCTGGAGTAAACTGCGTTAATGTTCCTCTAGTGTTCACTCAACACACAATGGAGTCAGATGTGAGTGGTCGCATGCAACCCAGGGTTTTGTCAATGTGCATCACCTAAAATCAACGTGAAATCAAAATGGACAAGACGTTCCTGATCTTAATGAGCGTAATTTATCAGTGCACGTTATTCTATAGAAAGAAAGAATATCTTTGGAATAAACGCACTTGATCACCTATAAAATCACTTTGCTTTTTGATTTGACCAATTGTTCTTACTTTTTGACTCCTTTTCGCTAACTACTTGTCTCCATTTGGTAACGGACACCCAGTTTTCATGAGCTAAAACCTTATTTACTAGGAAATACTGTATATCAGCTTTGGATGCACAATGGGTTCTTCTCATGATCTTTTCATGAACAAAATCATCTGATATTTTTATGATTTCAATTATTTTTCCTAAACAATGAGATCAAATGGAAACATTTATTGCATCTCCGATTCGTCTCCTGAGAAAATGACTCCAGCAATCTCACGCGTGTCCTTGAGAACACAATATCTCAAGCTGTGCTTGGATTTGCCAAGATACCAAAGACTGCATTCGAAGTCAAATATCTCAATGCAAACTCACACATTTCTCATTTAAGTCTTCCAAGAATAAATTATTTGAGTTTTATTTTGTCAACTTTTGTCTCATTTGTGCCTACATTTACTTTCAAGAAATTTTAGGAGAAACAGTCAATAGCCCGATTTGGACAGTAATTATTTCTCATGGGGATGTAAACTACTTTCATCATTTACAGCGTTAGTCTGTGATTTTATTGCTTTTATTACTAAACAACTAAATATTCATTAGATGAAGGCAGGAATTTGATTTTATTAATCCCCAATTGATTTCGCAACCATTTTGCTTCCATAATTTGAAAAATGTCCAAATAAAAAAACTAAATATTCACAAAGTGTAGGATGAAACTAGATTTTTATCTGTCCGTATAGCATTTTCACAACCTTTTACTTCCATAAAGTGACAATTTTCCAAATACAGCCTAACAAAATATTCACAAAATGTAGGACGAAACTTGATTTTATTCATCTGCCCATTTATTTTGCAACCCATTTTATCTCAATAATTTGACAAATTTGCTAATAAAACAATTTTCACAGAATGCAAGACGGAACTTGATTTCATCAATTTACTCATCGACTGGATTGTGAAAAATCACTGTTGAAGCGAAAGTTCACCCAAAAATGAAAATCGTCCCATGATTAACCCTAATTTTTATTAAAAAATGTACTGGCTCTTCCCAGCTTTATAATGGCAGTGAATGGGTGTTGAGATTTTGAAGTCCAATAAAGTGCATCCATCCATCATAAAAATATTCCACACAGCTCCGGGGGGATAATCAGGCCTCCTGAAGTGAAGTGATGCATTTGTGTAAGAAATATATCCATGTTTAAAACTTTTAAACCAATGAAAGAAATGAAATCTGTCTAACTGTCGTACGCGCCTTCACGAGAGTGACGTTCCAGTGGATGACGTAAGCTTAGCGTAAGCGTCGGTGAGAATATGCTAGTCTTGCAAGAAACAAGTTTTGTTTCAAGCAAGGGAAAACCAATCTCCTCTTGGCTTATATCGAAATCCTCTGACATTTTTCTTTTTTTTTTTTACAAATCCTTGTTTTGTACTTCTAAATCGTGACCGTTGTTTTGCTTTGCTCTCTCCTCTGTGCTTCCGAATTCGTCACTTCTCACCGGAGCTTTGACTGAGACTGAGGAGACTGACATTTATAAAGTTTAAATATGGCTATTTTACACAAACACATTGATTTGCTTCAGAAGGCCTTTATAAACCCCCTGGAGCCTTGTGGAGCTCTTTTTGTGATGGATCGATGCACTTTTTTGGATTTCAAATTCTCAACACCCATTCACTGTCATTATGAGGTTTGGAAGAGCAAGTAAATTTTTTTAAATATAACTCCGATATTTGTCTGAAAGAAGAAAGTTATATACGCCTAGGATGGCTTGAGGGTGAATAAATCATGAGGTAATTTTCATTTTTGGGTGAACTATCCCTTTAAATACCAGAACGGCGTCAGATGGTTGAAGTGGAGAAGTTTAAAACGAAGCATTTTGGATGTCAGCTGAAAGGGAAAGTTGTTTTAGGCGCAAAGTTATTTCATTTTGATAAAAGGTTATGAAGACCCTTTCTTATTTGGAATAATGTGCACAGATAAATTGTGCAGGAACTGTATTAAGAAAGTAATAGCATCAATTTCAAACTCCATTATGTTTCCTGAGTTATGAAAGAGCGACCTCTGAGCAATAGAGTTTTCCTTTGGGTGCATTCAATGAGGTTATTTTCTACTCCTGATGTGTGTTAGTGAGGACAGGTGTCTGGATGACCGTCATGAGAAGAAAGCCATTCCTCACAAACTAAAAGAGGATGTGTGTTTTCCACCAATTTCCGTTTATTAGTATCAACTTCATTCTCTTTCAACAAAAGATTCATTTTGGATGCTGGTAGCACTTTTGAAGGGTTACAATTTGGGTCATTGTAAATGAATCAGTCAATTTACGGCAAAAAAAGTGGTGCAACATTGCAACAGTTGTCTTATTTTGTCGAGTCAGAACACACACGTTCACACATAATTTCTTGAACCGAACAATGTTTTTTGTTGTTGTATTTTTTGCTAGAAAACCCTACAGAACATTAGATTTGTGCAAAGACAAAATCAGTTCACACAATATAACAAAAACAAGTTATTTAAAGAAAGAAACAAAAACAATTTGATCATAGAATTACTATCATAATTAACTTTTTAAGCAAAGTGAACTCATTCTCTCAACTTATAAATCAAGAGACTCCAAGAAACGTGTCAATTTCCTTCTTTTATATACAGGTTTACATCTATTTACACTGTACATTTATGCCAAAATAAATCATCAGTATGTCAAATCATATTGTGCACACCACAGAGATGCTGAGAAACGTCAGGGGTCTTGGTCAAAACTCCCCAGGTAACATTTATTTTTACAAGCACAGACACAAGTTCACACAACGTCTTTAGATGGGTTGTCGTCACACACAACAAATTTCATTTCCGACTCCGTCGCTCCACATTCAGATGTCCGTAACGCCTCTGTGACGACAGACGTGACCATTCGAATACTGGTTGTTTCAAACCTGGTTTGGCATTTTGTTTCATAAGGTCAAAACATCTGCAATCCAACAGCTGAGAAACGAATTCAAATGGAAATTTGTGGATACGACAGTAAAACAGACAAACTCACATTAGCCGCCTCACCGCGGTGAGTCACAAAACTAGACGAGACAAAACAAAGCATGCCGCTTCACCGGTGCATTTATTTCATTTTCGCAAAGCAAAACTCATTCAGATTTGGAACCTAAAAGCAGGGCCGTCGAAACCTGGAAAGTTTCTTCAGTGAAAGAGAAAAAACTAAGCAAAATATACGGGCAATTTGACAATATTAGGGGCATAATGAGACCCTTTTTTAATTTAGCCATCTTCCAGTTGGAAGTAATAATAGTAACAGTAATAATAATAGCCTAATAAGAAATATTTAATTTCTCTTCTTCTTCTTAATAGAATATAATAATAAATAAAAAACTAATATAAAAAATATTTAATTCTTCCTCCTCTTCTAATTATTAAGATAAGACACAACTACAATGAGGGCTACTCAACCTAAAATTCAACTCCAACGGTCCTGCTTACAAGTCCAAATGAACAAATCCACACTCATTTTCATCCATCTCTGTTTTCACTTTAGTTACTTCTTTTAACCCACTTTCAACGACTGAGAAACACAGTACACAAAGTTTTTCTGAAGTGCTTGAATATTTTTTTAGGTCTTGCTCTCACTTTGGTCTGTTTTTTGGCCTTTAAACTCTTGCCTCCCACACGTTTTCTGTGTTTTTGAGGACGTGTCTGTCACAGCGTGTTAGTCGGGGGGGGGAGGACAGGCTGCGAGAAACGTCTGGCAGTGATATTGACGTCTAACGTCGGCTCTGACACTAAGAGGACAGGCGTATGGAGGGGAGAAAGGTGATGGATGTTTCACTTCCTGAAGCACTGCGTGTGTGTTTGTATGAGCGTTTCAAGTCGAATGAATATGAACGGATGTCCTAACCCTGAAGTTAACCCTTACATTAAATATTGCTTATCTACAGTACATTGCCTTGTGTTTTCAAGTAAGAAGTTTTGTCGTCTGTCATAATAAGTATATTATAGTGTAATATTCCTAATTTAACTGTTGACATGGTAACAATTTGAATTCTTTCTTTCTATATTTGCCTTCTCTCTGTTAAGTAACACATTAAGAGGCGTCAGAAATCGCAAGCAAACACAGCATACAAAATGTTATTCGAAAAGCAAAATGTGAGAGTATTGCTATTATATCCTGCAGACCTGCCGTTTATAACTCATATTATCCCATCCCCAGCGCCAGGCTAATGCTGCCTTCAAGTCATGCCGCAATGATCGTGTTTACCAGATGAGACCGTATGAACAGCAATATCGCAATTAGCGTAATTATTTTCATTGAGAACAGACTTTGTGAGTTGAGGGCATGTTGATTCAAGAATTCTGCCAGAAGCTAATTGCTATCATAATAATCTCTAATTGTGAATGTTGATGGCACAATTCAGTTCGTTCGCATTTTGTGTACTGTTCATGAAGAATAACCAAAAAGCTTATTACAAAATAATACTCATTTAACCGTTTTATGAGCTGACAGGTTTGTGCAACTTTATTGCATTTCCCATTATTCTCTACAGCAGGAACTTTAGAAACATTTTTATCAGCTGAACATCTTTGACCTGAAATATGTACTTAAAATACCCCTGAGATTTTAGGATAAAACATTCAAATAATCAGTAATTGAAAAAATATATTCAAATGTTCACGGTTTTGTGATATAGGTTGGTCACATGATAGACAGGTAAACAAATACCTATCTCTCTCTCTATTTATTTTTTAATTTTTAAAATATGTATATATTTTAAATGTACATTTAATTAATTATTAGATTTTCATTAACTTACAACCCCTATTTTGTGAAACCCTGCTCTAAAGCATTAACACACACATTTTCATCCAAGTTAACTTATGCGAAAAATAAAAAAATACAAATTGCAATAATTGTGAAAAAAAGTGGAGTTTTGTTTTTCATGTTTGCTGATCAAAATTATTTTTGCAATATTCACATTATTTTATTTTATTTTATTTCACCACTTCTGGCACAATAGTATAATGGCATAACCATTTTCTTGAATGTAATAAAAAGTAATAAACAGCTGTTTACTTAAATGTAATACATTTTATGATTCATAAAAATTTATAAAATTGACCCTCTATATGTAGCATATACATATGTAGTATACAATACAATAGTGGTGTGTATGTTAGAATTGAAAATTAACACAAAATTAATTAAAAGGAATGCTAAATTAATTTTCTGATGTGGATCTAATTTATTTAGCAAATGTTAGCAATTTCCATCAGTCTTCTTACCATATAAAAATGTATCCTCCTCAAGTG
Source organism: Barbus barbus (assembly GCF_936440315.1). NCBI lineage: Eukaryota > Metazoa > Chordata > Actinopteri > Cypriniformes > Cyprinidae > Barbus > Barbus barbus. The sequence goes on from NC_136730.1 coordinate 11,333,260, forward strand.
AGTTTATATGCTTTTAATGCCATTTTCTTGCTTTTTCCATTCAAGAGTTTAATGTAATACCCCAAATTTCAATTAAAAATGCATTGATGTGTGAAAACCCAGGTATCTGCATTTTATTTTTCTTGCATGAATTTTATGACTATTTTATTTCAACTAAAATCATGCTGTATTTCTCAAACTTCGCAGGAAGACTTGAAGGCAGCATAAGTACAATAAGGAATCAAACGAATGGCCGCTGTAATCCAAATCCTCAACATATACACAAATACAGACAGCGACAGACGCATACAAACACTAAGCCAAAGACGCACAAACAATCACGTGACTTACGTTATATTTTCCTGCTTCTCCTCTTTTTCTGTAGTTAACTTCTAAATTGCACGTCTTATTTTGGAGGGACACTAAGAACTTCTTCAGCCCTTTTGAAAATGAAAAGAAATGAAGTGCGTTTTGGCAGCGTTGAACTCACATTGGCAGTGTCATTGCATACTGGTTAAGTGGTTGATGCAATCCTCTGCAAGATGTGTAGGTTACATGAGGAATGCTAGTTTAGATAAAAGGATTTTTGTGGTTTCCTTCTATCACAAAGGCGTATCTGCCAACACACAGGCTTCAAACACTCACTCCTATCTTGTCTATCGCGCTTCGCTTTGAAAGAAGAATCAGTATAGTATTCTATGCAAGTACACAAATGCTTTGGCCAAAGCACTGCAAGCACGATGTCCTGATATATATATTATATACTTATGCTGGGTTTTGTAGCAGTAATAAACATCAGATGTTTGTGTCAATAAACCGCATGTAAAACAGCACTGACCATAGTGCCTCTTGTCGTAATACTGTGTGCATTGTGTTACTGAGGTCCTGTTTACACTTGGTGTTAAGATGCATATTTGTTGACCCAATCACAATTGAATGACGCTGAACAGTGTTGTAAATGGGGTCTACAATATTTTGATCTTTTCCACTTCACTTTCAGCTTGCAAAGCAAAACTCACTTCGATTTAGAAACTGTAAAAGCAGTACTGCCAAAACATTGGAAGAAAAATGTATCTTCATTGACAGAGAAAATGCAAAGTGATGAGACTAAAAACCATTTGATATTTTGGCTTCGGTATACTGCAAGTTAAACTCTACTGACAACATTTGGGGCGCAATGTGACATCTTGTCACCATGAGCCATCTTTCAGTTTTTATTATTATTATTATTATTATTATTATAAAAATATAGTAAATATATTTCAATAATATGAATAATAATAATAAATCACAGTTTTAAGACAAACATTTGTGGAATGGAATAATGTGTCAAAAACCCTCTTTCAGTTTTGATCATTATAATAAAAATAAATATAATAAAATGACATGCATTTTGTGTTTTAATAAATATTATAATTTAACATTAATAATTTAATAAAACATTTTGAGTTTTCAGCTTCTTATAGTCGAGAACGCATTTATTTGGATTGCTTTCATCATGACTATTATAGATTTTATTCATATTAATATTTTGAGTCAGTTTTTTTTTTATTTTTTTTGTTTTCATTTTAGTTAGTTTAGTAATATTGGCGTGTTTTTGTCATTTTTAGTATATATATATATATATATATATATATATATATATATATATAAATAAAACATTTTATTTAAATTAACATTTATTTTAATTCAAGTAAAAAAAAAAATGTTTTAATGGTTTTAGTTTTAATTTCAGTTTTAGTTTGTTAACTATAATAACGGTGGTGTATGTGGTCGAATGCAATCAATCCAGACTTCGCAATGTTGTGACAAAATACACAGATTCCTTCATTTAATCGTATTTGTGTGCCATTCTCAGCTCTCCTGGGAAACTAATGTAACAAGTGAAGAAATAAAAAGGGAGGGCCTAGATGAAATCTAAACACAAGTTATCATAGGAGATGCATTTAAATGCAGGAGTAAACTATAATGCATCTTGACTGACCACTGTGAGTACATAATTGAAAACGCATCTTAAGACCAGGTGGAAACAAGGCCTGAAGCATTCAACAAACAATGCATTTAAATCAAGCTAACACGGCTAGAAATATTTGCATTTGTGTACTTGTGTAGATTCTCAGTTTTTTTTATCCCTATTTGTTGGAATGTTGTAAAATTGTTCAAACGTATTTCCCCTATGCACTTGAACTGATCCAGTCAATTAAAATGAGTTAGAATTTTTAAGTTTTTCCATGTTTTTTTTTTTTAAACAAGACCTCTTTTTTCTGTCACATAACAGCACCCACAGCACATACAGACGACGAAGAGTTCCAGTGGATTTCTACACTTCTCTGAGAAAAACATCAAGAGGTGACGAAGTCCAACACACAACAAGTTCATCCCTCCTTCAGCTAGGTATTGCACTGTGGTTGCGATCCTTCCGGATCTTTCCGTACGGTCAGAGGGACGGCGCGAGGGAGATGAGACACAAACATGGCAATAGAAGGGTCTGTTCAGGAGATTGTTTTCAGCCGTTTCAAGTTCAGCAATGATAGAAGTCACCCTGTTCCGTGGTCCAGCTGTTCAGAGAACATGTCGACTTGTCAAACTTTTTTCTCAAGGAAGACGAGTCTGTTTACCTCTCTCGGTTACGCTAGACTTTCTCTCCCAGTCTTCTTGGCAGTGCTTAGCCTCTTTTTGGTGGGAAAAAATAAAAGCAGTGAATAAAGGAAGGGTCTCCATAAACAAACTGCAGGAAAAAAATGGAGAAGGGAGAAAGAGAGAGAATGAGAAAGAGAAAGAAAGATAGTTGGATGGCTTTTGGTACCCGTGTTTAAACTTGTGCATATCAACAGGGTTTTGAAGGTGTTGTTTACTTTTGGTGGGCGGGTCCTTCAAGCTTTGAGAGCATGCCATTGGGCAACGGCAGTGCGTGGGTGACTCATCATGTCTTTCCAATGCTTTACCTCTGCTGGACCACTCTTCCATGACAGATAGATCTAAAAATATGGCATGAAAAGAAAGGAGGAGGAAGAAACAAGAGCAGGAAAAAAAGTGTGAAAAAGAGTGTGCTTCCACTGAGGTCATTTACCAATAAAGCCACAAACCTATAAACTGGAAGAAAAAAAAAGAAAGAACTCAAAAATCTGCTGAAGCTGGTTGCCTTAAAATTTTAAGTTGGCTCAACTTTTCTTTTTTTGCAGTGCAGTCTTCAGTGTCACATGATACTTCAGAAATCATTCTAATAAGCCAATTTATTATCAATGTTAAAAACAGGCATAATGCTTTTTGGAACCTGTGATAATTTTTTTCAGGATTATTTGATTTTTTTTTTTTTTTACCAATTTAACATATCCTTGCCAAATAAAAGTATTAATTTCTTTCAAAACAGAAAACACACACACACACACACACACTGACCCCAATTATTTTAATTATATTGTTCCAAACGATTTCTAATATTCCAATAATTCTATCTAGTTTGTGACATCACACCTTGCCTATGACATCATTGCGGCTCAGTTTGTCCTTATCCATGACTGTGATGACGATGGTGGTCTCTCTGAGGACGTGAGCTGGGACATCAAAGGGGAAGGACTCATTAAACACGGGGTTCAAACACCTCTTCATCACCACCGTCTTCTTCTTCTCCACTCGTTTATCTTTGTTCATCAGCCATACTTTGACGTAGGGGTCTGAAATGCACACAAACAGGGAACGGTCCACAGCGATTCAGGTCCAGGGAATCAGAATTCCTGCGATGAATTCTAAATTACATTGGAGATGATTACTGCGCAGATGGCACCTTGACAAGGACATTTCCACAGAAATCCCATAAGCACTGAATTTAACTGTATCACATTTGCATTTATTCACTTAGCAGATGCTTTGTGAAATAACTTCAAGGTAAACATATATACAGTGTGTCCTGTGGGAATCGAACCCATGATGGTGTGATGTTCTACAAGATGATCTACAGTAATATAGCTATAATATGAAGTTAAATGATTAGTCTGTGAGATTTTATGGATGTATGTTGATACCGGATGTTCCCCCGATGTCCATGGCTTTGAGATTGCGTGCCTTGACGATGCTCACGGTGATGGTGTTGGCAGTGGGATTGTAACACAGAGACACAAGCAGGTCTCCTCGACTCCCCTGAAGATAAGAACACAGTAAGGTCAGTACTGGACCGGTTCATTTGTTTAAACCTCAGTCACGCAAGCTGGTTCATATGAGGTCACAGTTTTTTCTGTGAGAATTAATGGGGCAAACACATATGATTAGAACATTATTTTCAACTAGTCAGTGGTTGACCTTTATATGATTTTCAGTGTTTGATGCTGATATTTTGTTTAAATATATTTCTATTATTATTCTATTTTAATATAATTTTTTTTATATATTTTATTCAGCTTTACATTGTTGTGTACTCTAAAAAATGCTGGGATGAAAACAACCGCTGGGTTTGTCCATATTTTACCCAGCGTTGGGTTGTATTTAACCCAGCATACACTACATGGTGTACTTCCATTATTTATTTACTTGCATTTAATTAAAATTGTATTGTATGTAATATTAATTCTGGTACTGGTTGTTATTTTACATTTTTTTTCAATATATATATATAAAAATGTATTATGTTTATATATATAATTTTGTTTTATACATTTATATATATATAAATATATAAATTTCCCTGACATATTTCTGCTACTATATCCTCTTTGTCTCCACATGTAAGTATATATATCAATAAATATATATTACACACTGTAAAGAAAAAAGTTGGGCAAACTTAAAAGTTTAAGGCAATCAGCTTCAGCAGATTTTTGAGTTTTCTCAACTTGTTTTAAGTTTATACAACAAAAAGTTGAGAAATGTCCTAAAAAATAAGCTGAGAAGCTTATTGCTGGTTGCCTTAAACTTTTAAGTTGGCTCAACTTTTTTTTCTTTTACAGTGTATACACATACAATTTAATGATAGCAAATAAGACACGCAACAGCTAAAATGACATTTTCTATTATTTTTTTTATATGAATAATAATAACAACAACAACAACAACAACATCAACAATTATTATTTTATTTTCTTGTTTACATTAAATGAGTACATTATATTAAATTTAGTAGTGATATTTATTATGTGTACATATATAATAAAAATAAATATTATTATTAAATATATATTTATATACAACAGTTAATGATAGCAAATACGACGCACAATACATATTTTTTTAAAGGTCAGCTAATTAATATATCTGTCTATATCCGTCTATATATCTTAATAATGTATATCTGAAGCATAAATTGTCTGCAACAAAATGTTTCCATTCCTTCCACAATGATCACACATGCAGTTAATCACCTCATATTAACTGTGACTTCATGTAATATTTGTACTTTTAACAATTAATTTGTCACACCACAGGACCATTTCAATGAACTTTTAAGTTTCAGTCCAAGCCTTACAGCTTTAAACACTAAGCACAGAACGGGTGATGGACTTTCACGCTGAAATCAAAGAAGCCATAGGAGATCTGTAGGATGCCTCATGCCAGAAAACCTACCTGGAGAACCTCAAAGACTCTTTATGCTAATGGGTCACTTGTGCATCTCTTGTTCTTATGTAAAAGGGCTACTAAAAAAGGGCTAAAACATTTGACAGCACCCAGCGCGCCATTACTTGAGGCTCTGCACAGCATACTCAACCACTTTCAGCCACTTCATCTCTTTGGACGCTTTTATTTGACTATTATTGGCATCTGTTGCTCCTGCTTTGGTGTCTTTGGCTCCTTCCTCTCTTCAACTTTCATAATGACAGAAATGATAATTTAGTAGAAACACACAGATTCACTTACACTGCCATCGCTGCAGGGTTTCAGCTCCTTCCAGAAGGTCTGCATGTGGGCCAGATCGATCTTGTTCAGGGGGATGGACACCTCTCCTATAGGGTCATTCCTGCTAAAACGGTCATAATCTAGCACTTGCAGGTAGAGTGTGCGCTGGGCCACCTTCTCAAAGGGGAACCCTGGGAGAGACAGATGAGAGGAGGATCATTTTAGCTATTTACAGCTCAATATGGAGTACAAAAATACTTTGGACCGGCCCCCTTCATTGACCGCTTGATGCACATTGCATACAAAATTGCAGACTTTTGTTTCCGCTGGGATATGTTTCCTGTTTAGAAGGTGCTGGGTTGATATGAGCACTTGTGATGAAGAACTAATATACAATTGAGGATTTATGTATTGTACATTTGTTACACAACACATTTGTTGGGTTAATATGATGTAAAAACCACATGCTTTTGACCTGACAGTTCATAATGAATTTAAATTAATTGAATAAATAAATAAAGACATATCTTTGTTATATACTATTGTGCAAAGGTAAGATTAATACTGTAATACTTTTTAATAATTAATATTAAATAATTTAGATCAAAGTTGCAGTTGTAAATTGATCAAAAGTGACAGTAAATGTATTTATAATGATACAAAAGATTTTAAATAAATGCTGTTCTTTTAAACTTTCTGTTCATTAAAGAATCCTGAACCAAAAACATATCATGGTATCAACAAAAATATTAGGTGGCACAACTGATTTCAATATTGATAATAATCAGAAATCTTTCTTGAGAAGCAAATCAGCATATTAGAATGATTTCTGAAGGATCATGTGATATCATATTCAAATATAAATGTTATTTTACATTGTAAAATATTTTACAATATTACTGTTTTTTTTGTATTTTTGATCAAATAAATGCAGCCTTTATAAAAGACTTATTTAAAAAATATTCAAACTTTTGAATAGTAGTCAATAAAAGTGAGTTAAATCATTTATGCATATTTGATTTAATGAGCCAGACATCTGGCTACATGAGAGAAACCACTTCTGAACTACATACGTACTAGAAACTTTAAACACATAATAATGTAGCTGAGATATCAAAGCATACTGACCTTCAAACAGGAAGGTCTCGTTCCAGTGAGGGTTGAGGTTCTTTCTTTTGACCTTGGTCTCAAGTTTGTGCTTCTTGTCTGGCAGAAGGTAGAGTTTGACGAATGGATCTGAAGTGCCGGAGAAATCTTTAGCAGGTAGATCCTGACCCTTCAGGATTTTCACTGTCAGTGTGGAGTCCTGAAAACTGTATCCCACACTGAACTGGATGCGTCCCAGCTTTTCGCACACGGGTCCTTCATGTTCCTCTTCCTCAGAGCCTGGGGACAACTTACAAACCAAAGTGGACAAGATTGTCATTAAACAGCTTAATCACTCCATATTAAATCATTGTTAACAAAACCACATTGCAGTGTGTCCTGCACCATAACTGAATCTACAGCAGTGTGGCTGAATAAATTATTTTTTAATTAAATGTGATGATATAAAATACCAGGAACTGCTAAATAATACAATTAATAAACACAAACACCCACAAATTTCTATTGCATCTTCGTTGGTTGTATGGGGAAAAAAGACAAAAAACAAAAACAATCAAACAGCATTTTTATTGTTAATCAAAAGTAAACTATTGAAATAATGTCCTTTAACTGAAGTTGAAGTAAAACAAAAACATAAATAAAAATATAAATATTCAATAAAAACTTTTAAGAAAATATTAAACAAAGTAGCCTTGGCAACTGAATTAAATAAATTAGGTTTAAGTTGAAGAAGCTAATTTGAAATATGAATAAATACAAGTATTATAAAAATAAAAAAATAAAATATCACTGAATCTGATTCATGAACAGTTGATTCTTATAATGAGTCAAAAGCACTCACAAACAAGTTATTAGTTTAAAACCAAAAACCTTAATAAAAAGTACTTAGTTGCCAAATATGAGACAAAATATCAAAACGTCAAACTTCAAAGTTTGCGTTGAAGTACTAAAATTACTAAAACTAAAATTGAAATAAAAGCAAACAGAAACATAAAAACTAATAAAACAAAAGCACATAAAACCACCAAAACTTCTACTAAAAATAAAACTGAAAATACAAAAATAAAAGTCAATTCAAAATATTAATAAATACTACATGATCCTAAAATAACAATGAATCTGATTTAAGAACAGATGATTCTTATGAACCGATTCTTTTAGTGAATCAGTCAAAAGCACTCACAAACTCACAAGTTATCAGTTTAAATACCAAAATGTAACAAAAAAAATGTTTTGCATTTTGTTCTTATGAGAATATCATCATTATCTTAATAACACGAAGTCGAGTCACTTGTGCTTCACAGTATTGTTATGTTAGTATCTACTGTTTGAATCGGGCAAGCTAATGGAACAGGCTCCCCTGCTGCCTAAACATGACTAACAAAACACTGCACTTGTCAAATATGAGACAAAAAAGTTGCCAGGATGCTCTCTAACGAGTTGTGAAAAGCTGTTGCCTTCACATTAATACGCGGTGAAGGGCGAAAAGTTGGGAACCGGTTGGTGGTCTTTACAAACACCTTAGTGATCCATCACTTAAAGTGGTCTGACAAGCAGCAGCATATCGAATTAATGAACTCCCATCCATGTCAGGACCTTGGCTAAAAGTTGGGCTTAATTTGACATGCCATGCCCCAATGCCTGGATCCCCCCCAGTGGGACTCAGAGCTGCGAGAGGCTGGCGCTTACAAGAGCTTCTGGCACCCTCTTAAAGAGGAAGCACCATCATTAGCCCTCATCACATCTCTTTAAAAACGCCTTACCACCCACGTAATGACACGCAGACCCTGTGAAGGCCTTCGTCCGTGTCCCAGCAGCACATTTTTCCAGTTCTAATTACGGGGCTTTTGTGGAGGTAAGTTCCCTTTGACACATCTCTGTGTGTGACTGACTGCAGTAAGGGAGAGCACCAATTACACGTGATGCTTCCCTGTGTTTAAAGGGTTCACATCAAAACTAGTGCCATGTCAGAGAAGCAAAACAAGAAGAAAACTATGAAAGCTCATTGCCACCACAAAATAAAAGTATGAAAAATATTTCTCACAATCCTGAGATGTTTAACTAGCAAATTGTGAGATATAAAGTTGCAAAAACAGTTGGAATTGTGAGAAAGTCTTTTTTATTGTATGTAATCTTATAATTCTGAAGAAAAAAGTCAAAATTCTGAGATATAAATTCAGAATTGAGAGAAAAAAGTAAAAAATGGCAAGATGTAAGCTCAGAATTTGTACAAAAAAGTAACTCACAATTGCGAGTTTATAACTTAGGATTGTGAGATATAAACTGGCAATTGTGAAAAACAGTCTTAAAGGGATAGTTCACCCAAAAATTAAAATTTGATGTTTATCTGCTTACCCCAAGGGCATCCAAGATATAGGTGACTTTGTTTCTTCAGTAGAACACAAACAAAGATTTTTAACTCAAACCGTTGCAGTCTGTCAGTCATATAATGGAAGTCAGTCATGTAATTGCTACCTCTGATCCACCGCAATGTCCAACTGTCCTGAACGCGTTCATGACGGGTCAATGTACTCTGGCATAGCAGAAGCATGCACGGAAGCGATCAGTCGCAGGTAAAAAAATTAAATAAATACTGTTCAGTTTCTTACACACACCGATTGTTTCATGTCTTAAGACCTCAGTGTATCGTCACAAGCCGCAGGGTTTAATTTTGTTTTGTCTGTGTATGTTTTTTTTTTACTCAAAGTTGTGGGTCCCATTGACTGCCATTATATGACTGAGACTGCAATGGTTTGAGTTAAAAATCTTCGTTTGTGTTCTACTGAAGAAACAAAGTCACCTACATCTCGGATACCTTTGGGGTCAGCAGATAAACATCAAATTTTCATTTTTTGGGCGAACTATCCCTTTAATTGTAAAATAAAAGTTGAAAATACTATTTTTATAGTTTTACTCATAAGTTTCAATAGTAAATAGATACCATTAGCATATCACTGGTGACGGAGTTGGCCAGGTCTGAGACGGAGGAGTTAGCGTCTGTCCGGCGGCTGCTCTCGTCTGGGGTCTGACCTTTAGGGCTGCTGCCAGGTTTATTAGATCTGGGGAAGAACCACAAGAGAAAAGTGTCACTTTTTATACCATGTAGCATTATACACTTTCTCCTGTCTTACAAACTTCATATGGATTGAGAACTGTAAGTCCTCTGTTGCCTGTAGTGCTAGTATTTGTTTGAGATTGGGTTTTGGATAGCATTGCCTTGTTAGAACCCGCTGGTTGATGCTGTAACTACACCATCTGACACAAAAAGATCTGTTTGACCGTTATTTAAATTTACCAGTGCTATCTAACAAAATAAAAAGCAACATGCAATTCAAAAGTTTGAAGTTGGTGCAATTTTTATTTTTTTATTTTTGAAAGTCTCTTACCAAAGCTGCAATTATTTGATTAAAAAATCAGTAAAAACAGCAATATTGTGAAATATTATTTCAATTTAAAATAACAGTTGATCTATTTGAACATATTTTAAAATGTAATTTATTCCTGTGATGCAAAGCTGAATTTTCAGCATCATTACACCAGTCTTTAGTGTCACATGATCCTCCAGAAATCATTCTAATATACTTATTTGTTGCTCGAGAAACATTGCTAATTAATTTCAATGTTGAAAAAAGTTATGCTGCTTAATATTTTTAAGGAAACTGTGGCAGTAGACAGCAAGGCAGTTTATTTTGGAAAAGTCACATTGAGCAACAATCTGACCTTTGTCCTCACTGGAAAGCTAAAAAACAGTGCCATAGTTGTAATAAAAGAACATTACAGTTCTGTGGAGATTTGGAATAAATAATAAATGCAGGAGAAAGAACATCACAGGGTGAATGTGACAATACCTGGGATGAAGTGTATGAAGAAAGGACACAACAGAAATGCTGCTATGAGACAAACATTACGTCCAGTATTTACTCAGTTCAGAACAGCAAAGAGATAAATGGATGGAAAACCTGTGAGATAAAACAGTGTTTTCCATATTCAAGAATGTTTGGATCAAAAGAAAGCCAAAGCACAAACATGCTTATCATCACAGCTAAAGGGCCTAACAAATGAACTTTGAAGTGAAAAAAGTGACATATGAATTGGAGTCTGAAAAACAGAGAGATGTCATGGCAGTTGAGGTTATGCAAATGAATCTGTCTTGCATCATGTCCTGTCCTATTTCTGATCTATCAGTGGCAAAAAATAAAATAAAGGAAACAATTAGGTAACAAAGCAATTGAGAGAATATGTAGAGCAGAAAGCATAAATAGAACAGACACATGGACACATTAACAGATCAATAAAACCAGGGATGGGAATTGAAAGGAACGTAATGATTCCATTTCAATTTCCAATTACACTTACTGATTTCTTAATGATTTTCAAGCAACTTACGGGTCCCTAATGATTTCATTAATGATCCTTTGGTGCTTTGAAGGAAGTAATTCGGTTCTATACTAAATAAAAACAAGAGCAAATCGCTCCTACAAACACCAGAGCTCTGTTCCAAAATCTAGTGAGCTGCCTATGCAAGCAGCATTTTAAAGGCATTATAAGTGCATTCTTCATGCTAAAGGCTCTAAAAGGTAGTTTGCATGATAATGCTGCCTTCTAAGATACTGTCTTTTGGGCCTAACTTTATGCTATGAACCAAAATAGATCAAACCAAAGCACTTCCAAAACGATTAAAAACCTGTTTTGGTAATTGAAATAAACCTTAAACCTAAACAAAAATGAGAAAATTTGCCTTGGCAACTAACTGAAATAAAATTGAAGTTCTAAAATTACTAAAATAAACTTGCTAAAACTTAAACTAAAATGAAAATATCAAAATAAAAATGTCTAAATATTAAAATATGAATAAATACTACAAAAATATAAAAATAATACTAAAATAACACTTAGACTCTGTTTCTCGCTTGCTATAAAAGCACATAAAATTACTACAATTTAAACTAAAATTAAAATACAAATATTTTTCATTATAAAATCCACAAAAGCACATTACAATAAAAAAAACAAAAACAACTTTTGTCATCATAAAAGTGGCAAAAGCACATTACAAATTTATTAAAATAAAAGCTCATTAAAAATATTAAATACTTTAATAGTATAAATAATACTAACATAACATTTAAATTAACACTAATCACTCAACCAAACTCAACAAAATCACTACCAACAAAGCATGGGAATTGTGTGAAATATATATATATATATATATATATAAATAATAAAATATATATAGTAAGTATGGTTGCAACTCCAGTTTCTTAACTCCATTCATTTTTTAACACAACTTTTTTTATTCCAACAAAACACTATTGTAAATGTGTAACTTAATCACATATCATATGAATCAATCAGATGTGACCCTGAATTAACTGTCACAAACCTTGAGTAAACACAATACAATAACTATTCCAGTTTGATTTTTAACCTAGATGTGACTGCAAAGTAAAGACCTTTAATTCATTGAGATTTTATTCACTTAAAAAGATGAGACTCAAGCATTCGAGAACCAGCATTTCTTTAAAAAACTGAAAAACTGAAGCTCATGATTCCTAACCCTAAAACTGACACTAGAAAAATCTTTGAGCAAATGCGTGCTAACAGTAACGTGGCCCCTCCAGTTATTACGAATCACAGTGGAACTGAAGGAGTCCAGTGCTAATAGAGCTATGATGAGTTTGTAGGAATATGGCTGCCAGAGGGGGGAGACGAATAGCCGCCTTTGACTTTTCATCCCAGGGGGAAGAAAACGAGAAGAAACAAGTGCCGTTGGCACAGCAACGGCTGGAGAGATGGTGAGAGCACCTGGTGTGTGGAATGCTGGGAGATACGAGTGACAGACATGCCGTCTGAAGAGTGATGATCCACCCACCCACAAACACGTCCTCATGAGACAGCCTCAGTCATCATTTCATAACACCCTGTCTGAATTTGTCTCTGTGAGAGTGATTTCCTCTGGCTGTAATGATGATCAGAATGACACGGTCAGGGTCTGAGGGGTTATAGTGACCACAAATGCTCCTTACGTTCTGAGAAAGCTCTCAGACAAAGCAGTGTTTATAGTACAGTCCTACACGTAGTTGAAGGGGTCCTATTATGCCATGTATGTTTTGATAGGATTCATGCTTAATTGTTCCATAAACGCATTATTTTTCACATTTGTTACATTATTGCAGTACCTCTCTCTTCCCAGTCTATCTCAACTGACCTGTTTAGTTCCTGTTACGATGAAACCTCTCCTTCTGTAACTCAAAATGTGCTCTGATTGGTTAGCTGGCCCAGTGCGTTGTGATTGGCAAATGTTTCCGGAAATGACACGTCCCTTATCATAACTGCGAGTTTCATCTGCTCTGCTGGAAATATTAATGAGGATGTCAATTGTGCCTGATTGTTTACAAACAAGAGGATTGTGCAGAACCTTTGCAAGCGCGGATTTTACAGGACATTTCAAAGTGTATTATTTTAGATTAGACTTTCAGTTTTGTAACCTTGCAGATCTTTTTTACGCACAAACTGCAGCACTAAACACTAACTAAAGCTGAAAAAGTGAAAAAGCATAATAGGACCCCTTTAACATGATTTGGATCCTTAAAGTCAGTCTTAAAGGGGTCATATGATGCTATTTCAAGTTTTCCTTTCTCTTTGGAGTGTTACAAGCTGTTTGTGTATAGATAAGATCCCTGAAGTTGCAAAGACTAAAGTCTCAAAACCAAAGAGATACTGTATTCTTTATAAAAGTTAAGACTTGTCCACGCTCTCCTGAAACGCCTTGTTTAAACACACCCCCACATGTCTACGTCACTGTTTGGGAAGATTGGCAAAACACAGCCCAAAAGTATACACAAAGAAAGGGGGCGGAACTATTATTCTCGCTGTAATATTGTTGCTGCCGCCGGCGCCATGTCCTGGAAACGTTATTGTGAAAGCGAAACTACTTTGTTTGGGCTTCCAAAAGAGGACACAACTAGAAATCAGTGGTTAAGTTGTATTTAGAACACTGTTCCAGAACAGTTCAACCCAAATATTCAAGTGTGTGCAGCGCATTTTATAGAGGACTATTTCCTGAACCTGGAAGCTACAATGCTGGCTTGCTCAAAGGCTGTTTCTATAAAGTGGGGCAATTCCAACTTTGCAAGGACAGTCTGGTGCTTCTGACTCACAGCCTGCAAGTAAGTTTTCATATTTAAAGAATTTGCCACTGATGATTCAAACGCGAGTTTTGAGCAGTGTAGAGTAGTGCTTGTTGTTTGTCGTTTCTCCGATCACAAATGCAGACATGGTAATGTTAAAAAGATAGTATAAGTCATTATAATCAGTAATTATGTCCCCACTGCATGCAGCAAATGCCTCGTTTATAATGGGATTTATTATTTTTGTCTCGTCAATACAGTAAGGGTGCGTAACATTTCCATCTCACACTTGAGGTATTCGGCCAATTACAATGCACTGGATAGCTGGCCAATCAGAGAACGCCTCGCTTCTCAGAGCGACGAGCTTTGTAAAAATTGGCGCGTTTCAGAAAAGTGGGGCATGGAGGAGCTGTTACGGGGTTGACGAGACGTGAGACGTGCGGATCCATTCGCAAGGCTTTATTATAAAACATGGTCAAGACAGGCAGGGTCAGGAGACAGCAAACAGGTATGGCAGAGGCAAGACAGAGCAATCCGTGGAACAAGCGAGGGTCGACGATCGGCGTACAATATCCAGACAGGGCAAGGCAAAGAGATAATCCAATAAACACGGGCAGGGTCAGACACGGCAAGATAAACAAGGCAAGACTCGGAAAACTAGGACTAGAAAACGCTTCGTAAGGTAGACGGGCTAACAATACTCGGCGGTGAGCAAGAGCAAGTCCCAGGCTTAAATAGAGTGATGGTGATTGTGAAATGGTGATCAGGTGTGGGCGAAATAGTGAACAGCTGTGCAAGTCGTCAGTGCAATGGATTGTGGGAAATTGAGTCCAGTGTGCTGTGTAGTGTGAAAAGTCCATGTGGTGAACGGGTGACCTCTGGTGGTGAATGAGTGGAAGTGCAAGCCAGGATTCGTGACATAGCCCCCCCCCCAAGGAGCGGCTTCCAGATGCTCCTAAACAATCCAGGAGGGCGGTGGCGCGGAGGCGGAGCAGGGGGAGGGACGGAGGGCCAGGTCCTTGAGGACGTGGGAAGACCGGGGATAGAGGCAGAACCGGCAGAGCAGAAAACCAGGGCGGAGCCAGAGAACAGGTCAGGACCGACAGAGCAGAGGCCCACCAGGGCGGAGCAGACGGCACGGGAGCCCACCAGGGCGAAGTAGACGGGTCCGGAGCCCACCAGGGTGGAGCAGACGGGACCAGAGCCCACCAGGGCGGAGCAGACGGGACCAGAGCCCACCAGGGCGGAGCAGGCGAGACCAGAGCCCACCAGGGCGGAGCAGATGACCACCAGACCCGAGCATAAGACCACCACGGCGGGGCAGACAACCACCAGACCCGAGCAGAAGACCACCATGGCAGGGCAGAGGACCACCACAGGGAGGCAGACAGGGCAGGAACCCGTGACGGAGACTGGGATCTGGGCAGAATAAGGACAGACAACACCGAGAGAGCAGGGACAGACAACACTGAGAGAGTCCTTGTTGCAGGGCAGGACGGGACCAGATTCCACCTGGGCGGAGCAGGAGACCCCCAGAGCCAGACAGCTGACCACCACGGCAGAGTAGACGGAGCCGGAGCCCACCAGTGTGGCGTAGACTGGGCATAGTATCTCCACGGTAAAGCGGACTGGTCAGGAAGCCATGGCAGGATCAGGGATCTGGGGAGAACAGAGACAGACACCACAGGGAGAACAGAGACAGACAACACAGAGAGAGTCCCCATGGTCACAGGAGCCGTGACCGGGCAGGTCGAAGGTTCACAGACGGCCTCCTTGGCCGTGACAGGGCAGGGCGTGAGTTCACAGACGGCCTCTTTGGCCGTGACAGGACAGGGCGTGAGTTCACAGACGGCCTCTTTGGCCGTGACAGGACAGGGCGTGAGTTCACAGGCGGCCTCTTTGGGGCGCTCTGGAGGAGCGGGCACTTGAGGGCGCTCTGGAGGAGCGGGTACTTGAGGGCGCTCTTGCAGCGCGGACACTTGAGGGCGCTCTGGAACGGCACTCCTGGCCGTGACAGGGCAGACAGTGAGTACAGAAACGGCCTCCGTGGCCGTGACAGGGCAGACAGGGAGTTCAGGAACGACCTCCATGGCCGTGACAGGGCAGACCATGAGGTCAGGAGTAGGTGCCACCACTTCAGGAGGTTCTGCAGCGGAAGCCGCCACCTCTGGAGGCACTGGAGCAAACTCGTGGACAGAAGAGGCCTCAGCAGCACACTCGTGGACAGGAGAGGCCTCAGGAGCACAGTGTGCAGCCCACACACTCAAAATGGCAACCGCCATAACGGGAAGCACTGAGATCAGGGGAACAGTCTCTGTAACAGCCAAGGTTGAGGCCCTGGGAATGCCAGCTACTCGCACCGACATCAGTGGTGGGTCCATCACACTGGATATCATAACTCGAAGGACTGACCTTGAATCTGTGGTAACAGCCTCTGGCAGTTCGGCGGAGGCGTGAAGAGACTCTGGCTGAGGAGCTGAGGCGTGAAGAGACTCTGGCTGAGGAGCTGAGGCGTGAAGAGACTCTGGCTGAGGAGCTGAGGCGTGAGCAGACTCTGGCTGAGGAGCTGAGGCGTGATTAGACTCTGGCTGAGGAGCTGAGGCGTGAGCAGACTCTGGCTGAGGAGCTGAGGCGTGAGCAGACTCTGGCTGAGGAGCTGAGGCGTGAGCAGACTCTGGCTGAGGAGCTGAGGCGTGAGCAGACTCTGGCTGAGGAGCTGAGGCGTGAGCAGACTCTGGCTGAGGAGCTGAGGCGTGAGCAGACTCTGGCTGAGGAGCTGAGGCGTGAGCAGACTCTGGCTGAGGAGCTGAGGCGTGAGCAGACTCTGGCTGAGGAGCTGAGGCGTGAGCAGACTCTGGCTGAGGAGCTGAGGCGTGAAGGGGTGTTGTTGCCGCCATTTTGTGAGTGAGTGCGGTGTTGCATTCCTCCGCGACACCCACAGTGAACGGAGAGCCCACACACAGCAAGGCATAGTCCATAAATTGACTGAGAGATGAACGGGGACCCTCGCGAATTAACTGAGTCTTGAGCGGCTGATGAATGCCCTCACAGAAAAAGTCTATGAGTGCGTAGTCCGGCAGATCAGAAAAATAGGCAAGGTCTAAATACTCCTGAATATAATCCTCGAGCGGTCGCGAGCCCTGCTCGAGGGTTAATAACAGCCGTGCAGAGTCCATACCTGGCCAATGTTCTCTTGAAAAGCCGCTGGATCCTTGTGTGGCCGAGTATTCTGTTACGGGGTTGACGAGACGTGAGACGTGCGGATCCATTCGCAAGGCTTTATTATAAAACATGGTCAAGACAGGCAGGGTCAGGAGACAGCAAACAGGTATGGCAGAGGCAAGACAGAGCAATCCGTGGAACAAGCGAGGGTCGACGATCGGCGTACAATATCCAGACAGGGCAAGGCAAAGAGATAATCCAATAAACACGGGCAGGGTCAGACACGGCAAGATAAACAAGGCAAGACTCGGAAAACTAGGACTAGAAAACGCTTCGTAAGGTAGACGGGCTAACAATACTCGGCGGTGAGCAAGAGCAAGTCCCAGGCTTAAATAGAGTGATGGTGATTGTGAAATGGTGATCAGGTGTGGGCGAAATAGTGAACAGCTGTGCAAGTCGTCAGTGCAATGGATTGTGGGAAATTGAGTCCAGTGTGCTGTGTAGTGTGAAAAGTCCATGTGGTGAACGGGTGACCTCTGGTGGTGAATGAGTGGAAGTGCAAGCCAGGATTCGTGACAGGAGCAACAAGAATGTACAGTATGTGGGAAATAATGTGTTTTTGAACCTTAAACCACATAAACACATTGCATTACACCGAATACACAAAATAATGTTATTTTTAGCAACATCATATGACCCCTTCAAAACGGATAGTTCACTGAAAATTTGTAAATCTAAGATTTATAACTGAACTGAGTGAACAGAACTGACTTTCTTCTATGGAAAAGGTAAAGAAACCATTTTCACTCAGAAACTGCTAGTAAACTTCAATTAAGATTCAATTAAAGATTTTTTTCCATAACATAATCAATTTAGACCAGAAAGCAATCTTGTTTTAGATTTTGGACTTCTAATTTTCTCCTAAAACACCACTGGTACTCATTCTCAAGGAGGCTTTTTGACAAGGCAATGGAGTCTTTTAAAAACCTTTCATGCCAAGACCCTCAGATATGATACTTTTTTTTTAACTTTGTAAAAAGTTAAAATTTTTCCTACCAACTAATAAAAACTGAATAACACTATCCATGTTAAATTGCAGTTCTACAGAAAATAGAGACATATACAACCAGTGACCTGAATGTTATTTTTTTTTTTTAGAACGGTAGAAATTCATTGTGAGAAAGAAGAGTTAAACTTTTAAAAATACAGATTTGAGTTTTGTTTCTTACTGATAAAATAGCACCATCCAAGACCCCAGTTAATAATACATTATTTAACCATGCATAATCAATGCATAATCATTTTTAAAAAATTCATATGCCTTTATAATCTTTAATCAAAAACAGGAACTTTTCCATCCCTCTCGCAATCACATCTCTTCTGTTCTCAGATGACATGTTCACTAGTCCGGGACAATAATTCCTATTTTCCAGAAACCAGCCACATGAGATTGCAGAAATTAGCAAACAACAATAATCCAACACTCAATTCTCAATAAAATCTCAAAATCAAGTCGAATCCAACATTTTATTTCTCATGCGAAAAGCAGATTGTACATCACAATAGCCAAAAAAAAAAAAAGATGATGGCAATTTCTGTTTCAAGCTGACTTTTAAAACCCCTGGCAAATAACTCAATAGCTAGTAGGCCTTTGGTTATTTGGTTAACATTAACTATTTGGCTTAAAAGATGACGTCAGTCAAAAAAGAAAGTAATTTTGGAGGGGAAGCAAGAAGAAACATTTCTCAAATAACATGTAAATATATTATAAACACAATGAAGAATGTGCAAAAAAATAGGAAAAATTCAGATCTCACACAGTATTGTTTTTACTAGAAACCATTGATGTTCAGACTTTCCAAGACATACACCATATTAATTATGCAATATCCAAGGTTTCCTGTGGATTTTTACATAAGCATGAATGAGTAACCGTATGGCAATCTGGAACAAATGCGGCATTTGTTCGCATCCATACTAAAGGTTTTATATCTAAAATCCTTCCATTGGTGGAAGATTAGGAGGTCATCACAGACTTCACTGCATTAATGTCTCCCGCAGGGCTGGATGGAGATTGTGTAAACATCAGATTTTAACCAGTGGACTCTGCTAAGGTTGTTATAACCTTCGAAAACATGTTTAAGATGTTCTATTGTGTTACCAAAGTCAACAATGGACTAAAAGCAAAAGACAAAATGATTGCATTTGTATTCATATTCATTTTCTTGGCAGGTGGTTTCTTAGCAAAGTGACCTGGGAGAGTGAATATATTGTGCTATGACAACTACATCAGGTATCAAAATATAGTCTGGATCTAGATTGACATGTGGCTCTCTGGGTGACAAGAGACAGCCAGCTGGGTGATTATTTATAAACTGTGTTGTGCACAATTCAGAAGCAAAACAATTTTGAAAAGAACAGCCAGAATAGCCTGACATTGCCATTATTTCAGTGCTTAATATGGAAAGTATAATGAAGACTTTCAATGAATAGAGCCCAAAACTGAAAAAAAGAAAACGGAATAAAGAACAAAAAGAGAATTCTTCGCTTCTTTTTCAACAAATGGTCAGGGAATCAATAAGGCACTACACTTTCCAAAATTATTGATCTTCAAACTCAGGTACTAAATTTACAATCTAAATTTTATGCGAGCCCTATGAAAAAAATATCAACAAATGGAAAATAGCTTAAAAATAATTTTGTGCTCAAATGAAAAAGAAATATCATACAGATCTGAAACAGTATGAGGCTGGGTAAATTTTTCAGTGAGTCCTTGAATCTCAATTCCAGTTTAGGCCTGAATGACAAAAATAAAACACACGCTAGCAACCTTTCCACCGAAATCTGAGCACTAAATCTCTCCACATAACAACAACAACACATGGCTGTTATGAACTCCGTTTGAGCTTTTAGGGTCTGATAGATAAAGGAGCTTTGAGATAACATTGATCTGATGCTAGATCAGACATTTGCAAAAAAATTAGAGACAAAAAGATAGATAGATAGATAGATAGATAGATAGATAGATAGATAGATAGATAGATAGATAGATAGATAGATAGATAGATAGATAGATAGATAGATAGATTATTACTATTGTAAAGCTCATGCAAAACAGAATTGAATTCACCTGCTGGTGTGGCAAAGTTCATTTCAGACCCTGTCTCCACCTGCTGTTGAGAGTTTCCAAAACAAACCAAAACCAAGCCCTGAACGATGTTATTCCATCCCAGTGTTGCAGTCCTACTCGCCCCGCTCCGAGTGGGATTCGAACCATGGTCTCCGGCATGGGAGGCGGGCGCTCTAACAAGGAGGTTAAAGGCCACGGCCTCTAGCGTCAGTCGCTAGAGCGCCACTTGAGGTCAGGGAGTGAGGTTTAACCTGCACAGCACTTACCCGCTGGCCTCTGCTACACTCACCCCCCTAAACCTCACTCCCATCCGGGTCACGGCACCAAAGTCCTGGTCCTACTCCACCCACTCAGAGCAGGTTACGAACCGCGGTCTCCGGCGTGGGAGGCAGGCGCTCTAGCGACTGACGCTAGAGGCCGTGCCACTTGAGGTTGGGGAGTGAGGTTTAACCTGCACAGCACTTACCCGCTGGCCTCTGCTACACCAGGGTCATTTGGCAATCTGTCAAATGTTGTTTTCCTGAAATTTACTTTGAAGCAACACTTCCAAGTACCCACCAATCATTAATTCAAGGGAGTAAATCTCAGCCATGCTCCATGAGTCTGCAATTATCATCATCATTACTGGCAATTCGGCCACACAGCGGAAAGGCAATATCATTTCTCTGAAACAAATCTCAGAAAGAGTGGGTGAGACAAACAGAGGAACAAACCCAGTAGAACATCATTAGAGTGGCCAGCGCTCTTCAGAGCAGCAAATCGTGTTGATAATTGTGAGGATGGTGAAGAAGAGCTGAGGATGTGTGTGGGAGGAAGCCTTGTGTTTTTCTAAATATTCCAGCTTCTCGTTTAAGCACATGGGAGTTTGGGATTTCGAAGAGTGGATGCATTCTCGTCTCTGGAGCTGAATATCAAAGCAACAGGCTTTGGTGGTTAAAAATGTCTGATATGTTTCATTGAACACTAGACTTTGTCTTTCTGGTCTTCTATCTCTTCCCTGAGAAACATTTTTATTTAATTTACTCATCACTAGAGATAAATCTTGAGCGATTGTAATGTTTTTGCTTTATTATAATTTTTTTGTGGAAAGGATGCTTTAAGTCCAGCATTTATATGTCTCATATTATCTCTTAATCACAAGAAAAACGGCCACAAAGATTCCTATTGTCCTCTGAGCCAGGTTACAACTATTTGTTCAATTTTCATCTGATTTTCACATGTATGGCATTATTTTATGCCTAATCTTGATTTTAAGGTTAGAATTATGGCCAGTGAGAAGGAAGGAAAAACAGAAGAAAATGCTAACATGAGTCATGAATATGCAAACAACAACAGAAAATTACAGATTTTGTAAAAAAAAAAAAAGAAAAAAGCTTGTAACTATAAAGTCTGGAGATTGTTAAGTTAAATTATACATTTTGAATACTTCTTGACATTTGGCTGCTTTTGTTATTTTGTTAAGCGCATTAAAGCTGACGTGCACAAACATCTTTCTAACCTCTGACATGGTTGGCTTAAGTGGTTAAAAGTGTTGATGTGTTTCATTGTTTTTTGCTTTATTCTACAACAACACTTTCCCAGAGATATAGATGGCTCTCAGCGAGCAAAATTTGCCCCGGGACCACACAAGGATCTGATGCGCCAGCTTATATAAGGGGCGCAAACGCAGACCTCCCTGGTGGTTGATATAAGAGACCACCGCTGTGCTGTTGGTGCTGTTGCTCCCTCGGTTTTGAGCCGCCACTGTAGGGGCCCCATGCCCCAGCAGTTCTGAAACTGCTTGACAGTGAGTGACTGGCCTTCTTTCACTCTCTTGACTGAGGTGAGGATCGACTTGATCCGAGCAGGAGACACACGTGCCTGCATCGTGGTCGCATCCCACACCATGCCTAGATAAGTGGTTCTCTATACTGGAGAAAGCACACTTTCTTGGCGTTCAGTCTCAACCCCTTCATGTGCGCGAGAACGACATCTCAATGCCGAATCGCCACCTGCTCTGATCGAGCTAGAATCAACCAATCGTTGATGTAAAAGTGCGGGGTGAGAGTGCAAGGCCAATGAGAAGAACCCGATATTGGTAAGCTTTGCCCCCAAAAGCAAATCTCAGGAAACCCCCCGTGAGAGGGAAGGATGGAGATGTGAAATATGCGTCCTTAGATCTATTGTGACAAGCCAGTCCTCGGACTTGGCCTGAGACACGACTGAAGAGTGTAAGCACCCTGAACTTCCGTCACATGACTGAGCGGTTCAACTGACACAGATCTACCATCCTTCTTTGGAACAATTAAGTACCGGCTGTAGAACACGCACGTGGGAATCACCCCGGTGAAAGGAGGTGGCGGAGCGCCGAACTGAATACAAAGGCCTTTCTCTACAGTACGCAGGACCCAATGAGATCCATTTGGCAGTAGTTTCCACGCTGCCTAAATGGTCTACTGGGGGGGGGGAGATGGACACTGTATGATGAGGTGTAACCCGCTCTGCCCCAGAGGGGTCTGCACTCGTAAGTCCTGGCCATAGCATCAGGACTGCCTCAGCCGAAGCCCCCTAATGAACGACGGTCCTCAGACCCGCGTCATTCCTAGGACGATCAGGCTGATAGAACCAGACCCTGCAAGGCAGGACCCAAAGAGACACATTGGCAGTAGTTTCCACGCTGCCTAAATGGTCTACTAAGGGAACCAGTCTCTCGAGACTGGCCTCTGGTGTACTCAGAGCTGCTGGCACCAGAAGCTCTAGAGACCCCCGCAGGGGAGGCAAGCTTCTCAGCTCCGCTACACTTCGGGGCGGAAGAGACTGAGAACATTGCTTGCTGGAGCCAGCTGCGCCCTGGAACCCCAGCAGGGTTGGCAGACTGGTCTCCTGAGGGCACTGGGGGGAGACGGACACCCGCTCTGCCCCAGAGGGGTCTGCCCTCATAAGCCCGGAGCCTTACGCCCGTAGGGCTTCTTGGCCGAGGACCCCTTAGACTTAAGAACGGTCCGCAGAGCCGGCTTAGCCTTAGAGGTCCCCGACCCAGAGCGTTTGCCACCACGGCCCCACCTCGGTGGGGTACGAGTAGCCACGCTCTGTTTTGTGCCTCTCTGAAGAGGGGCTGGCACGCGGCGAGGGCTGCTCCCGCCCAGCAGCCCATGAGCTACAGCTACAGATAAGCGAGGGAGAAACCGCTGAAACGCCGCCGCCTGTATACAGGCCTCTTGGTACCTGTCGACGACGAAAATGACGGCGTCGCCGAACAGGCCAGAAGGCGCAAGCGGGGCGTGCATGAGGAAGACCCTATCTTCTCCTTAATGTCAGATAGGGTCGACCACAGACAGCGTTTCTAGGGAGCTCAGAGATCAGCTTATATTCCAATCAAATTGAGCCCCATCCCTCGTCCAGCTCTCTAAGCAGGTACGTCAGCTTGGTGCGCCTTTCTTTTTTTTTTTTTTTGTAATACTGCCATGATGTGCAGACACGCACCAGCCTGACCTGCAGCCACGAGCCTTCAGAGACAACGCCACGCAAGGGGACAGTATACAGCAACGCGCGCAGCAACAGCGAGCTCTCACTCAAAGGGGGAAGAACCGCACACGCGGGCTTCCACGAGCGAGAGCGCTAGATCTGGGGAATGCAGGAGGAGATAGGGGGCGAACCCGTCTCCAACCCGTTCGCCAGATCCATGTTGCGATCCCCGCAATCTCACTCGCCGCCGTGCCTCAGCAGCGGCGGGAATGCGAGATGTACAGTGGGGAGAAGCACAATCAGCTCCTTTTCTTTTTCTTTTTAGAGCTGACTGCGCGCCGTTCTCATTCATAATATGCTTGTGCAAACACTGTTTCACTGACGCGTCCACCTCCTCGGAGGAAGACAGGTCTAGGGAAGGGAAGAAGATAGGGGCTCGCCCGTCTTCATTCAACGCTAGTGAAAACTCACTCCTCTCTTTTTCTTTTTCAAAGATAGCCTTCAGAGAGCAGGCAAAAGCAATGAAAAAAGCTCACAAAATGGGCAGTCAGCTCCCTCGAGAGCTGAATCTGTGTGCTCTGCTCTCAAGCAGACCACACACAGACTGCGTGTATTCCAAGCAGTGATATAACGTGTGCAGGGAGGAACACACAGCCCGTAATGCGATCTGCTATCGCCCCAGTGCTTGCACATATTGCTGGAGCCTATTTCAAGTGATTGTGCCAGGACAAACAACACTAAATAAGACTCACAACACAAATCGACAGACACACAGACAGAGTAACGGTTGCTGAATGACAAAAAGCAAACGCCGGCTCCACCGCACGTGCTTTTATGCTTCCCGGTCGGTGACGTCACCCGCCTATGACGTCTCGCCCATCCATTGGACAGATTACACTCTAGTTCAGAGCGCGGTCACGCTGAAGTCGTTCCCATAGCGTCGTCGACGCAGCTCGAGTTCCTGGAAGGGAACTGGGGGTTTCTTTTTGGTGTGGACACATCTAGCGGCCTAGGGTTTGTAGATCTGTATCCTTATTGCATTGACATTTACTCATTAAATCCTCATTCATTTGAGCTGAATAACTGGTTTGCATCCATTAAGTTAAAAAAGAATACATATAATAAACATAAAAATAACTTTTTAAAATGCCTAAAAGAATTATAAAACAAACATGTACACTACATTCTTATTAGTAAAGTACCTAATTCACTACACTAATAAGTTAAGTAATTTAAAAAAAAGTCATTTACACTCATCGAGGCTGCATTTATTTGAACAAAAATACAGTAAAAACTGTAAAATTGTGAAATATTATTGTTTCTACTGTAATATATTTTAAAATGTAATTTATTCCTGTGATGCAAAGCTGAATTTTCATCATTTTGCATCATTTCTCCAGTCTTCAGGGTCACATGATCCCTCAGAAATCATGATAAATAGAAAGTTCAAAAGAACAGCATTTTTTAAATATGCAACTATACATTTTTTTTACTTACTTTTTGTAATCAATTTAATGCATAGTTGCTGAATAAAAGTATTATTAATAAAGTACTTCTAAAAAAATCTTTCACCCCCGAAATTGTTATCAGCCAATGCAATAATCTAAAAATAGCCAGAATCCAGCTGATAAATCAATCTATGATTAAAGCACTGTATATGACAGTCAAGGACAGACCTGTGAGCAGAGTCAATTATAAGCAGTACATTACACTCAGAGCAGAGTATATAAAGCTGTGGCCATGTGCTTCTGTGGCCTTCAGGCAGGTTATCTGTAACTGTCATAGTAGCAGAACCACATAAACTAATGAGGTGTTTGCTGTATCAGTGTACGTATGTGTGTTTGTTTCCTCAGAGCTGTTTGAGTGTCCTTCTCTGAACTGAAGACACAGATGAATCGCTCCTCAGCCTCGTGGGCACTGACACTTATGTGGCCTGACAGCTTACCGCCGCCGTGACATCAGTTGCCACTCAGCGTGCCAACAGCCACATAGAAGGGTCTGAACTTCAGCATAGACTGAAACCGTATGTATTTTATAAATTCGTATGTATTTTACGAGGTAGCTAATTCGTACGAATTCGTACAACCTCACTCTTACGATTTTGTATGATTTGTCTAAACGGTAGGTTTAGGGGCAGGGTTAGGTGTAGGTCATTTGTACAAATCCATGAGAATTGTGCAACTTGTAAAATAAGTACGATTTAGCAAACATCGTATGAATTTGTACGAGTGAGGTTGTAGGAATTCATACAAATTAGCCACATCATAAAATATGTACAAATTGCCGTGAGATCGGGCTGGAATTTTCAGCATCATTACTCCACACTTCAGTGTCATACAATCCTTCAGAGCTTATTTTAGTATGCTGATTTGCTGCTCAAGAAACATTACTTACATTACTGTAGCATATATAGTAATAACGGAAAACATATTTTTTGTGTAAACTGTCTTTATCAATTTAACGTGTCCTTGCTAAATTTTGCTAAATAAACCTTGCTGACCCCAAACTTTTGAATGGTTGTGTATATTATTTCTTGTTTTGGGTAATCTTAAATACTGTTTTTGGATAAAATAAAATACTTTCCAAACCCTTTTTTATTCTGGAACTTGGACACAAACCAAAAAGATTATTCACATCAAATTAATGATAAGTTCCCTCCAAGGAACTTCGAGCTGCGTCAAAACGCATATGGGAACGCCATCAGCGTAATCGACGCTCTGAATATCGTCTACAACAAGTCCAATAGAAGGGCGAGGCGTCACGGGCGGGGTGACGTCACGACCAGGAAGTATATAAGCACGTGAGGCAGAGCCCGCGTCAGCTTTCTGTCATTTCAGCAAGCGCTCTGTGTGTTGTCAGTCCTTATCTGTTTTGTGAGTCTTATTTACTGTTGTTTGTCTGAGAAAGAGTCTAGACATGCCAAAAGCCAAGACTAAAACAGGGGGCGATCCCAGATCGCGTTTCAGATTGTGTGTTAGTCCCTGCCCGCGTTATATTACGAGTGGGGACACACATGATCTGTGCGTGGTCTGCCTGGGTGCGGAGCATGCGGCAGCGGCTCTCGAGGGAGCCGTTTGCCTGCACTGTGAGCGGCTCTCGCTGCGCACACTCCGCACCCGGAGGGCTCTCTTTGAGAAGGGAGCCTTTGTGAGCGTTCCACGCGGTGCTGGTCCCGCTTCTGCTGAGGCAGAACGGTGGCTGCACTCGTGGGGCTCACAGGCTGATCTGGCCGGCGAGAGTGACACGGGCATGTCTCTATCTCCTCCCGTATCCGCCAGATCTGGCGCCCCGTCTCGCGGTTCGGAAGCGGTCTCTTCCCCCCGAGATGAGGTCTCAACGCTTCGCCTCTCTTCCTCCGAGGAGGTCGAGACGGCGAGCGTTGAAGAGGGTTCGCCGCCTCTCATGCCCCAGTATGAGGAGCTCTTAGAGGTGGTTACTCGAGCCGTGGCCAAGCTTGATATCAGTTGGCCCCCCGAGGAGGTACCTGGGCCGCGTCCCACTGTGTTAGATGAGCGTTTTCTACGCTCGCGGCACCCACCTCTTCGCAGGAGCCTTCCATTTTTCCCCGATCTCCACACCGAGGTGTCGAGATCGTGGGCGAAACCATTCTCGTCCCGCCCGTTCGTTCCCGCCTCACATTATATTGGCAATGTGCGGGATCTGGATGTGTGCGGGTACAGGGCGATGCCACGGGTTGAACGGACGCTAGCTAGCTATCTGTCCCCGTCTACGGCATCGTCCCTGAAGGCTCCTACTCTGCCCACTAAGCCCCTGCGCACTACTTCATCCTTAGTGAGTAGGGGGTATGCGGCAGCAGGTCAGGCCGGTGCGTGTCTGCATACTATGGCGGTGTTGCAGGCGTACCAGGCCGAACTGCTGAGGGAGTTAGATGATGGCGGTGATGTTAGGCCAGAAGATATTTCTGAGCTCAGGAGGACCGCTGATCTTGCCCTCCGTGCCACCAAGGAGTCGGCCCGCGCTATCGGCCGCTCCATGGCAGCAATGGTGGCAACAGAGAGGCATTTATGGCTGAACTTGTCGGATATAAAGGGAAAAGACAAGTCCTGCCTCCTGGACACCCCGCTTCAGCCTTCTGGTCTGTTCGGCGACGCAGTGAGCTTGGTCGTCGACAGATTTCAGGAGGCTCATAAGCAGGCGGAGGCGTTTCAGCGGTTCCTCCCCCGCCGCTCTCTAACTCTGGGGGCTGCTGGGCGGGAGCAGTCCCCTCCGCATACCAGCTCCTCACATCGGGCTGCGCAGAAGCAGAGTGTAGCCGCTCGTGCTCCCCTGCGACGGAGCCGGGTCAGGCGGC
The DNA here is from genome assembly GCF_936440315.1 of Barbus barbus. NCBI lineage: Eukaryota > Metazoa > Chordata > Actinopteri > Cypriniformes > Cyprinidae > Barbus > Barbus barbus. The sequence goes on from NC_136730.1 coordinate 11,361,350, forward strand.
GCTCTGCATCGGGGGCCTCACGGCCTAGGGCAGACCTGAGGGATGTCCTGTTGGCCAAGAGGTCCTCGACGAAGAAGTCCTGATGGGCGACCCCCAGGACTTCAGAGGGCGACCTCTACTGAGGTGGAGCGGCTTACACCGCGGCACACGGTGACCATCTCCCCTCGGTGCCCTCCGGGGATTTGTCTGTTAACCCTGCAGTTCCAGGGCACAGCAGGTCCCAGCGAGTGCTTTCTCAGAATTCCCTGCCGGTAGTTACGGCAGGCCTGAGAAACTCGCCTCGTTTACCAGATTTCGCGTCTCCCTCCGGAGCTCCGCAGCGAGACAGTGGTCTGGTCATTTCTCTAACACCAGAGGTCAGTCTCGAGTGACTGATTCCCTTAGTAGATCATCTAGCAGCCTGGCAGCAACTGCCAGACGTGTCTCTTTGGGTCCTGCAGACAGTAGAGCGTGGTTCGATGGGCCACCGCCGCCATTCAACAGGGTTTGCGTGACTACGGTCCGCCCTGAGCAGGCTCTGGTCCTGGAACAGGAAGTCGATATTTTGCTGAGGAAGGAAGCCATCGAGTTGGTTCGTCCTCATGAGACTCATTCCGGCTTCTATAGCCAGTACTTCATTGTTCCAAGGAAGGATGGGGGGCTGAGGCCCATACTGGATTTGAGTTTCGGAACCTCTCAGCCAGAAAGCTGAAGTTCAAGATGCTCACCGTTAGGCAGATCGTGTCCCAAATCGGGTCCAAGGACTGATTTGTCACGACAGACCTCAAGGACGTTTGTTCCATGTACCCATCTTTCCCTCTCACGGAGAGTTCCTGAGGTTCGCTTTCGGGGGCAAAGCGTGTCAGTATTGGGTTCTTCCCTTCGGCCTAGCACTCTCACCCCGCACTTTCACCAAGTGTGTGGATGTGGCACTGGTCCCGTTGCGACCACAGAGCATCCGCATACTTAATTATATCGACGATTGGTTGATTTTCGCTCAATCAGAGCAGTTGGCGATTTGACATCGAGATGTCGTTCTCACCCACATGAAAGATTTGGGGTTAAGACTAAACGCCAAGAAAAGTGTGCTTGCTCCAGCTCAGAGAACCACCTATCTAGGCGTGGTATGGGATTCGACCACGATGCAGGCTCATTTGATCCCTGCTCGGATCAAGTCAATCCTCACGGCAGTCGAGAGAGTGTGAGAAGGCCAGCCATTCACTGACAAGCAGTTTCAGAGACTGCTCGGGCTCATGGCAGCTGCGTCCAGCGTGATTCCTTCTGGCCTGCTGTACATGAGGCCCCTACAGTGGTGGCTCAAGACCAAGGGGGTCTCCCTGAGGGGAGACTCGCTTCGCATTGTCAAGGTATCACGCCATTGTGTAGAGAAAACCGTGCCTTAGACTTGTGGAGGAAACCTTGGTTCTTGTCCCAGGGCCTGGTGCCGGGAGCTCCTTGTTGCCGTGTTTCCCTAGCGACGGACGTCTCCCTCACCGGTTGGGGTGCGGTCATGAGTGGCCACCCTGCCCGCGGTCTGTGGAGTGGTTGCCACTTGACGTGCCATGTCAACCAGCTAGAGATCCTTGCTGTGTTCTGTGCGCTCAAGCACTTCCTCCCGGACTTGAGGGACCACCACGTGCTGGTGCGCACCGACAGCACGGCAGTGGTCTCTTATATCAACCACCAAGGAGGTCTGCGGTCATGCCCCTTGTATAAGCTGGCACACCAGATCCTTGTGTGGTCCCAGGGCAAGCTCCTATACACTGAGAGCTGTGCACATTCCTGGGCATCTTTATGTGGGAGCAGGCGTCCTGTCGAGACAGGGGCCGAGGCCCGGGGGAATGGATGATTCACCTCGAGGGGTGAAGCAGATTTGGAAGGTCTGGCCAGGCACAGGTGGACCCTTCGCTACTTGAGAGTCAGTGTAATGTCCCCTCTGGTTTTCTCTAGTTCCTCCAGCTCCTCCGGGACTGGATACTATGGTACAGACGCGGCCGAGGCTCCGTCTGTATGCCTTCCCCCCCCGGTCGCTCTGCTCCCGGGAGTTCTGGCGAGAGTGCGCCGGGACGCGGTCAGTCTACTGTTAGTAGCACCGTTCTGGCCGGGCCGAGTATGGTTCTTGGACCTGATTCCTCTCCTCGACGGCACTCCATGGCCGGTGCCTATCGAGAGAGATCTCCTCTCACTCCCGCCCGGAGTTATGGAAGCTGTGGGCTTGGCCTCTGAGGAGGCACAACTCATAGCTTCCGGTCTATCGACTGAGGTTGTCGAGACCCTCCTTCAATCCAGAGCTCCCTCCACGAGGAAACTGTACGTTGAAATGCGGAGACCACCACCTTGACCCAGTCAACTGCCCAGTTAGTGCAGTTCTGGAGTTCCTGCAGGCCCGTTTCTCCGCAGGGTTAACCCACTCCACTACTAAGGTCTACGTGGCAGCTATTTGTCATACCACGCCCTTATCGGTGGCCAGTCAGTGGGCAGATACCCCCTAGTTACATGTTTCCTCCGGTGCGCGGAGGCTGAGGCCTCCTGTACGATCACGCGTCCCCACGTGGGACCTGGCAGCAGTTCCGAGGCTCGGTGTAGAGCACCTTTTGAGCATGTCGAGGAGATAACAGATAGACTCCTCACCTCCAAGACCGTCTTCTGGTTGGCCATCATTTCTCTGAGGAGGGTGTGTCACCTTCAGGCCCTGTCTGCGGCCCCTTCGATGTTGACTGTGTGCCCGGTTCGGCGAAAGTCTTTCTCTACCCCTGCAAAATGGGGTACGTACCGAAGGTTCTAACGGTCATACCACAGCCAGTCGTACTCCAGGCCTCTGTCCTCTTCCCTTCGGGGAACCCGGCCAGGAGGAGCACAACCGTATGTGTCCAGTGTGAGCACTGGGCACGTGCATCCACAGAGCTGCCCTGTGGAGGAAGTCGGACCAACTGTTTGAGTGCCTTGGTCCGCCTAAGAGGGTAGGGCTAGGAAGCCCACTCTTAGTAAGTGATGGTGGATGCTGTCAATCTTGCTTACGAGGCCTCTGGGCTTGCCCATCCGTTGGGAGTCAGAGTGCACTCAACCAGAGGTATGGCGGCCTCCAAGGCCTTTTTGGACAGGTGTACCGATACAGGACATCTGCGACGCAGCTGGGTGGTCCACGCCCCTGACATTCTCCAGGTTTTACGACCTCGACATCCGAGGCACTCCAGGCTCCTCTGTCCTCTTGGCCTGACATCAGGCAGGGACTTGTCAGTCTGGCGGCGTTGGTATAGCGTTCCCATATGCGTTTTGACGCAGCTCGAAGTTCCTGGAAGGGAAGGTTGCATCCCTGCCAGCTCTTGCTTCATGACATGAAGCTGACGCGGGCTCTGCCTCACGTGCTTATATACTTCCTGGTCGTGACGTCACCCCGCCCGTGACACCTCGCCCTTCTATTGGACTTGTTGTAGATGATATTCAGAGCGTCGGTTACGCTGATGGCGTTCCCATATGCGTTTTGACGCAGCTCTCGTTCCCTTCAGGGAACCTAGGTTACATACGTAACCTGGTACGTTTGGCATCAGTGCAAAAACTGAAAGTGCTTCGCATTGTTAAACACTTCAGTTAAAACAAAACAAGAAAACTCATGTTACAAAACAGATTTATTTCTGTTTGGATGAGTCACATTTGAAGCCGTAAAATAGCTGATACGTCAACAGAACTCAATATTAATTCTCCAAGTTGCAACGTGCTGCAAGATGGGAGAAAACGATATAAATTTAGAGGAAGGAGGAGGAGAAGACTAGGATGGATGACTGAAGGGTTGGGGTGGGAGGAGAGCAGTGAACATATGAGGCAGGCATGGAGCGAGAGATGAGCACGACAATGTGGAGGTGTGTCGATACACACGTGCATGATGCATGGAGCTAAACTGTCAACATGTGGACAGACTGGGGGTGAGATGCCAAAGATGGTCGCTGTATGATGGATGATGTTTCCATGAATATCCAACCGTCTGTGGAGAACAGAAACTCACATATGAGTGAACTGCTGGATCCACTGGTGCTAAACCACAGCATCGCTTGACGGATGGAATGATATGTGGAGAGTTTGACAAGTGCTTCTTTCAGCTTGGAGCTCATGCCACTACACAAAAATGCGGCACTGTTATCAAAAAACATACCAGGTTCTGCATTTGGTCTAATACAGGGATACTCGCTGAAACCTTGATGCATTGGACACAGTGTAAGACTGTGCACAGAATACATTCTGCATGTACAGTTTCTGCAGTGTGCATACTAGCAACAACTAAATGGTAAAATCGATAATGAAAATAATCAACAAATTTGAATATCAATTAATAGCATATGAGTACCATGCATGGAAAACGTCCATCAGTCACATTCCTTTACAGCTGTGAATAACTAATTTCTACAAAATGCATCTAAAAAAAGAGGACAAACTGCACAAAATTGTTCAAATGCATAAGCGTGTTCATATTTTCTTTCGTGCATAACCTACATTTTACTGTTTTTTACCTTCTCTGTAAAATTTAGACAAGTCATGCAAGTATTTACATTTTGCATTAATTTCTATACCTTGGTTTTTCTATATTACAGTGTGCAAGCAGTTGTGTTTTTATAAATGTAAGGTTTATATGTTATGCATATAAGCATCATTTGCACATAATACAGAAATACATTCACTATATTTGTTTTCATAGTGACATTAGGCAGGATGTTTTTTAATTAAATAAATTAATTAAATTAATTTAATCAAACAAGGCACCCTATTTAAAGCACATTCAGTTTTCTTTACATTCATACATGCTTGCTGCTCGCTACTGCTGCCCGCCACCTCCCCAGCTCCTCCTTATGCATAACGTGGCATTTTGCTTTATGTCATGTTGCCTGCTCTGTTCACAGGGGGGATATTTTAGCTCTCACAGTCCTAAACTGTGTGAACGTTCCCTAATGCTGCTGCTGTCCTCTGACTCTCTGCTATTTCATGGTGCTCATGAAAGGTCAGAGGACTCCCTGAACAGAGCCATACCGCCAAATTTCAATTCAGGAACATCAACCTGTTTGCAATCTATTCAATAAAAATTAAATTATTTTTATTGTCTGTGTGTTCTTGACTTAATGGACCTGACAGAAATAAAATTTTGGCCTTTTTATCGGACACATAATTGGCATATCAATGATAAAGGTCAAGTTAATTCTAATGAATTGAATTTTCGATATACACAGACCACCCAGGTCACTTAATATATTTACAAACATGTGCAGAACACAATGCATGGAATACTGTATCCCACAATGCAACATCCTTAAGCATTGTTAGTGCAACAAACAAATCAGACATTATAGGAGTTGTATCTTTTTTGACTCCTTGATCTGACCCGCAAAAGAGAATTTGAGTGACATTTTTCCATAAAGTTTGCCTAAACAGGGACGCTCAAACAAACAGCACCTTCACGGAAACTAAGTTTAGTTCAAAATACACAATAAATGGATGCCACTTGCTGAATTAAACATGCATAATGAGGTCATGTGACAATGTAGTTGTTGAAACGTTTATCCTGGAATAGCACATACTGTATTGTTTCAGAGTCTGTTTTTAACAGCAAGCATTATGCAGTAGACTAGTATTCTATTTCTGGTGCTCGGGTTAATCCAGCCTCTGCGGGGGAAGCCTTCAGCTGTTTGTATTACCTGAGGTATTTCTCACACGCTGAAGTTTGATTTTGTGATCTAGTTTTCTAGACTTTTCTGTCTTGCTCATCTTTTATTGGGTCCATAAGCATTCTCTCAGTCTCTTTAGAGTTAATTAGTTCTTTCTGGTGCACAAATCGCTATTATTATGGCTCATATTTAGGTAGGGTGACCACACATCCTCTTTTCCCTGGACATGTCCTCTTTTTGGACCTAAACAAATGCGTCCTGCCGGGATTTCTAAATCGCCCAAAAGGTCTGGGATTCGCATTTTGCTCCATTCATTGTGTGCATTTTTGTATTAAAGCCCTGGGCTGGACTGTTTTCTTAATCCCGCTCCCGCTGAATTTCTGACTGTTACTGCCTGCTCACGCAAACATTCTAATATTGAATAGAATTTTCGCACATCGGGGAGCCGCTATCAATATGCAGAGTATTTAAATCACTTTGGATGCAGCTCATGTTGGATGGAGGGTTGCTAAATCCACATTTTTTGCACGGAATTGGGATGATCATAGACTTGCACTGAAGGAGGAACCCGAGCTGTTTCTACAGACTAGACCATCACAGAGACTTTGACTTGGGCCTGTAAGCAACTAGAACACAGTAGCAACCACATATCAATGACCTAGCAACATGGTTATGAGTTTTCACCCACAAATTCTTAAACTACATATCAGTAATTTATGTGGCTTTTCAAAAGATGTAGTTTTTATCATTATTACAAAATAAGAACAAATTAGAAACAGTATCGATCAAAAGTAATGCATCTTCTGCAGTGCTGCTGTGGTTATGAGTCATATTTGATGTCTAATTGTCATTTGTGAAATGCTGTTGGATGAATGTGTCCAGAGAGCAGCTGCAGGAGCGTAAAGCTGTTTGGAGACAAGACGCCACTGACATCTCCCAGTCTGCTGCTCTCATTTGATCACACCGCACACCTCATTTACAATTCAATTAATCTACGTTCCACTACAATAAAATGCCCTCTGACACACACACACACACACACACATCATTATTTGATTTTTGCACAACGCAGTAATGAGAATGAGATTTGCAATGTCACAATGTAAAAAAAAAGTTTAAAAAAATAGGGCTCATTTTTTTAAGCAAAATACAATTTTCTATCTGTTTTTAGTTATTTTTAGACATTGCAGTAATGAGAATAAGAAAAGATGTACTAAAATGGGCCCAAGTAAGTAATTTCAATTTCAAATAGTTGCTTTAGATAAAAGTATCTGCTAAATGCATAAATGTAAATGTAATTTTAGGGTAAAAAATAAATTAATAAAAAAAAATCTTTATTTATCCTGACAAGACAAGGTTAATTGTTCTTGAGAAACCTTTAGCAAAAAAAAAAAAAAAAGCATCTAGATGTGTTGAAGACGACTTGCTGAAGTTCAAACCGAGCATCTGAATGGGGAAGAAAGGGGATTTAAGTGACTTTGAAGGTGGAATGGTTGTTGGTGCCAGACAGGCTGGTCTGAGTATTTCAAAAACTGCTGATCTACTGGGATTTTCACACACAACCATCTCTAGGGTTTACAGAGAATGGTCCGAAAAAGAGAAAATATCCAGTGAGCGGCAGTTGTGTGGACGAAAATGCCTTGTTGATGTCAGAGGAGAATGGGCAGACTGGTTAGAGATGATAGAAAGGCAACAGTAACTCAAATAACCACTTATTTACACTTAGTTACAACCAAGGTATGCAGAATACCATCTCTGAACACACAGATCTCTGAACCCTGAAGCAGATGGGCTACAGCAGCAGAAGACCACACCGGGTGACGCTCCTGTCAGCTAAGACCAGGAAACAGAGGCTGCAATTCTCACAGACTCACCAAACTTGGACAACAGAAGATTGGAAAAATGTTGCCTGGTCTGATGAGTCTAGATTTCTGCTGCGACATTCAGATGGTAGGGTCAGAATTTGGCGTAAAGAACATGAAAGCATGGCTCCATCCTGCCTTGTCTCAACGGTTCAGGCTGGTGGTGGTGGTGTAATGGTGTGGGGGATATTTTCTTGGCACACTTTGGGCCCCTTAGTACCAATTGAGCATCGTTTAAACGCCACAACCTACCTGAGTATTGTGGCTGACCATGTCCATCCCTTTATGACTACAGTGTACCCATCTTCTGATGGCTACTTCCGGCAGGATAATGCACCATGTCACAAAGCTCAAATCATCTCAGACTGGTTTCTTTAACATGACAATGAGTTCACTTGGGTTCACCAGATCTCAATCCAGTAGAGCACCTTTGGGATGTGGTGGAACGGGAGATTCACATCATGGATGTGCAGCCGAAAAATCTGCAGCAACTGCGTGATGCTATCATGTCAATATGGACCAAAATCTCTGAGGAATGTTTCCAACACCTTGTTCAATCTATGCCACAAAGAATTAAGGCAGTTCTGAAGTCAAAAGGGGGTCCAACCCGGTACTAGCAAGGTGTACCTAATAAAGTGGCCAGTGAATGTATATCTTTTTATTATATATTTATTATATATCTTTTCTGGTTTCACAGACAGGGCTTAGACTAAGCCAGGATTAGGCCATAGTTCAATTAGGCATTGATATATTGCCTAAATCAAAGGTATTGATATATTTTAAGATCAATCAGTTTCTTTCAGTTCAAACAGCTCAGACTTACATTTTAGTCTGGAACTTAAGCCTTGTCTGTGAAACTGGGGATAGAAACTTAACTTGTCATGTTTAACACAATACATTTTTTTAGTTTTTTTTTTAAATTTCACTTAAAACAAAACAAAACATATACTACTACTACTAATAATAATTTTAACAGATTATTTTTTTATTCAAATCTCAGACTTCAACAATAAAAATTGCTTTGTGAAAATGAAAACTTAATATTCATCTCTGTTTCCTTGTGACACATACATAATTCATAAAAGAACAGTTTGCATTGTTTTGTGCATCTTTCTAGGGAGTTTCTCCTCACCACTGTCACATTTAGCTGTTCACCGGGGTTTTATTATCTGTTCATTTACTTTGGAACAATATTTACTGTGAGAAGCTCAATACACATGAATTTGATTTCAACTTTTTAGGTTTATATAGCTAATATTACTCTAGAAGTGTGTACAAAAAAAAGACTGCTATACAACAAAACAAATCTTGAAGATAATATTGTCATCATTTGCAATTTATACCACACAGCACAAAACTAGTGTTTATACACTCTCAGAAAAAAGGTACAAAAGCTGTCAGTGGGGTGGTACCTTTTTAAAAGATACCTTAAAAGTACACATTAGTATATTAGTAGTAGTACCTAAATAGTACATATTAGGACTTTTTGAAAGGGTACCACCCTAGTGAAAGCTTTTGTACCTTTTCTTCTGAGACTGTACATAAAAAGGCATATTAAGAAGTTAAAAAATGCTTGATCTAAACCACTAAATTTATGAATGATGCAACAGAGCCCATCGTATAGACAGACACAGTCCAGTGCATCAGACCATCATCCCTTATAAAAGCTGCCGATGGCCTGTCGGACACATATGCATCACGCACCGGCGGAGCGCTGAACCATGTAGCTTAGCACACATTAACCCGTCTTCCTCCATGAACCCTGTCGCCAAACATGCGGGAGAGAGTTAAAGCTGTATTTATGTTTTGTGCATGCATGTGTCTCGCTAAGCCCAATGCTGTCACACTTGGCCGCTCTTTATTTCCATATCACTAGGAGGGTGATATTGAGCCGGCCCGGCCCTTCCTCTCTGGCTGAGCGCTTCCATCGCTATCTGTGCACGTATGTGTGTGTGTGTGTGTGTGTGTGTGTGTGAACGCGAGAGGGAAATAGTGAAACGCATTTGTGCATCTGACAGTGACTTAAGCTGTCCGTCTCAGCACGTTGCTTCTGCTCTGAAATGACACACAGCAGTGAATCTGGCAACAATGAGGAGGACAGCGGTGAGGAAGATGACTGGATATGTGTGGGCAGTTTTCTTGAAATCCTTGTCTGATCTCGTATAAGACGGATGTTTTACCTTCATTAACCTTTGGAATGACTGATCGGACTGCCGAAGCTCGACATTTAATATCACTTGATCTAAAGCAATCAGAGTGTTCAAGGACTGAAAAGATTCTGCTATCATTTACTCACCCTCATGTTGTTCCAAAACCTGTATGACTTTCTTTCTTCTGTGTAATACGAAAGGTGAACTTGTAAGATATATTCTGGTCACTTTAGTCAATACAATGAAAGGAAATGGAGGACAGGCGCTGTCAAGCTCAAAAATGACCAAAAAAAGAGAAAAAAAAAAAACCCCACCATGAAAGCATTAGATAGACTACTCCTGTTCAAAAAATTTGGGGTTAGCAAGATTGATTGATTTGAAAGAAAATTAATACTTTTATTATCAAGTATTAACTCAAAGTGACAGTAAAGACATTTATCACGTTATGAAAGATGTCTATTTCAAATAAATGCTGCTGTCTAGTCAAAGAATTCTGAAAATAAAAGATATCTTCGTTTCCACAAAATATTAAGCAGTGCGACTGTTTTCAACATGGACAACAATCAGAAATGTTTCTTGAGCAGCAAAATAGGTATATTTGATTGATTTCTGAAGGATCATGTGACACTGAAGACTCGAGTAATGATTTATTGCATCTTTTATTTATTTATCTTTGCATCACAGAAATAAATTACATTTGAAAATATATATCAATAGATAACAGTTATTTTAAACTGTAATAATATTTTACTATTTTTTACTGTATTTTTTGATCAAATAAAATGAGACTCCTTTCAAAAACAAACCTTTGAGCAGATTTTTGAATCTTTGCGTGAGCAACAAACAAAAATTTAAGCAATTATTTACTGATTTTTTTTCTTTTGACTATAGTATGTAATTGGAATCTTTTAAAATGAATCAATTCAATTAATTTCAGATTCAGCAACAATCATTTGAGTCAGATATTTTCAATGATTCTATTTGATTCAGTTCACAAATATAGAATAATTTGGTCACAAAAATCAGTGATTCGGTTCTCAAGTTCAGCTGACTGACTCAATGATTCAATCCTTAGTGAAGGAGAAAATAAGAACAACTCTATTTAGGTGGGTTTGCTGCCAAAACCTCACGACTTCAGAAGACTTATGGACTACATTGTGAAGATTTTATAGTGTTTTAGTGTCCGTTTTGAGCAATGAAAGCTCCAGTTATTCTTTGTAATTGCAACCTTTTTCAAATTACTCATAGCACATTATTCAAAACGTGTCCTTTTGTGGAAAGCGAAAAGTCATACAGGTTTGGAACAACATGAAGGTGAATAAACGATGACAAAATGGCCCTTTGTGGATGAAATATCTCTTTAAAGTGCTCAGACAGCATCAATGAAACCAGAATATAGAAAAAAGATGTGTTATCAAGCCCTTTGTTCTTATAGTCCTAAATCCCATCTGCGGTTCACTCAACAATGGCAGAATATCTAGGGATCATCGCTTGTACCCAGCCTCCCGTGAACCAATCAGTGCGTCTCCGCTGCAATGATTGTAGCAGCACAGACAAACAAAAATACATGACTGCAACAGCAAGCTGGGAAATGACACACACCTTAAAACACTTCAAATCCATTATGTCACAATGTAGTCAAGGGCTCCACTTCAGGGACATCTTGAGAAGGAAACTTGTCTTGTTTCTCTCTCTCTCCACAGGCTAAAGCAGTCGGCTCTATTCTCACAAGCCAGACTTCTGACTAATGGCATACAATAGCTTATTCTGTGCAATTTTAGCAGCCCTTTATGATTGTTGCTGTACAAATGATTTCACCACAATTAATCAGCTGTCATGGACACTCAACAGTCGGTCCACGGGTGGTTATCTAGTGCTGCCGAGGTGGCTGGCTAGAATAACTAATTTCCTTTAGTTACATCATAAGAGAAACAAGCCTACTCTGTAGATCACGGTGTCAGCATCACTTACTAGATCATGGAGGTACGTGAAATAAATACAGAAGGTGTGTAACAAATAAACTTTTACAATATTTTATTAACCAAAGTTTACGTGGCTGTACGATTTGTCCAAACAACATATATTGTGATTGTTTTGTCATATATTGAGATCTGGACTGCAGTTTGGTGAACATTTATCATCTTATCTTACTGCTGCTTAAAAAAACAATGGCTTCTACAGCCTTAACAGTCATCTCCAAATTACTCTTTTGCTCACATTCTGCTACCAATAGTTAATTTTAATAATAATTATAATAATAATACCAAAAGTTACTCTTTAAAAGTGTTTTGTTATCTTTACAAGAATGACTTCAGGACAACAAAAAGTGAAATACAGTATAAAAAATAATAATAAAAAAAATACTTTTTAGTTCATTTCAGTTGTGAGAGGTGTCTCAGTCCACTTTACAGGCACACTGTTGTTGTTTTAATAATAATAAGAATATTTGTGATAATAATAATAAAAATAATAATAATATTAATTATTATTATCAAAAAGTAAAACAGTAAAATAAAATATAGTATTCATTATTATTATGTAACTATAATAAGAGAAATATAACTAATATTGTTGTAATATTATATAACAGATTGCAATATTAATGTAAAATTAGTCTAAAATTATTGTAATATTAATATATACTGAAAATTGAAATATTCAGTAATACACTTTAATCATTAATAAAACTGATTTTTAATATTAATATTATTGTTGTTATAAAAATAACAAATTTTAAGATTACTATTGTACTGTAAAATCAATTATAATTTTCAATAATAAAATTAAATAAAATATTTAGTTTCATTATTATTATTATTATTATTATTATAAAATATATTTGCTTACTTTTAATAACTACTGAATTGGAACCATTGAAATATTAATATTATACTGTAAGTTCTCTCTTCTTTTGGCTCTCTGCGAAGGCGGACACTTTTTCTCTCCTCTCCTCCCCTTATCTTCCCTGCTTGCTCTCTCGTCTTGTCTATTGTCTAACACTTGAGAGACTCTTTCTGCACTGCTCTCCAAACCGAAAAATCATGGATTTGATCAACAGGTCTCTCAACGCAATTGACACCATATTCTCTACAAGAGCCCTGGGCTCAGGGGAGCCCAATTGTCTGGGCGGGACGTTCGCTACTGGCTACACGATGGATGCATGGGAGAGATGGCGGGTCGTGTGTCTGGCGGCTTTTTCCGTGGAGGACATTGAAGACATCTACCTATTCGGAACCATGATAACGGGCTTTCTGCTGATTGGATTAGGCTTTTCTCTCGGTTATCGGAGAATTCAGGAGACGGGAACAGCTGTCCAAAGCCTCACAAGGCTGCCCGTCATGATTGAAGCAGTGGGCAGAGCGGTCAGCATTGAGACTGAAACCATCAACCGCAATATGGATTCTATCACGGAGAAGCTCACGGCTGTGCTGAGAAAAATTGATGGACTTGGAGACCAGAATGGACAAAGAGAGCTGTGAAATTGGTATGCAGCCGCTCGCATCAAGACCAAACAATCTTATCATCTTTCGGCTTCCCAAAACAATAGAACTGCCTCGGACAAGGTCGTTCTAGAAACAACTCCCCCGGAAGGGCACTGCAGTGAGACGCTCTTGCTTCCTGACCCCTCCTGTCGACTCCGTCTGGGTCCCGATCAAGGCCGTTTCCATGGCAATGCAATAGCTGTGTCGCTATCACAATCTGCGGACTGAGACAGCTTGTTTTGGATACCAGCGGGGCGGATTTCCAGGCCTACAAATACACGAACTCACATCACACACATACCCATATATACAGACATTCCATTCACCCCCCCACCCCCGATCCCTCGCCTTCGCCGCTTTGTTCCGCCAGTCCGACAGGCGGGTCTGCGATCGGCGCTGATAATAGCTGCTGGACCGGATGGCTGTTTGTAGGAGCTGGATTACCCCCCCCACCTGTTGCAAGTCATGTGTCTATGGTGTATTGATTATGTGCTTTTGTTGCTGGGGTGTTTTTTCTGTTCTCACACTGTACTCCCATAGGAGCATAGTCTGGGGGTTATTATTTTTTCTCCCCTCCTTCCTCATGTTTAAGCTGTATTTCTTCCTCAAATTCCCTGTCTTCCTGTCCTGTCCACCCCCTTGTCATATTGTATTGTATGTATGTTTGTGTATGTATGGACAGGCTGATGGCTAATTTCACTGGTACTTGTGACTAGTGACAATAAAGGGCTACTACTACTACTAAGTTAAATTAATAATAATAATAACAATATATTTTATTTTACAATATCATTACAATAGGTATATATCCTCACTTCAAGAAGTCTGTGCCTCAATTTTTATTATTTATTTATTTATTTTTGGCTGTATACATCTGTATACAAAAATGTTTGAAATATGTATGAAATATTAACCATGAAACAAATAAACTCCAAATGCATGAGCACTCAGTAGGGGCCACTGGCGGTACAGACTACATCTGATGCCCTGCTGCTTGATTCACAAACCCAAACGGCCTTTGCTACTCAATGCCGATCCATAAACATAATACGGCTTCCTCCTCTCATGAGCACACATCATCCGAATGTGCTTTCTGCTATTATAATCATACTCATAAGTGGCTCACACAGGACAATATAATGGAAAGCTATAATTGAGCCTTAGCAGGTGGATATTGATACAGATGCATTTCTCATATGAATGGCTTGTTTTTCAAATGGATTGATTCGGCAGGGCTCCTGGGGAGTGGCTTCGGGGCGCTGTTACACCGTCATTCATTTCAAACTGGGTCACGGGAGGGCGGAGGAACGAGAGCGAGGGATGAGAGCATAAAGGAGCATGATTATTTTAACATGGAGAGTACAAGCGCTTTGATGAAGAGCTTGGGTATCGGGGGAGCAGGTTAAGGCAGCGTCTGAGCGGATGTTATTCACTCTTCCTCTCTGCTTATATCCTCCGAGGAGTCAAGTTCGTCTCGCACTTCTCTTTTGTTGTGACGTAGGCTTTTATGAGCTGTGTGAGAGACAGAGACAGCGGTAAATGCTGTAACGGATAGTAGGGTTAGGGAGTTACTAACTGAATAGCAAAAGGTAAAGAAGCCAAGCTATTAATATACTGTAACTACAGTTTTCAGTAGAAAAAAATATTGCACTTTTCCTTTCCAATGTGCCACAAGTGTAAATGCCGCAATGATGTTTGTAAAGTTTGCAAGTTCAGAAGTTTTTTTTTTTTTTTTTTTTTAATATTAGTAAAATATTTAAGTCAACTATGTGGGCTTTCTATTTTCCACTGAATACAATAAAAATTTATATATATTTTTATTAAGGATGTGTTAAATTGATCAAAAGTCACAGTAAATTTTAAAATAAAAACTGAACTTTATATTTATCAAAGAATACTGTAAAAATGTATAACGATTTCCACAAAAATATGAAGCAGCACATCTGTTTTCAACACTGATAATAATCAGAAATGTCAAGATTGATTTCTGAAGGATCATGTGACACTGAAGACTAGCGTAATGATGCCGGAAATTCAGCTTTGCAACACAGGAATAAATAAAATTTTAAAATATATTTAAATAGTAAACAGTTCTTTTAAATTGTAATAATATTTCACAATTTTATTGTTTTGAATGTATTTTTGATCAAATAAATGCAGCCATATGTGAGCATAATTCTGTCAAAAAAATCTAAATTTGAATGACACCAAAACTTGAATAGAAGCATACACTAGGCTCTGACAATACATTATTCAGAATCAGAATCAGAATCAGAATGAGCTTTATTGGCCAAGTATGTTTACACATACAAGGAATTTGTTGTAGTGACAGAAGCTCCACAGTGCAACAGAAAGACAGCAACATGACAGGACACAGATAATAAAATAATAATATACAGGTCCTTTTCAAAAAATTAGCATATTGTGATAAAGTTCATTATTTTCTGTAATGTACTGATAAACATTAGACTTTCATATATTTTAGATTCATTACAACACAACTGAAGTAGTTCAAGCCTTTTATTGTTTTAATATTGATGATTTTGGCATACAGCTCATGAAAACCCAAAATTCCTATCTCAAAAAATTAGCATATTTCATCCGACCAATAAAAGAAAAGTGTTTTTAATACAAAAAAAAAAAAGTCAACCTTCAAATAATTATGTTCAGTTATGCACTCAATACTTGGTCGGGAATCCTTTTGCAGAAATGACTGCTTCAATGCGGCGTGGCATGGAGGCAATCAGCCTGTGGCACTGCTGAGGTGTTATGGAGGCCCAGGATGCTTCGATAGCGGCCTTAAGCTCATCCAGAGTGTTGGGTCTTGCGTCTCTCAACTTTCTCTTCACAATATCCCACAGATTCTCTATGGGGTTCAGGTCAGGAGAGTTGGCAGGCCAATTGAGCACAGTAATACCATGGTCAGTAAACCATTTACCAGTGGTTTTGGCACTGTGAGCAGGTGCCAGGTCGTGCTGAAAAATGAAATCTTCATCTCCATAAAGCTTTTCAGCAGATGGAAGCATGAAGTGCTCCAAAATCTCCTGATAGATAGCTGCATTGACCCTGCCCTTGATAAAACACAGTGGACCAACACCAGCAGCTGACATGGCACCCCAGACCATCACTGACTGTGGGTACTTGACACTGGACTTCAGGCATTTTGGCATTTCCCTCTCCCCAGTCTTCCTCCAGACTCTGGCACCTTGATTTCCGAATGACATGCAAAATTTGCTTTCATCCGAAAAAAGTACTTTGGACCACTGAGCAACAGTCCAGTGCTGCTTCTCTGTAGCCCAGGTCAGGCGCTTCTGCCGCTGTTTCTGGTTCAAAAGTGGCTTGACCTGGGGAATGCGGCACCTGTAGCCCATTTCCTGCACACGCCTGTACACGGTGGCTCTGGATGTTTCTACTCCAGACTCAGTCCACTGCTTCCGCAGGTCCCCCAAGGTCTGGAATCGGTCCTTCTCCACAATCTTCCTCAGGGTCCGGTCACCTCTTCTCGTTGTGCTGCGTTTTCTGCCACACTTTTTCCTTCCCACAGACTTCCCACTGAGGTGCCTTGATACAGCACTCTGGGAACAGCCTATTCGTTCAGAAATTTCTTTCTGTGTCTTACCCTCTTGCTTGAGGGTGTCAATGATGGCCTTCTGGACAGCAGTCAGGTCGGCAGTCTTACCCATGATTGCGGTTTTGAGTAATGAACCAGGCTGGGAGTTTTTAAAAGCCTCAGGAATCTTTTGCAGGTGTTTAGAGTTAATTAGTTGATTCAGATGATTAGGTTAATAGCTCGTTTAGAGAACCTTTTCATGATATGCTAATTTTTTGAGATAGGAATTTTGGGTTTTCATGAGCTGTATGCCAAAATCATCAATATTAAAACAATAAAAGGCTTGAACTACTTCAGTTGTGTTGTAATGAATCTAAAATATATGAAAGTCTAATGTTTATCAGTACATTACAGAAAATAATGAACTTTATCACAATATGCTAATTTTTTGAAAAGGACCTGTACAAATATCCAAATAGGCAATGTACAAAGCAGCAAAAACACAATATATAATATAGACAACTATGTATGTACAGGTCAAGTATGTGCAAATTAGAAATGAGAAATAAAAATAAGAAAGAAATAAAAGAGCACTTGTAAGATTAGGGTATATTAAAAGCCTTCACTTTGAAATTACAGGCGTAATTTTTTCTCTCGCTCTTTCTCTCTTTCTCACACACACACACACACACACACACACACACACACACACACACACACACACACGTTAGATTTTGTGGTTTATGGGGACTCTCCATAGGCGTAATAGGCGTAATGGTTTTTATACTGAACAAACTGTGTGTGCTATTGCCCTACACCAACCCTACACCTAAACTTAGCCCTCACAGGAGACTTTGTGCATTTTTAGATTTTCAAAAAAACACCATTTAGTATGTTTTTTAAGCCTTTTGAATTATGGGGACATAGGCAGTGTCCTCATAAACCACCTTCATATTGTAATACCTCTGTCATACCCATGTCATTATACAAATTTGTGTCCTCATAAACCACATAAACATGCACGCACACACACACACACACACACACACACACATTATATATGTATATATATTCTTTATTTTTTATTTACCATGCTGTCATACTTACCGTGTTTTATAAGAAATGACATATAAGACATATAAGCCTAATAAGTGCTGTAACAGACCAAAATCATCACTGCTGCATAGTTGCATTTTTCCAGTTGCCAAATATTTTAATGTAGTGATTACGTCCATTTCTGGCGCTATGGCATTTCAGTGCGGTGTCGGAGATGTTAGCATATCTTAATAAGATCGGTCACAAAGATGATCCCTGCACAATCTAATGTGTAGCGTCTTATTAACTCACTGTCATGCATTGTGTGCAACACATTTCTTCTCCCTTTTCATGTTTCGTCCATTTTCTCCGCTGCTAAAGAAACTCTTAAGCCCCTTAAAAGTCCTTGTCCGTACTCCTAACAATTTTGGACCTTAAGACCTCTTTTAAGGGTTAAGATGCTTTCTGAATTACTTTTTTCTTTACTAGGATCTTTTCTTTAATTTTAAGAGGAAACACCCACATTTCTAAGAATTTTCTTAGAATTTTGTTACTAGGAGCAACTCTTAGCACTAAGATTCTTCATGAATATGGGCCCAGCTTGTTACGACTGCACCAGACTGCCAGCTCCTTAACCTCCTGTCTGTAAGCAGACTCGTCACCATCCTGGATGAGGCCGATCAGTGTGGTGTCGTCTGCAAACTTCAGGAGCTTGACAGATGGGTCTTTAGATGTGCAGTCGTTGGTGTAGAGGGAGAAGAGCAGTGGGGAGAGAACGCAGCCCTGAGGAGCTCCAGTGCTGATGGTACGAGTGCCGGATGTGAATTTACCAAGCTTTACTAACTGCTGTTTGTCTGTCAGGAAGCTGGTGATCCACTGACAGACAGAGGTGGGGACGGAGAGCTGGGTTAGTTTATTCTGAAGGGTTTTCGTGATGATCGTGTTAAAAGCGGAGCTGAAATCCACAAACAGGATCCTCACATAAGTCCCTGGTCTGTCAAGATGCTGCAGAGTGAAGTGCAGTCCCATGTTGACTGCATCATCCACAGACCTGTTTGCTCTGTAGGCAAACTGCAGGGGTCCAGTAAGGGTCCAGTGATGTCCTTCAGATAAGCCAAAACCAGTCTTTCAAATGATTTCATGGCTACAGACGTTAGGTCCACAGGTCTGTAGTCATTAAGTCCAGTAATTTTGGGTTTCTTTGGGACGGGGATGATGGAGCGTTTGAAGCATGAGGGGACTTCACACAGCTCCAGTGATCTGTTGAAGATCTGTGTGAAGATGGGGGCCAGCTGGACAGCACAGATTTTTAGGCAGGCTGGTGACACACCGTCTGGGCCTGGTGCTATCCTTCTTTTGTTTTTCCTGAAGACCTGGCACACATCTTCTTCGCTGATTTGAATTGTAGGTGTGGGGGAGAGAGGGGTTGCTGGAAGTGTGAATGGTTGTGTGGAGAGGTGTTCAGGGCGGGTGTGGGGTGATTTTTCAAAACGACAATAAAACTTGTTCAAGTCGTCTGCCAGGTGTTGATTCTCCAGAGTGCTGGGGGAAGGTGTCTTGTAACTGGTGATATCCTTCATTCCTTTCCACACTGAAGCAGGATCACTGGAAGATAATTTTTTCCTGAGCTTGTCAGAATAATTCCTCTTTGCCACTCTGATCTCCTTTTGCGCTTGCAGTGGAATGTAGACACTCGCGAGAATGAACGAGCAGAACGCCCGCGGCGAATAGAACGGCAGTTAATGAAGAGCATTTCTAGATCTGAACAGCACTTTAACACTGTTACATCTGTACACCACCTTTCATTGATGTAAAAGCATGTCCCGCCGCCGCGCAATTTCCCCGTTGATTCTGCGTTGTGATCTGCTCTGATCAGCTGGTAATGTAGTAAGCTGTCTGGCATGTCGCCATTTAGCCAGGTTTCCGTGAAACACAGGGCAGCAGAGTTAGAAAAATCTTTATTTGTCCGGGAGAGCAGGAGTTCGTCCGTTTTGTTGGGTAGAGAGCGGAGATTTGCCAGATGGATGCTAGGCAACGGCGTTCGAAATCCACACTGTCGAAGCTTCACGAGCGCGCCGGCTCGCTTCCCCCGCCGCCTGCGCCTCCTGTAGCATTTGACCAGAGCTACGGCTCCGCGAACTACAATGTCCAGCAAAACATCCGAAAAATCTAAATCCGGTAAAAGATTTTGTGGTGTGTTCTGCCGAATGTTCAGCAGGTCGCCCCTGGTAAAACTGATCGTATTTGAAAAACAAAAAACAGGAAAAACAAACAAAAACAGTACAAACACTGGAGAGCAACTCACAATAGCTGCCATCAGAGGCACAATCTTGTCAGCATAATATATATTAAATTGTTTATTATTATTTTATTTTTTCTTAATTTTAATTTTAAGTTTATTAGAATTTTATTTAATTCTATAATTTATTATATAATTTAATTATGAAATATAAAAAAATAAAACATCTAAATAAATGAATAAACAATGTATGGACAGATAGATACTGTAGACAGATGTATAGATGGATAGATGACCTACTGCATCCCATTTTCTTCCCAATACTTCCCTGTCCTGCTCTGCTATGTCAATAAACAAAACAGGAACTTCATAAAAAACCCAAAACGACATGATTTGTGGTTTGTGTGCTGTATGATAATGGAGGCTGGCGGGTGTGACCCTGCTGTTGCCCTAGTGACAGTGCTCTGGCTACTGAGTGGAGTGATTGAAGGCAGTTATTAGTAGAGCAAGGACATTCTCCATGGCGACCATTCCAGACGGACCCCGGAGGGCCAGGGTGAGCTTTGATCACAGTCTGATGCTTTGACAGGCACCCTACCCCAACAGAGCTCCAGACACACAGAAAACTTCAGGCGTGTTCCAAAACAGCTGTCTAGCCATCTATCTGTCTGTCTGTCTGTCTGTCTGTCTGTCTGTCTCAAATTCAAACTGACTGAAATCTGAACAGCACAGAACTCTGATTATGTATTATGCATTTTTTGTATGACTGCTCAATAAATATTTAACAAAGATTTTGCACTTTGTCACTTTGCAATAGTGACAATACAGAAATTGGGCCACGTTTTGGCAGTTCAAAGGGAAATGGATTTAAAAAATGTCCAATTAACGTCAAAGTTCTATGAAATTAAAAGAAGAAAAAGTGGTTAAAGAGCAAACAGCAATAGAAAAACAAGCATATTATATAAAACTCTATAAACGTAGTATAGTTTCAGGCTGTATGCCAATTACTGTTCAATGTGCTGGAGAAGCGTTCATCAATAATAAAAACAAACAAACAAATAAATAAATAAAAGAACAGAGAATGAAAATGCAATCTTTTAGATCAAATCAATATTTGTTGGATGTCAAATTTATGTTTTAATTCAAATATAATTAGGCTAATTGAAATCCTATATCCTTCCATTCAAAGGTTTGGGGCTGTTTTGTGAGATTTTTAATATTTTTTAAATTAAACTGCTCACTCTTATGATCACCAAGGCTGCATTTATTACATTAAAAATACAATAAAATCAGTAATATTCTGAAATATTATTACAATGTAAAATAACTGTTTTCCATTTCCATATTTTAAAATGTATTTCTGGTGATGCAAAGCTGAATTTTCAGCATCATTACTCCAGTCTTCAGTCACATGATCCACCAGAAATCATTCTAATATACTGATTTGCTGTTTAAGAAACATTTCTGATTATTATCAGTGTTGGAAACAGTTGCTACTCAATATTTTTTTTTTGTGGAAGCTGTGATATATCTAGTATTCTTTGATGAACAGAAAGTACAAAGCAACAGCATTCATATTAAATAATGTCTTTACTGTAACTTTTAAAAATGCTAAAGATAACATAAGTACCGAGTGACCATATGAGTGTACAAGCTTCTGCCAAAGTAGAGCCCCAGATCAGTCACCGATGAGGTCCCATTTCTGTCAAGATTGATGCTGATGTAGACAGTAAGTAACAGGGCAGTTGACTAGGGTTTGAAAGCACTTTAGTCAAGAAGTAAACACACGTAGTCATTCTTCAATGTGATTGGACACAGAAACTCTGAGTAGGTGTGTCCGAGCGAGGCTCTCGTGGATCTCATCCGGCTCACCACAGGCCGCTGGCTGTAACACTGGTGTTATTGTGTTTCCTTAAAGGAGTCTAATACGTCAACATAAGGCAGAAGGACAGGCCGTCGAGAGGCAAAATTCCTTCCAGGATAAATGACTGTACTTGTTAATAGGTTTGTGGAAAACAATAGCTGAGGACAGTCGGTTCCTGACACATACTCTTTTGGCAAGGAGGACTGATGCAGGACGGAGCTAATCAAGACTTCCAAACACTCTTTGATTCTCGTGGGACCACATTAGATTTGCTTCAGCATGGGACTACATTTTTGTAGATGTGAGTGTCACGTATCCTGTGGGTGTGCCCTGGTTGGCCACCAGATGTCACTGTCTTGTCTGAGCACATGGGGTTGTGTTGTGATTGTTCCATGTGTTCCCCGGTTGATTGTTTGACCCCGCCCTCCTTGTTATTCCCTAATTGTCTCAGTGTGTACACCTGGTTCCTCCTTGTTTGTCTCCTTTAAATGATCCTGGTGTTTGCAGTCCTGTTCGGCCACGTTGTCTAATGTGATGTGCAGTAAGTCCTGTGTGTTTCTAGATCCTGATCGTTGTATTGCTTAGTCTGCCTGTTTTTCCCCCTCGGGGGAATTTATGTTGTGTTTTTGTTTCTTTTATAATTAAACCACCATTTCCCTGCACTTGAGTTCTCGCTTCATTTCACTGCACGTATCATGACAGAACGTGGCCGACACTGAGAACTCAGCGGGGAATGGATCCACACCATCCTCCAGCCGCTAACGTGAGGAACCCTCGCTACTCACGGATCCTCCAGGTCAGGACGCTGCGATCCCTCCGTCAGAGGGGCACTGACGTGAGGAGATTTGCCCTGACGTTCTGTGAGGCAGCAGAGGGTTTGGGCTACAACGATGCGGCTCTCAAGGACTTTTTTAACCTGGCCCTGGAGGAGCCACTCGATGAGGAGTGGATGAGGGGGCTGGGCCGCTTGACTTTTGGGGAGTTTGTGGAGTTTTTGGCGCATCTCCAAGCGGCGGTGCCCACTCACAGCGCTCCCGAGGCGGCGGTGCCCGCTCACAGCGCTCCCGAGGCGGCGGTGCCCGCTCACAGCGCTCCCGAGGCGGCCGTGCCCGCTCACAGCGCTCCCGAGGCGGCCGTGCCCGCTCACAGCGCTCCCGAGGCGGCCGTGCCCGCTCACAGCGCTCCCGAGGCGGCGGTGCCCGCTCACAGCGCTCCCGAGGCGGCGGTGCCCGCTCACAGCGCTCCCGAGGCGGCGGTGCCCGCTCTCAATCCCCTAGTGGTGGCCGAAGATGCCGCAGCGGCGCCCCGCTCCCGGAGACGGAGGAAGAGGCGGAGGAAGGCCTTCTCCGTCCCACAAGGCCAGGAGGCTACCCAGGAGCTCACTGCTGGCCAGGAGGTCGTGCCAGAGCCACCCAAGCTCCTCGCCCTGCCGGCGCCACCCAAGCTCCTCGCCCTGCCGGCGCCACCCAAGCTCCTCGCCCTGCCGGCGCCACCCAAGCTCTTCGCCCTGCCGGCGCCACCCAAGCTCCTCGCCCTGCCGGCGCCACCCAAGCTCCTCGCCCTGCCGGCGCCACCCAAGCTCCTCGCCCTGCCGGCGCCACCCAAGCTCCTCGCCCTGCCGGCGCCACCCAAGCTCCTCGCCCTGCCGGCGCCACCCAAGCTCCTCGCCCTGCCGGCGCCACCCAGACTCCTCGGCCTGCCGGCGCCACCCAAGCGCCTTGCCCTGCCGGCGCCACCCAGACTCCTTGCCCTGCCGGCGCCACCCGAGCGCCTTGCCCTGCCGGCGCCACACGAGCTCCTCGCCTTGCCGGCTCTACCCGAACTTCTCGCCCTGCAGGCTCCACTCGAGCTCCCTACCCTGCCAGAGGCCGTTCCTGAGCTCACTGTCTGCCCTGTCACGGCCACAGAGGCCGTTTCTGAACTGACTGTCTGCCCTGTCACGGCCACAGAGGCCGTTCGTAAACTCACTGCCTGGCTTGTCCCTCCGGCCCCACCCTGGCCGTGCGCTGGGGTTCCTGTTGGGCCGGAAACCCCCTGGTCCGTCCCTCCGGATCTGTTCTGGTCTCCTGCTCTGCCTTGGTCTGCGGGCCCCCTGCCTCTGCACGGGCCTGGCCCACCATCCCTCCCCCTGATCCGTCTCTTGCCCACCTCCCTTCTTGACATTTTGTATTTTCATTTTTCATGTTTTTGTGTCGTCTTAGTGTTGCAGATGGAGCATCTGGGAGCTGCTCCTTTGTTGGGGGGTAGTGTCACGTATCCTGTGGGTGTGCCCTGGTTGGCCACCAGATGTCACTGTCTTGTCTGAGCACATGGGGTTGTGTTGTGATTGTTCCATGTGTTCCCCGGTTGATTGTTTGACCCCGCCCTCCTTGTTATTCCCTAATTGTCTCAGTGTGTACACCTGGTTCCTCCTTGTTTGTCTCCTTTAAATGATCCTGGTGTTTGCAGTCCTGTTCGGCCACGTTGTCTAATGTGATGTGCAGTAAGTCCTGTGTGTTTCTAGATCCTGATCGTTGTATTGCTTAGTCTGCCTGTTTTTCCCCTCGGGGGAATTTATGTTGTGTTTTTGTTTCTTTTATAATTAAACCACCATTTCCCTGCACTTGAGTTCTCGCTTCATTTCACTGCACGTATCATGACAGAGAGTAGTTATGAGAGTAGTTGTTATTTAGTTCTTCAATAATACATACGTGAATACACAGTTCCCAGTAGCGTTGTGACACATTTCCATAAATTAATTATTTTTAAAAAAACATTTTTGCACATTTAGTGATTCTTTTAAAAGGACAGTTCATCTGAAAATGTGAAACATTCATCTGAAAACATCTGAAACATTCTGTCATAATTTACTCACTTTATGTCATTTCAAAGCTGTATGACTTCCTTTCTTCCGTGGAAAACAAGATATTTTGTCAATACAATGAAAGTCAGTGGGGTCCAATGTTATTTTAGACCTCATTAATATCTATTTGACTTTCTTTTGTGTTCCACAGATAAAAGAAAGCCTTACAGATTTGAACCATGAGGCTGAGTTTATGGAGCAGAGACGGTCAGTGTGCTGAAATCTTCATGCTGTTTACAGATGGTTGGTTATATTATTTCATAGTTTTAAATCATTTAAACGTTCTTGTTTACCTCTCAAAGAATATGACATGTAAGTTCTGTTCTCTATGCATCAAAGAAATATAACTCCACACATACAGTGCACAACAATAACTGATTTGAATGCAAGGAAAGCGAGAGAAACAATGCAGTACGCTAATATGCATAAATATACAGTTGTCCTCCAAAAGTTTTGAAACGCCCCTGGCAAAGTGGGGTTTTAGACAATATCAGCATAAATTCTTGTCATTTTCAATTACTTAGCATTGAAAAAGGACAAAGCAAACCATTAAAACATAGTTTATTAAGTAAAAAAAATGCATGAACAGAAAACATGAAATATTTTTTTGTATTTATGCATATATGGAAAGAAATTATTTATCCTGATTTTGTCCAAAACTTCACTTAGGCTAGGGTTTTCAAACATTTTGAGGAAACTTTATGGCATTTCATAAATTTTTGAGGGTTTTAAGATGTCAATATTAAATAATAATAATAATTTTAAGACAATAAACAACAACAACAATAATAAATCATTTTCATGATTTTTCCCAGTAGTATTGTTAGTATTATTATTAAAAAAGTTTTTTTATGACTTCGCATGGAAATTTGCATTTAAAAACTCTCCCTGATCACAGCAGATTGCAGGAATGGACCTCGACTGAGCAGACGGGATGAAAATGATTATAAATTGGGAGCAGATGGACACAGAATAAAATTCCCAGGGGGGTGGGGAATGAAACTTGCTGGAGTAGGATGGAAAAATCCGTCCTGTTGTAGACCTACACTCCAGTTTAACTGCTCTGAGAGACGGTGAACTCCTGAGAGTATCTGATTATAAAATGCTGTGTGTGTATTTGTGTGGGTTGATGTGTGTTTAAAGAGTAAAGACTTATTCTCCAGCAGAAGCCAGAACAGGGTGTGTGTGTGTGTATGCATGATACGTGTCTCAGCCAGACGGAGGAGGGTATATTTTTAGTTGGGACTACACTCTCTTATAATGAGCACACCCCCACTGCAATCCCGACACCTCACTGAAACACAGATCACAGAGCGAGAGAGAGAGAGAGAGAGAGAGATGGCTACACCAAAGGGAATGTGTGATGATAGCAAAAAAGTTCAAAATGACAGACCAAATGAGCCAGACAAGAATTCAAGCCCGAACAAGCCAAAAAAACAAAAACAAAATACTCAATAAGATTACTCACATGAATAATAAAAACCAACGTAAGCAAGAACTCATATGAATATTTTTTAGAATTTTTGTAATGCTAACCAACAAATTCCAGGAAAGCCACATTTGTTGCTTATTCCTCCATAAGAAAGTGTCATTATAACATGAACAGCTCACCCAAAAATGAAATTTTGCTGAAAATGTCCTCACCCTCAGGCCATACAAGATGTAGCTGAGTTTGTTTCTTTATAAGAGCAGATTTGGAGAAATGTAGCATTACATCTCTTGCTTATGAGTGGATCCTCTGCAGTGAATGGGTGCTGTCAGAATGAGAGTCCAAACAGCTGATAAAAACATCAGAATAATCCACACAAAACAGATCCATCATTAAAGATTTCAAACCATTGCTAATCCGAGTCCTCCATCCATAATATTGCTTTCTTTAGTGAAAAAGTCATCTCATCTGAATCAGGAGAGCAGTATGCAGAGATCAAGCGGTGATTTGTTTAGTACAAACACATAGCTTTTTGCTTAAGAAGCCGTTAATGGATGGTGTGCATTACTTGTGAATTATTGTGATGTTTTTATCAGCTGTTTGGACTCTTATTCTGACGGCACACATTCACTGCAGAGGATCCATCGGTTGGTGAGCAAGTGATGTAATAAATTTCTCCAAAACTGTTCTGATGAAGAAACAAACTCATCTACATTTAGAATAGGCTGAGTAAAGTTTCGTCAAATTTTCATTTTTGGGTGAACTATTGCTTTAAGACAAAGTCAAATGTTACGAGCAGAGAAAATAAACTTACTGGCATGACTCATTGACACAGTGATTGATAACCAGGTAGAATACACAAGGGCAACCATTGATTTTGTGATAAGCTTGTGTGGATAGAGTACTTCATTAGCAAAAAACAGACCTCGTACTTAAGGACTTGCCAATGACTAACTGCTGATTGGTCATCTCCACTTCCTGTGGACTGACCGAGTGGTGCTAACCAAAATCTGAGACGTGACATCAAGAACAGCAGCAGACAGACACAAATATATGCCCATTTCACACTTTTGAAAGCCCTCCAAAAAGAACATTCAACGCTACACGATAAACATCTACTGTGATAAAATGACATTTGGCGTTGCAAAAAAAAAAGCTCTTCTGTAAAGCCTGACATAAAATAATAGTCCACAAAAATAATTAAAGAAGGGAAGAGTTTATTGGACCTTTACACAAAATTGTCTCATGAAATTTTCATATTTGAAAAATCAGATTGTATAGGTTAATATAGTGTGATATAGTAAGAATATGAAGCTTGTACTTGAGGAGGACAAAAAACAACAACCCAGTTTTATTCAGAGGGTCAAACAAAAAAAAAAAGGCAATTTGGTAGAGAAGATGATATTTCTATGGCCAAAAAGTAAGATTAAATAGTTTGTAATGTAAATCTATGAGATTTTATAACAGTATAGCAGGCTGCTTACACAAAATGCATATAAATATCAGAAGTCACTCTATATCTCCCAAAAATATGTCTTAGTAAGATGATATTACATCAAGATATGATGTTCGTATTGAAATATTACTAACAATATAAAAGTATCTTATGTTTACTTAAAAAGTCGGTTAAGACTTCACAGCAAAAAGACACGTGAACCACAACCTGAAGGTGGACATTTTTACAGCTTTTACTTGCTAAAAAATATAAACTATCAATCAAACAAGGCATGTAGAAGATTGTGTACAACCATTTCTTCAGCAAAATTTTGATCGTGTTTATAATTTAGGGGACTTTAGTGGAAATCCATGTATCAAATATGATACAGTAGGGTTTATTAAATGTCCAGCAATGGCTTTTTTCCCCACAGATCTTGTAGTTTTAGCACCAACCAGCAACGGCAAACTGTCAAACACTAACAAACCCCTTCCAGAAAGACAAAAACTGCTCCTAGACAGGATATTTGCAGCCCAGAGAAAGCTATTTAAAATGTATATATCTGCTTATTTTGAGACTTGCATATGGAAACAGTCATTACCTTTTGTCGGCGGGAGGTGTTTCTTTGTTGGCTGGCGCCTCCTGTAGATCTGGAAGGTTGGCAAAGTCATCTTGTTCGGCCAATCCGATCGCGAGGGTCAGTACGACCATCTTCCCCTCTCTGTCACAAAACACACAATCAAACAAGGGATGAGCAGAAGCCAATATAAAGTAGAAAACTAAAGCTGATCAAACTGAACTTGGATGTTGACTTGACAAAGTCTGCTCTGAAAGCTAGAAGAAAAAAAAAAGTTTAAAAAGGCTTTAAAAATAGATTGTTCAATAACAGTATGTTGGCAAGTTTAGGAACTTTTTTGAAAGAAATAAATACCTTGATTCAGTATGGATGCATTAAATTGATCAAAACAATAAAGATTAATTGACAATAAAGACAAAAAATGTGCATGCCGATCTCCTCATCAGAGATTCTTGAAAATAAAAAAGCATCACGGCTTTCATAAATATATTGAACAGTGTTTTCAACATTGATAATAATCATAAATGTTTCTTAAGCAAATCAGCATATTAGAATGATTTCTGAAGGATCATGTGACACTGAAGACTGTAGTAATGATGCTGAAAATTCAGCTTTGATCACAGCAATAAATTACATCTTAAAATATACTGAATTAGATAACACATATTAGATAAATAAATCTGATTTTATTGCATTTTTGATCAAATAATTGCAGCCTTGGTGAGCATAAGAGACTTAAATCTAATCCCAAACATCTGAATAGCAGTGTAAATTAAGTATTTTGATTTGAGACAAAGTTAATGCTGGAGTAGTTGATATACAAATAATGCATTAATGATGAGCAAATGGAAAACTTCAATAGAGATCTCAACAATGTCTCAAAACTGTCAAAGATGCAAACGCATGCACAAAAGAGGCATGGTCTACATCTCTTCAGAGAAAAAGTCCATTAAATCTCCTGAGCTCTGAAAGAGCAACCTCTGAGCAATACATTATCCTCCATCTCTCGAAGTACGAATGTTCCCCTTTCTTTCAGACACCATTAATCTACTGATTGTATAATGATTTACACTCATAAAGGATTCGTCAGACTGGCATGTAAAACATGCTTTGCTGTGGGCTACGACAGAATCAGTGTTACGCGGGAGCATTAAGCCCACACACACTCGTTCATCGATTATGGCGAGTCTAAAACATCACCCTTACAAGGGCTGTAAATGGCCTTCACAAGAGCCATCAGCTCACATTCACAGCAGGGTCCTAAAGGGAGATCCATTCACAGCGTGCCTCTTGTCTGATTTCATCTCCAGATAGCGACAGGTCAAGCACAGGAGGGGTAAGGGCCGGGAGTTTCATTATAAACAATTGACAGAGCACTGCACACAAAATGCTATTAGTAAACTTAAATGGAAACAAAGGACAAAGATGCATGACAAAACTAAAGCAATATTCATATTTTATAAAATATATTTTATATAAATTTACCAGTGTCATGTTGCATTTTTAAGGTCGTCATTTTAATAAATCTTAAAGTTGCAACATTTTTTAAAATGTATTTGTTACAAAACATTTTTGTATTTCATATGTATTGATACATATGAAAATAATTTTTGCTTTTTAAAAAACATTTTAATATATTTTTACTTTTTAAATTTTTTTTTAAAATAAATATTGTTTATTGCAATATAAAACTTGACAGTTTCTATAAAAAACCTAACCCTTATTATTTTTTATTGTTATTGGTTTAATGTTAATGTTAAACTAAAGAAAATCTAAAAAAAAAACAGTATTATTATTTTATAATTTTAGTTGTTTTAATGTTAATGTTCATTTTTTTTTAAATACATGTTATTTTTGTATATTCTGCCACTATTGTTTTGGAATAAAATAATAATGTTATTCTTTGTTGCAAAAAAAACCCTTAAAAGATGTATTTAAAAAAAGAGATTTAAAAAAATACATTTGAAAAGGCTTTTTTTTATATGAATGGGATGCTTTCCCTTTGTTTATATTCACAGAATCTGTTTATCACTCATTTGTTATTGTGTGTGTTCAAATCAATAAAGCGCAGAAGTGCTATAGTCCACTAGAGCAAAGGCTCAGCGCTCGTAAGCCCAGAGCTTCACGGCTCCAGCGCTACAGCACAAATCACTCACGTCCCCAGAGCAGGCAGCAGCTTAATTGCCTGTCAGACAATCATGGTATCAGGGAATTAGAGCTGGAGCTGGTTACAGTTACACAATCCTGTAAAGTGAAAGATTATTGCCAGAGCGGTAAAGGACATTAACTGTGCTGGAGATTAAATTTAAACTTGTTGCACACAAATGTCTATTGAATGCGGAGATCTATCTGCACACCCAACACATTTACACTACCAGTCAAGAGTTTGGACACATCCACCCAATCTTATTTTATTGCTATTTTCAATATTTTAGGATAATAGTAAAGCCATCAAAACAAACTGAAGTATAGGAATAATAAAGAGACCAAGAATGTTAAAGAAATGAAAAGTCGCGTTGGGCTTCTTACAGCTCTGCTCACTCTGAATATTCATTTAACCAACTTAATAAGCTGCATCTTGGAAAACTTTTAAATATTATTCAATGAGTTACCATTTGCTTTTTCCCTTCAATAGCTGGTCCAATTCATTAATTCATTCATTCATTATTAATAAAATAAACAAAAAGAAAATGAACAAATAAAAATGTAAATAAAATAAAATAAATACATAATTAAATACAAAAAAATTATAAATAATAAAATATAAGAAAATTAAAACTAAATTAAACAGTAAAAATACAAAAATTACACAGAATTAAAATCAAATAAACCAAATAATTAAATAAATAATAAAATAATAAGCAGATAAAATGACGCAAATAAACAAAAATACAAAAATAAAAAATAAACTAAAACAAACAAACTAATAAATAACAAACAACTGTTAGATCGAATATGTTTTTCTTTTCTATTCAAGCCTCTCTGAACTTCTAACTTGTAGTGTGAAAAAACAGGAGAAAGGTCTTTCTTTTGAAGACGTTGACTGACAGGCAGAGCACAAGTTTTCACAGTTCCCTCAATAAAAATGGCAGAAACCTTAAAACAAAACAAAAAAAAGTTTTCTATGACTAAATGGAAATTGTACTTGGTTCCTCAGACCTGGTGTGCACCGTCTCTTTCTCTCTCTCTTTACTCGTCCATGAGAAGTTAATCATGCTAGTAATGATGGCGAGGACAGAAGATCAATGCTGTGTAGAGTTGATCTGCCAGCAGACAACACATACTGACTTCTAAACCATTGACCACACACACACACACACACACACAGAGGGAGAGAGAGAGAATATCCTATAGGGATTGAATGCTGCCAAATGACCTTGGTACAGATACACCGTCAAACAGGCTTGTGTGTAAGATCACAAACCACAAAGACACACAGAACTCAATTGTAAACACTGTGAGTTGATAGAAAAGCAGGTACGTCTTTCTCCTGTCTTTCATTCCCTCCTCTTTTGTCTAAAATCCCCGAATGGGCTCATGAAAGATACTGGATATTTGATTTCGCCATACTTGTTAAGAATTGAATTTCTGGGCTTTGCATTAGATCGGCTCTGCTAACAATACAGTGTTTACTGCACCACTATTCAACATTGGCAAAGAAATATGTTGATTTATTTTATATTTGACTTACACAGTCTGAACTGAATGTGATGAGAGAGAAAGACTGCGATGAAACAATACAAAGAAACAACATGTCTATTTATTTGCTGGCTGCAAGCAAAAACAAATATACAATGGGGTTTCAATCAGTCTAACAAATTACTTGTTACTGAATTAACATCCAACTCTGCTCATCTACTGCATGTTTGTTTGATATTATGCAGGTAAAGGTGAAGTGTGTAATTTCTGCACCAGTAGCATAACCAAACAGAAAGTCAAAAATGATGGCTGGTTGCAAACAAGCTTCAGAAATACCTCTCATCTGCCATTTAAAATAAAATAAAATAAAAAATAAAGTAGAATTTGGAGGTCTCAAATAAAAATAAATATGCTTTATAATAAAATAATAAAACAAAATTAAATATTGTATAAGTGATTAAGGTCTCAAGTACAAAATCCTGAAGAAATATGCGTAATAAAAGAATATAAAGTATAAAAAATAAAACATAAAATAACACGAGTGATAAAGTACACAATGAAGAAACATGGTTTAAAAAATAAAATTAAATACAAAAAATTAAAATTCTAAATAAATAAAATCCTACATAAAAAAATCCTAAAAAAGCATGCTTAAAAAAAAATAAAAATAAAATAAAATGAATGAATGAATGAATAAATAAATAAATAAAATAAAATTTAAATGTAAAACATAGCTGAAATAAAATAAGTTTAAGTACTAAAATACTAAAAGTACTAACAAAAGTTTAAGTACTAAAAAACTAAGAAAAAAAATTAATAAAAAAATGAAAGTTAAAAAAATATATAATAACATATAAATAATAATATACAGTAAAATAAAAATATATATTAAAGCGAAATAGAAATATATAAAAACAAAAAACTAATAACAATGACAACAGAAAACAGCAAAATGGCTAAATCAGAAATGAAAACTATAAATATAAAGTAAAATAATATAACAATAAGATTTTAATCGGTGTTCACTTAAAGATAAAGATAGACACAGTTGAATAATCCCCATCCTCGGGCTCCTCTTCTACCCCGCGGCGTACAGGTGACAGGTGTAGAAGAAGACGCTCGAACCAAACAGATGGGCAAACAGAGAGAGAGACAGAAGGGCACAGAGAGAGACGGGACGCAATCAGGCATGAGTAAGAGACGGAGCACGAGCAGAAACAAAGAGCCCAGGCACGCATGAGCACACAACAGTGCATAAGAGAAGTCATGAATCAAGCATGATCAAGTGACAGAGCGTCAAGAAAGGACAGTGTATGATCAGATGGGACACACAAGGGGTGTGTTTTGGAAGCGGGTGTCTCCATCAGGCTTCTTAATAGCTTAACCAGCACAAGGGAGAAATTTGGCTATACTGGTACACCAAACCATCATAAATCCACGCTGGTCTTTTCAGCAGAGTGAACACGGCTGGATGCAGTGATGGTATCCTAGACACGAATATTATGAGGATTCGCTTGAGGGCAAAAACATCAAATACATTCAGCTTTCATTAGAAATGGAGAAGTTACTATGGAAGCATTAATAAAGTGACTTGTATAGCAACCAGCAGTTCATCAGACAGACGTGAAGATCACAGCATAAAACAACAGCAAAGACGGTGAATATTCACACATGCAGCCCCATTTTGGGCCTTCAAAAATTACTATTTAGGGACCCCTAAACCAATTAGGGGTTTGAGTGAAGTCTTTCTGTCTTAAAAACATTAATCCAATGCTATTTTTTTATAGTCTTGTTATATTTGTGATGTTTTTGCACAATATCCAGAGCCTCATAGGAATTCAGAGGATCAAAAACACTTTTACAAACAAAATACTGATATGATATATGACATGATATAATTCAATAAATAGCAAATAGTCTTTGAATACACACACACACACGCACACACACTCCAAAATATATGCACCCTCCCTCTGTCACCCTCTTAGAATTTTATAATTAATACAATTGTATTTGAATTAACATTAATATAATTATTATAATTTAATATAAATTATGCAAAATACAGTTTCAAAAGGGGAAACTGTAAACTGTAAAATATATGCACCCTTTCTCTCTCGACTTCAGTATAATTTTAATCTTATAATTAATACAACCTTATTTGAATTCATATTAAAATAATTTATATAATTTATGCAAAATATAATGTCATAGGGGGTGAAATATTTGAACCCTTTCTCTTATCCACTTATTAAAGCTCAACTTCAGCATTTCTTTAATTTGATATTTAATTCAATTTTATTTGAATTAATATTAATATAATTAAGTTATAGAAAATATGGGTGGGTGGGGGGTTAAATATATGCACCCTCTTTCTCTCTCCGTCTATACCCCTTTTTTTCTTGAAAGCCTAACTTCAGCAACATGAGCATTCAGCAATAGGTCTAATATATATAATATGGCTTATAATATGGATTATCAAGAATCATTCAGTGTAAGGCCAAAATACCCAGTCCACCATTACCGCCTGTTCAACACCCCTGAATCCAGTACAATACACTCTTGAGGTCAACAAGCCGAGCACATGCATGAAGTAATATCAGCTAATCAACTTGTAAGATGAGCCCCTAAAATTGCAGACATCATAACAGTGGTAAGGAAGCAAAACAGCACTGGGATAAATCCACTTTGGATGACTAAATACATGCATTACAGCTTAAAGGTCAACGGTGCAACTTCATACTTTCTCCAGTGCCAGTTTAGTGTGCAGAGAAAATTAATGCAGCTCAGTTTGTCTGAGCAACTTCAGACTGTTTGGAAACTCTCGTTATAATTGCAATTCCTTTTGATGCCACTAGTGGTGCTAAAACAACACACTTCACCTATAAAGCCCAGCTCACACTGTGCGATTTTGACCATGATTTGGTCATCTGTGACAAATTTAGAAAATCCTAAAAAATTCCTATAATCCCAGGCTAAAATCTGTAGTCTTTGATTGCTGGTCTGACATGTTTACCAACAGCCAATTAATGTCGATTTACCCATTTTTAACTCATCTTGACTGTCGTACAGTCTGACATTAATGACAACTGAGATCCCACAGTGTGACATGATCATCATGTCCGTACAGTCTGACAAGTAACAATTGTAAAAGACTAATTAAAAAAAATAAAAAATTGCACATTGTGCACCCAGCAACATTCATAAGATCCGTATAAACTGGCAATTGATACTCACAGGAATGATTTGACGTCCATGCCTCTGTTCCGGATCTGTCCCATCATGTGGTCCCAGCTTCCAGGGTTGGAACGCGATCGTGCCCCTCCACCCGACCTGTAGCGGGACGCCCCTGCCCCAGCCGGGCTACCACGCACCCCCCGCGGGCCCCCCCGATGGCCCCCACCCCCGGGCCCAGTGTGCAGTTGGCCCAGACTCTGGGAGGTGGCTGGGGGGTCGTTGGGGCCTGGCGGGGGCTGGTGGGTAAGGGGCTGCTGGAGGCTTTGCTGCCTGACCAGGGGCCTGGGGCGGGCTGCTGAGGACGGGATATGCTCCAAGGTGGAGGTGGTGGAAAGAGAGGGGTCCCCAAAACTGGCACCCGCATCATACGAATGGGGCCGAGTTGTGGGGCGAGACGAAGACGAGAAACAGGGACAGAAAGGAAGTCACAAGATAAAGGGAAGAGAAGGTAGACATAATTAATGAAGACCAGAGAGACCCAAGAGGAAGAGGGAGAGGAAACCAGACATGAAAAACGACAGAATGAGGAAGAGTGTTGGGACAAAGAAGAGAAACAAACGAGACCGCAGAGTTTAAGGAGGGAAGGGTAGAGAACGTGAAGGTGTAGACATTTTAAGATGTCCATTGGGGGGACAAATGCACAATGAAGGAATGAGGGAATGAGGGAAGAAAAAGAAAGCAAAGTTAGCCAGCAACATTAGCACAAAGTAAAACATGTACACTACACCCCCCCCCCCCCCCCCCCCCCCCCCCCCCCCCCCCCCCCCCCCTTCCACTGATAGGGTGACAGTGCTGGTACTGGAGCTCAATCTGGAGCCAGCAGGCAGTTATGTCTTTTTTAAGCTGAAGCTTAATAAAAAATGTAGCACTTTATTGTGATCTTGTTTAATGGCACCAACACCAAGGTTATGAGGTAGATACCCAGGAATTGCATGAACTGTTGAAATGGATGCCTTGGATCCAATTCCAAGTGCCTGCCAAATTCTACACTAATATTAAGATCAATTTCTAATCAGCACCAAATAGAGTACCCAAAAAAAGTCCAAAAAGGATAGAACCTTGCACCAAACTGGTTTTGATAATGTTCACAGTTCCTCCGGGACAAGCCCCTGCACCATTTCAATGGAAAAGGGGTAGTTGAGTTTCTTGTGGCATGACCTGACAAAAGGCACACATCTTGTAAACCCAACTTCCTTCTGCTAAAGATCTCTCTACATCTTCCAGCATCTCAATTCAATTATCATTTTTTATCCGTTCAACCCCTCCCAACATCTTCCTTTGCTCTGCGTCATGTCTGATTAGTGCAAAGTCCCATTGAGCTGTTCTGTTTGATGCTAATGCTCTGCTGGAGGATTTACTGCACCAGGGTTAAGCACCACACACCCCTATCGAGGTCCCAGTGCTGCAATTGTTGCACAGCATTCAAGTGAGGCATCCCTGGTGAAAGTATTTGGAATGAATGTCAGCAATAACTCAAACTCTGCTACAACTAGGTTTTTTATACACTTGTCAAGGTTGCAAGAGGAACGGCGGCAAGTTAATGGACATGGATTCATGTAGATGAGTTAAATGAAGGAGTTACTACTGTAGAGTCTGTGATTGTCTTTTGAATGTTATGATGGAGAGCTAGCATGATTATTAGAGTTGGTGAGTAGGCGTTTCTTATTATAGGGCATGACGTGGTTTAGCCAAGTAGGACGTGTTCCTGAATCAACGTTCTTTGTTAAACTATTACACCATCTAACACGATCGCATGACAATTCGTAACTATTTTACGTTTTGGTGAATTGGTGGCCAGTTCGTATCAATGCGTACAATCTAGCTAGTTTTGTATGATCTGCTTACTTCCCAGTGATGGTTATGTTTAGGGGTTTGGCTTAGGAGTGTACCCACTTATTTTATTTTTTTAATTGTACATTATCACAGAATGCATGATGTACGAATTAATACGACATTGCCATCTCATAAAATAGTTATGTTTTCTCATGTGATGGAGTTAAATTATCATAGGCCCTTTCACACGACTCATGTCAAACTGCCCCAATGCATTATAGAGTAAAGCCATATTGTATGAAAGTCAAGTATTTCAACGTGACATTTGAGGTTCAAACTATTTCTGCAATAAAAGTCTGCAAAATTTTGACACACAGCCAAAGATTCCCAGTCAATCTACATAATGAATCATGGGCAATACCAACATGCAAACTCAACCTAGGGCTCAAAAACAAGGATTATTTATGCTGTAGTTGGGATTTTTACTTTTTCTGTCAAAAACAAAGGTCAATTTTTATTTTTAGTAATGCTTTAAAAATTTACTAGAAAATTTCCATTAAATGTTGAGTTTACATTCCATTTCTATGACAAAAAGAAATAACTAGAAATTAAAGTTCTATAAATTCACACACAAAAAAAAAAAATGCTGGAAAGCAGCCATAAAATTCAAAAAACAATTTTTTGACTGATTCTAGTTTAACACATTATTACCAATGTTTCTAAGGCTACTTGGCAAAATGTTATCTATATTATCCAACTAGATAGCATTATTTTACTACCAAATCAACAGAATTTGCAACAACAATGTAGAATACATCAAAGAAAACTAAGTGTCAGCTGCATCAAAGGTTGAGAGTGAGTCATGTGAAAGTCTCTTTAGCTTAACCCTCATGCTAAAATCTGACTGGTTGATAGGAATTTAGTTCCAGGTTCAACAAGGAAAAGTTGGTCCGGGCACATGTCCTATTTTAAATCACGCTATAATGCCACAGGCATTGCGAAGGCACTCGTTTCACACATGACTGATACATAAATACCATTACATACATATATCCATATACTATATATACAGCATATATATGTAATGCAGTATATCATCCTGCACTTACACCCATTATGCAGCTTGAGCTGTCATTAAGTAACTTACATTTCCCATCTACTTGTTTTCTCATCTCATCTGCTTCAGTTCTGTGTTATAAATAGGTTTAGAAACCAAGGAAGAAAAAGAAGTGTGTGGGGGTTGCAGACTCAGTCGAAACAATGATCAAAGTGAGAAAACACAAAAACAAGAGAAAGCGTCAAAGAATTAAAGAAAAATACAGCTCTCCAAAAGAAGATACTTTAGAGGGAAAAAATGAAAGGTTGTTCTCGTTGGATTCGTCTAGCCTCTAGCCCTCAACAGACATGAATACTGTGTGAAATTCGACATTAAAGTACAACCGCTTTGTTAAAGACTGGGCTTGAAAAACCAATTTTAGGCAATTTTAGGCCAGTACTTCCTTATATGAACGTTAAATATTCAGTGGCTAACTGAGAAACTGTGCATCACATTACTGATGCTTCTGTCATATCCTCTGTAACGCAGCAGCAATTTCATATTAGAAAGTTATAAAGGATCTTATCCTCTCAGGGCTAAAACTACGTTTAAGGTGAGACTAGCAAGCACACTTATTTATTAAAAAGAACAGTTCAATAAAAAATATAAAACACTGTCATTATTTGCACACCATCCATTTTCATTATAAGGAAAAGGGTGGCTAGGATATTTATTAAAAATAAAATAAAATAGTAATAAAACTCTTAAATATAAAATCCTGAAGAAACATGCTCAAAATAAAATAATAATACAATTTAATAAAAGAACACAGTGTTCTTCCTGAAGAAACATGCTTAATTTAAAATCAAATACATAGTAAAATACAATAGCATAAGCGTGATAAAAGTCTCAAATACAAAATATTGAAGAAACATGTTTAAATTAATAAAATAAATTAAAATAAATTATTGTGTTCCAAGGAATAAAGAAAATGAGGGTGTTCTATCCCTTTAACTGTCATCTTATTCGAGCTAAATATTTGATTAGTGAGGAAATGCCTAATCTTTGTTGTCAAGAAAATCATTTTCTGGATGATTCTCAAAGCGGTCCTGACAAAAACTGACATTCTTATCTGCACTTATCCAAACACGGGCTGAAGAAGAAGTGTTTGGTGATTCTCAGAGTCCTTCAGCAAATCCTTGAGCTTTAGCAGAAACCTGTAGCTGCTTGTTATTACAGAGCTTCAAGACGTCGGATGATAGAAATTCTGATGGAGAATGTGTGTATAAGACAGCAAGAGGAGGAGGAGAAAGATACGAGAGGAAGGGTCGCAACTCTTACCTACCCAAAAATAGAAACCAATTATAGGTAGAAGATGGGAGTGGATGGAAACATGAAATGAGAGACAGTCAAGATCTTTGAAGGACTGAAAGAGATGCCACTAAATAGAAAAAAATAAATAAACAAATGGTTTTGAATGTCATTTAACAGTGGAACAAAATGCTCAGGTCTCTCAATATTTAAAATGCTCGGTGATGTGAGGCGGTGATGAAACCTACTTGATGTCTGGGTAATACTTCAACTACTCATTTTATTCCTGATGATTATGTGCCTGATCAAATTAAGCAACACTGTGAATATAATATATGTGTTATGAGCATTTAATTTGCTCTTTAAGTTTCTTAAAGACTCTTTTATGTCATTTAAGAGTAAATAAATACATACATATACTGTTCAGTGCTGTGCAAACATCTCAGTTCTTGTATGGATTTAGGCTAATCTATATTATTACTTTTTTTTGTTGTAGGACTTCTGGTTCATATAAAAATTATAAGAATATTTGGAAAACTGGTATTTTCTACTTGCACACTAAAGCGAAAGATATAAATAACCATCTTGAAGCAAATAGATTTTTGTGAAGCACTGTTGTCCCAAGGCTGAAAAATATCATAAAATATATAATTTTCTTAGATTTAGCACCCAGCCCTATCATGTCCATTAAAAGCCTCCATTTATCCTACAAAACCCCTAGTCAGCTTGCACCGAAACAATCAAATATGGTTTATTTAATTTTGTGAGTGTAGTCACAAATCACACAGTGCTACACTTTTTCAAATGCTTGAAATCTACGATTGACAACTTAATGTGAGAAATGTTATCACTCAGGGGCCGTACACAGCTAAAAACGGATAGACAAGAGCGTAATTCAATTAAACAGAAGGCAATAACTAATCACTAACATAAACAATTGTAAACACACATCTAGAAGCGTAATTATCGTAACCCCAAACTCATCTGATTGGTCCATCGATTCACTGGGTGTCAAACATTAAACCATTTTTAATGGTGTGTGACACTGAAAAAAAGAGCATTGCAATGATATTTACATAAACCAACCATTATTGTTGATGTTTAAGTCAATGCAACTCTTAATTTTTTTTTTAATTATTTGTTAGCTCCAAACAAATATTGTATCATTATTTACTCATACACATACACTACCATTCAAAAGTTTGGGGTCAGTTAGATAAAAAAAAAAAATAATTAAATAAATAAATACATACATGCATACATACTTTTATTCAGCAAAAATCAAAAGTGACTGTAAAGATGTTTAAAATGTTATAAAATATTTCTATATCAAATAACTGTTTTTTTTTACTTTTTATTTATCAAAGAATCTTGAAAAAATGTATTCCACAATTTTTTGCAACTTTTTAACATCAGCAAGGATCATGTGACACTGAAGACTGGAGTAATGATGCTGAAAATTCAGCTTTATCATCACAGGAATAAATGACATTTTAAAACATATTAAAATAAACTGTTCATTTAAATTGAAATAATATTTCACAATATTACAGTTTTTACTGATCAAATAAGCGCAGCCCTGGTGAGCATATAAAAGGCTTCTTTCAAAAACATAAAACATTTTTTACATCTCCAAACTTTTGAACAGTACTGTATGAATTTCAACAAACCTGCTAAAATATATCAACAAATCTTAAGACTATTGGCTATTTTTATGGTAATTTTCTGTTCTTGGTAGTCGTGGTCATAAGTCATAATACAGAAAAGAGCACTGCAAAAAACCTTCAAGTTTTTCACCCAAAAATGACACCATTTTGCTGAGCACAACCGTCATGCTTTCTTGCCCCAAACATCTGAAAGAAAAGGCAGTCAGCCTCTGACACTCACTTGTTGGGTCTCAAGCTGCCAGAGTGCAGGTGGCTCTGGACAGTGTGCCACCTCCCGGACTTGCTGGTCCCTGCGCCTATGCAGCTGTCACTGCGACTGGGACCCCCCACCGCCCCCCCACCCACCTCCCCCTTCTCCAGCGATCCGCTGAAAGAGGGAAGAAAGAGATCAGGAGAGCTCAAAGAAGAAGGTTAGATTCAGGCACAGACTGTACAGAAGCCTTCAGGCTGCAGAGCAGTGAGGAGCAGCTCGAACCGAGCAGGTGTGACGGGCCTGTAAAGAGTGCGGGGAGAACAAGCAGGTGCATGGGGCTGATTCACTGGGAACATGGGTGGACAGTAACAGGAAGGCAGATGTTGTTTGAATTGCTGCATCCTATTTGTTTGCCATGTCACACACCTAAGAAAAGTGATATTGATGTGTAACACTGTCCCTGCAAGAAGCCGAATAAACAGCACAGCGAGAACTTGATTAAAAGATCAATTTCTCTTGGTCTGAAAGAAATCAAAATGAGGTATACCTCAGTGTAGCTGTTATTTCTTCTATAGGGCTGCACGATTTGGTCTTGAGTGATTATTAAACAGCTTAAAGCTACAATTGAATAAATTTAGAATATAGTTATAGGCGTTTTTAGCTGTTTACAACCACTAAAAAATCCACGTAAAAGCTTTAAGACCAAGCCTCTGCCAAACGACTACTACAGAAAATGTCTTTTAACTGTACCATCATCTCGCTTTCAGTGACTCAGGTAGGACACAGAGGGTCAATTGAACATGAATTTTAGAACTCTGTGAAATTAATATTCATGAGCAAGGATGAAATGTTTTAAAATTGTGTCCTACTCCCATTTTTTTTTTAATTAAGTGGACTGACCGATGCATGCTTAATGCAATGCCCAAACCAGTCTAAGTTAGTTTGCTGGTTTTGTTTGGTTTGAGCTAGTCTCTCAGCATAGCTAAGCCAGTGTTGTTAACTAAACTAAAATGAATACAAATAATTTTTAATGAAATAAATTCTAAACCGAAATAAAGCTGAAATAAAGAAAAATAGATGAAAATTGCTAATTAATTTGAGAAAAATCATTGATAAAGTTAAATGGAAATATTAAAAATGATAAAACTAAACTAAACTAATTAAATGACAGACACATAACAAAATGCTTAAAATAAATGTCTGCAGATTCTGTCAATAATAATAATAATAAAAAAAATTAAAGTTACTAAAAGCCTAAATTAAAATGAAAATTCAAAATATAAAAATAAAAGCTAATTCAAAATATTAATAAATACTATAATTATATATAAATAACACTAACATAACTGGACAGCCTGCTAGTCTGGCCATCTGAAAAGCTCCCAAAAACGTCTTAATAGATTATTATTTTCCAGCAGGGTGGGTTCCAATCAAACTGTGTGAATGCTAAGAGAGCTGAGTGGGATTTCATTCAATGCACTTTTGGGTCAGCTGAAAGAGAAAAGCTGAGAACTTCATCATGGAGAGTAATTTGTTCTATCATCAGCAGAGCGTGGTTAATACACAACTTCATTTACAGCCTTCATGTGCAAGTTTGCAGTTTGCACACGCAGTTCAACAGGAGAGCTGCTGCTTCAATGAGATTTCATGTCTTTTTCTTTTAGCCTACAAATCACAGTATCTGTCAAAATAGTCACAATATGATTATATTTATACCAAATTGTGCAGCCCTACTTCTAGCATTAAAAAAATTGGGGTCAGTAAAAAAAACAAAAAAAAAAACAAATTAAGTAATACTTTTATTTAGCAATGATGCATTAAGTTGATCAAAAATGACAGTAAAAACATAACGTTATAAAATATTATTTCAAATAAACGTTCTTTTGAACTTTACATTAATCAAAGAATCTTGGAAAATAAAATGAATCACGGTTTCCACAAAAATATTAAGCAGCACAACTGTTTACAACATTAATAATAATAAGAAATACGTCTTGAGCAGCAAATCAGCATATTAGAATGATTTCTGAAGGATCATGTGACTCTGAAGACTGGAGTAATGATGCTGAAAATTCAGCTTTGCATCACAGAAATAAATTACATTTTAAAATATATTACAATTAAAAAACAGTTTTTTTAAATTGGATTAATATAATCACAATATTACAGTTTTTACTGTATTTAACTGTATTTTGATCAAATAAATGCAGCCTTCATAAGAGACTTATTTCCAAAATACTGAAAAATCTTACCTACCCCAAACTTTAAAATACTACATTTGATCACATATATATTTTGATATCAGTCATTTCTATCAACACAAACTGTAAAAGAGACACCAGCCAGCAGGTCATATAATGTATTAATCATTCTTGCTTTCCCTTCATGTCAGACTGACGTTGACTAGATCTGGACAGTACAGTGACACAAGAACCGCTTGCACAGAGACGGGAGAGACGGAGCAAAAGTTAACACAGCATAGACGGCAACAGATCGACGACGGCCATTTAAGACACAGATGACCCAGAACACAACATT
The DNA here is from genome assembly GCF_936440315.1 of Barbus barbus. Classification (NCBI taxonomy): domain Eukaryota; kingdom Metazoa; phylum Chordata; class Actinopteri; order Cypriniformes; family Cyprinidae; genus Barbus; species Barbus barbus. The sequence goes on from NC_136730.1 coordinate 11,404,836, forward strand.
TGTGCCTCAAGCTCAGGGGGTGAACAGAAACAGAGGGGGCTTGACATTTGTTCAAGCAGATGGCAAGGTTGCCGACTGCGGTAAGTCGTGTCTTAATCTCTTTACCTTTTATTCTCTAGTCTTTAAATATCTCCTTAGTAAAGGTGTTCACACTGACAGTGATTTGCAGCAACTGGTCAGCATGAATGAGACCTATTTTTTCACTGAAAGTGTGGGCAAAGTTCATTTTAAAAAAATTTTAAAGCTGAAATAAAATAAAACAAAACTACTAGATAAAAAAACTTGCATTTTAAAACCTGATCTCAAATAAAAAAGGCAGAGACTATCTGAAATAAAATAAGTTCAAGCTGAATTACTAAAATTATTAAAACTAAAACAGAAATAAAAATGAACGGAAGCTAAACAGGAATATAAAAAAACTAATGATCCAAATAAAACCAATGATAAACATTTAATTAATTTAATTCAGTCATTTTTATGAATTAATTCTAAACAGAAATTGAAAATAATAAAAAATAATAAAAAAATAATTTAATGCTGAAATATAATAAAATATTATATCGTTTTGCTGATATTATCGGCCAATTTGAGCCTGTAGCAGATATATCGGTACCGGTGAATATGTCGCCGATGCCTATGTTTGTCATGTGATTGTAAGTGTTTGATCACCACATTTGAGTTATCATTGCAAAAAAATGTGTTCATGTATGTTCTGTTTATGTATATGCTGAATCCTATATACAGTACCAGTTATAATTTTGGACACATGAATGGGAAGTGTTTCCAAACTTTTGACTATACTGTACTATAGCCTACACATAAAGAATATTGGCCGATATATTGATATCGGTCTTTTTTAATCCCTAATATCAGTATCTGCCCCCGAAAAACCCATATCGGTTGGGCTCTAAAAAAATACTAGATGAAAACCTTAAATTTTAACTGATATAACTGAAATAAAATACGTTTAAGCTGAATTACTAAAATTAGTAAAACTGAAATAAAATGAATTAAAGCGAAACATAAAAAACAAATAAAAATAAATAAAGCTAACAAATTTGTTTTTTTTATAAATAAAAATAAAATGTGACAATTTAAACATTCAATTTAAATATTTAAAAAAGGTCAAATAAATAAAAAAATCATCATTTAATTGAACGCACCTTCATGCACAAAATAGCATAGTAATAGACACAGAAATGATCCTATTAATAGACATTAAATACAGTTAAATTTAAGCAAACACAAGGTGACTATGATAAGTGAAATAAATTCTGTCTCTTAATTAAAAAGCAACTACAAAAAGAATAATGAAAAAAGTAAAAATAAAATGAAGAAGCTATGGGAAGCAGATCTCAAATGTGAGGATGTTTAGAAAACTCCTGAAACTGTGTCACACAGATATAACAGTGCGCTACATACTGAGAGTCAAACTACATAGGGGAAGTGACAGGTGACTGGAGAGACCAAATACAACATCTACCATAAAGACACAAAAACACAGCAGTGTTGTTGACGGTCAACCCTCGACATTCAATCAGGACCAGATAAGATGGCAAGACACCAGTGCACCTCCAATCAAGATGCTCTAAATGCATCTAAACCTTTAAGGTCAGAGGTCAAAGATTTCGAGGGTTGTCCATCTCCATGGAAACCGTCCATGGGCTGGGAGTGAAATGTTAGCAGTTAAGAGACATTAGTGCTGCTGGCAGGGCTGTAGGGAACAGGGGCCTTGAGATATCAATTGGGATCCGTAAATCTATAAATGTTTTAGCGATCCATCAGTCATTACTTAATGGAACAATAAATAATAATAAATAAAGATATTCTGTATTTATTGTCTTTCTTTTGTGAAACAAGGTAAAAGTAATGCATATGATTCATGTGCTATAAGTCTTCCGAGGTCACATGTCAGCATTGTGTGATGAACGGGCAAAATGTAAGTCGTTAATCTTCTTTCAATCTTCATTTGCAGTTGTGGTTTTTCTAAATATAGAACCGAAATGAAATTTCCGAATGAAATTTGAGAGCTCCGGTGGAAATCCCAAATGCAATCTGTGCCTGTAGAAACATCCACAGAATTGGAATGCATATCTATCAGAGTTTGCCAAAATCAGGGCAGAAAATGCTAAAAAATGGCTGCAGATTCTGTCCATACGCATTCTTTTTGAAATCTTACAATACAGGACACAAGTCATATACAGTACATATATTAGTCATATAGACCGCTTTTTACTATTCCGATCTCATGAGACAACTTGAGTTGTCTCATGATATTTTATGAGTTGGCAATTTTGGACAAATTTGGACAAATTGATTTATATGAAAATGTACAATTTAAAAAAAAAACAAAAAAACAATTTCATTAAGTGGGGAAAAGTGGATAAAATAAAATATAAAATATAATATAAAATAAATAAAAATAAAATAAAATAAAATAAAATAAATACACAGTAGATGACTGAACAGAAATCTGACTGATCATATATTAACATATTGTGTTTGTGGAAGGGAATGACTATAATTATTGATATGTGGATGAGTGTTGGTAATTTCATACAAATTTGTCCAATTTAATTTGTATGCATGATTATAGAAAAAAAGCAGTTTATTAAATGGAAAAGAGTGGACAAAACAAAACAAAAAGTCAAATTAAAAATTCTACAGTTCACGACTAGCATGAGGATGACATGAGGAGGAGAGTTGGCAATTTTGTATGAATTTATTCAATTTGATTTGTATGAAAATGTATGATTTTAGCAAATTAAAAAGTGAATTAAGCACTTTCCTTATATGAAAAAGGACACTAAATAAATAAATAAAATAAAGTAAAATAAAATAAAAATATTGAACATACTATTCTACAGTGGATGACTTATACCTAGCGCATAATTTGTGGAAAGTAGGGAATGTAATTATGGGCATGTGTATGAGAAGTGGGCAGGGATCTGCAGTCTGTGTCCGTCTCCTATCAATTAGATTCTGATTTATCCCGGGAATTAATCCAGAAAGACTACTTCCCCTCGAAGATAATGACTTCAATTAAGCAATTAAAACTCTAGGAAACGTGAACCTCACAACCCTCTGTGGAACTCAAGCCATGTCTCGCTGAGAATGATGGGCTGACCTAAAGATTGGACATTTCATATCATTTCAGGCTGGATTGTGGTGTACACTGAATGATAAAAAGCCAACTAGAATGCTAGAAAATGACATGGACTGCCCTAGATATAGCTCTCACAGATGGGGTCAATGGGAAATACGAGTGATGTGACTCCCAGGCTTTGGGCGTGTATTGTGGGTCATGCAAATTGACCTTGAAGTAGTAAGATTTTAAACATTAAACATTTGAACTTTTACAGCCTAACTTAAATTAACTTAAATTACACTTAATGACATTTTTCACACCAATTGTCATTAATGTTATGTTATAAGAATTTGGGGTTTTAAATGTTCTCATTTATCAAAAAACTAAGGGAAAAAATCCTAAAATTTAAAATTATTTATTATAAAAATATTTATGACAAAAAAAAAAAAAAGTTCCAGCCTATTACTATGGCTTTAATAGCTGTTTTTATAGATGCTAGATCTATATATAGAGTATATGCACATGCATACTAAAATTTAATACTACAAATTAAAACTACTAATAATAATAATGTTACATGATATTAGTATTTATGCATTACAGTCAAATGAGGGGGTTAAAACTTGCTTAATTGTCAAGAAAATAATGCCAAAAATATTGTTGCACAAAGTATATATCTCTATATAGTGTTATTTTATTTTGTCTTATTTCATTATATATATTTATTTTTTCCCCCATTTTTTTCTTTTGATTTTTTGGGTGAAACATGATCCAGACATTGCTTTGTGACAATCACCTTTTAAGTTTCATGACACAGGTCCAGTAAGTCCCTGTGAGCTAAAGTGGATCGCTGAAACTGAAGGCCAGAACAGAAAGGACTGAACGGACTTCCCCTTTCAGTACAGCCCTGCGCAGATTGAAAGGGTCCCTTACCAGCCCAAACCAAGACTCACTTGGGCGTGAGGCGAGGGTCTCCATAGGGGGCGTAGGGGGACATGTTGAGGAGGAACTCCTTGGGCGGATAGGAGCTCCAGCGCTGCTGCACAGTGCTGCTGTCGTTGTTATTCCAAAAGTCCCTGTCAAGATCACTGCAGACAGACAGAAAGACAGCTGAAAGAGCCACAATGCATCTTCAGGGAGAGTCAAACTGAGAAAAAAACTGCAGAAAGAGAGTTCAGATAGACAGACAGTCCAGAGAGAGAGAGAAAACACCGGTGTAATACTACAGTAACTGGCTGAGTGGAACGATCCAGCCACAGAGAGACTTTTTAAGAGAAGCTTTCTCTTGTCTAACAGCGTTCCAGAGCTGCTGTGTTTTTAAGTGGCACCAAGTTTTGAAAAAGTAAAAGATTTCTGAACACAAGAGCTGATGTAAAAATATCACCACGGGTGAGATTAAAGGGGTTTTGAGATGGATATCTTGCACAAACAACTTAAAGTCATATTTATTCTGTGCTGTCAGTACTCTGGATCTGACTCACAGAGGATAGAGTCTTTCATAACCTACTGTAGTTTCAAACTTCTAATCTCTATAAAAACAACAGAAGCAACGAAACCTGAAAAAGAGAAAACATATCCATAAGAGGTAAGAAACCCAATTAGTGCTGAGCTTCATGACTAACAATATAGTTGTATCAAACTATATAGTGGTTTTTATGTACATTAAGCAAAAATTAATCCAGTTAATACTTTAGATGCTTCATCTTATTTCATCGTTTTATAATTTTATCTGAAACATAATGGATGGCTACAAAGCACAATATATTAATAACAAATAAACAACTGAATTAAGTTATTATGTAACATCTCACATTATGTAACATACATAAAATATTTTTCCAAACTCTAGCATATTATCCACATTAGAAGGAAATTAAGTTAGAAATGAAGTATATTTTCAAACGGACCGGCCTGTGACTCAAACGCTGCCCGTCTGGGAGCCGTGATGTTTAGTGCTTTCATCTGTTCTGACAATGTCTGATTGGTCTCTATTAAAACTTCAAGCTATATAAATGAATCTCCCATTTAATATTTAATTTGGGTCGATGCAGGCACTTAATATGATAATAAAACTCTGAACGTATTGGAGTTGGTCCAGGTACTAATTCATTTACAACAGACACATACACACTATATTACAGGGGTATAGGGACACATGCAATCATACAAGAGACACATAAAATAATTTCTATCTGCACAGAAGGTTAACAATAATCACTCATCATGCTCTAAAAAGAAGTTAAACTAGGCAATTCTTGAATTTTTTTCACACCAACTGGCTAGTAACTTGTTTACTTATTTACTCACCATCTGGATGGTAATACTTTTTGTAACTGGCACATAAAACATGATTTAAATCTTATTTTTCAAATGATTTGATGCTGCAAAGTAGCAAATCTATATGGTGTACTTTTTTCTGGCAACCTATTCTTTTTCACTGACTGGCTCATTTCTTGTGTTGCAAGTACTGAGAAATTGGGAATTTAAATGCGCTCAATTAAAAAAATAAATAAATAAAATTATTATAACTTATTATAAAGACAAAATACAAAAATCCAGCACATTTTATGGCTTGAAAAAATAAAACCAAATATTACAAACCATTTACTAGCTGGTTATATGTTTATGTATTATGTATGCACATGGATGTATAAGCATATCAATACAGAAAAAATAAAAGTACACTTATTTTTTAAATAATTTTAACATTTTAAATATTAAAAATTCTCAGAATTGAACCTTTTTAGTACTGGTATGACTTCATTCTCGAAATAATAGATTTTTGTTTTATTTTAACATGGTATTAAAACTCTGTAATACAGTTAAGTAACATAATGCATGTAAACGTTCCACACTGGTGCTGTGGGCTCATCCTTTAGTAAAAGAAATCGAAATGTCTCATTTGCAGGATGAGGAACACAATGAACGACTCTCCCTGCCCTTGTGCGGTCACAGGTGATTAGCTGTCTGGCCTCTTGTGCTGATATAAAAACAGTATCCATCTGCTGCGGGCTGCATTGGTGTCTAATTAGAGCATTGCCTGATTAATATTCAGGCTGCAGTAGTTACCAGAGCAAGTGCTCCGAGTGGACCAGTGCTGGAAGTGTGCTGCTTCACACTGCTGACCTGATAAACATCATCAAGTGTGTGAAAGCCATCATTTCACACACACTTACTATTTTTAAAGTGCCTCGAGGTTATTCCTGTGGTTTGCTCAGAAACACTGGCTGTGTTCAGAATGAAAAAAGCTTTAGGGTTGGCCTGATACCAATATTTTGCCTGTGGTAGCAGTTCTGGTTCCTTAGCATTGATAGCAAATTGATACCTCAGTATGAACAGACGGTACTGTAGTTAGACCACGGAATATGCATGATAGATTTGCATATTATGTAATGGAAAGATACAAAACCATTGACTAAACTAATAAATGGCATTATAATACCAGTGATATTTTAGTATCACTGGTGTAGTTTTATTTTATTTTATTTTTTTTTATTTTCTAAATTCATTTTAATTTTAGTTATAGTAATTTGGTTGCATGTTTTTGTCATTTGTATTAGTTTTTGCTTTCTAAAATATGTCTATATTGTTCTTATTTTATTTGAGTTTTATGTTTAGTTATTTTCGTACTTTAAGTACAAGAAAAGATGCCTTGGTTGAAATAAAATTAAAGCTAATAGAAATAAAATAATCTATCTTTATTTATTTATTTTAATGTTTTAATTTTAACAACAATAATCCTGGTATAAACCACCTTAAATCCACTCTACTTGTTTTGTAGCAATTTATTGCACAACCATATGTAATTACAGATTAAGAATTTCAAAAAGTGCAAAAATAAACGTTTCAAATGGTAGTATGCTACATTGTTGTTAATAATCTTACTTTATTGCTTACTACATTGCATGATTGACTCAGACTTTTCAAATATTTCAGAAATAAAACAACTATTTTGCTCATTTAAATCAATTTTTTTTGTCTAAAAAACATGAGACGAGAAAGAAAAAACTAACTAAAAATGGCTTAATTTTAAATTTAAATTGGAAAATTCAAGGTCAAGTCAGATGTCAGATGCCGTATCATGAGTCTGCGCATAATCAAAATTTGCATACTGTGCACACCATAGAAAGGGCACACTGAAAATATGAAATTATGGCAGTACGGTATTAGCCAGAACATGAGAATATAGCCCGTTTCTGGTATTTGCAAACAAGCAGCAAGTGTTGTTCATAAAGTACTGACCACGACAAATGCCACAGCTGGTGTGAGAATCAAATATAACACTTCTGAAACTATAAATACAAATGAACACTGCTGAATAATTTACAGATAGGAAGGGAATTATGAAACATGTTTAAAAACATATGTGTATCGATAACACAGTTAGTAATGACACATTTGTTGTTTGTTATTTTCCTACATAGGCAATGCTTGGAAGCGCGTGCTACTCCAGATATTTCTGTGCACAGTATGTGAATGTGTGTTAATATGTAACATAACGATGAAAAATGTAAAACTGTATTTTTCCGGTGCATGCATAGCGAAATGGACCCCTAATGACAATTTACAGTATGAATACATATAGCATTATAAACCTAGTATCCAGTATATACTGTGCTGTATGCAATATTAAATTCTAAACACAGACTTTTGGGATTTTCAGTTCAACTTTGAGTAGCACAAGAATCAATATTTCCTCTCATTACCAAGACATTAACTGCAGTAGTTAAGCCCTGCAGGAGGCACCTACTTGATGGCTTTATTTTCTCCTCGTCCTCTCCCAGACACAGACACCGAGTCTGGGGTCCCCGCTGTCTCCATCCCCGGCTTATTCCTCATCCTCTTCAGAGAGAAAGAGAGAAAAGTCAGAGAACAACACAAAGTGGATGAGAAACTGAAGAGTGCCTGATATAATTTCATCAGGTGCCATTTATCAGCAAATTCTGTGCAACTGCTGCAAGTCACACGCTTTAATTAATCAGTAAAGCTAGACAGATGCAGTGATAGAACTAATACACACCATCAAGAGCCAAAGAGGGGTTTTATGCTAATATTAATGACAAGTCTGAGACCCTCGGGGTGTTTACACACTAGAGAAACTCTGATAGAGTGTTTGATGGATTGGAAAGCATAAGATGTGCTTTGAAGAATTCAAGAGAGCAGGTCAATCTGCAATCAAGCGGGACTACAGTGAATTGGATCTGCAAAAGCATAAGCAGATGCCTATATCAAAATGTTGCAAATTTTACATTTTCTTCAGTCTTGAGAAACTCTAGTAGATGATCTATAAAATAAAACATATTATATTTTATTTCAGTTAACACTTATTTCAACTAAGGGAATTGTTTTTATGATATATTTATAACGACTAACTATAATACTCTGGTTTACAGATAAATATTAATATTAATACTGCAAATTAGAGCAATGAAGAGCTCATCCACCATGACCAATAATATAAAAATCTAAATAAAATAAAACTGATGTCTGGGACAATATATAGATAGGAAAGTCTAAGCTAAAGTGGTCAAATAATGTAAATGTTTATTTCAAGTAATGAAGATGTTTAACTACAATAATTCTGGTTTACAAAAAATATGAATATTTAAATGAATATTTATTGAAAAAAAAAAACAGATAAAAGTAGAGCCATGCTAATATGGTCAAACATGGTTAATGTTTATTTATTCCAAGTAATGAAAATCTTTTTTAATAGTTTTAGTTAACTATAATAACCCTGGTTTACAGATTAATGTTATGAAATTATATTGATTGGAAAATAACTGATGAAAAAAAAAATAATAATCTAAACATATGTAAAAACAAAGATCATGTCAACCATATATATATATATATATATCATTTATCATATATATCATTTATTAATTAAATTAGAGCAATAAAGTTTTATGATTTATTATTGTCAAAATTTATTTTTTAGTAATTATGAACTCTTGAATGTGCCTGTAAGGAACAGTGTCTTGGTAAAGGAACATGTCTGAAAAACATTAAAGACTAAGGCAAATGTGGCCAAATACTGTGTAAACACTCATTCAATGTATAATTAGCCCTAAACCTGAAAAGCTTCATTTCAATAGACATTCGAGCCAAACGACTACAGTTCAGCTTGAGAAAACACTCATACACTTCCATAATGCACCATATGCAAACAGTCGTGCGATTGGCAGACAACTGAGACAACTCTACTGATCGATGCAACCAATTACATAAAGGCTAATTACATCATTTCCTGCCTGTCAAAGATGCACTCCTCCCCACCATCTCTTGATTGGCCAATCCATCTCAAAGTGATTCTGCAGGTGGAGTATTCATTACAAAGTCCTCTGAAAGCCATCAGCCGCCAGTGGTTGTGTAAGAGATGATAAATGATCCGAACGGGAGGAAGAAAGAGCAGCATCTTGGCCCGGGCGCAGCAAAAGCCTGCCAGTTTCCAGCATTTAAATTATGCCGCTTGCCAACATGCCATGATCTGTCTACCCATATAATGAATGGTAACAAAAGAGGAAGTAAGACAAGCGTGTTCATACACAGGTACAAACATCATGAGATTTGCGACACGAGCGCGCTCATTTGCATAGGAGACATGAGCTGGAACTGGAAATCGTGCCACGCCCCACAGGAAGTGGAAATAGAATATGAATTGGAATGACAGGAAGAGGAATTTAGTAAAAAAAATTCAACAGTTCACAGAAGAGACCCCAGAAGCGAGATTTTGCAACAACAAAACACAACATTCATTTTGACCAATTATGAATAATTTTTTTTCAAAACACAGTCAACTGTCAGCATCTTTGACATACTATTATTTATCTATATTATTTCTTAATTCGATTTTATTTTTATATTCTCTGTTAATTCTAATTTAAGTTAAAATTGTACACATTTTGTGGCATGTTTTTTTTTCATTTAAAAAAAAAGGTTTATATTGTTTTTAATTTTAATTTAAAAAATTATTTTCAGTGCAAATTAAACTAAATGAAAATTAGATAATGTTGCTTTGCAACAAGGCGAAATACGTTTATTTATTTATTTTTAGTTTTATTTAATGTTTATTTTAAGTAATGAAAATGTTTTGAATGGTTTTTACTATAACAACCCTGGTTTACAGATAAATATTAATAGTACAATTTATTTTATTTATTTAGTTTTTAATTTAATTTAAATTTTAATAAATTTTATAAGATTTAATTTAAATATAAAATTAGTATTAAATATTTATAATTGCTAAATGTTTAAAATTATTGTTAAATATTTACAATTATTTAATATATTAAATAAAAAACAATTTGAAATGAAATTTAAAATGATAAATTATTAACATTAAAATAGAGAAAAACAAACAAAAATAAATATAAATCAAATTTGAATATAATTTAAAGTCCTCTTCCACCATGACTCATAAAATAAAATTTGAAGATGCCATAAAATACATCAAAAATAAAATATACAGTATATAAATTAAATACAAATATTTGCCAATTTAAAAATTAAATGTCTCTGGAAATACCCCATTTGTCATGTATGATAGCATGTTTATGGTTAATTCACACCGAAAAATGAAACGTTACTAAAAAATACATGTACAGAAACCTTCTGACCTTTTTGACCTTATTATTCCCCCCCCTACAAGTCCTTAAATTACAATTATGCAAAACTATGGTTATACATCCATGAGAGATGCACTGTAACTCACCACTTTTGCATTTGAAAGACCTTTGGCTTTTGAAATAACAAAAGTTCAAGCAGTACTGGATATTGCTTGGTGTGTAGTTCTGCCAGTGTAAGGTCAATTTACATGAAGAACATACAATTAAAATTAATGAAGAATAGCTGGTCTCATGCATATTACCCTGCTCATTAACACAAGGTCAACTTCACATCCGGCGATACTATTTTAATACAAAGTTAAAACAAAGACCATGCTGAGAGAGACTGTAAAATAATTCAAAGCTTGCTGTACAGCTGACTATTGCTTATTGAACTGAAACAAGTATAACCACAATTAAAATCCATGATATCTTAGTTTCATAAATTAGGGTATTTTATAATTGTAGAGATTATTACGCATTTAATATATTACATTTTAATATATCATTTTTTTTTTTTTTTAAACAACTTGCATTTGCTTTATGTACAAGAATGTGTGTATTAAAGTAAATAAAGGTAACTATTATTTCATGTTGAATTTAAGATTAATACTATATGCAAAAACTAAAATATCAGACAATTGATTTTCAGTTTCTGTTTTGGTCCCATAAATGAAAAACGTATAATTATATGAATAAAGTATGAATAAATCATACTATTCGCACCTCGTCTCACACAGACACAGTTGTTTAAGATAAGAAATGCTAGTGTAGATGTCTGACAGGCATGCAGTACGCTATCAAGAGTTGGGGGGAAGGGGGGAGCAAAGGGAAAGAAAAAAATAAGAAAAACAGCAAAGGCAGACTAGGAGTGGGTTTTCAAACAGAATTCACAATCACAAAAGAAAAGAGAATGAGCATGGGGAAATATGACATCATCGGGTGATACAGAGACAGTCTGTGAGAGAAAGAGAGATCTTTCACAGGTGGTCTCACAGCATATCCAGCTCTTCCTCGTGTGTTAAGAGCAAGAGAGAGCTGCATCCTCAGATCTCCTCACCTCATCTGCATTCCTCTGCTTCATCTTATTTACATGATTTACTAGCGAGAAATGATCCCAACAGTCACACCAGAAAAAAAAGAGCTAGACAAAGAAAGATGGACAGGAAACTATTAACATAAATATGATACATGAAAAGAGCGATGCACAGATATATAGAAGAATAGATGAATAGATAGGTGGATAGACATAATGATAGAATACGGATGGACAGATAGATGGATGGATTAAACAGAGGGATGGATAGAATGATACATGGATGGATAGACAGACAGATGGATGGATGGGTGGACAGAATGGTAAAAATACAGATGGATAGACAAATGCATGAATGATGGATGGATGATATATAGACAAAAAACAACAACGGATGATGGATGGAAACATAAATGGACAGACAGAACTACAGATAGATGATGGATAGACAGACAAATAAAGCAGAATGATAGATGGATGGATGATAGATGGGTGGAGAGAGACGGATGAATAAATAGATGGCTAGACACCAATAGATGGATGGATAGACAGAACGATAGATGGATAGATGAACAGACAGATAGGTAGATTTAATGGTAGACAGATTGATGGATAGACAGAGATTGATGGATGGTAAACAGAACAATGGATGAAATGATACACACAATAATAGATAGATAGATGGACGGACGGACGGACAGATAGATAGATAGATAGATAGATAGATAGATAGATAGATAGATAGATAGATAGATAGATAGATAGATAGATAGATAGATAGATAGATAGATAGATAGATAGATAGATAGATAGATAGATAGATAGATAGATAGATAGACGGATAGGTAGATAGACAGACAGCTAGACATAGATAGACGGACGGACAGACAGAAAAACAGACAGACAGACAGACAGACAGACAGACAGACAGACAGACAGACAGATAGATAGATAGATAGATAGATAGATAGATAGATAGATAGATAGATAGATAGATAGATAGATAGATAGATAGATAGATAGATAGATAGACAGACAGCTAGACATAGATAGACGGACGGACAGACAGAAAAACAGACAGACAGATAGACAGACAGACAGACAGACAGACAGACAGACAGATAGATAGATAGATAGATAGATAGATAGATAGATAGATAGATAGATAGATAGATAGATAGATAGATAGATAGATAGATAGATAGATAGATAGATAGATAGATAGATAGATAGATAGATAGATAGATAGATAGACGGATAGGTAGATAGACAGACAGCTAGACATAGATAGACGGACGGACAGACAGAAAAACAGACAGACAGACAGACAGACAGACAGACAGACAGACAGACAGATAGATAGATAGATAGATAGATAGATAGATAGATAGATAGATAGATAGATAGATAGATAGATAGATAGATAGATAGATAGACAGACAGACAGACAGACAGAAAAACAGACAGACAGACAGAAAAACAGACAGACAGACAGACAGACAGACAGACAGACAGACAGACAGACAGACAGACAGACAGACAGACAGACAGACAGACAGACAGACAGATAGATAGATAGATAGATAGATAGATAGATAGATAGATAGATAGATAGATAGATAGATAGATAGATAGATAGATAGATAGATAGACAGACAGACGGATAGATAGACGGATAGGTAGATAGATAGACAGCTAGACATAGATAGACGGACGGACAGACAGAAAAACAGACAGACAGATAGATCTAAACAGATCTTTTACAGTATGAATGTACAGCATTTGATATGAAATAAAATCATTCCAGCAGATACAAGACATCAACTTCAGCGAACCTTCCCTACTCTTCAACATGCTGCTCTCTCATCTCTCAACATTCTCCAGATCCCCTCTGTTCAGAGTCAGGACCGGATCAGACAGACAGAATCACTCTAGTCTTGACCTGAAACCGCCCAGTTCTGTCAAATCTATTTGGGAGGAGAAGGAGAAAGCAGGCAGTCTGTCGGCGCGGAGCGGAGCAGAGCGTGGGGTGTTGTGGGTAAAAAAACATATGAATCATTAGTGAGCCCTGCGGTGTGGCAGTATGAGGTATGAGAAACATAAAGGCCAGGGAGACTCTCGCTGTGCAGCCTTACATAACACATCCCGGCTCATTCACTCATTAAGAATCTGTTGTTCTGCTGCTGCTGATCAAAAGACTGACCACAGACGCTTTAATTAAAACAACAACACTAATCCTTATTTTCTGCAACAATCAAAGTCCGTTTGTAAAGGGGTTTGGATCAGGACGACTCACGGCTGATGTTGACTCATACATGTTACCCTCAAATTCTCATTATTGTCATGAAAAAAAAATGTGTCAATTATTTATTATTGTAATAAATAAATCAATGTAATGTGTCAATGTAAATAAATAAATAAGACGTAGAATTTATTTAATACCTTTAAGGCTTTTAATTTTGCTGATTTGAATAAAAAACCCTTTTTCCATTAATAATGGTAATTATAAAAACTCAAAAGCAAAACATCTGGATAATGAGAGTTTGCTGTGAACATGTGCTTAATTATCATGAAAATAATGTCTCCATGCAAAAAAACAAAAATGGTTAATGGCCCTAAAACAAACTTAATTTTCTTTAACCAAAGTATAATAGGGTGTTTCTTCAACAGGACTTTTATTTTTATTAAAACTAACAGATTATTATTATTATTATTATAATTTTTTTTTTACAATTTACAAAAATAGAAATGTTGTCAATATATTTTATGAAAACATTAAATTTTTCAAGAACTAAAATGACCAAAATTGAAATTGAAATAAAAATAGAGTAAATATAAAATATAAAATAGAACTATAAAAAAATAAATAGAACTATAACAAGACAAAAACTAATAAAAATGGCACAAAAATTAAAATAAAAACAAAATACAAAAATAAAACCTAATTCAAAAATTACATTTTATAACAATATATAAACCATACTAAAACAAACAATCATATTCAAAACAGAAACATAACATGTTTTTCCTACTTTTCAAATGTTATTTACGGATCATATTGTTTTTCTCAGACTTTCAATCTTAAAATATAAAAATAATAACAAACAATATGACCTTTAACTTGTTTACCAAAGAGACGAGATGAAATATGAAAGCTGTAAAAGTCAAATTATGCAAAAAGTGTGTTATTAGAATATATATTTCTAGCATAGAAATTAACCTTAGCAAGAAAAATGAGTCACACAATATTCCAAATATGTCAAATAAAGTCATTTCCAGCAAAGAAAATGACAGACATTCATTTCCACTGTCGACCATTGTGTGCAAAGAAACACACCTAAGTTAAAGAGACCCCCAGTTTTTTCATTAGATTTACACTACTAGAAATCAGTCATGTATGTAATATTGCATTAATATACAGCTCTAATTGCATTAATAACAGCTCTAAATTTTGCAGAATCATTGACACATAGGCTACTAACCCCTGATGACAGGCCTGGTCCACACCAGAAGCTCAATTTTGAAAACACTAATATTTTGATGACAAAACTATGTATTTTGCTAATCATTTTATGGTCACCAAACAGTACAGTATGAAAATAGAGGAGGGGTAACAATAAAATTCGATTTAGACAAAACAGGAAAAAATACCAAGTATGAAAATGTGATGAAAAGCATGAGCGAATAAAATGAGAAGCGAGTTTGTAATCCCTCATTGTAATAACATAAAGACGTTAGATGCCTGCAGGCCGGGCACGTGTTGGGGAAGCCATTACTGAGTGTAATTAAAGCTTGAAATCTCTTTTTAGCCACCCTGCAGTCTTCCCGTCTGCTTCTCACTCCTCCTCTCATCTCCTCTCTTGCACTTGCTCCGTCTGGCCTACGCTGACCATTTCGAAACCCACCGCTCCTCTCAGCTGACGAGTGGAAAACCTGCACGCTTGACAAACCATGCCTCCACATTCGGCTACTCTTCTAGGCAAAAAGCAAGTGACACATTAAATGTGTTAAAGGTAATTAGTTCTGAATAATAGGTGATCTGTTTATTTCGGAAGAGGGTAATTCAATTAAACTGAGCACAGGTGATTAATTTTGTTTGTGGATTCTATTTATCAACTTGCTATTAATCAAAAAGTGGGTGTAATCACATTTTCATGTTTATATATAAATAATTTAGTCTAATTATTCTTTTTCCTTGATACACGTTCTTCCTCCCTCACGATTCGTCTCATTTGGCTGCCTTGCGCTGAATTGCTTTACATGATTTGAATGGCAAATCTTGTTTTGCAGATGCTGAGGCTGAACAGAAAACTACAGGATCAACTGCTAATTATCCAGAAAATAAGATTTGCAAAAGGCAATCTGGATGGAGGTCTAATGTAAACACAAACGAGGGCACATCATGCCCCCTTCCCCCCTCCTCCTGCAATACTAACAATACGCCGTTTAAATCCTTCCATTACGTTTTTAGTTTTTCGACAATTTATTTGTGTGCAGAGCACCAATTTGTGGAAATGGCAAACAAAAATAATTAGATGACCCCAAGGCAACTCCCTATTTTCTTCTGTTTTATAACTGAGCCCCCCAACACCGCTGAAGTAGGTTTACATTTCAAACTTAATAACATTATGGCTCTGTTCCTGAACCTTGTGACCTGCCTAAATATGTAGCTGTCTTCTAAGGCAGCATCCTAACTGAAACAGAATTCCAATAGAGTTGGGAGTTAACGTAAATGCATACATTACTGTGTAAAACTTTGGGCTCTGTCATTTTTTTTTTTTTTTTTTTACTTTTAGTCTCTCATGCTCACCAAGGCTGCATTTATTTGATAAAAAATACAGTAAAATATTGTGAAAAATTATTAGAATCTAAAATAACTTTTCTATTTAAATATATTTCACAATGTAATTTGTTTCTGTGAATTTTCAGCAGCCATTACACCAGTCAGTCCTGGTGAGAATTTAAAAAAAATGAATAAATTAGACATATAGGTGACACATTACTTATAGAAGTGACCATCAAAAAACAAACAAAAAAACAAAACAAAAAACAAACAAGAAAAATACCAACCCCAATCTTTAACAGTATTGTATATTGTTACAAAAGATTTCTATCTTGAATAAATGCAGTTTTATTTATTTAACTCATTTTTCTTTAAAAAATCCTGAAAAAAAGTATCAAAGTTTCCAAAAAAATAGTAAGCAGCACAACTGTTTCCAACATTAACAATGAATCAAAATATTAAAATGATTTCTGAAAGATCATGTGACACTGAAGACTGGAGCAATGGCTGATGAAATTTCAGCTATGCATCACAAGAATAAATTATATTTTAAAGTATATTAAAATAGAAAACTGTTATTTTAATTATAACTATATTTTATAATTTTATTGTAATAATATTTCACAATATTACTGTCACATATCGCTTGGAGCAAAGAACGAGGAAGCACGGAGATTCTTCAAATATAATCTTTTAATTTCACAATCACCAGGGAATCCAACAGAGGAACACAGGAACACATAAAACATGACGTTTAACAGCGGACGAGGGACTACAGAACAGAACACTCTTTAAATACAAGGGGAAGAAGAGACACACCTGGAAATCAATAAACTAATAATGACACTAAATGAGGACAGGAACAGGAAGACCAAATAAGGGCATGAGGAAACATGAGGGAGGAAAAACACAAGTCTGACATCACGCCCCCCTCCGGAAGGCACGTCCTCACGCCATATAACATCCAATGGGGAGGGGGGGTGAGCGCCTTGGAGGCCTCCAGGGACAGGGTGACCAGACGGAAGGCCTCCAGGGCGGTGCCCGTTCCAGGACCCAGGGTGGAGCAGGGAGCTCGGGAGGCCATGGCGGGTCAGGGAACTCGGGAGGCCATGACAGAGCAGGGAGCTCAGGCAGCCATGGTGGGACCGCCTCCGAGGCCCACGTCCCAGCCCCCGCCTCTACGGCTGGAGCCATACTACCCCCCCAATGAAAATCCTTGGGGGAAGTAGAGGCTGGTTCTGGCTGGTACTCTGTAGGAGCGGGCACTTGAGGGCTCTCTGGAGGAGCGAAGTTGGCTGGGACCAGCAGAGATAAAGGAGACTCAGGAGACGATGGAGCGAATGGACGGCTGGACGGGACCAGCGGAGATGAGGGAGACTCTGGAGAAGGAGCAAGGCTGGATGGGACCAGCGGAGACGAGGGAGAATCTGGAGACGAAGGAGGGCTGGGCTCCGCGTTAAGCTCTGTGACATGGGTGGGCTCCTTGTTGAGCTCTGTGACTTGAGTGGGCACCCTGCTGAGCTCTGGAGAGCATTCTGGAGCGGAGTCTGGAGGGTGCTGTCAAGGAGTGGGAAGTGGTGGGCGCTATCGTGGAGCGGGCTCTGGAGGGCGCTGTCGAGGAGCAGGCCCAGCAAGGCGCTTTCGAGGAGCTGGCACTGGGGGGGCGCTCTGGAGGCGCAGGCACAACAAAGCGCTTTCGAGGGGCTGGCACTGGAGCGTGCGCTGGGCTGGAGTGAAGGGAAATCAATGCCGCTGTCCGCGGCTCCCTCAAGCTCGCCGCCGTCCGTCGCTCTCTCAAGCCCGCCGTCCATGGGGCGGAAGGAGCCATTGGTGGGGTATGGGGAGGTTCTCGGCGTGGGGTGAGCTGGGGAAATGCGGCCCGTTCCAACGGGGTCTGGACGATGAGATTTAAAAGTTTCCTTTTATTTCTTCTACTTCAAACTCTGAAAAATTGAGGAAAAGGACGAGATTAATTAGCTCGATCAAGAAAAAAAAAAAAAAAAAAAAAAAAAAAAAAAAACAGACAGGGAGATTGCAGCGGATCATCTCGTCATCCAACCCCAGCAGGAAGCACGCACCTACAGCTGTGTTGTGCCAGTTCATCTGGTTGGAGAGCTCGAGAAACTCCTCCACATATCGCTCCGACCACCCTGCCGCAAACCCCACAGCGTGTCCTCAGCTGAAGTCATCTTGTTTGGTCCGCTGTTCTGTCACGTATCGCTTGGAGCAAGGAACGAGGAAGCATGGAGATTCTTCAACTATAATCTCTTTAATTTCACAATCACCAGGGAATCCAACAGAGGAAGACATAAAACATGACATTTAACAGCGGACGAGGGACTACAGAACAGAACACTCTTTAAATACACAATACAAGACGAACGGAAGATGAGACACACCTGGAAATCAATAAACTAATAAGAACACTAAACGAAGACAGGAACAGGAAGACCAAATAAGGGCATGAGGAAACATAAGGGAGTAAGTCTGACAATTACGTTTTTTTGATCATAATTGATATTTTTGATCACAAAAATGCAGCATTGATGAGCTTAAGAGACTTCTTTAAAAAAATATTAAAAACCATACTGATCCCAAACTTTTGAAGAGTAGTGTAGTACATGCACATACAAATATTTTTTTATTTTATTTTAATTATATTATTTAATTAGAACTGTTTTTAACACAACTGAGGTTAAATTAAATTGCTTTATTAATTAAATATATATATATTTTTAATTGAGCTTGTTGCAGTGCATTCTTGAGATTGCATTCTCCACAAGATATACTTGAAAAAACTCTCTAGAATCTTAGATACAATTATACTGTCTTTCTGTGCTAAATGCTAGGATCATGCTTGCAATGCCTTAAAATGTCGCCTATATGGTCCGACTACTAGGTTTTGGAACAGAGCACATGCATCTGTCTTTCAGATGTTGGTAGACTGCTGTCGGCAAACAGGCAAACAGCCGTGAAACCGAAGACACTATAAAAAACACACTGTAAAAGCATATCAACTCTTATAGCTGATGGAATATGCAATCACCAACAGATGTCAATGTCTATTAAACCTCCTGTAGTGCAGGAAGTGACATCACTCACCAATTTGCGTTGGCACCATCCACAGACCCCGCATAGCGCCACCAGCCACACGACACACACTGTTAAACCCACCGATACCAGGAACACACTCAGAGACAAAGAACCTGCGGAGAGACAAGTGCTTAACATTAGAGCTGCTGATAACGTTTCCTTAACACGTTTATTCCATTTGAGTCCTGTAAATAGCTTACCAACATGCTAATGTCAAACTGTATTGGAATCAACTGAGAGAGCAGGGCGCTATTTGTGCTGCTGTCTATAGAGCGTTCCAAATCAGTCAATGGAGAGGATCCATCTTGGTTAGGATGCTGCTTTAGACAGCAAGGCAGCTCACTAGGACCAAGCTTATATTTCAAGGAAAATGTTCTTTCAATTTTTGAAAGAAATGTCACAAGGCTGTTTCGACACTTAAGGGATCATTTAGCATTTCAAAGGGGGCACATATTTAACGGTTCATGCACAAATTTGTAACTAAATGAAATGCTGCTTAAATTAAACTAAATTAAAAAAAAAAATGCTGAAGAAACATGCTTTAGCCTATAATAAAAGAATATAAAGTATAAAAGATGGAAAAAAACAGTGTATGAGTGATGAAGTACATAATGAAGAAACATGGTTTAAAAATTAAAAAAGCATATGAGTAAAATAAAATAAAATAAAAAGGTCTCATTCTTAAAACACATTATTAATAATAAAAGACTATAAAATATAAAAACTACAAGAGTAAAAAAAAATGCATGTGAGTGATAAACATCTCAAATAAAAACCCTAAAGAAACATGCTTTATGATAAAATAAAACTAAACTATGCTAATAAATGTTTATTAGGCATGGGGGCACATCTAATTCATTGTTTGATTAAGCTGACCTGTACTATACTGCCCAATTGGCTTTTTTTAATTAGGTAAAGAAACTTTTTTGAAGGACAGAAATTGATTTAATTTCTCTGGTGCAGCAGTGAAGTGAGAGGGGGCGATGAAATAAAACGCAGGCAGCTGCTTAGAAAAGTGATTCATTTTCACTGAGAGGGGCAGAACGGAGAGCAGCCGTGTAATCCCGTTAAACTGACTAAAACACAAGTGAAATATAGAACAGTCTGGTCCAATATAAGCCAGCTGACCCTGTCGTGATTTTAGTCCATAAGAGTTCGGGCGAGGTCTGTCTGTGAGACTTTCAGAGCCGAGGAGATTTAGGTGGGAGGTGAGGAGAAGACCAGGAAAATAAAAAAAGCTCTGAAATCAAGTGATCACCGCTTTCTTTTTTCCTTTTGAAACTGCTGTTTAGAAGCACAGTTGAAAAGGATAATACTTTAGATCCAAAAAAGGGAGCGAAAATTTGACAATAATCCAGTACTGAGAAGGCGAAGAAAAGAGGGAATAAATGATTTTATAATGCCTCTAAGAAATATAAAAATGAGGAAAATTACAGTGAGAGGAGGAAGAGGAGATAAATGTGTGCGAGAGAGAGTGTGTGTGCTGAGGTTATGGGAATTTTTCTATCCTTTTATTTAATGTTATCAGCTTATTAGTCTTGTGAAGCCAGACGTCTGACTAACGTCATAAAGGCTGATTCATATCCCAGCTAAGAACCGCCCACTTCAACGGGACTGCACTGCAAAAAAATCACTTTTTTAATTAGTGTTTATTTCTTGATTTTACAGTTAAAACATCTAAACATTCATAAACAAGATACATTTACTGGAGAAGTAAAGTAATTATTCATTTTGAACCAATTGCAAATATGTTTTCTTGTTTTTAAGCATAAATCTAACAAGAAAACAATTTTCCAATGAGGTAAGAAAGAAAATTGAGTTATTTTAAGATTTTTCTATTAAAACTTCTAAGCTATTATGTATCATTTTCAGGTATTTTTATTAGAAAACTACCTATTTCATAATGTTTTTTAATAGTATGAGTGATAAAGTACATAATAAAGAAACATGCTTTAAACAATAAAATAAAAATTAAATATATTAAAATAGTTATATAAAATAGTATGAATGGTAAAAATCCTAAACTATAAACCTAAAAAAAAAAAACTATTAAAATAATAATATAAAAGATAAAATAAAATATTGTATGGGTGATGAAGGTCTCAAGTACAAAATCTGGAAGAAACATATTTTATATTCTTTAATTCTTTATATTCTTTTATAAAAGTATATATAAAAAAATGTGTATGAGTATGAGTGATGAAGTACATGAAGAAAGATGGTTAAAAAATACAATATTTAAAAAAATAATAATTATTAAAGAGTATGAGTAATAAAGGTCTCAAGTAAACATGCTTTATAATAAAATAAGAAAAAACTCATATGATTTACAGTCCAATGAGGACATTTTTTTTTTTTTTAAATTTGTAAAATCACACCACAAATGGAAAAACCTGTGGGGAAAAGATTACTAATCATTTTGAAATAATACTGTGACATTGAAAGGCGGTGTTGGAAAAAGAGCAGATATGTACTAGAGATCGTAGTGATCAGAATTTCATCTTTCCTCCTGTAGACATTTGCATTCACCTGTGGATGTCTTCACTTCTGCTGGTCTGTTGGCAACACTCACTGTACCGTGAAAGACGAGAAGCCCCTTCTGGTCTAAAGTGTCTCTGAGGGGTGATATCTGAAAAACGCTCCCCACTGACTGCACCATTAGTAACTTTATCTAGCATTTCTGGCCTTTCAGAAGCAGTAACAACGAGAGCGAAGACAGAAGGCAATATGGAGAAGATGAAGGGATCAGAAAATGACCTGATGGACTCGAATTTGAACGATTACTCAGACTGTTCAAAATTCAGAACTGAAAAACTGGCTCCCATTTAAATAATAAGTGTGAATTTGAAGTAAATTGGCTACACTGTAAAGGAAGTTGAATGACAGGAAGAGGAATCTAGGCCAAAATAAACCTATTTAAACATTTTTATTTTTCAAAACTTTCAAACAAGGTTTTTTGACTCCAAAAATCACAGTGTATCTTTTCAAAATATGTAGTTTCTTACAAAGTCTCAAATGTTCACCAAGGCTGAATTATTTATCAAATATACAGTAAAACTGTAGTAATATTTTAATAATATTTTATAATTTAAAATAACTGTTTTCTAGTTAAATATATTTTAAAATGTAATTTATTCCTGTGATGCAAAGCTGAATTTCCAGTATCATTACTCCAGTCTTCAGTGTCACATGATCCTTCAGAAATCATAGTAATAAATTGATTCAAATTCTTAAGCAGCATATTAATATGTTGAAAATGGTTGTGCTGCTTAATATCTTTGTGGAAACAGCAATACATTTTTTTTCATAAATAGAAATGAAAAAAGAACAGGATTTCTTTTGAATTAGAATCTTTTATAGCATTTTAAATGTCTTTACTGTCACTTTTAATCATATTTTTGCATCCTTGCCCGAAAAAAAAAAGTATTAAGTTCTTAAAAAAAACAACATTACTGACCTCAAACATTTGAATGGCAGTGTATATGAATTTCTTTTAATTTCAATACTTCCTCACATAAATTCAACTCTACAAACTGAATTGGAAATTAAAACTCATGCTCACTTAAATTCTGAACGGTGCACAATCCTGGTCTCTGATCTGTGATTTGGGATCAGAGTCGGACGATATGACACTACATATATAAGCCAATTAGTCACTGATCACCTGTAAATAATGTTGAGAAAATCCTCTTGATATAGTCTGTTATGAGACACTGACCCAAATAATAATATCCCCATGGCATTTTGGGTCATGGCACCGTGTGACAAATGGGGCCGTGTCGTGTCTCATCAGACATTTCTCAAGCAGTGGCGGCAAGGATTCTGACAGGGTTATGCCAAATAACTGACAAGATTATTTGTGGGTCAGATCCACAGCAAAGCCACGAGAGCAGATCCTTCACCCGTGTGTGATGGGAACGGGCCTAACGGCACCGAGTGATGGATTTCAGTCCAACTTTCACAGCTGATGATATACAGTAGATGCACGATTGCATATTTCAAGTGATTTTAAAGGCACAAATGAAAACTGTTTGTCTATCAGGATCTATGTATCTCACTCCCTCAGCCACACCGTAACAAGGACGAATGATTAAAACTCATTAGGCCTCCCAAACGCAGGCAGCGCCTGTTGATAAACATTTGCATTTTTGGAACAAGCCCAATCACAGAATTCTCGCTCATCCTGGATGGCAAAACCAGGCTTTTTAACTCCCCTGCCGTGGAAATCCAATCGTCTAGACGCTTGTCTGAGAGCCCCCTATGGACATCGCATTGAATATCTCAGATTACTACAGCAAAGAGTTCAGGTAATCAAACAAGACGCTTCTTGGTATCGCTACAGAAACAAAAGGCAGGAATGTGGGCGACCCCAAACGGTTTTGAATCAGATATTGCACATACAGCTAGTGCTATTTTTAAAGTTTCAAGATTGAATATACTGAATATGAGTTTAAACATCTTCATATGCTGTAAAAAAAAGGGTTTTCGAAGTTGTAAATACAACAAAGATTATTAGAGTATGTTTTACAGTTTATACTTCAAATGTCATGTTTAATTCATTGAGTAGCTTGCAGTTTCTTTGTAATTATTTGTGAAATTTACTAGCAGTTTCTGTGCAAAAATTGTCCCAAAGTAAATCCTACACCATTTTTTATTCAGCGTATAATCATATCATATACTGTATTAAAGGGCACAGGACAGAAATGAAACACTTGACTTGAATAAATTAAAGCTGCACCTCCTGCCACCATGAGATGGCTAATAATGATTCGAAAAGCTGATGAGTATTCATAATCATAATCATAATGGAAACAACAGTTTGTAGTAATAATATACAAAATATACACAACTTTTTGTTCAAAGAAAATAATCAAAATTAACAGTAAATACTCCTAATGCTACAAAAAATATTTCCATTTCAAATTAATGCTGTTGTTTGAACATTTTATTTTTTAAAACATCCTGAAAAAGGATCACGTTTCAAAAATACAAAGCAACACAACTGTTTTCAGTGTTGATAAGAAATGTGTGATCATGACACTGAAGACTGGAGTAATGATGCTGAAATCTATATCTATATATGATGCTTTTCTATATTTGTGACCCTGGAGCACAAAACCAGTCTTAAGTCGCTGGAGTATATTGTAGCAATAGCCAAAAATACATTATTGATTCGTTTAAGCGGAGATATGATTATTGATTTTTTTCTTTTAGGCCAAAAATCATTAGGATATTAAGTAAGGATCATGTTGCATGAAGATATATATCAAAACTTCATTTTTAATTAGTAATATGCATTGCTAAGAACTTCATTTGGACAAATTTAAGGGCGATTTTCTTAATATTTTGACAGACAGACAAACAGACAGCTAGATTTTAGCCAGTTAGTACTGTATCATTGCCTGATGTTTTACGATCTAATCAACCTTCAAGGCTAGTGATTGAAATGCATTAGTACATTCTAGAACAATGCTTTCAGTTTGCGGACCGGTTTCAGGTCCACAGGGAAGCTATTAGTAAACCATGTATCAACAAATGATGTGAGTGCCCTTAAAGCAGCTAAATTACAGCGAGAACTGAGGCCTCTTTGATATGATCAAAGAATAGGTGCAGACTGCAGACAGAACGGGATAAAAGCCGCTGCTAAAGATCAGGAAGAATCACAGGGCAAAGCACCAGGTCCAAAATGTGACCCCTGACAGCAGGTCAGAAGCAAGCGCCGCCCAAACAGCAGGAGACGGCAGTGTTCGGGCGCTCTGGGTCTCCAGCAACCTACTTACAGACGGAGACCATTCACAGCCATTCATATCTGCACAGCACACCAAGAGGCTTATTTAGGCTAACTCGGGCCCCTGCGCGGTCCCCAAAGATCCAGCTGTCTGCTGGTGTCATCAACTCAGTGTCTATATGAGGAACTGTGTTTCTCATCGTTGGGAGATGGGAAAAAAACTGGAGCAACTGGATGCATTTTTCTTTCATATTGGAAAAAATGAACAAAAATGGAAGGGGGAAAAAAATGGAGCAACCAAATGTTTTTGTTGTTTGTTTGTTTTTGTTCATATTTGACAAAGACAAAGTGTACAGCAGTCTGCTATTTTGACTATTTTATTTATTCACCCTTTATTTGTCCTGATAGGTTACTGGGAACATTTTGCCTTAATAATAATAACCTAGCGAGCAATCTGAAACTACAATATGGATTAACATGTTATTTTGGTATCATCACTGATTATATGATATATAATATTTTGAATACATATTTTTTAAATAAAAATTTATAATATTATTACTTAATTTGAATAATATTTTGAATGTGTTTATTTTAATATTTTACATAATTTTGTTTATATTTGTTAATGTGTCAATATTGTTTTATTAATTTTTATTTCAGCTTTTGCTATAGCTATTTTCATACTTAAAGTTATCAAATAAAAATGAGAAATTGGCAAATAAAATAAGCTTATTTTATATATTTTATTTCAGTTAACATTTATTTGATTTCAAGTAACAAAAAGATGTTTTTATGTTTTTTTAATGAAAATTATTTTGTTGATGGAAATCTGGGAAAATATTATTTGAGGGAAAAAAGTGAAAAATAAAAATGTTTTGGTGTTTTTATTTAGATTTTTAATAATATACTTTCATTAATATTTTTTATGAGAATTTCCTTAACTATTTAACATTTGCATTTTGATTTTAGGTAAATCTTTATTGATGTTGTTGTGTTTTTTTTTTGTCATTTTTATCAGTTCATTTATATATGTCTGTAGTTTTTATTTTTCGTTTTTATTTCAGTTATAGATTTATTATTATTTAATTAGTCAGGCTTACTTATTTTAGTGCATTAAATTATTTTGGCAACCTCTTGGACAATAAAATAAGCTTTTTTAAATATTTTATTCTTTATATAAAAATAAGCTTTTTTTATTTTATTTTAAGTAACAATTTTTTATGGTTTTAGTTTTAGTTAACTATACTAACCCTAAATAAAAAATACTGTTGATGAAAATCTGATTAGGAAAAATGATTTGAGAAAAAAAAATGTGAAAAATAAAAATGTTTTGTAAGAAGAAAAATGTAAAAAGAGCAAATAATATGACTGTACTATGTATGCATTTCTCCATCATTGGGAGATAACTGGAAACTGGAGTGCTGGAATGCTTTCTTTTTTTTTTCATATTCGACAAAGCCAAAGTGTACAGCAGTCTGCTATTTTTACTATTTTATTTATTCACCCTTCATTTGTCCTGACAGGTTATTGGGAACACGTTGCCTTTATAATAACAACCTGGCTAGCAATCTGAAACTCTCTCGGTGGTGATGAAATAGATGTAATTTGCCACATGCTTCGGCAGGGCCGGCTTGGTGAGAAACGTCTGACCCAATAAAGACAATCAGGATGAGCCAATCAGAGATTATGTAGCGCTGAGTTATGATGCCGGACAGCGGCCCAGACGATCCGGCTTTCCATTACAAGATACTTTCCATCATATGGAAAGATCATATTACGCCAAAGAACTTCATCTATTTTTAAAGCAAAATGTCCTGCTGGGATTTCTGCAGTCACAGGTACATTGCTTGAGCCTGATGCTCTTGTTACATTCGGGATTATTATTTTTACAATTCCCAAACACGGGGGGGGGGGGGGGGGGGGGGGGGGGCTGCCACTAGTCAGACAAACATCCCAAACGCACTCATTAATCCATAAAATCACTGACGAAAGTATTAATTGACAATGTTTTTTTTTTTTGACTGTGTCAACAATATCAAGTGGGATGAAAAAGATGCACCATGACTTAAATTACACAATTCGGATTAAAACAATTTTAGGATCATTGAAATACTATTATAATTTTATTTAGAATTTATTTTTATATTGTGAGTTTTATTTAGTTAAAATGATTTTTTTTGCAATTTTTATTATTATTTTTAATGTATATAGTTTTTATTAATTTTTAATTTCAGTTTTAGTTGTAATTATTTCAGTACAGTTAAACTAAATGAAAACGACACCTGGCAACATCTTGGAAAACAAAATGATTTAAAAAAAAATATTTTATATCAGTCAACATTTATTTCATTTCAAGTAATGAATTATGGATTTAGTTTTAGTTAACAAGGACTGTGTCCAAATTCAGGGTCTGCATCCTTCGGAGTACTCATTTGAAGGATGTTACGTCACAGCGCCGCGACGAAGGCTGTCCAAATTCGTAGGATCCTTCAAATGCGGCCCACAAATACGTCCTCCTTTTCCCCGAATTGGAAGGATGGGTGTGGTGGATCCTTTCCCGTCCTACCTATCCCATAATTCTTTTCGGCAGAGCGTAATGGCGGACGAAGCGAGCGGTAGCGGAGTGGGAGAGGAGTTTCTCTGACAAAACAAGCTAAAGTTTATGCTTCGGCTCAATGCATTTGTAGGAGAAATTAGTAGAATACTTAAAAACAAATAAAAATAGGCTATAATGGCTTACCTGGATGTGACGGTCTTGTAGTCTGATATAAGAAACTCTCCGACAACGAGCAAAGAAAGTATTTAATTATGAGGAGAATAACTCTTTGTTTGTCCATTTTCCCGCTTCTTGCTTGGCGCTGTCACGGTTGCTAGGCGACAGGATATGAGCAACGGGTAAGGGAGGGAACTGAAAGAAGGGTAGGCTGTCCAAATTCACAAACACCGACTTCCGGGTTTTGCGGACGTCGGAGGATCCCTCCTCCTTCAACCGGGTAGGAAGGATCCTAAGGAGGATGCAGACCCTGAATTTGGACACAGCCTATAATAACCCTGATTAAAACACATTGTTGATTAAAAACGTGAAAATGACTTGATGAAAAAAAAGTTTTAAAACTGAAAATTGTAAAAAGAGCAAATAAGATGATTGTGTTGAGAATTTGCCCTGCAGATGCATGCAATATATAAGAAGATGAATCAGTTATCTCCACAACATAAATGTAATATTATAACTTATATTTGCACAGACAATGTGGCAGGTGAACAGTTACTGTACATGACAGTCAGAATGAGTGTGTAATTTGCATTGAGAATGTCACCGTCTCTAAATCAGGGACTCGCAAACTTTTTTGGATATATACCAAGTGATTTTAAGTTCATATTTTAATAATTTAACAACAGATTAGCATGATCACAGACACAGTTCTCTGATGCTGATTAATGTTTATATGACATGCAGGTAAACACATAAAATGAAACACATAAATCTTTTTTAAAAATATTTTGGTAGTTTTTATAAAGTTTTTTATGTTAATTCGATTTTTATTATTTAATAATTTCCTAATAAATTTAATTTCTTAGCTATTTTAGAGAATTCTTAAGAACCAAATAAATAACTAAATAAAATCATAAGACAATAAATATGAGAAAAGTACAAATGAATACCGCTCACAGCATTAATTTAGTATTAGCCTGCTCAAAAAAAAAAAAGAAAGAAAAGAAAAAAAAAAAAATGAAAAACATCTGACCTGAAATCACCTCTCTGAGCGAGACCCAGAAACACAGATTCTCACAGCTTGGTCTCAAAGATGAAGCAATGAATCCAAAACAAGTTAAAAACTATATCTATTAAATTCATTCCAAACCACAACTCAACACAAAAGGCAAAGCAAGTACATATTAACTTGCTCTCAAAGTTTGGTTAAAGAACGCAGGCATCAACTACTTCCATAAGCAAACAGTGTATTAACATTGCATTTACATTTATTCACTTAGCAGATGCTTTTATCCAATGCAACTTAAAACAAGGAATTCAAGCAGCGATTCATTTTGAGGAGGCAATAAAACAAGAAGTGCTAGCAATACAAAGTTTCAAACATGGCCCAGAATAGCACAAGCTGTGGGAGCGATTAAGAAATAGTGAAAGCATAGAAGTAGTCAGCAGGATGCAGATAAGTACTCTCATTATCAACTGTACATTTCTCAACCAGTGTAGAGTACTGCACTATAGTCATGGGTTCTATGGAAGCATATGTGTAGCTAAATTCACTTTGCAATGTAATATGCAAAATGGCAATTACTCAAAAGTGTAAACGGCGAGAGATGTTCAGGCAGGTGAAAAACGTTTGGTTAATGGTGAATATTGACCTATCGTGTGTCATGTTGCCGAGCCCCGCCTTGATGTAATGATTGACAGCTAGGGGGCATGCTCGGCTTGGAATGCATTTTCAAATCCACAATGACTTAAACTATATTCATCGTGGGGTATTTAATTAAAAGGCAATTGAAACGTCATATATGTAAGTGTCAATGCATTTAAGAAAAATAAAAGACATTTAAATCACCATTTTGCACCTTTAGCTCTGAATGCATTTTGAAAATTTTGCTACAATTATCCCAAGTGTCCTACCCCTAAGTCTAAATGCATTTAGGAAAAACAGCATTTAAATTATAATTTTGCTACAGTTTTTGCTTGGACATGTTAAACATATCTAATCAATTTGGGTAATACATTTTAATTTTAATTTTGCAACTTATAAAGCTTTAAAATGCTTTTAATTTGCATATTAAAACTAGTGTAGAAAATGGCAAATTTAAATCATATAATTGAATTTTCATTTTGCACTAAATGTTGCACATATGTATGGGAAAATGTCAATTTAAATACAGAAATACATTGCCATTTTACATATTACATTGCAAATTGAATTTAGCTACACATATGCTTCCATAGGGTTCAGCTCACATTCAGGAAACACAGATACTAACATATGAACACCCTGAATCGAATAAATGCGTCTTCCATACAGAGTATGCATGGAATATAGTGGACTGACAGCTGTGTGAATGCAGCTATAGAGCAAAAGCACTGCTAGATTATGAGCTGGAGGCGACCTGCCAACCCCTCTCTGCGTACAGGACCCCTGAAGAGGCCAGATGGGAGCCTTGCTGCGCCCCCCTGCAGTCACGACACGCACAGCCAATATTCCTGCACAGGAACAAGTACAAACTCACACCTTCTGCTTTTCATAATCCAGGTTGAAAAATGTGCCTTAATGCATTGAGATCCCAGTAAAATACCTTACAGATGAATCATACGTCATCTGCGTCAATTATGTGATCTTTTAAGTACGTATTTTATCTTTTAAGTTCGTTCTTGTCAATGTATATGTACAATGAAACTACAATGAAAGCAACCTCCAGATGCTCTACACACAAGTTTTATACACTAATGGCCATTCTACTATACATGCATAATACACATTATACACAGTACACCATGTAACACAGTACAACAAAGAAAAACTACAGAGAGGCATACAAAGACAACATATGTACATAAATGAAAAAATTATATGCAGTAAAGTAGGAAGTGCATTTATTATTTTACACTATATCAGCTTCAAAGGCTCTATTCATGACAAACTCAAGAATAATAAGATTTAACAGTCTTAATTCACAAGGATTTAACATTATTATTATTATCATCACCATCATTATAAAATAATTTTTACAAACAAAAAAAATAAACGTACTTTATTACATTACTGTTAAAAAGTTAAACTAAACAAAAAAGAGAAATGCTGTCTTGGCAACAAGTTGAAATAAAAACAATAAAAAATAAATACATAAATCTAATAAACCTTACATTGATACATTTTGAATAAACTGTTAAAGTTGTATGAATTCAATTGATTAGATAAAAAAAAAAAAGAATTAAACAATTAAAATTGAATTAAAAAAATTACAAAGAATTCCGGAAATAAAGCGTATGGCTGCTTAATTGACCACTCCCGTTCGGTCGGAGTTTATTTCCCCATTTTCAATAAGAGTAAAGCCCCTTTCACACAGCGATTCCGGAAAATACATGGGTAATGTGTTCCGGCAATTGTTCCCGGGTCGTTAGATTTGCTGCATTCACACTGCCAGTGATTTTCCGGAATCTGTGCACGCGTTCACACACAACCCGTAAATGTTCCGGAATGACACGTGACGTCATCATGTGACGTATATAATGCGCCGCGCACCATTTCACTAAACTGGCGAACGAAAAACAAGAAAAAAAAAACTAAAGTGGCGAACGATTTCAGCTTCAGCGCGGATAGTGAGGGGCTTCGATCGCTGCTTCATTCCAGTTTACACATTTTTTGTTGTGTGAATGTTGATCTGCCTTCAAAACACCTGGTGAAAGAGTCGCATGATAACGCGCGTCATCAGCCTTTACGGCATTTATCCGGCTTTTGTTCACACAGCACTCGTTCCGGGACTGAACCCGGCAATGTTACTAGGTCCCCAACCCGGGATTGGTCCCGGAATCAATCCCGGGTCGTGGTTGCGTTCACACAGAAGGCACTCTGGCAATTTTCCAACGTGCAGTGTGAAAGGGGCTTATGACTTATATTTTGATCGAATTGACGATGGAAGGGGAGAAATACAGAAAGGGCAAGGGAAAACAGCCCGGGAAGGCGGAGAAAAGTGATAAAATAACGATTGAGGGCGCCATGGCCGAGGAACAAGATGAGAGTAATGGCGGACAAGGAGAAAATGAAAAGCTAACAACGAGGGATATGGAAGATAACGTTGCTGTCATCCACGCAGACATAAAGATGATGGCCATGAATATGAAGTCTGAACTGAATAATTTTCGAGACAGAATCAGGGATGATTTTAAACGGGAGTTAGCGGAAACACGACAGGAAATCTACCAGAAGTTAAACGAAATTACCGCCGATCTAAAAACTACAACTGATAGAATGAGCGAGGCCGAGGCCCGGATCGCCGACGTTGAAGAATGGTCCGCGGATTTCAGAGAGGCTCTGAGCCAGTCGCTACAAGCGCAAGTTTGCAGATGAAGTTAACGGACTTGGAAGCCCGCTCAAGGCGCAACAATGTCCGTATCTATGGCATTGCGGAGGGCGCTGAGAAAGACAATATCCATCAATTTATTGAGAACTTCGTCAAAAAAGAGCTGGAACTCGCTGAAGTTGAACTTGGAATACAAAGATGCCATAGATCGCTTGGCCCTATAGACCGCCCAGTGAGGCGCAGCCAAGGTCGGTGGTCGTGTACTTTCAAGAGTTCAAAGTTAAAGAGATGGTTCTGCACTCTGCGTGGAAGAAAAAGGAAATTTTCCATGGCGACAGAAGGATTTACTTCGATCATGACTATCCAGCAGAAACACTGGCAAAAAGAAAGGCGTACTCGCAGATTACGAGGATTCCCCGAGAAAAGGGAATACGGTTTCAAACGCCGCAAGCGAAACTGCGAGTCTTTTTTGAGAGTGGGCCGGTCACCTATGGAAGCGCAGATGAAGCGGCAGATAATCTGAAGAAAAGAGGGTTCCAGTTTGGCCACGAGAAGACTGCTGAAGTTCAGGCTTTTGAAAAAGCGCGGAAGACCCCCTGGCAGCATTCAACGAGTACGGCAAATCGGCAGACCCGTCAGGAACTGATTAAAGAGAAGCTCCGGAGCTTTCGCCGACCAAGATAGACTTGGAGGTAAAGGCATTGGGAGATAAAAGGCTGATTAGTGACTTTATACTGTTAAGGCAGAGAAATGGGCAAACGAGAGTTATCGGTTATGGACCTTAATGTCTTGATTTATACCAAAGGATAATGTTTGCCGTGAGTAAAGACCGTTTCTGCTATTTAGGTTGATTCTTTCTCTTTTTCTTTTTAAACTAAGATTGTTATTATATTATTATTGTCTCCTAAATTGAATGTAAAGAACAACAAGTCTTTACTTCTATTAGAGTTTTAATACCTGATTTGCGAATGGACAGAATCGCCCGTAAGAATGGAGTTGACCGACAAATACGGGAAAAATATATCTGTTTTTGACGTTTGTAAGTGCATACAGAACACCCTATTGGGAATATCAGGCTGCACTGTAGAGGGGCCCTGGTGTTTAGCTGGATTGTTCCACCACATTTAGAAGTGCTCATTACTTCAGAATGGAGGTCCTCTTATGTTTTTTGTTTTGTTATTACATTTTTGTATATGTTACTCAGATTTTGTTTTATAGTTCGGATGTAGTTCAGGCTTGGTCACCAATAGCATGTCATTTATGCTTAGTGTTTCACTACAAGCTTAAATGCAATTTCAGGAGTACAGGGTGATTACCCTTAATGTAAATGGTTTACACAATCCAATAAAGAGAAGCAAGGCCATTGCAAAGATGAAAAGGGAAAAGTTGCATGTCATATGTTGGCAGGAGACCCATCTTAATAGTGTAGAACACGAAAAACTTAAACAAAGGGGATTTAAGAATGTATTTTACTCATCTTACAGGAAAGGGAATAGAAGAGGGGTAGCAATACTAATTTCAAATAGTGTGAACTTCCGTCTGATTTCTGAGTTTTCCGATAAAGAGGGCCGCTATGTTTTAGTGAAGGGATTCCTAGATCAAAAGGAAGTTACTTTAGTTAATGTGTATATACCCCCTGATCAGGATAATTCATGTATTAGGGAAATTTTCCAATTAATAGCTTCTGAAGCATCTGGGGTTCTAATATGCGGAGGAGACTGGAATACCCAAATGCAGCCTAAGCTTGATTCTTCTAACACACTAAAGAAGTTAACTCTTAGAGCAAGGGTAACTAAAAACTGCTGATGGAGCTGGGTCTGGTTGATGTATGGAGAGTTCTCCATCCAACAGACAAACAATTCACATTTTATTCTGCGAGCCAAGTGGCATACTCAAGAATTGACAATTTTTTCGTTCATAATTCAGACAGACATAGACTTACAGACTGCAAAATAGGCGCCAGAGATATCTCTGATCATTCTCCTATCTACTTGACTATGCATTTAGATAATAAAAAGAAGGACTTATCGTGGCGCCTTAATACAAGCTTTCTGAATGATAGTGCATGCAAAGAATATATTCAAAAACAACTAAGGGATTATATTGAAAACAACAATAACGGGGAAGTATCGCCAAGTGTTTTATGGGATGCGTCAAAGTCAGTGATAAGGGGTAAACTAATAGCTCTTACTTCGCATAGAAAAAAGGAAAAACGTAAAAAACTGGTTGATTTGCAGGAGAATCTGAAGATCTTAGAGAGGGAACATAGTGAGAAAAAGAAACCTCATATTCTAAATCACTTAAATAATGTTAAGAAGGAAATAAACAAATTGTATGAGGAAGAATTAGAGAAAAAAGCTACATTTACTAGACAACAAAATTATGAAAATGGCTCAAAGGCTTTGAAGCTGTTGGCATGGAAGCTAAGGAAGCAACAGGCAGAGAGTACTATATTTGAAATTAGAGACCCTAAAACCAAAAAAGTTTGCCACAAACAAGAAGATATTCACAAAATTTTTGAAACCTACTATAGAAATCTATATAGTGAAACGAATAAGACTAGCTCCAAAGAAATAAATACTTTTTTAGAATCACTGGATTTACCGTCTATAGGCATAATACAAAATAAAGCCCTTATGGCAGAGATTACTAAGGACGAGATAGGGAAAGCAATTTCAAGATTAAAAGTTAATAAAACACCAGGATCTGATGGCTTCCCTGCTGAGTGGTATAAGGCCTTTAAAGACCAGTTAATTCCTATGCTTTTTGACTGTTTTAATTATACGCTTAAAGGAGGCGAACCACCAAGAACATGGAGTGAGGCAATAATCTCGATTATTCCTAAAGAGGGTAAAGATAAGAAGGAGTGTAGTGCATTTTCTGTTTTAAACGTGGATTATAAACTGTATGCAGCAATATTAGCTAAAAGACTGGAAGATATAATACCAAAATTAGTGGATTTAGATCAAGCGGGATTTGTGCGTGATAGGCAGACACAAGATAATATTAGACGGGTGCTGCATGTAATTGATCATATCACCAAAGAAAATTCCAGAGGAGTAGGTATTAGTTTAGATGCTGAAAAAGCGTTTGACTCTGCTGGGAATATCTTTACCTGACATTAAGAAGATTTGGCTTCAAAGATGAGTTCATTAGCTGTATTAAAACTTTGTATTCTTCTCCAAATGCTAGAATTAAGATCAACGGTCATCTTACTCCGAGTTTTAACTTGGAAAGAGGCTGCCGTCAAGGCTGCCCTCTCAGCCCTGCTCTGTTTGCTTTATTTATTGAGCCCATAGCTCAGTTAATTAGAGATGATCAGGGAATCAAAGGAATAAGAGTTAGAGGTTTAGAGCAAAAGATGTGTCTATATGCAGATGATGTACTGTTGTTTGTCGCATCGCCAGAGGTTAGTATTCCTAGATTGATGTCCATTTAAAAAAAATTCGGCATCTACTCTGGATATAAACTAAATGTTCAAAAAACACATTTTAAGTTTTAATTATCCTCCTCAGAGAAATATGTTGAATAGATTTAAATTTAAATGGAACTCAACAGGTATTAAGTACCTGGGAATATTAATAACTAAAGACACTACAAAACTATTTGATAGTAATTATGGTCCTATAAATAAGATGATTAAATCAGATATAGATAGGTGGTCCCAGCTCCCCTTAGAGATGTATAATAGAATAGATACAATAAAAATGAACATACTTCCCCGTCTCTTATACCTCTTCCAATCCCTACCAGTTGAAGTTCCCCTAAAACAATTTAGAGAATGGGACAAGTGGATTTCAAGATTTATTTGGAGGGGTAGGAGGCCAAGAATTAAATTTAAAACACTGCAACTGTCTAAAGAGAAAGGAGGTAGAGCACTTCCTTGCTTGTTAGACTATTGCAAGTCAGCTCAGTTAAGATCATTAGTGTGCTGCTGTAACCCAGATTATACAGCAAAGTGGAAAGATCACAGCTAGCTATACCATTGCAATCACTATTAGGTAGTAAAACTTTATATAAACGGTATTTAAATAGTTTAAATCAATGGACTAAAGTTCCTTTTAGAATCTGGTTTAAAGAATGTAAATCACCTTTACTTGAAAGACAGTCAAGACTACTGAGATGGGTCTCCTTTGACCCTGAATTTAAACCAGCAATGTCTGATGGGAGGTTTCAATCTTGGTATAGACTTGGCATCACTACTTTTGGTTCAATTTCCTCAAAGGGTGAATTAGATAGTTATCAGGATATCTCTAATATGTATGGCCTGGAAAAATGTGATTTTTTTAGGTATCTACAAAGCAGAACTTATTTCAACAGTGAAATAAGATATTTGGAGAAACATAAACCTAGTTTAGTAGATTTATTTATTGATGTTTATAAAAATAAGGATAATAGGAAACTTGTCTCAAAACTTTATTTATGTATTCAATCCAATAAAGAACACTCAACTAGGGAGGTAAGATTAAAATGGGAGAGAGAAGCCAGTCTTGCTATTTCAGAGGAAGAGTGGTTAAATATCTGTTCTGCTCAAGCTACTTCTACTAGTTCCGGTATGTGGAGAGAATTTTGCTGGAGGAATCTTATTAGATACTTTATAACCTCCAAGTTAAAGTCTATTCAGAATGGTGAGACGGGTAGTGGTTTGTGCTGGAGGAAATGTGGGGAACAACTAGCAGATCACTTTCATGTATTTTGGAACTGGCCAATCATTCAGCCATACTGGCGGGAGGTAACACAAGTAATATACAATATTTTTGATGATGCAATTGATTATTCCTTTTCTACAATTTACTTGGGGAACTTACCGGCTCATTTGACGGTGAGAGACAAGTACTTATTAAAGATATTATTAGCAACCAGCAAGAAAGCTGTAACACGAAAGTGGCTCCAGTCTGATCCCCCAACAAAGTCTGAATGGTTGGACATTGTAACCAGTGTTCAAAATATGGAGAGAATCACTTTCGCATTAAATTTACGGATGGACTCTCAATACTGGGAAAAATGGATTGTGTTTATCTCTTTGTTTTGTAATTTGACCTCTGTATGTACCTGTTAACAAGACCTATGTAAAGATGCAAAGGTGACCAGTCAACTGTTTACCAAGTTCTGCTGTTATCCTTATCCTTTAAAAAAAAAAAAAAAATAGAAAATATGGGAAGTTCACAGGGCCCAACTTTTCTCAGGAGAATCAGTTGGCTATAACTCATTGCTGGCTGGGAGAAACAATTTCAACATTAATGACATTTAATATGTGATTATTCTTCCTAGGAGGTTTATCTTCCCAGTGTAAGCTTAAAAAAAATTATTCAGGAATAATTAATAACATTCACCCTATGGAAACCTACACACCTCTGCACTTTCCCTCCATCCAACTCACTTCATTATCCGTCTGCCAGTTATTCCCTGTGTGTTATCCACCAATAAGATAAAATGGACATTAGATTTAATGCTTCAGGGTTCAGTCACAGTGATTTTTTTTTTTTTTTTTTTGCAATACTTTCCTTGTCTTTATACATAAGCAAAACTTGAGACATATGATGCCGGATCCTCTCAGCTTCTCCACACAGCATTTTACACATGCCGCTCCTGTTGCAGGCGACTCGCTCGGCTGCTTTATTCATGCACTTGTGACGGTGCATGTTTCAGAGCGGCCTGTTCATATTCAAACACAGTGAGACTGATGGCCGGCTTTATCAGAGCGCTTCACCAGTATTATGCTGCGAGGCTCTATGGTTTGCATGTGTTCAGTGAGGCCTGGAACTGTTACCCTCCAGCTCCCCACACCTTTGGATAAATCAATTTCTATGACCATTACTGGCTAAGGATTAATAAAAAAAAAAAGATATTCATTCATTATTTTTTACTTTCGACTATCAACTTTATCTCAAAAGTTTCCGTGAAATAAAAACAGAAATAAAAGCAGCCACAAATGAGATTGCACTTCACATACAGTAAGAATATAGAGAAATGAAATGAATGAGTTCACACTCACAATAGTCATTTCTAGCTGATTAATATTGTTCAGATGAGTTTACTGGGAATATGTTGTGTTTCTGCTGCTAGTGTTCACAATGCTTAGCCAGACTTCCTCGATCAACATATACACAAGAAATTATTAACCACTGATTAATTACCTCACATCAAGGAAAAACCAAATTGTCCAAAACAATAAATTTCAAATGATATTTCAGCAATATTCAAATATCGAATGAATACTATTTTTTGGACACATACAAAAATCTAAATAATACAAATGACAAATTTATTTGCAATTATTATTTTAATTGTATATTAATGATATACAATATAAGTATTTATAAAAAATACACAATAATATAAAATAAATGAAAATCTAAAATGTAGAATGTATTGTTTGAATATAAAATGTAACATATTCAAATAATAGAAATGTTACATTACTTTGTTTTATTTTATATATATTTTTAATTTATTCCATATTCAAATAACAAATTAAAATTATAATAATGTAAAATAATCAAATAAAAATAAAATAAATTCTAATTTACAATATAAAATTAATTCAAAATCACAGAATATTAAATGTATATTATCTGAATATTAAAAAAATGTATAATTAAATGTATAATTTATTTTATATTCAAATACGGAATATTATTGTATAGTTTTATTATTATATATAATGTTATATTTATGGTTATAGTTTTATTACATTTTATTATAATTCATTATTTCAATTTATTTCATATTCAAATAATCTAAAATAAATTCAAATAATATAATGCAAAATAAACAAACAAATAAATAAATAAATTCTAATATACAATCTAAAATTCAAATAATATAAAATGTATATTATTTGAAAAAATAATATTATTTTACATTCAAATCTTTAATATATATATATATATATGTATGTATTATTTAATACAATTTAAGCATAAATTCATATTATAAAATAAATTTGAATGAATGAACGAACGAACGAATGAATAACTTTGTCAAATCCAGTGAGTAGTTCTTTCTCAGAAGTGCTCATTCTGTCAGCATGGTGCATTGTAAACACCACAAATAATAAAACCTGCGTGCCGTTACACCCAGAAGTTGCATAAAGCTAGTGAATCAGAACCAATCATGCAGTCAGAGCCTATTTATTTGGCATGGACCTGGTTTGTTTGAAAGAGAGTGGGAAACATCACATCTTGAGAAGTAGAAGGAAGAGACTGGGATATATTTTGAGGAAAGGTAGAGAGAGATGAGTTAAAACAGACAGATGCAGGATGGAAGAAGAGATGAAAAGGCCTGAAGTTAAGACAGTAAGTGCTGTTGAGGACCGAGGAGGGTGGGAAGGTCAGCTGGGAGTGGAGGATGAAGAGGACGAAGGGATGAAAGAGAAAGAGAGTGAATTAAGAGCAGGAGGCATGTGGGTAGAGGACACACAGGAGCGAGAGAAAGAGAGTGATGGCAGCTCATGAAGGAGTATGACAGATGAGACGCTGAGTGCCACTTGAGTGACAGAAAACAAAATGAGAATGAAGGAGGAATGAAGGATGGAGGAAATAAATTAGTGGGAAAGGAAAGCCTGATATGTTTGATCTGCTGGATTGTCGGAAACACTCACTTCTGTAGAATATAATGTGTGTTTATGCATTTATATGCCCTACTGCAGTTTAGTCACCACGAGATGCTCATTAAGAGTGTTAATAGGTCTGGGAGGTATAATAGGATATTTAACATGATGGTAGAAATATACCACGCTAGATATACAGTATTTGTGCAGCTTTCAGTGGGCAGGATGCTAATAACATGTGAAAGTCAGTAAGAAACAGAGGACAGCAAAAATGCAACCAAGGACACATCTTAAGTCAAGATAATAAGAACCACAATTTTCAGAGCCTTCAAAACTACTCTGATATCTAAAATAAAAATATAAAATAACATGTTTTAATAAAATGTTTTAATTATTAAAATAAAATAAAAAATACAATTAAATATAACACTGGTAAAACATCACATAATATAGTGAAATATGTTGCATGCAAAAAATAAATTTTTATTTAGATTTAGAAACATGCAGTAAAGCAAAAATACAACAAAGGACATGTCTGGAGTCAAGATAAGGAAGAATGATTTCACACTTTTAAGAGGCTTCAAAACTACTCAAATATTTCAAATAAAAAATATAAAACTGGACAAACATCTAATACAATAGTGAAACATTTGTGCTGCATGCAGAAAAAATTATTTTTATTTACTCTGAATACACTGCTGCTTAAAATGGCTGCCAATTTTGATAAACGTATATTATATTATATTATATTACGGTCAAGCATTTGTGTCAGTGATTAGTTTTGCTTTAAGACTCAAGTCACAACCCAACAAAAACCAGAATCAGACAAAATAAACAAAAATGTCTGATAAATGTTTGATTATAATACATATATAAAATTATGAATATTACCATAACTATATTTTTTTTAAATATAAAAAAATGCATTAAAAACATTAAGTGTGTATAATGGTCAAGCATTCATGTTTGCATTTTTTTTAAATATCAGTTTTTCCCATTTAGATTTAATTCATAGTTTTCTATAATGTTATGTCACCATCCAACATAATTTCAGAATCATACAAAATAAACAAAAATGTCTTATTATTTTTTATAAAATATTATAAAGTCTACTAACTTAGGGAATTTTTTTTTTAAAATTAAAACACACACATGTTGTTTTTTGTGGTTTATGGGGACTCTCCATAGGCGTAATGGTTTTTATACTGAACAAACTGTGTGTGCTATTGCCCTACACCAACCCTACACCTAAACGTAGCCCTCACAGGAGACTTTGTGCATTTTTAGATTTTCAAAAAAACACCATTTAGTATGTTTTTTAAGACTTTTGAATTAAGGGGACATAGGCAGTGTCCTCATAAACCACCTTCATATTGTAATACCTCTGTCATACCCATGTCATTATACACATTTGTGTCCTCATAAACCACATAAACACACACACACACACACACACACACACACAAATAGGTGTTGGATTTACTTTTGAACAATTTCAGAAATTGCTAGTAAATTTCACAAATAACTATAATGAAATGTCAAGTAACTCTTTGAGTTAAATGACAAATTAAGTGGAAAGACTGAAATAATATTAAAAAGAAAATATGCTTAATAAATCATTATTTCCAGCTTCAAAAATGTCAAAAAAGAGGCTCTTCAGTCTGTGAAAGAGTGCGTAAAAAGATTGTGGAATACTTTAAAAACAACGTTCCTCAATGTCAAATTGCAAAAGCTTGGCAAATGTCATCATCTACAGTCCACAACATCATCACAAGATTCAGAGAAACTGGAGAAATCTCGTGTGCGTAAGGGACAAGGCCGAAGACCTTTGTTGAATGCCCATGGTCTTAGGGCCCTCAGACGACACTGCATCACTCGCTTTTCTTTCTTTCTTTCTTTCTTTCTTTCTTTCTTTCTTTCTTTCTTTCTTTCTTCCTTTTTTATTACATAAATTTTTTTGCAGCATTATTTAGGTTTTGCCTGTGATATTAAAGCCCAACTTTCTCCTGTTACATAACCTGCATTACTCCTGTCGGACAGTCAGAATGTCTGATAAGTTATACACACTTTCTGCTATTTTTTATTTTTGCTGTGTTTTAGCAATCGCATAGCAACACTCTGGCATCATGACAATGAGTTATGCGCCGGCAAACACCATTCACATTTTCTACAGACAATTTAACATCCAGTGGTAACACTCTCACACCCTCGGGGAGATTGTTTTTGCTTTTGCCGAAGCTTGTGAAGCAGATGTGGACTCATGTGTTCACTAAACGCTCTGCCAACACACGCTTTACAATTGTGTTCACGGTGCTCTGAGGGAGCAGATGTGACTTAAAGCCCTTCTCAAAACACAGATTTTTCAGCAGTCACCATGATCGGTGAGATCGTTTCAGATATCGGTTACGAACAGCTAACCACTGTCTTTACGTCACTTTCCGAGATGCTAGTCTCAGAGATGTGCTTTTGTTTCGAGTCGTCCGTTCAGCCGCGGTGGTGATAAACGAGCAGCGTCTTCCTCTCAACAGCCATTCGAGTCGACTGTGGCATTTGTAAACATTCCAGTCCGTCTCGTTCAATTCCAATCAGTTCAAGGGTTGATGTGTCCTCAACTTCAACATGCAATGCATCATCACGACATCTCTTAAACTACTCGTGACAGGCTCGGGTTCTCCCGATACAGCATTGCTAGTGTTATTTCCTCAAATTACAAGAACGTCCCGCTTCATCTGTTATTATTGAGCCACTAGACATTATATGAAGATGGTGAAATGTCAAAATTGATTGCTTTTCCGCAATAATACTGCAGGTTGATGCTACCGAGTCATACAGTGTTTTCTAAGTGTGTTATAAATCACTGGTTCTTAATTATGTTATGATTGAATTGGGACAGCTGGGAAAAAAATGATGTTAGCACAATTAAGAAAATGCAACTAGCTATAGAATCATGCATATTTAAAATAGGCTTATTCAACATTAAAAGGGAAGAGAAAAGATCCCAATTTCAGTCAAACGCTACAGTATTTTGCAGCAAATTCATCTCAGTTAAATCTGGTCAAATTAGGAAGATTTCAACATTGATTGGTTGTGTGGGAAAAAAAATTGGTTGTGTGTGTGTGTGTGTGTGTGTGTGTGTCACACACCCACACCCACACACATACACATATACATACAAATAAACATATTATAGTCTCAGTTATCAGAATTTCTGCCCATTCAAAAGTAGTAAATACTGATTATTTAACAGGCAAACAAAGCAGAATAAGCAGACTAGAGTTATGCTCTAGTTTACTTGCTAAGTGCCTCAAATAAAACTCCAGTTCTTTAAAGACTTGAAAACATGATTGTTTTCATGCAGACAGATGAAGTTTGTCAGATTTAGAAAGTAATACTTATATTACAGTTACTGTATGTTATATATCTATATTAGTACTGTATCCACAGTGCAAGCTCTTCAATTCTATAAATGTCTGCTTTGTGTCAGATATTTAAAATTATGCCATGTATAAACTGGTAAAAATAGTACAGAAAAATCTGAAGTGCATAAACTTTGTTCCTATCACTGTTTTATGGTTTCATCGCCAGCATGATGGCCATGGTAATGTGTGTATTGGTGTGCATGTGTCTAGCAGCAGGCTGATTGAGTGTTTGTGACGGCTCAGTCCATTTCAAAGAGACTGAAACACAAATACATCTGAGCTGAGCATCCTATGCCTGTCTGCTTCCTACAGTATATGTCCTCTAGCTGTCTGCCTGTGCTCCTCACATGGGGCTCCAAAGGGCCTTACAGTGCCTGAAGACTAGAAGAAAACCTACAGGTATAGAGCTTCCACCAACATCCACTGAACATCCGCAAAGATTGAGGTAAAAACTAAATAAATCTGAAACTTGTAAGCAATTTAATGCAACAAGCATTTAACAATACAAAAGGGAGACAGTGCACGGAGAAGCTCTCAAACAGGTCAGTTTTTAAACAATACAATGAATATTAATGCATTTTATGTGCATTTATATTAGAGAAGAATTTTCCCTGGAAGGACTTCATGACACATCCTAGAGTTTGTATTCACACAGAGGTCAAACTTGATTTTTGCTTCAACAAAAATTACAAATTCATTACCATTTACTCACCTTCATGTCATTTAGACCATTTATTTGCCATTTATCTATGGAAAACAAAATGAAATTTTAGACAGCAGATGCTGATTTAAGTTCAAACAGGACAAAAAGCACCATAACAATAGTCCATTTGACTCTATTTTCCAATTCTTCTAAAGTCATACAATGGCTTTGTGTGAGAAACAGATCGAAATTAGATGCAAGATGTTATTCACTGATAATTTATCTCTGCTCCAGAGCTTACAAATGTAATGGTCCATTGCAATCATAACTGAATGTTTTATAATATTAGCCTTGCTGTCTCAGACTGCTGCCAGACTTATTAATTACTGCTTTATTCCACCAAAACTGAACTGGGTGGCCTTCATCTCTCAAAATAATAATAGACTGAGTTTCCAAAAAAATGTTTCTTGCACCATCTTTAAAAACAAAATTTGAGTTTGCAATGACTTAAGTGAAGTGTACTCAATACTTCAGCGACTGAAAAACAACCGTGCACTGCTGTTTCCACACTACATTGAGCAGAACAACCTTTTCAGCTGTGCAAATGATTAAAAACAGCTTTCTGGAGTACCAAATGAGCACATTAGATTGATTTCTTAAAGATGATCAACACTTTTTTGTAACATAATTTGCTTAGTAGACAGAACTGATGCATGCACAAAATTGGGCTTTAACATCACAGGTGTTATTTATTACTTAAAAATAATAATAACAATATTAATAATAATTATATATATATATATATATATATATATATATATATATATATATAAAAACAAACTGTTAATTTTAAATTAAATTATTTAATTGATTTATACAGTGGGTACGGAAAGTATTCAGACTCCCTTAAATTTTTTCACTCTTTGTTATATTGCAGCCATTTGCTAAAATCATTTAAGTAATTTTTTTTCCTCATTAATGTACACACAG
Organism: Barbus barbus; assembly: GCF_936440315.1. NCBI lineage: Eukaryota > Metazoa > Chordata > Actinopteri > Cypriniformes > Cyprinidae > Barbus > Barbus barbus. The sequence continues at coordinate 11,449,801 of NC_136730.1, forward strand.
CACCCCATATTGACAGGAAAACACAGAATTGTTGACATTTTTGCAGATTTATTAAAAAAGAAAAACTGAAATATCACATGGTCCTAAGTATTCAGACCCTTTGCTCAGTATTTAGTAGAAGCACCCTTTTGATCTAATACAGCCATGAGTCTTTTTGGGAAAGATGCAACAAGTTTTTCACACCTGGATTTGGGGATCCTCTGCCATTCCTCCTTGCAGATCCTCTCCAGTTCTGTCAGGTTGGATGGTAAACGTTGGTGGACAGCCATTTTTAGGTCTCTCCAGAGATGCTCAATTGGGTTTAAGTCAGGGCTCTGGCTGGGCCATTCAAGAACAGTCACGGAGTTGTTGTGAAGCCACTCCTTCGTTATTTTAGCTGTGTGCTTAGGGTCATTGTCTTGTTGGAAGGTAAACCTTCGGCCCAGTCTGAGGTCCTGAGCACTCTGGAGAAGTTTTTCGTCCAGGATATCCCTGTACTTGGCCGCATTCATCTTTCCCTCAATTGCAACCAGTCGTCCTGTCCCTGCAGCTGAAAAACACCCCCACAGCATGATGCTGCCACCACCATGCTTCACTGTTGGGACTGTATTGGACAGGTGATGAGGAGTGCCTGGCTTTCTCCACACATACCGCTTAGAATTAAGGCCAAAAAGTTCTATCTTGGTCTCATCAGACCAGAGAATCTTATTTCTCACCATCTTGTGGTCCTTCAGGTGTTTTTTTGTGTCTTGCACTGAGGAGAGGCTTCCGTTGGGCCACTCTGCCATAAAGCCCCGACTGGTGGAGGGCTGCAGTGATGGTTGACTTTCTACAACTTTCTCCCATCTCCCGACTACATCTCTGGAGCTCAGCCACAGTGATCTTTGGGTTCTTCTTTACCCCTCTCACCAAGGCTCTTCTCCCCCGATAGCTCAGTTTGGCCGGACGGCCAGCTCTAAGAAGGGTTCTGGTCATCCCAAACGTCATCCATTTAAGGATTATGGATGCCACTGTGCTCTTAGGAACCTTAAGTACAGCAGAATTTTTTTTGTAACCTTGGCCAGATCTGTGCCTTGCCACAATTCTGTCTCTGAGCTCTTCAGGCAGTTCCTTTGACCTCATGATTCTCATTTGCTCTGACATGCACTGTGAGCTGTAAGGTCTTATATAGACAGGTGTGTAGCTTTCCTAATCAAGTCCAGTCAGTATAATCAAACACAGCTGGACTCAAATGAAGGTGTAGAACCATCTCAAGGATGATCAGAAGAAATGGCCAGCACCTGAGTTAAATATATGAGTGTCACAGCAAAGGGTCTGAATACTTAGGACCATGTGATATTTCAGCTTTTCTTTTTTAATAAATCTGCAAAAATGTCTGTCAATATGGGGTGCTGTGTGTACATTAATGAGGAAAAAAAATGAACTTAAATGATTTTAGCAAATGGCTGCAATATAACAAAGAGTGAAAAATTTTAAGGGGGTCTGAATACTTTCCGTACCCACTGTATATATTCAAATATTGAAATTCTATATTATTTTTTATCACATTATATATTATCTCTTTAATACATCTTTACTTGACCCTCTAACTCTAGCACTCTCTATTCTAATTTTATTTTATCCATGTCTTTTTATTAAAAATAAATAAATAAATAAAAATGAATAATAATAATATTTATCTGTACTGCGTTAGGCTAACTGAGACTTGTAATAGCACTTGCACGTTGTCGCTCTTTTGTTGGTTTTGATTGCTTCTTATGTCCTCATGGATAAAAGCGTCTGCTAAATGACTAAATAAATAAAATAAATAAATAATACTGTATTTGAATTTTTAATTAAATGCTACATTGGTGAACATGCATTTCTTAATCAAAAGCATAAAAATATCCTATATATTTATGATGTATTTATAATGCATATTATACACACACACACACACACACACACACACACACACATACATAATATACTTATTATATGTATACACAATTTTCAATGTTTTTGAAAAAAAAAATGGTTTACATATACTTTATATACACAATTTCTCCATCCATCCATCCATCAAATTTCAAAATGTGTGTATATATTCAATGTTATATATAAATAAAACTGCAATTCACCATAAAACTCTCTAATGCTAAAGGTATGAACCTAATTTATGCAGTATGGCTGATTATCATGGTGTACCACATACAAAAAGAACAACCAAACATATATTTTATGGTAAGCAGATCCTGATTATGCTATACCGTGGTAGCTGATCACGCCTCTCCTATTGTATCTGCAGCACAAGCTTCTATTAGACTGAGCCGTGGTGACGGTGAGACCAGCGAGTGCTCAGCCCAGTGAAAATTATATATTATTATCATGATAAAATGCCTGATATCATACCTCTGAATCTTAAAGAGGACATTTCTCTAGTCTCAGAAATGAATTATTGTAATAAACTCTCAAATCAACGTCATTCTTCACCCACCACACGGTGCACCAATTATCATAACCGTTTGGCAAAACACACAGCGTGAAATGATAATAATAAACCATGCGGGCTCGGATAATCACGTCTTTCTGTGATGTAAGAAACTCTCTGAACACTAAATTGCTTCTAAATTGGCCCAGAAACCGCATGCGAATCAACAGACAGGTGAGTTAGCTTAGCATGCCTAACAGCATGAATAAACGTGCCGGTATCAAAGCCTATAGAGTACAAATTCAGACGCAAATCAGAGCTGAATGCAGGATCTAACAGAGAATGCTGTAGTAGCATATTAGCTCTAATTAAGACAATATATTTAATATATTAAGACAATAATATGACCCTGGAGCACAAAACCAAGTCGCTGGGGTATATTTGTAGCAATAGCCAAAAATACATTGTATGGGTCATAATTATTGATTTTTTCTTTTATGCCAAAAATCATTAGGATATTTAGTAAAGATCATGTTCCATGAAGATATTTTGTAAAATTCCTACTTTAAATATATCAAAACTTAATTTTTGTTTGGTAATATGCATTGCTAAGGACTTCATTTGAACAACTTTAAAGGCGATTTTCTCAATATTTAGATTTTTTTGCACCCTCAGATTCCAGATTTTCAAATAGTTGTATCTCAGACAAATATTGTCTGATCCTAACAAACCATACTTCAATGGAAAGCTTATTTATTCAGCTTTAAGTCTATGTATAAATCTCAATTTTAAAAAAAGACCCTTATGACTGGTTTTGTGGTCCAGGGTCATAACCCTGTCTACATCTGGAGACAATGGTAATGATTTTAACACAAGTTCAAGTCATTATATCAGTTGCTGAAAGGTAAAAGTTCATACAAATGCTAGAGAAACCTGACTAAAAGCAGTTAAACTTAATGTACAATATTAACAATAAGGGTCTGCTGACTACACTGGAGACATCCTAACTGAAATGGATGTATTAATAACAAAACCAATCAAAACCAAAGTCGTACTGACATATGGCTGGGTCATTTCTGTTCTGTTGTACCAACTGAACTCTAAATAATAATAATAATAATAAAAAAAACTTTGAAAAAAACGAAGAAAGAATATGCAGACACTATTAATCATATTTTGATATATTATTTATGCAACAACAAGAGAATGAACAGGATTCTTAACAGAATCGAAATAGTTGCCCATGCAGGCTAAATAGTTATCTAATTTTTTTTAAATATTTTTTTAATTTTCTGTAATATTATCAAACCATCTAAATCACAGAACTCATCTAATCCATTGAAAATACTTACTAATGTTTGTTCATTTGTTTGCTGGAGACTGATGTTGTTTTATTCTTAAAGAGACAGTACGAAACACTAACATGATGGAAAGCCAAATAAATAATATTCTTTTATTTCAATTAGAAAAATATTAAGAAATGCCTGGATTATTAAATATTATGTAAACATTTTTAGCAGAATTGCATTTTAATTAAGGTAGACTTGAATTCATAGAGAAATTTGTCAAGTTTGTCCAGACAAGCTTTTCAAAGTCTTGCATAAAAGTAAAAAAAAGTGGAAAAAATTTATTAATAAATAAATAATAAAGTCCAAAATTTGAAATAAGCCTGACAGATACCTATGTATATGTAATTCATGAAAAGCATATATGTGTGCACATACAGTACAGACTGACCGAACATGTTGGAAAGTCATTGATTTCCAATGAAATAATATTCTGTTTGAAGCATTTCAGTAAGAAAATATGGGAAAGAAGCATTGCATAGAATCATTTCAATAAGAAAAAGAAAATGCCTGGAATATTTCCAAATAACTCACCAGTTTTTCAGTTATGCCGTGGAAAAAAAAGAAGGCAAAAATGGCTTGAAAAATTGAGAGTTTCATATTTTATCCAACGCATTAAAATATGATGAGGACATGAAAATGTACTGCACAGTAGGAATGGCCCATATAGCACTAGGTTTCATGCATATATAATCATAAAATCAAAGATAGAATTTTTGTCAAAACTAAACAAAGAGATTTTAAACCAAATTTGATCCAGACATTGCATGTCCTTTTAAAGAAAGGGTGGATTATTCACCCTTTGCGATGGATGCATCATTTATTCATTTATTATGGCTTATTTACATTTCTGCACAGAAACTTTGTGGTCCACTTTTATGAAGCGATATGGTTTGCAAATAAACAACATTACAGTACAAACACTGTAAATGTTCTGCAGCTCTCAGCACATTGTTGTACACCTGAATTTAATAACGAGATACAAAACACCTGCTACCTACACAAGCCTCTTTGGTCCTCAAAATTAAACTGGAGGCAGTTCAGGACAGTTGCATTTTATGAGGCTTCACGTGACTGAAGATGCTTCAATTATATTTCATTCGAATGTTAGAAAATCATAATGCTTGAGGATATGTATATTATCCTGAGTCATAAAATTAGCCCAATTATGAGCACATTAAAGCCTCACCTGGAGCTAAGCATCATTTCTTGGCATTTATCTAACTTCATTACCCCGGCTCTATTAGAACACAGTCTCAGGCAGTGAAGCCCCTGAGCTAAGCGCACACACACAAAACAACAGAAAAGCCAACTTAAATACTCGGAAACAAAAGATTAAGCTGGAGATTCCTAAATGAATGGGACTGGAGTCCACCCACACTTCCATTGATTTTCAGTTTGAAACTAAAGCCATGTGAGAAATCTTGTGCTGAAATACACAATGCTGATTCATTTGTGAAGCAAGGCAAGCACAACTTTCAGAGAAAGCAGAGATTTTTTGACCTAGTCCAAGTATTTGCGCCCACACACACACACACACAGATCCACGTGTGTCATTAGGAAATATCAATATATAATTGTAATAATCCAGTGAGATTTTTATTTGCTCCTCACAGAGTTCTGATCTGATCATCATCCAGTCTTTCTGGAGTGACATGAAGAAACAGAACAAACTGAGACAGACTAAATCCAGAAGAACTGTGCAACGTCTTCAAGATACTTCAAGAAACCTCCCTGCAAAGCTAAATGAAAAACTATGTGCAAGTGCACTGAGGGCAAAAACTGCTTTAAACACAAAGGATGGTCAAATGTTGATTTAATTTAGTTAATAGAAGTTAATTGATAAAGAAAATCTATTTATGACATTATTCTTGACCACATCCTCATTTTACAGCATTTTTACACAAGTTCCTAAAACTTTTAACTGTTCTGTAGCTTTGCAGGTAAGATTCTTCAAGCATCTTGGAGACGTTGCCACAGTTATATACACAAACAAACTGAAACAGGGTTCGTTCACCATAAGTAAGATCAGGAATAAAAAAAATCAAAAATGAAAAATAATACTGTTATAAGCATCTAGATGAAATAAACAAAAGACTAAGACTAATATAAATGTGTGCATATTATTTGCAGTATTGTAAATGTAGAACCATAAAAGTGCACAGTAAACATAACTGGCCAGAAAGTTTAAATAAATTCATATAAATAAATAAATAAATAAACAAACAAACAAATAAATAAATAAAAATAATATAGTTAAAATGGGGCTTAGGCTACCTATTAAAAATATATAAGAAAGATTTATATATATATACACACATATATACATATATACATACTTATATATATACACATACATACACACAATTATATATATATATATATATATATATATATATATATATATATATATATATATATATATATATAGGGTGGGCCATTTATATGGATACACCGTAATAACATGGGAATGGTTGGTGATATTAAAGTCCTGTTTGTGGCACATTAGTATATGTGAGGGGGCAAACTCCTCAAGATGGGTGGTGACCATGGTGGCCATTTAGAAGTCGGCCATCTTGGATACAACTTTTGTTTTTTCAATAGGAAGAGGGCCATGTGACACATCAAACTTATTGGTAATGTCACAAGAAAAACAATGGTGTGCTTGGTTTCAACGTAACTTTATTCGTTCATGAGTTATTTACAAGTTTCTGACCACTTATAAAATGTGTTCCCACTCTTCACACACTGATAGCAACACCGCAGGAGAAATGGGAGAAGAGGGTTGCATTGACAATCCAACACAATGGGCAGCACATTGAACACATTTTATAAGTGGTCAGAAACTTGTAAATAACTCATGAACGAATAAAGTTACGTTGAAACCAAGCACACCATTGTTTTTCTTGTGACATTACCAATAAGTTTGATGTGTCACATGGCCCTCTTCCTATTGAAAAAACAAAAGTTGTATCCAAGATGGCCGACTTCTAAATGGCCACCATGGTCACCACCCATCTTGAGGAGTTTGCCCCCTCACATATACTAATGTGCCACAAACAGGACTTTAATATCACCAACCATTCCCATGTTATAACGGTGTATCCATATAAATGGCCCACCCTGTATATATATATATATATATACACACACAATATTGATTGAATATTATAACAATCGAATACAATGAAAAGTAGCTACAGTAGGACTGCTTGACTTTACAAACATTATGCATTCATTCAACTTAAACATCTTTTTGTCAGTGGACTCCTTTGAACTTCAGAATTCATAAAATATACAGTAATAATATAATTAAACTAAAAACTAAAAAAAAACTATAATAATTATTTAAATCAAATAAAATAAAACTAAAAGGAACAAAAAACAAAAACAAAAATAATTACTATATAATAAATATTTATATAAATATTACAATAATAATTAAAAATAAATAAGATGACTGTTGTAATGCTATTTCCCAACCAATTGAAAACTACAAAACATTTAGGGAGGAGCAAAAGCGCACCGAAACAGGGTTGCGTTGGATTCATAACATAAGACAAAGCAAACAAAATGGAAAGTGGCACAATAATAATTTTATCTTGTTTTCATAACCATTAGAAGCCATAATGGTAAAATAAAATTTGATTAATCACCCAGCTCCAGTGTACGGTGTGTAGACAGTTAAAATACTGTTTTCTCTTCATAATAAGTGCATGGCTTCTCTTCGGCAGCCAGCTGATCCACTCTGCCTCCAGGGCTGGGACAGCCGTGCCGGAGGCCACCGTGAAGCAGCGCTGGCATTTGAATTGTCCCTGTGAATCACTGCTGAGTAATCACAAACCCAAGAAAACATCCACAAACAACAGCCATTGAATCAGTGTTCATCTGCTGAGAGATGCACTGGAGCTGTCATTCCCTAAAGGACAGAAGTGCTGACGACTAACCTCAGATACACGCTCTCATAAATGGGATATAAAAGACTATTGCACATGAACGAGTCTGATTTGGGTCAGAATTTTAAGGGTGCATGACTATGACTATGACTTAGCAAAGGCTGATACTCACTATAGAGACTTGATGATGACATATAACTTTTGACAATAACGTTTAACGTGGCTTGACACGTGACAACAAACTTAAACACACTAAGGTTCAACCCTTATTTCGCAAGTAGATTTCTCACAAACTTTGAGTAACAAATATTGTTTAAAGAAGTCTCGTGTTCACCAAGGCTCCATTTATCTGATTAAAAACACAGGAAAACGGTAATATTGTGAAAATATTATTGCCATTTTAAATAACTTTTTAAAATGTTAAAATGTAATTTATTCCTGTGATGCAAAGCTGAATTTTTTTCTCCAGTCTTCATGATCATTCAGATATAAGAAACATACACTATATTGCCAAAAGTATTGGGACACCCCCTTCATTAGAACAGAAAAAGGCACTAACAAAACTGTGGCAACAACGATGGAAACATAATTCATGTATTTAAAAATTGTATTTCCATCTGTTGCAACAGTTTTGGACGTGTCTAAAATGACTGTACCCTTATGTACAAATCATTGGTGTTTGGTGATGAGTTTTTGGCTCAAGGTCTGCATTTAAAGTCACACCAGAGGAGTTCAGCTGGGATCAGGCTTTCTGCAGACAAGTCAAGTTCTTCCACACCGACTGAATCAATCATGTCTTTTTGAACCGTGCCTTAAACACAGAGGCACTGTCATGTTAGAATAGAAAAGGGTCCTGTCCAAACTGTTGCTATAAAATTAGAAGCACACAATTCCCTAGAATATCATTATATGCGTAAACATTAAGATTTGTATTCATAGAAATTACTAAAGTAGTCAAACATGTTGATTAGAAGGCGGTGACCCAATACTTTTGGCAATATAGTGTATCTTATTATTATCAATGTTGAAAACAATCGTGGTGCTTTTCGATTAATAGAAAGTTTTAAAAAAAGTTTTAAAAATGCATTTGTTATTAAAAATGTAAAAGTTTTTTGATCAATTTAATACATCCTTGCTAATTATTTCCTTTAAAACAAATAAATAAATCATACTGACCCAAAACTTCTGATCAATAGTGTAGCTCAATTCTCTAAAACAGTTTAATTGAATTTTTATTTTACATTATTAATTTGAATTTATATATGTTGAAAACAGTTGTGCTGCTTAATATTTTTGTGGAATATTTGATCAATTTAATGCATCCTTGCTGAATACAATTATTTCTTTGAAAAAAATATTACTGACCTCAAACTTTAGAACAACAATCCATAACACAATTTGACTGACAATTTTGTCATTGGATGCAATACACAATACTAACAATATATATGATGCTGTATCCATCCGTATGAATCGATCGCCTCTGATCATGTGGCCTCACAACTATTCAACCAGTCATGTGTGGACATGTACCAGTCAGCCAATCAGAAAGCTGTGTTCTTTACCAGCACCTCTTTTGGCGTCTAGGGCTTACGAGTCATACGTTATCTGTCACTGCATGCCTGTAGGGAAATTATTCAGTTATGAGGGACATTTTTAGCCTCAAATATCCTCACATTTCTCTCTCACTTTCTCATCCATACAAAATGAATTAATTAAAAAACACACACAGGCTTAATCATACTTTTCCCTTCACTTTTCTTCCATTTGCACCTTTTCCCCTAGCCAAAACACACATGAACCCATGCGCAAACACACACACGGTAAACATACACAAACTCACTGGCAGGCACAAGGGAACACACTGTGTGCAGCAAATATAGGCTTATTATTCACAGCGGACTGTTTTTGGCCCGATTAGAAGGTCATTTCCACTTCTGTCAAACTTTCATACCTTCTCCAATAGTTCAGTCAGTAAAGCAATATCATTTTTCTTTAGTATCCTTTCTATAATTTCCAGGCAAATAGCGTAACGCTTTTCCCTTTAATCATTGCAAATTATAAGATCCATATGTGTACCATAATGGTTCTGTTCCAAAGCTTCCTATGTAGGCAGCATTTTAAGTCATCATATTGATTATGCTGCCTTTTAAGATAGCTTCTTAAGGCCAAATTCAGGGGCAGCATTTATCCCTAATGCATAAGGCTTTCCCATAATGCACTGCCATGCTGAAAAAAAAAACACACATCTAAATTGCATAATTCATTCAAAAATCACACACACTAAATAACCCAAAATCACATTAAAAATGTATTATATTACTCAATATATGCACAAATTTGTCATGCTTATTAGAGTATCACATACGTAAAAACACATCTATAGAATGTTTCAAATCAATCACTTATGAGTTCCATTTTAATAATGGTGTTGTCTTAGAAGGCAGCATGTAGGCAGTAGACAGCTAACTAGATTTTGGAAACAGAGCTAGCACTCTGTGGTGACACATAACAGCAGCCAGAAATGATACGCCTTTTATGGTGTAATCTGTAGAGTCCTCAAAAAGCCTCTTGCTAGATTCTCTGAATAATTCACTGATCTTCAATGAGCACCAGCATCTGCAGGCCTTTCACAGATCTCCACCACATCCTCTCCAGTGTGCACATGTGGCTCAACACACACCCACACCCACACACACAATAATTGGACTATGTTTGAAATAGCATACTAAAATACTCTACAGTATATAGTGTCTTTACTAGGGCTAAGTGTTAACACATTTCACAAATCAATTAGATTCCAATTCACAAGCTCTTCATTTGCTTCAATTATGATTTTGATTCAATATGAATTAATTTGGATATATCAGGTACTGTACATGTCAATTTTTCTTAAGGAACATTATCTCTGAAGTAATGCTGTAAACTATACAAGAAACCTACTCACTTGGTAGGCTACAAAAACATTGTATAAACATTTAAATTGTTTTTTAAACTTTTTAATGACATAATTATCTTTCTACTCCGTTTTCTTTTTGAAATATAAACATTTAAATGGTGACTGTCTTAAAAACGTGTTTTAAAGACAGATTTATTCAAACATACAATAAATTTTACATCACTAACAGATCACCAGAAGGAAACACGATGCATTAAGAGCCGGGGGGATGAAAACTTTTTGAATTCGAAGGTAAATTGTACTTAATTTCTCTCCTGGGGAACATGCAAGTATCTTCTGTCGCGTCAGAAGGGCAGTACTAAATGGAAAAAAATCTGTTTCTATAAAATAAGAAAAATTTGGACGTCTTCATCCTGTTCAAAAGTTTTCACCCCCGGCTCTTAATGCATCGTGTTTCCTTCTGGAGCATCAGTGAATGTTTGAACCAGTTGCGTTTGAGTCCCTCAATTGTCCTCAGTGTGAAAAGATTGATCTCAAAATCATACAGTCACTGCTGGAAAGGGTTCAAATATGCAAAAGATGCTGGAAAACTGAAGAATCTGCAGGACCTGGAGGATTTTTCTGAAGAACAGTGCTCAGTTTAACTGTTCAGAACAAACAAGGGACTCATGAACAACCATCACAAAACAAAAACAGTTGTGGATCATCCAGGAAACCACACACAGTATTAAGAATCAAACTTTTGAATGGGGTTATTTTAATAATTTCAGCTATTTTTTGTCTTGTGGACTAAATGTAAGCATCCTTTATGTAAAATATCTTACTCAGGTCAGTACTAAATAAAAAATAACATGCATTTTGTATGATCTCTCTTATTTTGTTAAAATTACTCACATTTTCAGAGATTCTGCAAGGGGTTCACAAACTTTCAAGGGGCACTGTATATATTCTAATCGATACTGTCAACCTAGCCCCAACGTTTACTGAAGACTTTGAGCTTAAACACTAGTTTTTATTTAAACAAGTGCAAACTAGATTAGAGACGTACTAGATGTCATGTCAGTGCATGGAAATGAATGAGATTTGTTTAATGAAATATTCATTCATATCTAAAACATCACTACAGACTTACAGAATGAGCAGGCAGACATTCTCTTTACTTCTACTCAAAATGAAGTAGTTTTTTAACTGTGCATTGTGAATGCTAGACAGACAGAATAAAGAGGTGGTGGGAGAAGGAAAGGTTGTTTTGGTCTCTCTGTAGACCACCCCGTTTTACAGTAGTGGCAAAGCAAACAGCAGACGATAAGCAGTGTGTTCCAGCAGTGAGCAGACTACTGATGAACCTCAGGGAACCGAAGGGGTCCACAACCACAGCAGAGATCGTGTGTGTGTGCATATGCACGTTTGCTGCACTCATGGTGAGGAGTACCAAGTTGTTGTCTTTGGGTCTGTGTAGCCATTTCATGCAACATTTACTATTATGCTACATTGACAAAGCCAATGTAATGTTATAGTACAAATCTATCTGGAACAAAATCACTTTTAAAATGAGTATTTATGTCTTGTTTCCAATAAAACATCTAAACATCTTTCAAACAGATACATTTATTGGATAAATAAAATTCTGTAAGTTTTTTTAATTATTCAAGTTTGTTCCCTTTCAAGGGAACTTCGAACTGCGTCCTCTAGAGGTCGCTATGGGGAACTCCATCTACGTGACCCGTGTCTGAAGCATATATACAAAAACACAAAATTTTTGGCCGGCGACAGCCTATGACGTCACTCCCGGTGCGACCACAGTATAAAAGGGCGCCGGGAGAAAGCATCATCCTCTTCTTCGTCTTCAATGACTGTTTGTTTGAAGCGTGCATCTTACAAGATAAGTATGGTTTACTTTTGTAAGGCGAGCACTAGCAAGGCGTTAAGAGATGTGTGCATCCGTATCCACGTTATCTGATGCTTGATGACTCACATGATCTTTGCGTCTTTTGTTTGCGTGCTGCGCGTACTGCGAGCGTTTTTCTAAAAGCTCTGCTCTCGTCTGTCTCTCTTTTCGAGGAAAGAGGGGCAGCCGTCTGCTTCCCGCGGTTCAGGACCCTCCGCTGCTGAAGCACGGAGGAAAATGAGCTCATGGGGTTTGCAGGTGGTTCTCGCCAATGAGTTATAGAAGGGGTTTCCTTCTCGCGCTCGTCAGTCGCAAGTGAGGGCGAGCTGTTGGATGACAATGACGCGATTTCGCTGACGTCATCTGAGAAAAAAAGGAAAAAAAAACAAAAAACGCTGGAATGGCAATGCATAGCAGCAGCAGGTCAGGCTGTCGCCTCATTACACACTATGGCAGTGTTTCAGGCATACCAGGCTGATCTGTTGAAAGACCTGGATAAAAGGTTTGTAAAAAAGGTTTGTAAAAAAATAAAAATAAAAATAAATAATATATACATACCTGACGAGGTTGCTGAGCTGTGCCGCACCGCCGATTTGGCTCTTTGAGCCACTAAGCAGGCTGCCTCTGCTATGGCAGTTCTATGGCGGCCAGGGTGGTAATGGAGAGACATCTGTGGGTGAACCTGGCAGATATTTGGAAAAGAGAGAAGGGCTTTCTTCTCAATGCTCCGGTTTCGCCTTCTGTACTTTTTGGTACCTCCGTCGAGTCGGTGGTTTAAAAGTTTAGGGAGGCGTGTTCAGCGGCTTTTAAAACCTTAATTTAAATGAGAAGGTCCAGGTTTGAGCCCAAACAGCGCAGGGGTCCTGGCCCATCCCGATCTGAGGATCAGAGATGGGCACAGAAGGCTAGTGTCGCGACTCGCGCCCTTCCCCGCCTGCGGGTAGGGTTTCAAGGGTGGCGTGGGTCAAAGAGAGGTAGCAAGACCTGAGGGAGGCGGTCCGGACGGGGCGTTGCAACGCTCTCGCCCAGGCCAGGGTAAGAGTTGAACATCTCTCCTTCCCTCAGGGGGCCTGTACATCTAAAGCCCTCATCTTCCCCTCTCTAATTCCCCTTCAACCTCAGTTTTCTACCACCTGACTGAGGTTAGGTGAGCACCTCCTGCGCCCTTATTTCAGCCCCTACACTGGACTGTTCTTCTGCGCGGGATCCATGGATGGGTGAGTACAATGCTTTGGCTCTGAGGAGCAGCATTTCTAAGTCTGGCCCTTTTGTTCTTCAAACGAGGCCATAATAGGTGCATGAGGTTTAGCTTAGAACTGCCCACCCTTATTAGGGTTTTAAGTAGCAGTTTCCCTGAGCCCTTGTTGCCTTCTGTTCACCCACCTATTACCCTGATACTTTTTCCAGCAGCTTGTTCGGGTTGTTAGGTATCCCTCTGTTTGTAGGTCGAGCTGGCTTTGCTCCCCTCGCCTAGAATGTGGAGGGTTATTTATGAGCATGCCGCTCCCTCCTGAGTGTCTGAGCTCTCATGCTGAGAGTAGATTCTCCGCTCTCTAGAGCTTTATCATGGTAGAGCTAGTTTTTGCTCCCCTCACTGTTGAGGGTCACCTTGAGTATACTGCTCTCGTATGAGCGTGTGAGTTCCCTCTTTTGCTGTAAGTAGAGTTCCGCTCCCAGAGCTTTGTTACTTAACAACCTGCTCCTCGTTGCTGCTGTACCCCTCCGAGCTCTACCCTGTTAGTTGAGCTAGCATTGCTCCCCTCGCTATAGAGGGTTGCCTATGAGCATGCCGCTCCCTGCTGAGCGTCTGAGTTTCCTCTCATATGAGAGTCGAGTCTCCACTCCCAGAGCTCTGTTATTCAGAAACCTCAGCACGTCAGGCCTTTCTTTAGGCCTCCTTGTCAGGTTGCTCTCATAGTTGGTCGAGCTAGCATTGCTCTCCTCACTTTAGAGGGTTATTTATGAGCATGTTGCTCCCTTTTTGAGCTCTCTTTGTTGGCTGAGCTGGCATCGTTCCCGTTATTTAGAGGGTCACTTATGAGCGTGTCGCTCCCTTCTGAGCGTCTGAATTCCCTCTCATGTTGAGAGTTAAGTTCTCCGCTCTCCAGAGCTTTTTCTTGGTAGAGTTAGCATTGCTCCCCTCATTTTAGAGGGTCATCTATGAACATGCTGCTCCCTCCAGAGAGCATCTGACAATACGGTTTCTAAAATCCATATTTGGTAAGTGCTCACGCTAGTCTCTGTGCACTTTTCTAAAAACCACGCTGTGGTAAGAGCGCACACCGAGTGTTTTGCGGTCTTTTCTAAAATCCTGTATGGTATGGATTACGCGCTGAGGCTTCGTGCCCATTTTTTGAGTCTGTTAGACCCGTTTTTCACCTTGGGCCCCACTCTACTTATGTATATATATGTGCTGAGTATCCTCTCTGTCTTGGTAGAGCTAGCATTGCTCCCCTCGTTTTAGAGGGTCGCCTGTGAGCATGCTGCTCCCTCAGGAGCTCTCTTTGCTGGTCGAGATAGCATTGCTCCCCTCATTTTAGAGGGTCGCCTGTGAGCATGCTGCTCCCTCAGGAGCTCTCTTTGCTGGTCGAGATAGCATTGCTCCCCTCTTTTAGAGGGTCACTTTTGAGCATGCCGCTCCCTTATGAGCGTCTGAGTTCCCTCTCATGCTGAGAGTTAAGTTCTCCGCTCTCCAGAGCTCTTTCTTGGTAGAGCTAGCATTGCTCCCCTCACTATGGAGGGTCTCTTATGAGCATGCTGCTCCCTCACGAGCTCTCCTTGTTGGTCGAGCTGGCATTGCTCCTCTCTCGAGAGAGAGTCACCTATGAACATGCTGCTCCCCCCAGAGAGCATCTGATAGAGAGAAACGTTATTAAAATCCATGTTATGGTAAGTGCACACGCTAGTCTCTGTGCACTTTCTGAAAGCCACGCTGTGGTAAGATCGCACACCAAGTGTTTTGCGGTCTTTTCTAAAATCCTGTATGGTATGGGTTACGCGCTGAGGCTTCGTACCATTCTTTGAGTCGGTCAGGCCTCGGTTTTCACCTTAGGCCCCACTCTACTTATGTATGTGCTGAGTATCCTCTCATGCTGAGAGTTGAGTTCTCCGCTCTCCAGAGCTCTGTCTTGGTAGAGCTAGCATTGCTCCCCTCACTATAGAGGGTCACCTTTGAGCATGCTGCTCCCTCACGAGCTCTCCTGGTTGGTCGAGCTGGCATTGCTCCCCTCGTTATAGAGGGTCACCTATGAGCATGCCGCTCCCTTATGAGCGTCTGAGTCCCCTCTCATGTTGAGAGTTGAGTTCTCCGCTCTCCAGAGCTCTGCCTTGGTTGAACTAGCATTGCTCCCCCTCATTATAGAGGGTCACCTATGAGCATGCTGCTCTCCTTGTTGGTCGAGCTGGCATTTCTCTCCTCTCTGTAGAGGGTCACATATGAGCATGCCGCTCCCTTATGAGCGTCTGAGTCCCCTCTCATGTTGAGAGTTGAGTTCTCCGCTCTTCAGAGCCCTGCCTTGGTAGAGCTAGCATCGCTCCCCTCAATATTGAGGGTCACCTATGAGCATGCTGCTCCCTCCAGAGCATTTGGAGAATAAAATTTGCAAATCCATGTTATGGTAAGTGCGCACGCTAGTCTCTGTGCACTTTCTGAAAGCCACGCTGTGGTAAGATCGCACACCAAGTGTTTTGCGGTCTTTTCTAAAATCCTGTATGGTATGGGTTACGCGCTGAGGCTTCGTACCCATTCTTTGAGTCGGTCAGGCCCCGGTTCTCACCTTGGGTCCCACTCTACTTATGTATGTGCTGAGTATCCTCTCATGCTGAGAGTTGAGTTCTCCGCTCTCCAGAGCTCTTTCTTGGTAGAGCTAGCATTGCTCCCCTCGTTATAGAGGGTCACCTATGAGCATGCCGCTCCCTCACGAGCTCTCCTTGTTGGTCGAGCTGGCATTGCTCCCCTCTCTATAGAGGGTCACCTATGAGCATGCCGCTCCCTTTTGAGCGTCTGAGTTTCCTCTCATGCTGAGAGTTGAGTTCTCCGCTCTCCAGAGCTCTTTCTTGGTAGAGCTAGCATTGCTCCCCTCGTTATAGAGGGTCACCTATGAGCATGCCGCTCCCTTTTTTGAGCGTCTGAGTTTCCTCTCATGCTGAGAGTTGAGTTCTCCGCTCTCCAGAGCTCTGCCTTGGTAGAGCTAGCATTGCTCCCCTCACTATAGAGGGTCACCTTTTGAGCATGCTGCTCTCTCCAGAGCATTTGAAAAGAACGATGTTTACAAATCCATGTTATGGTAAGTGTGCACGCTAGTCTTTGTGCACTTTCTGAAAGCCACGCTGTGGTAAGATCGCACACCGAGTGTTTTGCGGTCTTTTCTAAAATCCTGTATGGTATGGGTTACGCGCTGCGGCTTCGTACCCATTTTTTGAGTCGGTTAGGCCCATTTTCACCTTGGGCCTCACTCTACCTATGTATCCCCAGTGATACTACTTGAACAGGGGCTACTACCAAGGATCTGTTGATACAGTTCCTTCAGCTAGCTCTTGTAGGAGCAAGCAGTAGCCCATGGGTGACAGGCCAGGCTTAGTTACTATCCTAAGCGCTTGGTCGTATCCCCTTAAAGGAATCCCTTTTCTGATTCCAAGCCTTGAGCTCTACCCTGGGTCCAGGAGGTCCGGCCTCTATCATGTGAGTTCCGGGGTATGCAACTCAGGCCTTTGGCCGAAGGGGATAATGTCACTGACAGCCGTCAATTCATCCCAGGGACAACTCCCTTATTCTTTTTGGTAGAGTTGATGCTTAATGCTCGCCTTTGTGGAATGAGATCAAGGGAGTGAGGTTTACACGCACCAGCACACTTGCCTGCGTCTGTTACACTCACCCCCCTAAACCTCACTCCCGTCCGGGTCAACGGCACCAATGTAACCGGTTCTACTTCGCCTCGCTCCGAGCGGGATTCGTACCGCGGTCTCCGGCGTGGGAGGCGGGCGCTCTAACGAGGAGGCTAAAGGCCACGGCCCCTAGCGTCAGTCGCTAGAGCGCCACTTCTTTGAGATCAAGGGAGTGAGGTTTACACGCACCAGCACACTTGCCTGCGTCTGTTACACTCACCCCCCTAAACCTCACTCCCGTCCGGGTCAACGGCACCAATGTAACCGGTTCTACTTCGCCTCGCTCCGAGCGGGATTCGAATCCTCGCTCCGAATCCTCGAACTTCGAATCCTCGCTCCGAGCGGGATTCGAACCGCGGTCTCTGGCGCGGGAGGCGGGCGCTCTAACGAGGAGGCTAAAGGCCACGGCCCCTAGCGTCAGTCGCTAGAGCGCCACTTCTTTGAGATCAAGAGAGTGAGGTTTACATGCACCAGCACACTTGCCTGCGTCTGTTACACATTCATAACCTTTTTGGAGTTAAGACAGTCCTGAAGGCCATGAACAACATGGGTTTGACTGACTCGAAAGCACATATGTTTTTCTAACACAGTGGAGCGAGCATTCCATATTGTTTTTATACAAAGCTAATGACATTTTATTTCTCCCAACTCTACACTTCATGCTCACAAGCCTGTCTGCATTGTTACATTTTCATTAAGACACTAATTAGTATGTTTATTATGAAGTTTCTCATGGGGACTGTTAAGTTGGTCTACACAATATAGGCAAATTTATTATCTTTGTGTGGAAGAATATAGGCAAATGACCACACACACACACACACACACACACACACACACACACACACACACACACAGTCAGCCAATAATGAATTCAAGTAACATCAGTGAGTGATTGTTAATTTTTATGATTATACAATTAGATATTACTGTATGTGTGCGTGCAAGCATTTGTCTTCTACTTTCACAGTCTGTGTTTGTGCACCTTGCCAGCCTGTCTGAGAATAGATGTGTCTCACCATCTGTTTCTTGACAAGAGTGAGTGTGTGCATCTGTCTCTCAGTATATATATGTGTGTGTGTGTGTGTGTGTGTGTGTGTGTGTACGTACTGATCAGAGCTCCTGTCCACTGTACAAGCTTGTCACAGGAGCGGGTGGCATGACCAAAATATCACAATATGAATTTAATATCCCCACAATGGCATGCAACAATTTTTTTTTTTTTTTGAAAATTCAAGAAAATGGTTTACTTTATATATTGTTTTAACCATGTGGTAAATACCTATTGTTGTATCATCCAGTGAAATAAATCCTCTGTTCAGAGGTTTGGGGGTCAGTATGATTTTTTTTTTTTTTTGTAAAAAATAAAAATGTAATTTTTATTTAGCAAATATGCATTAAATTAATAAAAAGTGACAGTAAGAACAAATAAAATGTTACAAAAATGTTTCAATTTTGAATAAATGCTGTTCTTTTCAAATATCTATTGATCAAAGGATCCTAAAATAAAACCGATCATGTTTTCTACAGTATATAAAGCAGCACAAAATTGATATTAATCAGAAATGTTTCTTCAGACCAGCATATTAGAATGATTTCTGAAGGATCATGTGACACTGAAGACTGGAGTAATGATGCTGAAAATTCAGCTTTGCATCACAGAAATAAATTAGATTTCAAAATATTGTTTTTACTGTATTTTTGATCAAATAAATGCAGCTTTAGTGAGCATAAGAGGGCCTTTAAAGATATAAATACATTCTGCTGGCCCTTAAACTTTTGAACAGTATATCAATACTTTACAAAGGACAAGTGCTTAATTTGATTTGAATATTTTCTGGTATTATTTTGAATTTTAATGCAAACTAAAAGATTTTACCTAACAAGTTCAACACCTATTAAAAATGGTATTATAACACTGCGCCTATTGCTTTATTTTAAATGCCTGTGTTGATATCTATTTCCATGAACTGCATTCTGAATGCTCCTTGTGTCAATGCCATTTGTCATTATCCCTTATCTGTGCAAAATTTACAAAGTGCCTATAATTTCAAGCTGCCAAATTGTGCTATTGACCTCTACTTGGGGCGCTTTCTCCTTTTCTCTCTTTCTGTCACTCCTCCTGCCTGGTCTTCAGATAAGCGTTCGCTTTCGTTTCCATTCAGAGGATTTTACACATACTTTGAAGCCCATAGTTGGAATCCTTACAAACGTTACAGACATCAGAATGGATTTAAAGGAATAATTTCCCCCTAAAATTAAATTTCTGTCTTCATTTAATCACCCTCATGTCATTTCAAACTTCTATGACAATGAAAACATATAGTGAAAGCATAGGAGCTGTCAGGCTCTAAAAAGCGGCAGAAAAGTAGTACATATTACCAAATCTTTCTTCTCATTTCCATTTGGTTTTGGAGCTTGACAGTCCACTTTATGCTTTCACTGAATGGAAAAATAGCAGCAGAGACTTTTTTTAAACATCTCATTTTGTTCCACGAAAGTACACCATACGGGTTTTGGACAACAGAATTATTTTATTATTTTTGGGGAAACTATTCCATTTTGACGTTGAAATGCTTTCCTATAACAAGTAAGCCATTTGTAGGTTAATTCCCATAAAAAGTATGATCACTATGGCTAACTAAACATTGCACCCCAACCAGCACAACAGCAAAACTGGCTCAACCAATAGCATTCATTTGGGGACGGAGCCATCTGTTTGTCAGACCAATGAAAAATGTGGGGAGTATAAGGGTGAAGTGTGTAATATCAGTGCAGATTTCCTTAAGACAAGCACATGTGAATTGTCTTAATATATGTTAGCACAGCCTTTAAAGATAAACCTTCTGCACTCAAAGCCACTTGTGTTTGTTCATGTTAGAATCTTATCAAATATTTACCGCTACTCATGACAAATGACACCAAAAACTGACAAATATTACAAAATTCTGACACTGAATTCACTGGATGACAGCACAGCCTCATTTCTCTCCAAAACAGATGCTCGACAATTCAGCGGCCCTCCCTCCATCTCACATGGTGCCTTGAAACATCATCAATCCCAGAGTCCCACTTCTTGAATTTCCCTCATTCCCTCCAAAATTCTTGACATGAAGACAAAACGCCATTCATATGGCTTGAAGCTTTGAACAATCATTTTCTCTTTTTCAATTCCATTCATCACTATTTTTTTTTTTTCCCAATATTCCTGTCTGATCTCTCCTATTATTTGACCCCAAGTTTCAACGATCAAGATTTCTAATGTTCGTGTCATTAAATTAGTATTGCAATTAAATTCTTTCTCAAGATTTAGCAATTATGAGAACTTAAGGCAGATGTTACAACAGCAAATATGTCATTACAGCTGTTAGATTAATTTATAATGAACTGATTCAAAACTCTGTTATGTCACGACTCAAACATGCTCACAGTTCAACTGTCTGTCAAGTATCAAGTAGACATTTTTCATGTTATTGTAAAAACTATATATGAAGACATTATTGCTGTTTATTTTTATATTTTGTTATATTGCTGCATAAAAAATGATAAATTTATTGAGTTTGAAACTGTGTTTATCCAAATGCTGTGATTATTTTTAATATATATATTTTTTTAGATTACCATTCTGGTATGGCTGCTGAAAAATAAAATAATCAGAAAATATTGATCTGTTTCAAAG
Source organism: Barbus barbus (assembly GCF_936440315.1). Lineage (NCBI taxonomy): Eukaryota > Metazoa > Chordata > Actinopteri > Cypriniformes > Cyprinidae > Barbus > Barbus barbus. The sequence continues at coordinate 11,470,782 of NC_136730.1, forward strand.
CAAATACATAAAATTAAGATCATACACATAATTATTAATGGGTATTTGCTAAAACAAACATTATAATTACTTATTAAGCCTGAACTTCGTCACATAACTTATCGTGCTACATTTCTGCTACGAACAAGTATGATACATAGAATCAACTTACAAAAACTACAACAGGCAAAAACCATGAACACCCTTGTGAACACAAACAAACAGCCCTCACATTTGCTTCAGGATATGACCTTGCTCCCGTCCTCCAATATGAATCGTCTCTTTTTCCATAATGCCTTTCTCTATGCTATCATTACTCATCCATGGTCTCCCTGACACAGTAATGGTGATTTTTTTATTTTCACCATAAAACCTCAAAATAAACATAGACAAAAGGAGGGCGACAGACGTGCTTGCTTAGAAGATAAAGAGATCAACAAAGCAGAGGGAAACTGGGCTGTGCCGATGCACGGAAACGTATCCCAGACTCCCAGTGTGACTGAACTGATCTAGAGACGGTTACGTAATAAGACCAACACACACACACACAACGATGCACACACTCAGCCTGAGATCTCGCTCTTTCTCATCCTCTTCATCCTGGGATCCAGAGGCTCAGCTCTTGGATAATGAATGAGCTGAATGTAGTGAACTGCATCAGACCACTGTGTCCTTTGGAGAACATCTTATTAAATGGATTGGTATGGGAAGAAGGTTAACAATGTCAAAGTTTATTCTAAAAGTGGTTGTGCCCTGAAATGGTGATTCACAAAAAAAAATTCTCTGTTTTTGAGGAAACAACAATACACAAAACCAGGAATTTCCTACATTTTTTTATTAGTCGAACTCCTTTGACCTACAATATATATTTGAATATTTAATATTTTTATGTAATACCTTTATTTAATATTTACTTGAAGTACACCTGAGATTTGAAGTTAATATTTCAATCATTTAAACATTTATTCTCACATGGCACGCAGATAATGTTGTTATTGTTAACTAAAACTAAAATTCTTGAAATCATTTTCATGGTCAATATAAAGCTGAAATAAAATATAAATATTAGATGGAAAACTGAGATATGCTGCCTTGGCAACTAACTGAAATAAATATTTCAAAAATATTTAAATTGAAATTAAAATATTTTAATTCCAAATAGAACTATATTTAAGAAAATAAAAGCAAAACAATAACAAATACAATTGTCTTCATTGATCTAAAATCTGAAATAAAATCTAAATATTAGATGGAAAACTAAGAAATGCATGGGCAACCAAATGAAATAAATGAAGTTTAATTTGAATTACTAAAACTAATACTGTGTGTTACTAATACATATACACACACATATATATATATATATATATATATATATATATATATATATATATATATATATATATATATATATACACATACATACATACATACACACATATATATATATATATATATATATATGTATATATTAGGGCTGTCAACGTTAACGCATGTGATTTTTTTAACGCAAATTAATCGTTTGATAAGGTTTGACCCCAACTTCTTGCCATCATCGCAGCTTGGAAGGTAATCATTGCCTGCGTCCCAATGTGCACACTATCCATCCTAAATTTATGTGATATTAGTAATTTTCAATACTATTTAGGGCAGATAGGGTGGATAGTATGCACATTGGGACGCAGGGATTGTGTGATTATGGAGAGAGAGAGCGAGTCTGTCCGAGAGAGAGAGATGTATACTCATATGTGATAAGGGGTGCAGCGAACCAGTGTTGCCAGGGTCACGGTTTCCCGCACAATTGGGCTATTTTGAAAATACAGTCACGGGAAAAATTACAGAGCCGTGGGTTGCGTTTTTTTGGGCTACTTTTCTAATGTACCGCGGCCGCCCAAAGTGTAGCCTATATATACACATGTGATCGCAAAAGGAAGTTATTACAAACACTCGATGGTGGTTTAAAGTGAGTTCTGAGTAAAAGTGTACTATTAATCTCATAAATTGTCTTATGTAGCATGACGCTAATGCTAGCCTCTAATGCACCTGCAGAACAGGTCCAATTCTTCTTAATGCATTTTTTCATAATACTTGATGTAAGGTCGCAAGAAGATGTTTTGTTGTATTTATTTAGGAATACTTTTGATAATAGTTGGGTAAATGTGTACTGGGATTGAAGCGTTGTGGTTTGGTAAACGTTTTATTGCCAGTATTTATAAATTTATAAAGGCTGATAATTGCTGAATTAAAACAAAAGAATAATAAAAAAGTTTGTCATGCATTCCTTTATTTATTTCAACACATTTACAGGTAAATCCTAGTATTTTAAATTTGCGATTAATCACAGTCCAGGACTGTGATTAACGCGATTATATTTTTTAATCGATTGACAGCACTAATATATATATATATATATATATATATATATATATATATATATATATTACACACACATATACATACATATGAAGAGTTCCAATGCAAAAGCCTCCAAAAGCCGTCTTGGTCAAAAATGAGATATGATACTGAGGGTGTGTCTCAATCAGCTCCCTTGTTCAGTAGTCAGGGCACTGATCAGGGAGTCGGCCATTTTAAGGGCCGTCTCAGTCGCGAAATCCTTCCAGTGCACTGGAACGTTTGCTCCCTGAAAAAATCCCACAATGCACCGCAAAAACTAGGGAGCATCGGAGCTCACTATGCTCCCTTACTGGAAATAACGTCACATTTCTGAAGCGTGAAACATAAAACACACGAGCCAACTCAATAAATGTAATGACACGTGATAGAAGATTTGAAAAGACAAACTGTTTTTTTCAACATAACTCATCTATTTCAACATAAAAACACATCGCTAGAACACATTTATTTAACATTTCTAATTAAAATTTGGCTGTAGAGTTGTAAGAACATTTAACAGAATGATGTTTAAAGAGAATAAAAAATAATATAAAAAAGAGATCTGTCCTGTCTGTTGTTTATTGATTTAAGCGGTGACGTTCTACTATGTTGTCCGTTGACGTTGTAATCGTGTCACTGGAATTCGAGTGATCACTGTCCCAACGTGCAGTGAGTCAGGGAACTTACCAGTGACCAAATTCGTGTACACGATCAACTGATTCACGAACTCGGGAACTAGGGAGCTGATTGAGACCCACCCTGAGTGAATGCTCTCCACACATAGTATACAGTGCCCTCCATAAGTATTGGAACAGTAAAGACAAAATTGCTCTGTTGGCTGTGGAGTCAAGACATTTACAAATATGATTAAAAGATGAATATGAGACAAAACTACAGAATGTCACATTTTATAATTAGCTGTTTCAACACATACATGTTTTACCAAATAAAAATAACAGCACTTTTAGAGTTCATCCGACTAATTGATGTGAGCATAAGGAATTGGGACAGTTGAACATAAGGCAGATATAAAAGACTAAAAGCTATTATTTAGTTGCAGATCCCTTGCGCACAATCACAGCAGTGAGTCTGTGAACCATAGACATCACCAGACTCTTGGTCTCATCCTTTGAAATACTTTCCCCAGCCTTTAATGCAGCCAATTCCAATTGTTGCTTGTTTTGGGGAGTTTCTGCCTTTACTCTCCTCTTCAGCTGGTGAAATTCATGTTCAATCAGATTTAAATCTGGAGATTGACTTGGGCAATCTAAGACTTTCCATTTCTTTGCCCTTATAAATTCCTTGACTGAACTGGCAGGGTGTTTTGGGTCATTGTCCTGATGCAATATGAAACACTTCCCAATGAATCTGGTGGCATTTTCTTGAATATTGGTAGGCAAGATGGTTCCCTATCAAGGGAACTTCGAACTGCGTCCTCTAGAGGTCGCTATGGGGAACTCCATCTACGTGACCCGTGTCTGAAGCATATATACAACAACACCAAATATTGGCCGGCGACAGCCTATGACGTCACTCCCGGTGCGCCACAGTATAAAGGGGCGCCGGGAGAAAGCATCATCCTCTTCTTCGTCTTCAATGACTGCTTTGTTTGAAGCGTGTATTCACGAGGTAAGAACGGTTTCTTCTAAATATAATAATGGCGAGCACTAGCAAGGCGTTTAAGAGGTGTGTGCATCCGTGTCCGCGTTATCTGACACCTGATGATTCACACGATCTTTGCGTCTTTTGTTTGGGTGAAGAGCACGCACGCGATGTTCTCGAGGGAGCGGTATGCGTGCACTGTGAGCGGTTTTCCATGAAAACGCTCCGCTCTCGTTTGTCTCTCTTTTTGAGGAAGGAGGGACAGCCATCTGCTCCCCGGGGTTCAGGACCCTCTGCTGCTGAGGCACGGAGGAAAATGAGCTCATGGGGCTCGCAGGTGAGTCTCGCTGGTGAGTTAGAGAAGGGGCTTTCCTTCTCACGCTCATCAGTCGCGGACGAGGGCGAGCTGCTGGAGGAGGATGACGCGATTTCACTGGCGCCATCTGACTCAACAGCTAGTGCTCTGCTGGGCGCTGCCCAGGAAGAGCAGGAGATGTCTGAGGGTGAAGAAGTCGAGACTGAGCCCTCTCAATCCTCCTGCCCTGCGTATGAGGAGCTGTTGGAGGTTATGGAACGCGCCTCGGCAAGGCTTGACTTGCCGTGGAAGCGGGCCAGAGTGGTGGCGCCGCGGGGTCGTCTCGATGAGCGTTATCTCTCTGGCCATAACCCCCCAGCCCAAGTGAACCTTCCTTTCCTTCCTGACCTTCATACGGAGGTTGAGAAGGAATGGAAAAAGCCGTTTTCCTCTCGTATTGTTAGATTTCAGCATACCAGTTATGCTAATATTGAGGGGATGCGTGAGAACGGCTATGAGCGGATGCCTCCTATAGAAGAGACGCTAGCTAGCTATCTCTCTGAGGGCAAGGCATCCTCTCTTCAGGTTCCTTCCTTGCCATCTAAGCCCCTTCAGATGACATCTCGCTTAAATGGTAAGGCATATGCAGCAGCAGGTCAGGCCATCGCCTCGGTGCACACGATGGCTGTGCTTCAGGCTTATCAGGCTGATCTGCTGAAAGACCTGGATAAGGGTCAGGGTCTTTCCCCTGACGAGGTGGCTGAGTTGCGCCGCACCACTGATTTGGCTCTCCGAGCCACCAAACAGGCCGCCGCTGCTATGGGCAGGTCCATGGCGGCCATGGTGGTAACGGAGAGACAACTGTGGTTGAACCTGGCAGACGTTGGGAAGAAAGAGAGGGGCTTTCTTCTCGATGCGCCGGTTTCGCCTTCTGAACTTTTTGGTACCTCCGTCGAGACGGTGGTTGAAAAGTTTAGGGAGGCGAGGGCGCGCTCAGCGGCTTTTAAAACCTTCATCCCGAGAAGGTCCAGGTCTGAACCCAAACAACGCGAGGGTCCTGGCCCATCTGGATCTGAGGATCAAAGATGGGTACAGAAGGCTAGTGTCGCGACTCGCGCCCCTCCCCCGCCTGCGGGTAAGGCCTCAGGGAAGCGCAGGTCGACGAGAGGTAGGCAGAACCTGAGGGACGTGGTCTGGAAGAGGCGTTCACAACGCTCTCGCCCGGGCCAGGGTGAAAGTTGAGACTTTCCTTCCTTCAGAGGGCCTTTACATCTCCCTCTCTAATTCCCTTGCAACCTCCGTTCACTCCACCTAACTGAGGCTAGGTGAGCACCTCCTACACTCACATTTCCATCTACCGGATCTATGATGATTTTGGTTAGGTTCTATGCCTTTAGAACCTGCCTTACTGATGATCTGGACCTAGGCCCTGTTTGCGCCTCGGGGTCCGATCTTATGCGCTGGATCCTTGGATGGGTGAGTACGATCCAATTTTCAGATTCGCTGGGATGTGTTCAATCTACTTTAGAAATGGTATCAGGTATGGATGAGCGTCGTTATTACTATGCTTTGGTAACTAGGAGCAGCTTTTCGAGTTTGGCCCTTTTGTTCTTCAAACGAGGCAATAATAGGCACACGAGGTTTAGCTTGGAACTGCCCACCCTTATTAGGGTTTTAAGTAGCAGTTTCCCTGAGCCCTTGTTGCCTTCTGTTCAGCTACCTGTTACCTGATACTTTTCCAGCAGCTCGTTCGGGTTGTTAGGTATCCCTCTGTTTGTAGGTCGAGCCGGTTTGCTCCCCTCGCCTAGAATGTGGAGGGTTATTTTGTGAGCATGCCGCTCCCTCCTGAGTGTCTGAGCTCTCATGCTGAGAGTAGATTCTCCGCTCTCCAGAGCTTTATCATGGTAGAGCTAGTCTTGCTCCCCTCACGGTGAGGGTCACCTTGAGTATACTGCTCTCGTATGAGCGTGAGTTCCCTCCTTTGCCGTAAGTAGAGTTCCGCTCCCAGAGCTTGTTACTTAACAACCTGCTCCTCGTTGCTGCTGTACCCCTCCGAGCTCTACCCTGTTAGTTGAGCTGGCGCTGCTCCCCTCGCTATAGAGGGTTGCCTATGAGCATGCCGCCCCCTGCTGAGCGTCTGAGTTTCCTCTCATATGAGAGTCGAGTCTCCGCTCCCAGAGCTCTGTTATTCAGAAGCCTCAGCACGTCAGGCCTTTCTCTAGGCCTCCTTGTCAGGTTGCTCTCATAGTTGGTCGAGCTAGCATTGCTCTCCTCACTTTAGAGGGTTATTTATGAGCATGTTGCTCCCTTTCTGAGCTCTCTTTGTTGGGTGAGCTGGCATCGCTCCCCTTATTTTAGAGGGTCTCTTATGAGCGTGTCGCTCCCTTCTGAGTGTCTGAGTTCCCTCTCATGTTGAGAGTTGAATTCTCCGCTCTCCAGAGCTCTTTTTTGGTAGAGTTAGCATTGTTCCCCTCACTTAGAGGGTCATCTATGAACATGCTGCTCCCTCCAGAGAGCATCTGACAATACGGTTTCTGAAATCCATATTTGGTAAGTGCGCACGCTAGTGTCTGTGCATTTTTCTAAGAACCACGCTGTAGTAAGATCGCACACCAAGTGTTTTTGCGGTCTTTTCTAAAATCCTGTATGGTATGGGTTACGCGCTGAGGCTTCGTCCCATTCTTTGAGTCGGTTAGGCCCCGGTTTTCACCTTGGGCCCCACTCTACTTATATATGTGCTGAGTATCCTCTCTGTCTTGGTAGAGCTAGCATTGCTCCCCTCATTTAGAGGGTCGCCTATGAGCATGCTGCTCCCTCAGGAGCTCTCGTTGCTGGTCGAGATAGCATTGCTCCCCTCTCTTAGAGGGTCACTTTGACTACGAGCATGCTGCTCCCTCCAGAGAGCATCCGATAGAGAGTAACGTTGTTTAAAGCTAGAGCATTTGGAGAATAGAAATTTCAAATCCATCATTATGGTAAGTGCGCACGCTAGTCTCTGGGCACTTTCTGAAATCCACGATGTGGTAAGATCGCACACCGAGTGTCTTGTGGTCTTTCTAAAAATCCTGTATGGTATGGGGTACGCGCTGAGGCTTCGTCCCATTCTTTGAGTTGGTTAGGCCCCGGTCTCCTTGGGCCCCACTCTACTCATGTATGTGCTAATATCCTCTCATGAACTGAGAGTTAAGTTCTCCGCTCGCTGGAGCTCGGTCTGGGTAGAGCTGGCATTGCTGCCTATGAGCATGCCGCTCCCTGCTGAGCGTTGAGTTTCCCCTCTTATGAGGGTCGAGTCTCCGCTCTCAGAGCTCTGTTATTCAGAAATTTCAGCACGTCAGGCCTTTCTTTAGGCCTCCTCGTCATCTGACAGTACGATTTCTAAAATCCATATTTGGTAAGTGCGCACGCTAGTCTCTGTGCACTTTTCTAAAAACCACGCTGTGGTAAGATCGCACACCGAGTGTCTTGTGGTCTTTTCTAAAAATCCTGTATGGTATGGGTTACGCGCCGAGGCTTCGTCCCATTCTTTGAGTCAGTTGGGCCCCGGTCTCCTTGGGCCCCACTCTACTCATGTACGTGCTAGTATCCTCTCATGAACTGAGAGTTAAGTTCTCCGCTCTCTGGAGCTCTGTCGTGGTAGAGCTGGCATTGCTCCCCTCGCTATAGAGGGTTATCTATGAGCTTGCTGCTCCCTCACGAGCTCTCCTTGTTGGTCGAGCCGGCACTGCTCCCCTCGCTATAGAGGGTTATCTATGAGCTTGCTGCTCCCTCCAGAGCATATGAAAAGAACGATGTCTAAATCCATGTTATGGTAAGTGCGCACGCTAGTCTTTGTTCACTTTCTGAAAGCCACGCTGTGGTAAGATCGCACACCGAGTGTCTTGTGGTCTTTTCTAAAAATCCTGTATGGTATGGGTTACGCGCCGAGGCTTCGTCCCATTCTTTGAGTCAGTTGGGCCCCGGTCTCCTTGGGCCCCACTCTACCTATGTATCCCCAGTGATATCATTTGCACGGGGGCTACTATTAAGGATCTGTTGATACAGTTCCTCGGCGAGCTCTTGTAGGAGCAAGCAGTAGCCCCTGGGTGACAGGCCAGGCTTAGTTACTATCCTAAGCGCTCGGCCGTATCCCCTTAAAGGAATCTTTCTTTCTGATTCCAAGCCCTGAGTTTTACCCTAGGTCCAGGAGGTCCGGCCTCTATCAGGTAAGTCCGGGGTATGAAACTCAGGCCTTTGGCCGAAGGGGATAATGTCACTGACAGCCGTCAATTCATCCCAGGGACAACTCCTTTATCGTTGATAAGAGTTGATGCTTAGTGCTCGCCTTTGGAATGGCATGCACTTCCCTCAGCATGGCGGCGTTGGTATATCGTTCCCCATAGCGACCTCTAGAGGACGCAGTTCGAAGTTCCCTTGATAGGGAACGTCTCAGGTTACGTATGTAACCATGGTTCCCTGAGAGGGAACGAGACACTGCGTCCTCTAGACTTCAGGCCATGCTTCGGATGCAGCTTCAGACGAAGAAGCGGATGATGCTTTCTCCCGGCGCCCCTTTATACTGTGGCGCACCGGGAGTGACGTCATAGGCTGTCGCCGGCCAATATTTGGTGTTGTTGTATATATGCTTCAGACACGGGTCACGTAGATGGAGTTCCCCATAGCGACCTCTAGAGGACGCAGTGTCTCGTTCCCTCTCAGGGAACCATGGTTACATACGTAACCTGAGACGTTTTGCACCCTTCCAAATTAATTTTGCTACTGTCATCATGCATTAAGTCATCAGTAAAGTTGAGAGGGCCTGTTCCAGAGACAGCCATGCATGCCCATGCCATGACAACACCTCCACCATGCTTTATAGATGAGGCTGTATGCTTGGGATCATTTGCAGTTCCCTTTTTTTCTCCACATTTTTGCTTTCCCATCACTTAGATAAAGGTTCATCTTTGTCTCATCGGTCCATAAACACAGTTCAAAAACTCTTTTGGCTCACCTTTGTGCTTTTTTGCAAACTCTAATCATGCCTTTCTATTTTTGGTGCTGGTCAGAGGTTTGCATCTTGCTGTGTAGCATCTGTAATTCTGTGTCAAAGTCTCCTGAGGACAGTAGATTGTCAGAGCATCACCCCAGCTTTCTGGAAGTTGTTGGTGATTTTACAGACACGTCTTTTAGGGTTCATTTTCACAGCTTTTATGATTTGTCTGTCATCAACTACTGTTGTTTTCTCAGCCGATCAGGTCGTTGTTGGTTGCTGGTGTCGCTGGTGGTATCTTGATTTCTTCATGCCCTTTGTTTTTGCTAGAGCTCTACTTAACTTCCTCTTTTCTTTTAGCATCCAAATTGCTTGCTTTTCTCTCAAAGTCAGCTCCCTCATCTTAATCCTGGTTTGTGTGTGTCATCATCGAATGCAAGATTCAGAATGCAGAATTATTGGATATAACTGATACGACACATTCCCTGCTTTTAATATCTGAAGAATTAATGCAACAGGACACAGCTGATCACTTAGAAAGACCTGTGAGGCAACTGCTCCAATAGTTATGCTCACATCAGATAGAGGGATGAAACTCTAAAAGTGCTGAACTTCTTAGCTGGTAAAGCATGTATGTGTTGAATCACCCAATAATAAAATGTGACATTCTGTAGTTTTGTCTCATATTCATCTTTTAATCATATTTGTAAATGTCTTGACTCCACAGCCAACAGAGCAATTTTGTCTTTACTTTTCTAATACTTTTGGAGGGCACTGTATGTTCATCAAGTACTTTCACTTCAAATGCGCTAAATCCCAGCCTCAACCCATTCAGAAGTACCAGCATTTACATAGAAACCTATATATAGTAGCCAGAAAGAAATGCTAATTTTAAAGAAAAATGTCTTTCCTGAGGATGGTACTCCCTTAGTTATACTTGGAGTCTTCAACATCCACCTAGATAAACCTCAGGCTGCAGACTTCCACACTCTACTTGCCTCTTTTGATCTCAAGAGAGTGTTAACTACGACTACTCACAAATCAGGCAACCAACTGGACCTTATTTACACACGTCACTGCTCCACTGATCATGTGCTGGTTACTCCACTGCACACCTCCGATCACTTCCTCCTCACTCTTAACCTCAGCATGATTCCTGACACATCACATACCCCTCCACATGTCACTCTTTGACGTAACTTACGCTCACTCTCACCCTCCCGGCTATTTGCTATGGTTTCATCTTCACTTCCTCCCCCTAAACAATTATCATCCCTTGATGCTAACAGTGCTACTGATACTTTCTGTTCCACTCTGAGGTCTTGTTTAGATACTTTCTGCCCCTTGGCTATCTGTTATTCTCCGCGAACATTGTTCTAAGCTCAGGGCTGCAGAATGTGTATGGTGCAAATCACAAAATCCTACTGACCTTAATTAATATCGATCATTCGTCTCTGACTTCTCTGCTAATGTCTCCATTGCTAAAAGGACATACTATCATAACAAAATTAACAATATTAACAATTCACCTAACTTTTGCATGCTCTTTAAGACATTTTCCTCCCTCCTTCGTCCTCCTCCTCCCCCTCCTTCTTCATCGCTAACAGCTGACGACTTTGCCACATTCTTCATTAATAAAATTACAAACATCACTGCACAATTCTCCACACCACAAACTGTCAAACACATCTTACCAGCAAACATACACTCGTTCACATCCTTCTCTCCACTTTCTGAGGCAGAAGTCTCTAAACACATCCTTTGCAGTCATCCTACTACTTGTCCGCTTGATCCTATTCCATCTCATCTCCTTCAAGCCATTTCTCCTGCAGTTGTACCTGCAATCACTCACATCGTTAGCACATCCCTTCACACTGGAGTTTTTCCCTCAGCATTTAAAAAGGCTAGTGTATCCCCACTTCTTAAGAAACCCACTCTTAACCCAACTCTTTTAGGGAACTATAGACCAGTTTCCCTTCTACCTTTCTTTGCACAAACACTTGAACGAGTTGTGTTCAACCAAGTCTCTGCCTTTTTCACGCAGAACAACCTCCTGGACAGCAACCAATCTGGCTTCAGAAGTGGACATTCAACCAAAACTGCCTTGCCCTCAGTTGTTGAAGCCCGGCTTCCAAGTCTTCATTACTTATCTTGCTGGATCTGTCCGCTGTTTTTGATACGGTCAAGCACCAGATCCTCCTGTCAACTCTATTGAGAAAGGGCATCTCAGGAACCGCACTCCAGTGGTTTGAGTCTTACCTCTCAGATAGTTCCTTCAAGGTATCTTGGAGAGGTGAGGTATCCAAGTCACAACATCTAGCTACTGGGGTGCCTCAGGGCTCAGATCTTGGATCACTTTTCTCTTGTGTCTACATGGCATCACTAGGTTCTGTCATTCAGAAACATGACTGTTCATATCACTGCTATGCTGATGACACTCAACTCTACCTCTCATTCCATCCTGATGATCCGACGATAGCTGCTCACATCTCAGCATGTCTAACGGCCACAGTCACCTTCAACTCAACCTAGCTAAGACAGAACTGCTTGTAGTTTCAGCAAACCCATCACTTCATCACAATTCCACCTTCCAGTTAGGCTCATCAACCATAATTCCTTCAAAAACAACCAGAAACCTTGAAGTTGTGATTGCTGATAAGCTGAATTTCTCAGACCACATTGCTAAAACTGCTCGTTCCTGCAGATTTGCTTTATGCAATATTAGGAAGATCAGGCCCTTTCTTTCGAAACATGCAACACAACTCCTTGTTCAAGCTCTTGTTCTATCCAGACTTGACTATTGCAATGCTCTCTTAGCAGGACTTCCAGCCAATTCCATCAAACCTATACAATTAGTCCAAAATGCAGCTGCAAACTTAATCTTTAATAAGCTGAAAAGAACACACGTCACACCTCTGTTCATCAATTTACACTGGCAGCCAATCGCTGCTCACATGAAATTCAAGACATTAATGTTTGCCTACAAAACCACCTCTGGCTCTGCACCCCATTACCTAAATTCAGTACTTCAGACCTATGTGCCCTCTAGAAGCTTGCGTTCTGCCAGTGAACGATGCATTATTGTGCCATCCCAAAGAGGCACAAAATCACTTTCACAGACTGTTCTCACCTGGAATGACCTGCCCAACTCGAGCAGCTGAATCCTTAGCCATCTTCAAGAAAAAACACATCTCTTAAAAAACACATCTAAAAACACATCTCTTCCATCTTTATTTGACCCTCTAACTCTAACACTCTCGATTCTAATTCTATTTTATCTATCTATTTGTCTTTTTATTAAAAAAAAAAAAAAAAACACACACACTTGACCCTCTATCAATTGCATTTTTATTCTCTAACGGCTAGCTTTTCTTGTAAAACTAACACTAGCTGTCTTTTTTCTACTATATCTACTTGTCTCTTAAAAAAAAAAAACTAGGTTTCTTATTTTCTATATTATATATTAAAAAAAAAAACAAAAAAAACTTGCTATGTGTACTGCGTTAGGCTAACCGAGGCTTGTCATAGCACTTGCATGTTGTTGCTCTTTTGTTGCGTCTGCTAAATGACTACATGTAAATGTAATACTAAAACTATATAAATAATACTAAAATAATGTGAATAAAACTACATTTATGTGTATAAAACTAAAACATGATCACTGCAGGGAGTTCAGGAGTTGATGAAAATCTAATCAATAATTTAATCATAAAGTAAAAATGTTAAAATTAAACAAAAATAAAAGACTTACTAAAGGAAATAAATATGACCATTAACCAATGCCAGAGAACCATGAACATGCAAATATTAACTCAAAATGTCTAGAAGTACTTCAGATAAACATTTTAGGTGAAAGAGGTTTGGCTAAAAAACATTTTGGTCTATAAGATCTACTTACACAATACATTTGGGAAAAGCAGCCCTAGATGAAAAATATCAGTCTATAGCTAAACCTTTCCACTCAAACGTTAGGATAAAAAAGAAAAAATGAAGTGTACAATAATGCTGCACTACATTTTTGATGCACGGACATCTCTAGTTGTTAGTCTGAAATGTAATTGGGTTAAATATTGCACTTTTCTCACAGTTATTGCAAGTTGCATTAAAGGATAAAAATAGATTTAAGACAGGCATTACTCACAGCACCTGACTAATCGCTGCTATGGTCTCTATCTCCAGCTCCCTCCCTCCTTCTCTCTCTCTCTCTCCGTCTGTCTGGTTGTACCTCACGTCAATCTCATTTGTCAGTATAGCTACTACTCGAGCTGTTCGCTTCTCGTTCGCTCCATCACTGAATGAAATATTAATAGGACCTTTGACAACAGGACTGGAAACAGCCATTAACACGCAATTACCCAGAGACGTGATGTGTACAAACTACAAGGTCAACCTGCGTTGATGTTTTTCTTCCAATCTCTGGCGCTCGTCTGTCGTCTTTGTCTTTCAGCCTCTGACCTAGACTGGCAGATTTATCTCAAGCACTGCACTCACTGCATGATGACCGTAACAACTGCACCTTAAACCACAGCCACGGCTGTAGATTTATAGCAGCGGTGAGAGCTGGAGGAAGGTTTCGTGATAACATCTTTACGATACGTTACTCAGGAGGTCTGTCAGTCACCTTGTAAGTGGACAAAGATGAGACAATACATAACACCAGGGCCCTATCCAGCCCGTTCCGCTGAAGAAAAAGCAGTTTTGTACTAGAAAAGAACCCAATAAGTGGCTGTGAGAGCAGAATGATGTTCTACTCACATGGTTTTCAAACCTGTCTGGCTATACTTATGTTAAACACAACTGAATGGCATAAAACCAGATTGCTCCAATTATAGCCAACAAACTTTCTACAATGAAAGCGGATGATCTGACATGTCACACATTCAGGTGAGAGACACCCTGTTTTTATTTCTGTAATGCTTCTCGTCACTTTAATTTCTGCCAGAAATAAAATTATTTGATTTACAATCACTATGTAATTAAATAACATCTGACGGTTGCTGCAAATAATGACATATTGTATACTTCACAATGGCATCAAGATGCTGAATTAAATTATTTACACTATACTGGATGGGTCTTTTCAAAACTAGGATTATGACCTATAGGCTCTTTCCTCCTGTTATTAAAAAACAAGCTAAAGTGGTATTTGACATCAAATTAATGTTGACATTAGATGTTGAATTGACATTGAATTTTGGTCACCCGATGTCACAACCGAAATTTAACCAAATATCAATGTCTTATGACATTGTGTGCCTGCTGGGTTACAAGAAGTAATATTTAGAAAACACAACATGGACGTGAACACAAAAACTTGAAATGAACAAAGCTGAAAAATGACACTATTGTCTCCTGAAGAGCTGCCTTTAAAGACATATTTGAAGAACTTTGCAATATAGATACTGTTATTTTCCTGTTTATTACTGTAAAGCTGCTTTGAAACAGTGTTCATTATAAGTTTCAGATGTTTTAGTGTGTTTTTGCCTTTTTTTTATATCTATATAGATTTTAAGTATTAGATTTTAGCTTAAGTTTGTTTAGTTTAGTAATTATTAGAAATTCAACTTACACCAAACAAAAATGAGAAATGTTACCTTGCAAGCTAGCTAAAATAAAGAGGTTTACATTTTTTAAATATATTTTTTAGTTAATATATTTTTACATTTTTATATATAAAAAATATTTTATTTCGTTTATATTATATTTTAGTTTATAATTTCAGTTTATTGTATTTGAAATAATCATTTAAAAAAATAATGGTTTTAATTAGTTAACAGTAATAACCCTGCTCTAAAACAATCTGTATTCTAAAAAATGCTCGGTTAAATACAACCCAGTGCTGGGTAAATATTGGACAGAACACATGTTGGGTTATTTTCAACCAAACGTTGGGTGAAATGTTTAACCAACCTTCTGGGCAGTAACCCAACCGCTGGGTCAAAACAACCCAATGACTGGGTTCATCCATATTTTACCCAGGGCTGGGTTGTATTTAAAGCTAAAAGCATTACAAACTCTGTCACTCCAATCTGAGTGGAAGTGATTGGCGAGCCTCCAAATGCACCTGTATGTTGGTTGCATCTCTCCACGTTCTCCCTGCTCCGTCCAGAGGTGTCCTTCGCCAAACCCTCCACCATCCGCTTTGCGGCTGCAACTTGACCTTCTCGCTGTGTTTGTCTTATCACGCCACTGCTACAACATCAGAACATGCCAGGAATGCCAATGACATTAAGATCCTATCCAGGAAAGGACCCCGCATCCAGTTTCGACTCCACAATATGTCAAAGCTATTCTGCTGTCAGTGCTCTGAAACAACTGTTGTTATCGTCTGCAAACTTCAAACACTGTGTGCTTGGGTTGAGAGTACATGAAAGGGTTTCTAAAAAGTAGATACTGTACAGAGGAATATCAGAGTTTCTGTGGTGAATTAGAGGCGAGGCAGATGCTTCGTCACGTGTGAGGACGTCTAACACGGAGACAGACAAGATGGCTTATGGGGTGTGAAATTATCTGATGTGATTGAAATCTTGTCTCTGTCAAAGATTAACCCTTGTCAATGTCTCACATATACATTCTTATCGCTCATCGCACAGCGGCAATGCAAAACCACCGCTGGGCAGGTCTCTGTGAGAAGTATCCTTGAGCAGTCAGTTTGATCTTCAGCTGTCCTTAAAGGAACAGTTCACCCAAAAATGAAAATTTGCCAAAACTTTACTCAAACTTGTACCCTCAGGCCACCCGAGATGCAGATGAGTTTGTTTCTTCTACAAATTTGGAGAAATTCAGCATTAAATCATTTGCTCAGCCATGGATCCTCTGCAGTGAATGGGAGCCGTCAGAATGAGAGTCCAAACATAAAAACATCACAATAATCCACAAGTAATCCACACCACTCCAGTCCAACAATTAATGGCTTGAGAAGCAAAAAGCTGCAGGTTTATAAGAAATAAATGATCATTAAGAGGTTTTCTGGCAAAAATATCTTATAGTAACACAAATACACTGCAAACGGTGTAAGAAAGCACTGGAGAATGCAATATTATTGATAGAGGACTCCAGTATGTTATCGAGGAGCAATGGTTTGAAGTTAAAAATGTTTAAATTATAAATTTGTTTCATACAAACAAAAAAGCTTTTATTTTCACAAGACATTAACTGATGGACTGGAGTGGTGTGGATTACTTGTGGATTATCGTGATGTTTTTATCAGCTGTTTGGACTCTCATTCTGATGGCACCCATTCACTGCAGAGCATCCATTGGTGAGCAAGTGATGTAATGCTACATTTCTCCAAATCTGTTCAGATCAAGAAACAAACTCGTCTACATCTTTTCATTTTTGGGTAAACTATTCCTTTAAATTTGTCATTATGGTCACAAGAGTACAGGTGTAAGCCCGGTGTCCTGGCCAAATTCCCTCCACTGGCCTTTATCAATCATGGCCTCCTATTAATCCCCATCCACTTGATTGGCTCTATCACACTCTCCTCTCCACCTGTAGCTGGTGTGTGGTGAGCGCACTGGCGCCGTTGTACTGTGGCTGCCGTCGCATCATCCAAGTGGATGCTGCACACTGGTGGTGGTTGAGGAGAGACCCCCACATGATTGTAAAGCGCTTTGGGTGTACGGCAATATACAATAAATGCGCTATATAAATGCATCATTCATTCATTCATTCATTCATTCATTCACAAGATTACCAGTCCAGTTCACCAAGTCAGTGTTTTTAAAGCCAAATATCAGCATTCCTTACTTTAGTTGTGACTATTTTCTCTTTTAAAAGCATTAGTGTCCATGTCTGTGTTTTGTAAAATTTGTGGATATTCCCAAATCCGTGCTCACAAAATGTGCTTTTGTCTAGTACAGCATGAAATCTCTGGCAATACGTTCAGCTTGAGATTCCCAGCTGAATTCACATTAAGACGAACTAAAACTGATTACATCCACAACGCTAATAAAACTTCTCATACAAATTTGCATGCCTTACAAAATATTACCATGGTAGTGCAAATTGTTACTACACTTACTTTTATTACGATGTGGAAATGTGATATTATCCATGCAGCAAAATTTTTATTAATTAATTAGTTAATGAATTACAGAATGCAAACAACTACTATCAAAAAAAAGTTAAATTATAAATTACAATTTGCAACGTCATTCTAGGTTCAGGTTGAGCATGATTAGTGCCTCTTGCTCAAAAGACATACAAAGTTGAATGTCAAGATAAAAACACAGCTGCTGCTGTTACAGGCAAACAGGTTTGAATTTAAAATGTCCATTTGAAATCTTTTGTCAAGCATGTCTAGTGGTCTAAAGATCTCCTGACTCAATTATGGTAAAGACCGAAGAAAATTTGCAGGAGGATTATTACTGAAATCACATCTGTCAGCTTTACAGTAATATTCAGCACAGCTCTTATGCTTGTGTTGAGACCCAGTGTCCATTATAAATGGAAAAAAATCCTGTGTAAGACATGTAACTCTAATATGATATGACTTCACCTCACAATAAACCTGTCAAATTATTAGTTATGTGGCTCTTAAGTATAACATTTGTTATACTACAATTATGCCATAAGTTTCTGAATTGTGCCACAGTTTCAAATGAATATTTGTGGCATTGCATCCACTGATTCTGTTTAGTTATCCTTCAGGACTTGGGTGGTACAAAATGGCAAGAACCATAATATTTGGAACCATGTCAAATATATGATTCGTTTTCGAATCAGACATCACTATGCAGCACATTTGAACAGTTCACTGAAAGGATTCAAAACAGTGATTCATTCACAATTCGAGCATCGCTCGCTTTGAATCAAAGCAGCCAGCAGAAAATATGGGACACTCACAACATGATTAATGAAATACTGTCTAGAAAAATGTTTCTTGCAGTAATCGCTCTCATCAGACAAGAAATAAATCAGTAGGATTTGATGAAATTGGCTTGGTAGATCGGTTAACAAGCAATGACCACCACAGAAGCCGTGAACTGTGGGAACAATGACTGTAGAAATAATCTGGTGTTGAGGTGGAAACAACAGTTACCATGGTAAGAAAAACCAAGGCTACAGTTTTCAATGCAGAAACTATTTCTCACAGTAAGTTGAAGTCAACTGCTGTATAGCTGCATATCTTGTAGAAATAGCTTCTTTTTTTTTCCCTCCATGGACTTCATATTGTATGTGTTCAGAAGGCTTTTCAGCTAAATTAAACAGTAAGGGTAGTACACAAAATATCAAAAAAGTGGACAACAGGAATATAATTTTTCCTCAAATTCCATCACAAACAGTTAACAACTTAACTCTGATCTCACGGGCATTGCCGGTCAGTCCATTTACCAAGCCAATTTCATCAAATTTGACTGATTTATTTCTTGTCTGATGAGAGCGATTACTGCAAGAAACATTATTCTAGACAGTATTTCATTAATCATGTTGTGAGTTTCATATTTTCTGCTGGCTGCTTAGAATCAAAGCGAGCGATGCATGGTTTGTGAATCAATCACTGTTTTGAGTTGATTCTTTTCAATTAATGTACAAATACATTGAACTTCACAACATCTCTGCATGTTTACTGGTAGAACAATATGTGCCTAACTCAAACTTTTTCAATGGATTATACTGTATATCCTGGAAGATACAGACATTTGAGAAGCAGAAGGGAGAGACAGTGAGTTCCAGAAAATATCTGAAGAAAATATTTCAAGTTACGCAGTGCTGACCCTGGAAATCTTGCAGCATGCATTATTTTCATGGGAGATTAAAAACTATTAAACTAAATAGCGATCAATATTTTGCATACAGCACTTATGTGTACTGCTATTGTAAAAACCCACAAGAAATTCCCAAGGGTACTCAAGACGAATTAGCCTTCCGGGTTGGTCAACAAATTGACGTCATGACTGAATTGGAGTATAGACATAAATTAAAGTATTTTACGCACCTGACATTCAAGGGTTAAAGTAAAGGCTTTTATTCAATTTATTTCCGCACTGGCACCTCTCATCAGAAATGACTGCTTAATTATTAATTGACGTCTTGCAAAAACACGACTGTTTTTCTGCCACAGTGTCTCTTGCAAATAAATCAAATGACAGGACTCACAATTGTCCATCGCAATTTTACCACCTGGCACATCTCGTGGCGCGCAACAGGAGGGGGCAGAGGCCAATGCATGTCCGTTTCCCTTCGTCCTCATAATGACCCATCCTCACTCTCACTATTGCATATGAAAAGTGTGCTTTTGATACATTTGTGTCAGATGCAGTCGAGAAGACGAACAATAAACGCACGCGCAGACACCCTATCATGACTGTGTGATGAGAGATGATGACCTTGCGAGTGCATAGATGACAACTCCCTCAAAGGCACTGGGGTAAATGCATTTACCTTCGCGGTACGCAACACAACAGGTGCTGTGAATGTGTGAAAACGCGAACGAACGCTTATAGAGAAACCTGGCTGCACCTGTTTGCGCGTTCGGCGAGTGACAGTTTGCAGTTGAGGACAAATTGAAGCCAAATCCAATCGAAATGACACGGTACGGTACTGACCCGTACGCGAGCGGTACCGGGTGCCGCCACAACGTCTGCCGCTCAAGGGCGGGCGTTCTCGCTGAAAACAAACGAGAGGAATCCACCAAAGTAGCTCACCTTTTCCGTCCTCGTCCTCCCGATTCAGGTGCATGGCTGTTCGCCTTTGGCACGCCAACACACGCTTGTTTCTTCTCTCAAGTCCCCTCCAAGAAAAAGTCGAATCCAAAATGCGCTCTCGAGCTTCCAATGGGCGAGTGACCATGGAGCACCGCTCCCTGCTTATTTCTTTCTTTCACTCACTTGGTTTTTCTTTCCCAGTCCCCTCATTCGGCTGATGTCGGGAGATGGCAGTGAGAGGGTTTGAAGGGAGGGATGAGGGCGAGGAGTTGTGAGTGGTGTGTCCGTGTCACCGCCAGCTGATGGCACATCACATTTATGTGGGTGAAGTCGCGTAAAACGGGACGCGTTTTGGTCAGTCACCGAGAGCGCGGTTAACACAGCTCTGCAGGTTGCAGCTCTCTGGTTTATTTTAGCATTATATCTTGAAAAAAACTATTTAAGCCCGACCCATTTAAATGTCAGATGTCACAGGGTTAGAATAAAACGATCCCGTGAATTTGTACCGCAAAATCATAATTGTAAGTAGGCTAAATAAAAAAAAAAGAACTCGTAAAGGTAAGTAAATGCACTTATTTTTAATATGGCATCAAAATACATGTTCAAATGTATGTGTATATATTTGGATACTGTATTCATGCAATATAAGACCACATGTGCAATCTTGAATTTTCAAGAAAATCGTCAAAAATTGTATAAATTCATTAGCTGATAAAAATGGAACAGCAACTAAAAGTTTTACCATCCAGCATTTGTAAAGTCATTAGCCCTCAGACCAATCAAATCAAATGATACATGTAAAGCATTAGTAATATGGCCACATCGCTTCCGGTTCGAGTCAAGATCTTCAAAGGAGATACCGAAGAGTATGTTCATCACAGGCCCTACTGTATGAAGTGTTTATTTTTTTCTTCTCACTAACATTTTGATATTAAAATTGCTAATTAAAACTAGCTAGGTTAGCTGATTACCTTAAAAATCCATAGATAGGCCTAATGCCATTAGTTCATACTGCTGTTAATAATTTCTCTGACAAGCGGATGCAATGACACCTGTTTTCCGGTTTGGTCAGGTGACATAGGTCTACTGTTTCCCATTGGCAAATGTTTGCGCTAATGACGTATTTTTGTAGGCCAAACCGGAAGTTCGCGTCACCCTGGTTCCCTCGACAAAAACAGAATTTTTCCATTGGTTTTTGGATTATTGAAGGAAATAAGCTCGGTGACTTCTTTGAACTGTGACTTGACATTTATGCATTTGGCAGATGCTTTTATCCAAAGTGACTTGCATTGTATAGTTCCCTCAGAATCAGGCCCATAAACCTGATGCTGCCAGGCTCGTATTTGTTAGCTATGTTGTATTTTCCAATCTATCTGCCAGGTCAGTTGCTGTTTTGTCTTGCCTGATGTATCTCTCTTTTTATATTTCAAGCTTGCAGCTGAACCATATGTTATGCTGCTTTTAAGGGGGTTTTATAAAAATCGTTATTTGTAGCCTTCATCCTAAGACACTTGGACTCTTTTTATATTTGTCAATTTTATTACACTTTTAGAAGTATTAACCCCAAAATGAAAATTTGTTGAAAACATACTCCGCTTCAGGCTACCCAAGATGTAGATGAGTTTGTTTCTTCATAACAACAGATTTGGAGAAATTTAGCATTACACCTGCTCACCAATGGATGCTCTGCAGTGAATGGGTGCCGTCAGAATGAGAGTCCAAACAGCTGCTAAAAACATCACAATAATTCAATATTTTACATCTCAATTTCTCTCCTAATTCAAACGAAACAATTTTTTCATTGGATTAAGCAATATTATCTATAGAGGACAGAAGGAACTGTTATCTTAATGATGGATTAAGATTTTTGCGTCAAAAGATATTTATTGATGGACTGGAGTGGTGTGAATTACTTGTATATTATTGTGATGTTTTTATCAACCGTTTGGTCTCTCATTCTGACGGGACCCATTCACTGCAGAGGATCCAGTGGTGAGCAAGTTCAATAAATATGTGCATTTATTAATATAAATCAGAATTAACCATTCTGAATTACCCAAATAATATAGTTCATAAGCATTTACAGATTTGAGTTTATCTGCATTCTGTGGTGACTTTGAGCACAGTTTGTAGTGGTTTGTCAGAATAGCGGCAGTTTTATGATGCCAATATTTAGTGACATTTGAACCCTTATCTTTAAAGCCTATCAATTTGGTCTTCACTGTAATTAGCCAGTGTTTTGCCATTCCTGCTGATTTTCGCAAGCTATTTAGCATCTCTACTTGATGTTGGATGATTGACAGCTGCTTATGCTAATTATACCTTCTGATGCGCTGATGACAGCATTACCTGCACCCCCCACAGAGTGCCATCATACTCAGCATGTCCTCTAAACATGCAGAAATGTCTGCTTTTATGAAGTCAGACTCATCTGGGATCACACTACATTGTGTGTCTCCTGAGACAATCTGTTTTCCCAGCTGCTGGAACAGCACAACAATCCAATTGACTCTCAGCTCACGGCTGCAGGTTCAGATCCTCCAATGAAACCCAGTGATACTGACGCCTCCTAGAGGATCTTCACTAGAGTTGCATTATAATTCTAATGGAGAGGAAACAGCAGCCTGTCAAGCAGCTGCCATGCTGCACAGTCAGTCTTAGTGTTTTTGTATGAAGGTACTGCCTAAAGAAATGTTTCAGACTGGCTTTCAAAACAGCATAACATTGTGTCTAATGATCTAGACAAAAATCAAGTAAGCTTTAGACACACCAAGCCACATATTTATCGATTGCAATGATTATTTGTGCAGTAAAAATGGAATCATGCCTCAAAACCTTTTTTTAAAAGTGCAATTGTGCAGGGTGTGAATCAGTGTTATTTTTGTTAGATACTATTATGGTTGTAATTTGATTTATTTTTACATTTTTTATTACGTGTTAAATTTTTTATTTATGTTTTAAAATGTCTATAGTTTTTTATTCATTTCATGCCTTAAGAAATTAAACATGTCATTTATGCTGGGTGTTAATCAATTATTTTACTATCACCGATATAGTTTTTATTAATATTTTAATTTCGTATTTATTTGTTTTCCATAGTCATTTTAAAGTTTTAGTAAATTAGTTGTTTTTGCATTATGTCTGTCTTTTATTATTTTATTTTTGCCTTAAAAATGTAAAAAGGACATTTATGCAAGGTCTGAATCTGTATTTTAGTATACGTTTTATTAATATTTTGAATTAGTGTTTTTATTTTTTAATTTTTCGATGGTTAAGACAATTTGTGTTCTGTACTTCAACAGACTGCACTCCTAAAATGACATAAAAATCCTTCAAAACCCAGCTAAAAATCATTTTATAATTAGCACATTTCTTTTACTGTATAAATGAATTGAATTCTTTCAACCACTGCATCATCAGATGCTGCTTCTATTCTTTCTATCAGCTGCCAAACTGTATGCACAGGATTGTGGGAGATCACAGATGCAGCGATGCTGCTTTGAAAAACTGGCCGGTGAAGGCAGAGTGTCTTAGTAGACAGAATGTTACACAAACACTGGACTGAGACGTGCCTTATAGCACTCCTACCTGAGAAGGCAGCATTTTTCTGGTTTCAGACAGTCTAGATCAGAAGAAACAAAATGTTATAATTTATGTGGAGTCTGAGATTCTTGTGAAAAAAACACAGACACAATATGTTGAACATCATTTTAGGTCAAGTTTGAGTCATTTTGTTGTGTTTTTTTTCTTTATTATTTTTCTAATGTCTATATAGTTCATACCTTAAAAAATTAAGAAGGGAGTGCAAGGTGTAAATTATTTCTTCTAACTTTTTATTTCCCATTTTTATTTTAGTTCAAATTTTAGGTAATGTGCCATGTTTTTGTCTTTTATTATTATTTATATTATATATTTTTAAATATTTTGAATTAGTTTTCATTTTATATTTTCCATTTTAGTTCAAGTTTTTGTCATTTTGTCATTTATTTTATATTAGATAAATAAATAACCAAAAAAATATTTTTACAAAGATTTTAGAAAAGATTTCATTTTAATTTTAGTTCATGTTTTAGAAATGTAGTTGTGTTTTTGGCATATATTAGTTATTGTTTATTTTAAATGTTAACTTTTTATTAATTTCATGCTTTAAAAAATTAAAAAGGACATTAGTTTAGTGAGTTAATTTAGTGAGTTGTTTTAGTATAATTGAGATTTTATAGTTTTTAATAATATTTTCAATTAGATTTTATTCTTATTTTCCATTTTCATTTTAGTTCATGTTTTAGTAATTCTGTTGTGCGTTTTTGTCATTTTTATTAGTTTTTGTTTATTTTGGTTTCCGACAGTCTGTCTAGACCAGAGAAACCAAAATGGAATAATTTATGTGGAGTCTGAGATTCACTGACTCAATAAGAGCAATGTTGAATGTCCTTGAAGGGCCTTGAGTATCTCTGTGTCCTTGTGAATAATGCATTTATCCCCCTAACCAAGTAAAAGCATATGCATTTCATAAAGTACAACCTGAAAACCACCATGAGTTTATTACTTCATAAAGATTAGGTAGAGTAAACTGTACATCACATTCTATTACTTCATGTATTTCCAAGGACAGAAAGTTGCTTGATTATTGTGATCTTCTGACTTTGTCTGCAAAGTAATGTTTTTGCATAAAGAATGTTGAAAAGGGAAAACAGACTGAGGGCATCGGGCATCAGTCGGCCTTTCATTGTGTGTGTGAATCTGCTGGGGGCTTAACCTTGACTTAGAGTAGCCAGACACCTAAGTGAGAGATAGGACCTGATATGCTGGCTTCTTGTCATTGCCGCTGGCTCATTGATATCACACGATCACTCCTACATCAGTTTGTCTGTATCTCTCTCTCTTTCTCTCTCTCTCTCACACACACACACACACACACACATGCAAATGCATAAACAAAAACACACTGCCCGGTTCAGCATTTGTCAAGTCAGGCTTTCTCAACCCACTTGACTCCAAATTTCTTTTGAAAAACCCATTAAGTTAAATTCTTGTCAACAACCTTGACATTTACCCATAATCCTCACATCACCTGTTAGACTTTAGTGTAACAAATTCTCTGAGTAAATCACATTTTATCTACCCTGGCTTTGTTCCAAAACCTAGTGAGCTGCCTAAATAAATGTACATTTCATTGCAGAAATGGTCTTTACTATCTTTTTATGAATTAAACAATGTGATGTGATATATGTATTCTCAGAAAAACTGTCACCTTTTCAAAAGGTACACTTTTGTAACTTATTTACCCCTAAAGGGTGCATATTTAAAGGTACATATTAGTACTTAAAGTGTAAGTATTTGTACCTTCTGAAGAGATGTACCTTTACTGTACCATTTTTTTTTTTTTTTGAGAGTGTAGGTAAAATACTGACATTGGTCATCAAAAATATGGAAGACTGGGGACCTTGCATTTATTTCCATTCAATTTCTCACGTCTTGCAAAGCAAAAATATGTTGTGTGTAAACGTTCCCTTAGAAGGCAGCTTCCTATGTGTGCAGCTCACTAGGTTTTGGAACAGGGCTCCTATCGCGCTTCCTTTGAGGTAAATATTCATTAAGCTGCGTCAATGGTTGCTTCTGAACTCAAGTCAACAAGCGTGCCTTTCATCTCACACTGTTTTCATTGGTAATCAAGCACAAGAGTCTGGCTAATTTCACAGCCTTGATCTCCCGGTTCACCTTGCACACACAGCGCATACGGCACATCATATAGTTAAACAACTGCACATTGTTGCAGGCATGTTGCTTTCACGGGTTCAGATAGAACGCTGTATTAATAGAATAACTGAGCAATGATAATTATGCTATAGTGAAGTGTGGATTAGTTTTCTGGCAGAACTCTGTGGCGTTAAAAAAAAATTATTATAGCCCTAATAGGATCCTATAATGTGATGTCATGCGAAACGTTTCACATTGCAAGTGAAACTTGATTTTTACATTTTCTAGAAAATGTGAATGGTGTTTGTTACCACCATGATGCTGATTGCTGACCTCATATCTTGATGCTATTCTGGTCCCTAGAATGGTTAAAGTGAATTCATGCATTTTTCACTTATTTTAGTGTCTGCCAAGTGAAATTATACTGCAAGTCTGAATGCTTGGAAAAATAAATGACACACATCTCCTGACTAAGTTGCATATTTTAAACTTCTGTCTCTGCAGAACCAAAATGGTTGGGGCTGGGGGGGGCTGCATAGCAAATTCAGTGCACAGGGTCCAGAACTCCTAGCGGTGCCACTGGTTGGTTCCCAATTAGTGATGAGCAAAATGAGCGAGTGTTTTTTTTTAAGCTTTACCTGACTTGCTAAAACCATTAAAGACCCGTTTCTGTTGTGTACAAACCAGTGCACTTATGATTAATATATATACAGTATGGATTTCACATACCTGGATTATTATTGGAAAGACTGGATTTCAAAAGCATGGATTCCTATTGTAAAGACTGGATTTCACATACATGGATTGCTATTGGAATGACTGGATTTTGCATGCATTAATTCCTATTGGAACAGCTGGATTTTGCATGCATGGATTCATATAGGAACGACTAGATTCCACATGTATGGATTCCTATTGGAACGGCTGGATTTGCATGCATGGATTCCTAGGTCACACTGGTGGCCTTAACTACTATGTACTTACACCAAAAAATAAGTACAATGTACTTACTGTATGTGGTCATATTGTATTGTAAAACACTTTTGCTGCTATTGAGGTGGGATACAGGTAAGGTTTGGTACAGGTTTGGTGGTATGGGTAGGTTTAACGGTGGGTTAAGGTGTAAGGGATAGGTCAGCAGTGTAATTATAAATGTAATTACATTAATTGCAGATGTAACTACTTATAGGTATTTTTAAAAATATAAGTATAATGTAAAAACATGTATGTAGACAATAAGTGCATTGTATCAAATTATTAATTTAAAAATACACAGTAGTTAAGGCCACCTAATATAAAGTGGGACCGATTCCTATTGGAACAACTGGATTTTGCATGCATGGATTCCTATTGGAACGACTGGATTCCACATGTATGGATTCCTATTGGACTGACTGGATTTTGCATGCTTGGATTCCTAATGGAACGACTTGATTTCCCATGTATGGATTCCTATAGGAATGACTGGATTTTACATGCATTGATTCCTGTTGGAATGACTGGATTCTGAAACTTCACAATGCAACAGTAAATGAGACTGCACTTACAAGTTCTACTTTTAAAAAGTGCATCTCTTATATGAACCCCTTTGTGAAGATTTAATCCCCAATGTTCCCAGCTCCTCTATTGCATCTCGGTTACAAAGTGACTTCACTGGCTGCACATAAAAAGATTTGGCTTCATTATGAGCAGAAATCAGAAGAGAATGTAGACGGCAGACAGATAATCCTTAAGGCGCAGGTACAGACACGAGCGCAGTTATTAGAGCTGTCCATGCATCGCATGTTTACTCCGCTACTCTGTGTTCTTCTTGCGAATTCGCAATCAGCGCCTCGAGCTCGCCCATTTCAGGACTATGATATCAAGATGAAACGAATCTCCCAGAATAAGTTTGCGTTGCCACCACTTCTGTCTTATGCTATGAGATGAAATGTACTCCCAGCGCACAAAACATACAAAAATCAATAACAGCAGCCACTGGGGAGATTTTCCGAGATGAGGCCAGAGAGGTATGATTAGAGCAGAGAGGAGATGGCAGAGATTAGAATGAAATAGAGAGACGGCCACTACAGTGCACAGATGAAAATGGCAACCGGTGGAGAGTTCAAAACATCTCTTTGGACAGTACAATGTGAAAGCTATTAAAAGCCTGCCATGGAAGGGAGCTCTGTGGTCCGAATACTAAATGTGATCTAAAGCCCCTGCAGATACAATCACATACCCAGCAATCAATGCATTTCTCCTGCCACCTTGATTTGCTTGAGTGGTTAGCAGCATGTCTGCCCACAATCCCTTCTGTTCGCTCGTTGTACATGTGCTTGCAAGGCAGAACTGTATTAACATTCCTCACACTGCTAGAAAATTATTGTCTGACTTTCTGGTTTTTTCTCTTGTTTTTGCAGTATATCTAAACATTTTTAAATCAAGACTGAAGATCTTTACTTGAGAGGCAAACTGACAAGTCTTGATTTCTGAAAAAATAAGAGAGTTTATTCTTGAAACAACAAAAATATCTGCCAATGGGGTTAAAACAAGAAACTTAAACCAAAGTGAAAATAACATTATTTTTCGGACCCCACTGGCAGACATTTATTTAATTTTAGCCGTAAATTTGCTTAATTTTGATACACTGTTCAGAAAAACAAGACTGAATATCATTTTGCTTCTCAAATAAATATGTCTTAATTTAAGAATGTTTTGATATTTGGACTGAAAAACAGGACAGAAATACTGAGTAAGAAATAGATTTTTGCAGTGCAGATATTCTGCTCAGGGTTTGTTCTAAACCTCTAAACCGAAGCACCGCGTTCTGCAATTAATTCAGTCTGTAACATATAGACTTCATTTAAAATGTGTTTTGAAGACAGTCTTAGCTGTACATAGCTTACATCAATCACAAAGGATTATGTTTTAATGCACAGACACAAGCTCAAAGAAAGTGTCTCTTTTGGTTCTGATAAGACCACGGTAAATATTCAATAAAACGCTGCACTGAGGAAAGCAGCAGTGCTTGATTTCAATAAGCTTAAAAGTAAAACACTTTGTAATTACAGATCTCACAAAGAATCATTCTCACACATTTGGCAAAATATTTGAATGTAAATGGTTTATTTTTTTCATAAATGACTCATTCTGAATATATCTTTCAAAAATCTGCAATAATGAAATATTCAAAGTAACTGAAGATATACAATCTATTTTAAAATACGGGTGACATTAATGTTTTTTAATGTGTCTTATGCTCACAGAAGAAGCATTTATTTGATGAAAAATATACACAAAATACAGTATTATTGTGAAATATTATTACAATTTAAAATGTATGTGAATATATTATAAAAAGTAATTCATTCCTATGAAGAAACGTTGAATTTTCAGCATCATTACCCCAGTATGATCCTTCAGAAATCATTCTAATATGCTCAAGAAACATTTCTTATTATTATCAGTGTTTTATTATTAACAATTGTGCTGCTTAATATATTTGTGGAAACGATGATACATTTTTGTTCAGGATTCTTTGATGAATAGAAAGTCCATATGCAATTATTTGAAATAGAAATCTTTTGTAACATTATAAATGTCTTTACTGTGACTTTGTATCGATTCAATGCATCCTTGCTCAATGAAAGTACTAATTTGTAAAAAAAAAAAAAAAAACCTTACTAGCCCCAAACGAATTGTCTATAATATTGTTTTTTGATGTATGATATAATTTTAACTCAGCTGTTATAATAATTTAAATCTGTGTAATATAACAATAATTAGCTGTTGGTTTTAGCTTTAGCATGGAACAAAGTGTTGCCTACAAACAACTCAAACCAGACCAGATCTTCTAACACAAGGAAACATCGACTCTGTCTCAAAACCAAGTGCTCACTAGCTTTTGGAACAGAGCTATTATTGTCATGCTGTACTGATAGATGATGCTGATGATGAAAACTGGTCCTCAAACACTCGATGCCATACATCAGGGATAGACAACTTCGGTCCTGGAGGGCCGGAGTCCTGCAGAGTTCAGCTCCAACCCTAATCAAACACGGCCCTCTAGGACCGAAGTTGCCTATCCCTGCCATACACTCTAAAAAAAAAATGGTGCTATATAGCACTAAAAGTGTTTTTTTGGCTCGTAATCATAGGGGAACCACTTTTGGTGCTATATAGCACCAAATCTTGGTGCTTCAGTGGTTCTTTGGGGTGATTAAGGTGCTATATAGCACCACTGCTGTACAAAGAACCTGTCAAGCTCCTTTAAAGGTTATTTACGAGCCAAAGAACCACTGTTGGTGCTGTTTAGCACCATTTTTGATGAAGAAATACAGTGCAATATGTCACCTCTAATGGTTCTATATAGGACCATTTGACAAAGGTTCTGTATAGCACCTTTAAAGATATGGTGCTATACAGCACCAAAAGTGGTTCCCCTATGATTACGAGCCAAAAAAACACTTTTAGTGCTATATAGCACCATTTTTTTTAGAGTGTAGAAGAACCTTTTTGTCTAAATGGTTCCATAAAGAACCTTTTCTGTTTCTCAAAAGGTTCTTTGTGGCGAATGAAAGTTCTTCAGATTATAAAAAGGTAAGAAAGAGATTGTTCTTTAAAGAACCTTTGACTGAATGGTTCTTTGTGGAACCAATAATGGCTCTATGGCATCGCTGTGAAGAACCCTTTAAGCACCTTTATTTTTAAGAGTGAAGCTGATCTGAAACTTCTGCAGTCCAAATACAAGCCACTGTTCCAAGATCAGCACCTTCATCTACAGTACAGATTCAGCATTTTTGTCCAGGCAGGAGACTGAGAACAAATTCCCCGACTCCTAGGAAGTAAACCACCTGTGCGATGCCGAACAGTGGCGCGATGACCAGTGCGCGACAGTACGAGCCCTTCAGGAGCGCAGAGGGGCCCTCGTGATGGAGAATCTTACTGATGATGAGATGTTCAAAGAACAAATATAAGAAAAAACGTCATGGAAAGACTTTGATAAATGAGTATGCAATTATAATTTTACCTTATGCAATCTTTCACTCCGCTGTAAATGTCCTCATGACATCCACGGGCCAAAGACTGAAGCCTGGTCTTTACCACTGCAGCACAAACACACATATACAAACCATTAGTCTGCATTCACAAAATACTGTCCACCCTTAATCATACTGGTAGCGCTGTAATAATACTGATTACATGAAATCATGTTTGCAGACTTTATTAGGGTTCTTTTAGGGGAAAATGGAAACTAGTACATTTAATACCACATTTGCCATTTTAGATACTTAGGCTGCTGCTATGTATAAAATAGTCACTGCTAAAATGCATTTGAGATGCAGTCACTTTCATTTTCGCTCACTGACATATGACTTAATTGACTTAATTTTTACGTCATACTAAAGTGTCACACACCATTACACACATAGCTTGTCATTTGTTTTTCATCCTAATCTGTAATTTTTAACATTGACTCTTGTAGGCAAAACATACTCAAATGTAATTGACTACTTATGAAATGTTTGGGTGTAAGACGCTAAAATACAGGAGCAAACTGTGCCCCTATGGATTTAATATGATATGCAATTATTTTTAATTAAATATGAGATCACTCAATAACATTTGGCATGGTTGACAAACCTACATTTGATGTGAAATTGTAAACATTTTATTCTATATATAAATGTATAAAAATATGACAATATAAATATTTACATAATATTTGTATATATATAGAGAGAGAAATATGTATTTATATAATATTATTATATTTAAACTAACAAATATAAGTAATTATATTATTATTTATATTTTATTATATCTTTGTGTGTATGTGTATATTATTTAAAAATATCAAATATATTTTATATAGTAAAATAAAAGTTATTTCACCTAATATTTTTGTGTTATGTATTTTTTTGCTTGTCATGTGTTGTTAGCTTAGAGAGCTAACTCTACACTCTACTGAAATCAACTCAGATCTTCTGTGTGCTTCATGTCAGGAGCGTTATTTGTATAATGAATGGAGTTATTATGCATGTAGAGTGTCCCAAATCAGTCACTTATGAGATTCCATTTCAGTTAAGATGCTGTGGGACATAGACAGCAAGGCAGCTAACTACATTCAGGAACATATCCTTTGTGAGGAGTAAACATTGAGGATTCAAATAAGTAAACATTTACTACATTGCCATATTTTTTATGATTTGTGTGTATTAAACCAAATCCTGCCTTTTGGCTCATTTCATTTTTCTGGTCATCGTGAAATTGTACTTGTTGTTATATACACTTACACTATTCAAAAATATTGGGTCAGCATTTTTTTCTTTAAAGAATTAATACTTTTCGAATACTATTAATCAGCAAGGATGCATTAAATCAATCAAAAGTGACAGTGAAGACACAATGTTTCAAAATATATATTAATTAATATAAATGCTGTTCTTTTGAACTTTTTATTTGTCCATTAATCTTGAAAAATTTATCAAATTAGGCAGCATAACTGTTTTCAACATTGACAAATATTTCTTAAACATGCAGATCAGCATATTCGAATGATTTCTGATGGATCACGTGACTGAAGACTGGAGTAATGATGCTGAAAATTCAGCTTTGCATGACAGGAATAAATTACATTTTAATATATATTCAAATAGAAAACAGCTATTTTAAATTGCAATAATATTTCACAATACCACTGTTTTAACTGATCAAATAAATGCAGCCTTGGTCAAAATAAGACACTTAAAAAAATATTTAACAAATATGTTTAAAAAAGCAAATTGCCCCAAACTTTTAAATTGAGTACACCAGTTTTAAATGCACTCAGTCATACATTACAGGTCATCTCACCGTCCACAGGGTTGACCGCAACAGCTGCAGCACAGCCTGCAAAACAGCCAGCGAGGAAGGAGATGCAAAACGGAGCTGAACCGTCAGCGTTCCTCCTGCCCACGCTATTCAGGTTAGCAAACAGTGGGAAGTAGATGATGGAAAAGGGCACATCCCTGAGGGAGACAAAGAGGGAGAACACACCAGGGTGAGATGAAGAATGGAGAGAAAGCACATTATGGATAAATGCGTCCCACAGTTTGAGTGACTCTGTTGGACTACCGTAATAGAGTGGCCCCCAGTCCCTTATAGAGACCAGTGATGCCTTTGTCCTTCAGCAGATCTCTGGAGAGTTGGAGGGCCGTGAGAGACTTCAACTGAACAACATTTACTTTGGCTCTGCCTCCTCCGGCATGCTGGCCAATGAGCTTCCTCTGGGCCTCTGTCAGAGACATGAGATATGGTCAATACAGAATATTACTCATACTATTTTATATACACTGCTGTTCAAAAGTTTGAATTTTCTTATAGAAATGAGTGCTTTTATTCAGTAAGAATGCATTAAATTGATCAAAAGTGACATTAAAGACATTTATAATGTTACAAAAGTATTCCATTTCAAATAAATGCTGTACTTTTGAACTATTCTATTCGATTCTATTCTATTCATCAAAGAATCCTGAAAAAAAAAATCAACATTGACAATTATAAGAAATTGTCATATTTGAATGATTTCTGAAGGATCATGTGACACTGAAGACTGGAGTAATGTTGCTGAAAATTCACAGGAATAAATTAAATATTTCAGAATATTACTGTTTTACTGTGTTTTTTAGCAAATAAATGCAGCCTTGGTCAGCAGAAGAGACTTGAAACACAAGCATAATTTTTTATTTCCGAGAATAACTAGACGACACTTGCTAAACCTGCAACATAAAATGGTCTTGTTACAACAATGTAGAATACAAAAATTTCAGTTGTAACTAAGTTTCAATTTATTGCTTGCTTTATGCATATGCCATGCTATTTTTTGGAATCAGATTGTTGCACACTGCATACAGCATAGAATGTATACGGTGCAGTAAATGCAACATTTCATGTTCTCTGCTACACTGTTGTCACATGCTTACAATGCATGTTTAATTCAGCAAGCAGAGTCCTGTTATCATCCATGGTTCATATTGTGGTCAAGGTCAAGATGAGTGCATTGCATTGTGGGATGCAACATTACATGCAGTGTGCTCTGTTGTGCATGCCACATTTTGCCAAATGGAGTACATCATCCAGTATTCCGTGCATATACAAACATTTTGTATAGTGCACACAATATATATATTGCACACTGTAGAATAGTATGCATATATGAGCACCCCATCATCAACAAGACACTATCAGAAGACATGAGAAAGTTTTCTATCTTTCACCTATTCTGCCAGCATCCTGCAACTGGATCTTTAGCATTTCCATAGGAGTTGTAACAATCACCTGCCAAAACACAAACAGCACACAGACAGAAGTTACCATTACCATTCAAGACATTTCAGTTTAAAATCAGATATATGAGGGTTATTCCATGCAAATGTGTGTTATTTGAGCTGGAAAGGTATCTAAATTGTTTTTCTGAAATGAGGTCAATAAGATTTAATTAATAATAAAAAAAATAATTATTTTTCTTTCAGCAGGGATGCATTAAATTGATCAAAAGTGATTTTACTTTGTTACAAAAAATTTTTACATTTCAAATAAAATTTAATTTTGCTCTTTCTATTCATCACAAAAATCCTAAAAAATTATCTATCATGGTTTCCACAAAAATATTAGGCAGCACAACTATTTTCAACATTGATAATAATAAGAAATGTTTCTTGAGCAGCAAATCAGCATATTAGAATGATTTCCGAAGGATCATGTGACACTGAAGACTGGAGTAATGATGCTGAAAATTCAGCTTTGCATCACAGAAATAAATTACATTTTAAAATATCTTAACATAGAAAACATTTATTTAAAATTGTAATAATATTTCTCAATTTTACTGTTTTTACTGCATTTTTGATCAAATAATTGCAACTTTGCTGTGCATAAGAGACTTCTTTCCAAAACATTAAAATCTTACAGACCCCAAACTTTTTCTGACTATTATTTGTTATATTTCTATAGTTCTGGGAAACACGCTTGAATATTTTGCCCAACATCTGATTGTTTCGCAATGCCAAATTTGCATTTTGTGTGCACTATGTTCCATCTTAGCTGTACTTAAGCCAGAACATCACTTTCAGAAACTCATTACTTTCCGAAAAATAAGTTGTCTTGTGTGTGTGAGGAATGTGGGTCCTATGAGTGCAGCAGAGACACTAATTTGGCAGGTACCAGCACCGCAGCCAGCTAACATTTCTCTAACCAGAGTCAACTTCTGTCTGGGAGAGAGACAGAAAAACACAAAGATAAAAAGAGAGGAAGAGAGCATTATTTTTAGACAACGATAAGCCCGTTTCCTCTGTAAACAAGTAGCTTTGGGGTCTGACCCTCACCGTGTGACGACATCACACTCCCAAAAGCACACACTCATTTCAATAATTCATCATCTCATTGCAGTCTACTGGACTTTATTAATTAATAATTTAGCCATCTAGCTATTAGTCACCACGGAGATGCTCACCACAGCTCCAGGTATTCAAGGTGTACCGAGTTATACTGCAATATCAATCCATAATGCAGAAGCTTACGGGTGGCTTTTATCAGATCAGCTCTGTTTTCAAAACTCTGAGAGCAAATCCAGCGGCTCTGTGCATTCATTCTCTTAAAAAAATAAGAGGTGGATCTGAGACTTCATCCAACCTAAATTATGCCCCGAGCAAAAAAAGGAATAAATTAAAAAATGAGCATTGCTCTTTCTAAATCAGTGCAACTGTTAAATAAGTTATGAGACCTCCATTACATCCCACTGCTGAGCACATTCACCGCAAATGAGCAAATTTATTCATTTTAATGAATACGAATCTATATAATGAAAGTTTATTCTGAAAGGTTGAACTTTGGTTGGACAAAAGGATAATTCCGTAATTGTTACGTTGTTGCAAGTTGTGTTTATAATTACAATTTCTGATTTCTGTTGGCCAAACCGAGTATTTTCTCTTGATACGCTTTGAATTCTTTGTTGTACATTAAATGCAGCTGAAAAATCCTTTAAATAACCTATAACACATTTTAAATACAATTATGTTGTGGAAAATGGATGGGTTTTTTTGTATTGCAAACGAAAGAATTCTTCTCAAATTGTAAACTACCTTTAGAAATGAACTGGAGTATAAAGTATGCCAACTAAATTCATATAGGCTAAATAATAATTTAAATAAAATTATATAATATAATACAAATTACATTATGTCATATAATATAAACAAAAATATATTAATATTACATTAAAATATAAAAAAATATATAATAATATCATTTATATATACACTGGCTGTCAAAAGTTTGGAATCTTGAGAACCAAATCAGCATTTTAGAATGATTTCTGAAGGATCATGTGACACTATTCAGCTTTGAATCAAAGGAATAAATCAAAATTGCATTCAAACACCCCCATACACTTATGTACAGTGCCTTGCGAAAGTATTCATACCCCTTCATTTTTTTTCACGTTTTGTTATGTTGCTGCTTTATGTTAACTGCTTTAAATTAGTTTCTTTTCTACA
This sequence comes from Barbus barbus, assembly GCF_936440315.1. Lineage (NCBI taxonomy): Eukaryota > Metazoa > Chordata > Actinopteri > Cypriniformes > Cyprinidae > Barbus > Barbus barbus. The sequence continues at coordinate 11,506,884 of NC_136730.1, forward strand.
TCAGTTTATACTCCATACACCATATTGACAAAGCAAAAACAGAATTGTCACAACTTTGTAAATTAATTACAAATAAAAAAATAGAAATAAGTACATTGCATAAGTATTCATACCCGTAACTATATATTTAGCTGAAGCACCTTTACAGCCTCAAGTCTTTTTTGTTTGATGTGACAAGCTTTGCTCATCAACATTAGGCAATTATCTGCCATTCTTCTCCTCACCTCTTCACCTCTCAAGCTCTGTCAGGTCGGATGGGGCCAGACGCATATTTTCAGGTTTCTCCAGAAATATTTGATTGGGTTCAAGTCCAGGCTGTGGCTGAGCCACTCAAGGACATTCACAGCGTTGTCTATAAGCCACCCTTGCTGTGTGCTTAGGTTCACTGTCCTGTTGAAAGGTAAACCTTCTGCCCAGTCTGAGGTTCTGAATGCTCTGGACTGGGTTTTCATTAGGGCTATCTCTATATTTTGATGCATTGAGCTTTTCTTCTACTCTGACGAGTCCCTCAGTCCCTGCCACTGAAAAACAGCCCCACAGCATGAGGCTGCTACCAGCACACTTTACTTTTAGGATGGCACTCTGCGGGTGATGAGCACAGCTGGTTTCCTTCAAACATGACGTTTGGAATTGAGGTTCATCAGAACAGAGAATATTGTTTTTCAGAGTCTGAGGGTCCTTTAGGTGCTTTTTTGCAAATTCCAAGTGTGTTTTAATCTGTCTTCACTGAGGATTGCATCTGGCAAACACTGCCATAAAGCCCAGATCGATGGAGTGTTGCAGTGATGTTTGTCCTTCTGTAGGTTTCTCCAATCTCCACATACGATCATGGAGCTCAACTAGAGTGACCATCGGGTTCTTAGTCACCATACTAACCAAAGCCCTTCTCCATCAGTTGCTCAGTTTGGCCAGGAGGCCAGCTCTAGGAAGAATCCTGGTTGTTTCAAACTTCTTCCATTAAGGGTAACAGAGACATGCTTCTGTGAACCTTCAATGAAGTAGAATTTTTTTCTGAAATCTTGTGGCTTGACACAAACCTGTTTCTGAGCTCTACAGACTGTTATTTTGACCCCAGGGCTCGGTTTTTGCTCTGATATGCATTATCAGCTGTTGGACCTTTTATTAAGACGTGTGTGCCTTTCCAAATCATACCCATTTATTGAATTTGCCACAGGTTACCTTCACTCAAAGTCTAGTAACATATACAAGCGATATGAATGCTCCTGAGCTAAATTCTAACTGTCCCAGATAAGGGTATGAGTACTTATGCAATGGAATCATTTAAGTTTGCAAAGATGTTAAAAAACCTTCTTTTTTTTTGCTTTACCATTATAGTATATTGATGTGGAAAAAAGTAATTTAAAACAACATACAATGTGGAGAGCTGGTGTCTGAAGAAATCATTGGCAGCCAGTTTGATGGCCTTTTCTGGAGTTACCAGAGTCAGATTAACCGCAGCTCCTAGAAATGAAAGTGTGAAAGAGGGATATTAAGAAGAAAGGGAGATAGATAATGGAGTTTTCCAAGCATGAACAATTCCATATGATCTATACAGATTCTGAAACAGTACATCACCTCTGTACATCCCACAGAATCCTTCTGATCGGATGGTTTTTATTAGACAATCAGACCTGTGAATGAAACACATCCTCACCCATATATACATGAACACAAGCACGGGCATTCATTTGCTCAGACAATTAAAAGGAGCAGGAAACATACATGCTAGCATAGATGCGAGATCCGTTTTGTTGGTTTTGGAGGCGGGTTTTTGTCAGATCAATCGGAAACACGCAAGTGACACCAATTAATGCAGCAATGCCTCCATTGATGAGTTTAGCTGGCAGACTGAAGCAACATTAGAGATTAATCTATAGTGTACAAAAGAAACCATGCAATCAAAAAAGAGAAGTTCACTTTATTTGTAAAGGCACTGTATTCAAAATCTACATATGTGATAAATTACCTTCTATAAAATAAACTAATTAAAACAGCTGCACTGCATGCTGAAACATCTAAATGAACTGGTTTAACCCTGTGAGCCTGACATATGAAATAATTAGTGCTGTCAAATGATTAAACGCATCCAAAATAAAAGTTTTTGTTTGCATAATATATGTGTGTGTTCTGTGTATATTTATTATGTATATATATATATATATATATATATATATATATATATAAATAAATACACACACATACAGTATATATTTTGAAAATATTTACATGCATTTACATGTCTATATTTATATAATTTATATTAAAAATAAATATATTTAATATATTAAAATAACATATTTTTCTGAAATATACATGCATGTGTGTGTATTTATATATACATAATTAATATACACAGCACACATACATATATTATGTAAACAAAAACATTCATTTTAGATGCGATTAATCGCAATTAATCGTTTGACATCACTAGAAATAATACTCTGGATTTTGTAAACGTTTATTAACCCTTTAAACTAAATTTTAAAAAATAAATGTTTGCATAGGTGTTTTTGTATCAGATATCATGCATCAGGCTTTTATGGCTCATATAACATACAGAAATAAGAATATGAAGAAAAAACACCTCAATTTTATTCGAAGGCTTAAACTGAGCAAAATATGAAATTTGCTGCAGCTGCTGATATTTATATGGCCAAAAAGTAAGAAATTATGATAGTTTGTAATGTAAATCAATTAGACCTTTATAACCGTATAGCAGACTACTTACATAAAATGCATATAAATATCAGATGCCACTTTGTATCTCCCAAAAATATGTCTTAGTAAGATATTAAATGTTTACTTTTGATCAAAGCTCTGTAATATTTGTTGTGGGGGCAAAACAGGATTTTTAAGAAAGGTTTTGAACATGTTGATCATTTAGAGGCCTTAGAAATTTGATGATAGAGTGGGTTTATAGGGTTAATTGAACAAAATTAAATAATATTCAAAAAAAAAAAAGAAGAAATTGTCAGTAAAAGTAATTCAAAAGAGTCAAATCAAGTAGCAATGGCCTGAAACATACATTACACAAGTCAATTAAAGAACTTTAACACAAATGCATCTGAGTTCTGAGGTTTGTTACATCACAGTAATACAAGAAATCACACTAAGTTGATTTTTTTTTTTATGTTAAAATACTATCTTGCTTTTGTCTATTTGTGTAGTGTATATTTTCGACCTAAGGTTTTAACTATATTTTTACTCTACAGTGAGTATTAGCCATTTCCCTCTAAAGAAAACTCACCTGATCTGCTTGTCAGCCATTTAAAACCAAACCAAGAATATCAATGACACAGAGCAGATATTGTGGAATTATATTTTGAGTGTCAAAAACACGGTTTCTATTACTGCTCCAGATTGCAGTCATCAGGAATGTCCAACATGCCCAGAGAGAAGATGGAGATGATCAGGTTGGTTTGCAGACTTTCTCATAATACCTAGAAAAAAAAATTAAAAATCTCCATTACCATTAAACCGATTTGAATTCAATATAAATTATTTGAAAACGTACCTTACACACCCCTGCAAATTTGCTTCTTGGGTAAACTGTAATTATTGTACACTGTAAAATCCAATAGTTTACCTAACTTAAATATAATTAGTTATCTTTACTTAGTTGTTACACTTACTAGATTTTATCAAGTTACAGCTAATTTCAAGGTGAATAAAACAATTTACTTACTGCTTTGATATTCAAGTAGCCACAAAGGAACCAATAACATTAATACACCAATGAGAGGCAGCAGTGCTGTGTCTAATGAGCAAAAAAAAAAAATTAAAATTCATCAAGAAAAAAGAAAGCATTTTTGAGGTGGGGCAATTCTTAATAGACTTTTCACTCATCTTTCCCTACTTGCATTCACTCATTTCCCAAAGTCATCCTAAATGTTGAAATGTCAATAGAACTGAAAAAATTGTGAACTTCAAAACTTTTTGGTTTGCATGCTTTTAACGTAAGCCTAACTAATTAGATTTTACAGTGTAGGCATGTTTGTACAAATATTTAAATATAACAACACAATGATATTTTTGCAGTGCTGCTTGAAAACTCTGCTCAAGGATATAGGGTAAGTTTCGATAATCATGGCAACTGCTGACTACACTACAAACATCATAATGTTTTCTGAACTTCAAAACCATGTGCAGCGAATCCAGGGAATCTACACTTCAGACGGCAGGATGCAGGATCAAAGACGGACTGTGACAGCAGCAGAGACGCCATCAAAGCCGCTCACGTTCACTCTGGCCTGCACTAGTATCCAGTAGTGAAACCGCAGCACAGTAAATCAAAATAATACCAGAGACAATGGCAGGATCTGCTCGGCTCTCTATTCTGTATTCAGAGGATCTCTCTAGAGGTGGTGTGGTGTGCGAAAGCTTGATAAAAGCAGATTTTTGTCTGTGTGATGGGAAAATGACATGTGACACTCTTGCTTTTGTTCATCCTTCTTAATTCTGCTCATTCAAATGCTACTCGTCTGACCCAACCTTAATCGTTGTGCCTTTTATCAATAATACAACCGTCTCACTCTTTGTCTGTGTGTGAGTGAGAGAGAGAGGGACGTTATATAACTTACTGAGTTATGAATCTAAAATCCAAATGAATTATTGGTACTTTCCACAAGCAGTGTGAAAAATACACCTTGAAAAACTGAAAAACAAAGTCAAATTTGTTTTTTTTATTCAACACAGTGTGAAATATGAAAAGAGGTGTAATAGTAGGTTCTAGGTTTTTCAAACTAAATATTACATTTGTTGTTGTTTTTTCCCCCCAAGTCTTGTCTGAATATCTAAATTACAGTTTAAATCCTTGGTTGTGTTGTTTTATTATTCGCTACCATTAAATAGCATTAAACTTAAATAAAAATATTAAAAGAATAAAGAAAAATTGCTAAAAATATAGATGAGTTAGTTTTTTCATTGTAACAGATTACTCACCAATGGATCCTCTGCAGTGAATGGGTGCCGTCAGAATGAGATTCGATAAAGCTGATAAAAACATCACAATAATCCACATCACTCCAGTCCATCAATTAACATCTTGGGAAGCGAAAAGCTGCGTGTTTAAAAGAAACAAATTCTTCATTAAGACATTCTTAACTTTAAACTATCACTTCTGGCCAAAATATGAGTCCATAATAACATTTCCCACAGTGAAAAATATTAGTTTAATCTGAAACAAGCGAGAAATATGCACAGATCACGCATTGTTTACAAGCAAAAAATTGTTCTAAACAAATATGTCAGTAGATTTTGATGTCAGAGGACAAAAGCTAATGGACTCATGTTTTAGAAGGAGCGATGTTTTGAAGTAAAAGAAAAAAAACTCAATTATGGATTTGTTTCTCACAAATTACTTGTGGATTATTGTGATGTTTTTATCAGCTGTTTGGACTCTCATTCTGACGGCACCCATTCACTGCAGAGGAGCCACATTCAGAACATCACAATTAAATGTGAATGATTCAGTGACTCACTGGGAACAGTCACTTGTTTTGTTCCTGAACGATTCTGTTTGTTTGAACAAAGTAGACAAGAAGAGTGAACCGGTTGAATTAACAAGCAAATGACTCCCTCGTTAAGACAGCCACCTACTGGTACAAACAGTGATTATTATTATTATTATTATTAATAAGAATAATTATTATTTTATATATATATTTTATATATTTATTGTTATTTATTTTGTTATCTCTATGCATTTTTTTTACATAGCGGTACTGTATATTGTATCCTGTTTTGGCTATAGTCTGTGGAGAATCATTCAAGATTAACATTGTACGTCGTAGTACTTGTACATATAAACAACTTTAAAAACAGCAGTCAGGGCATCCTGTCAAACAACACCTTTTGCATTTCAATGAAAGAATGTCATCTAGGTTTGAACAACATGAAGGCAAATAAATGATGACTGAATTTTCATTTTTGGGTGAACTGCTTTATCATTCATCTGTCACTTATTTATCTTTCTGCCATCTTCAAATCCACCTCTCACCCTAACATCATTACTAATATCAGACAGTCTGATGTGCTCTTTACCTTGCTCACATTCTCACCATTTTTTCTGTCTGTCAGAGACCTTTTCATTATGATTTTATCGCTGACACACTCGGATAGTTCACCCAGAAAATGAAAATTCTGTCATTATTTACTCTACTTTTTAAATGAAATTGCTTTCTTTATTCTGAGCTCTTTTTCAGTGAAGGTGGATGTAATTTATACTGTCAAACTGGTCAAATAATATCATACAACTTCTAAAACAGCTTTGTGTGATGAACAGATTGAAATACATTTACAGACAGCTGTATAATCTAACAAAGACACAAGCCAGTTTGCCCTCTAGATTGTCCGCTGTTATGCAATCTTGCAAGCTACATTTGTGTTTTCAAATAGTTAGAAAATAATATGTTCTCATAAAGGTAAAATCCTCCTGAAACTCATTTCCAGGGTGCAATTTTTGCATTTTAATATAAAAGTTATTTTCTGACTCTGTTGTCTGTGGATGTGATTTTGCATCGGATACTTGGCAAGAATATCCTCCAAATACTTAACAGTGCATTTCAGAAAAGCATGGTTTGAGTGTAAATCTGTATTAAATAAATATGACATATTTACCTTATAAATCCACTGATGAGATGAGATGTGGTGCATGAGAGCTATATGTCAGACAGTCACTTTATATTTGGCTTATATGCTCATGATAAACAGGGACCTCTGCTGGCATGTTTTATTAATAATAAACTAGTGGCACATTCGATGGTTTAGCTAATGCAATATCTAAATAATTTGGAATTGATCATAATAATGGCCAATTTCGTTCTTGTGATTTTTTTTTAACAAAAACAATAACAACATAGCTTTTACTCTCTCACTGGATTAATTTATTCGTTCACTATGTGGACGTGCATGCATGACAGAAGAACCAAGAACTCCGTATTTTTGCCATTTCTCTAAAAGTTTTTTTTTTTTTTTTTTTTTTTAAGATTTGTGTTTCCTAAATGTAACAGTTTATGTAAAACATTAATCAGCAAATTTCTTTCTAATTACGATTCCTGTGTCATATCCACTGGGCGCACTGATCTATTATTGTTCTGTACCTGAGCACAAAAATAAAAAAATAAATATTGTTTCTCCTTTTAAGTACTATTGTCCTAATATGTTGTATAAAACTGTGCGGAATGTATTTATAAAGAAATATCCCATTCAAATCAGTGGAAAAAAAGAGAAGAAGCCCCGCCCTCACCCTCGTGATTGACGTGCTTTTCAGCCTATCGATTCGCTCCACGCGTGTAACGTCATTGGCCGTGTCGTCTTTCCGGTTTTCGCCGCCTTTCCGCTTCCTTTCTGCCTGCACGGGCCCGCTAGTGAACACGCGAGACTCCCTCTCTCCGCAAAGTGAGTGAATAAAAACACTAATTTAACAGGCGCATATAAACGTCAAATGAGCAAATGATGAAGGTGTTTGGACGATAGAGGCCCTCAGTCCTTCATTTGCGAGGCTGATGGAGTACAGAAGCTCAGATTGATGTATTGAAACACAGCCATGTGCCACATCTCCGGATTACTAGTAAAGGATGCCATTGTTTTAGTATATGTACTCTAAAAAGTCCTCTTTAATAGGAGAAGAGCTCAAGTAGATGTTTATATGTGACCATTTATGATGCATTTTCATTGTCAAATACACATTGAATAAATATTTTGTTAAAATTGAGGTTACTTTTTAAATAGAGCAGTATTATTATGCTACTGGGCCATTCAGCTATACATATTTCTGTAAGCTGCCAATGCATGATTTTGTTGGTATTTGTTATAGGATGCGTTACGTAGCTGCTTACCTGCTCGCTGCCCTCGGAGGCAAAGAGACCCCCAGCACAGGTGACGTCAAGAAGATCCTGGACAGCGTCGGCATTGAGGCTGATGATACCCGGATGAGCAAGGTAAGCCTGTGCATGAGCACCCAGGAGTATGGTGTGCTTTTAAGAGACTTATGTCCATTTATCTGGCATTTGAATGCTTTTTAATACTGACTTTTGTATTTGTAGGTTGTGTCTGAGCTCAATGGCAAAAATTTGGAGGAAGTGATTGCCCAAGGTAAGCTGGTCATTGTTTTAAACTGGTAACATAATGGTTACAAATGTAAGGGAAACCTTTGACTTGAGGATATAGGCCTCTTACTGTTTAACACATGCTTCCCATGGTTGTGGAAAACCTGGAAAATGTCAGATAATTTCAACTTTTCTTCTTAACTTGAGAAAGTATTGGATATGGCATGAACCTCACTGTAAAAAAAAACTGGTGTACAAACTATTTTGACCCAGAAATTGCTCATAAATTTCACAAAGAAAGGAACAAGTAGTAGTAATTTGATTTAAATGTGAAATTTTTGAAATTTTTCAAAAATCTATTTTAAAGTATGTGTTGATATTTCTGTTTAAGGCAGTCTTAAGACTTTTATTTTCATTTGAATAAGTTTGTAGCTTTGGGTACATCATATTGGGAATAAATCTTGAAGTGGAATACTTAAAATGTACTTTAATAGTTTCTATTTACAACTTTGAATTTTTATCAAATCAATTTTTCACAGTGTATGATGATTTATGCTAATTGTCATGTAATGCTTTATGTAATTGTTGCTTTTTTCACGAAAAAAAAAAACCTTGGTGGTGTTGAAAGTACTTTATTAAATAAAGGTTGAGTTGAGAATATCAAAGTTTGTAAATTCCGGCTCTAAAATAGTTTAATAGGTATTGCATTTTGTGAGTATAATCTTTATAAAATGTTTTCTAAAAAGCCTTATCGGGTAATCACTAAAGAGAGTGCGTGGGAACCCTACAGAGTCACGTTAACCTCAGGTTACTCCAATCGGGTGGTTTCTGCATTTAGTTTAAAATTCAGGATTAAAGCGCATGACAAACTAAGCATGATTTCTGGTATCTCAACATATTAGCATCATGGATAAGAAATCAATCAGCTGAGAACAGTCAGTGTGGGTGAGCATGTCTCAGTGTTTGTGGTGTCTGACAGGTTTCAGTAAGCTGGCCAGCGTGCCGTCCGGAGGAGCTGTAGCTGCTTCCAGCGCTGCCGCCCCATCCGCTGGAGGATCTGCTGCCGCCCCTGCAGGTCAGTGCCGCCTGGCTCTCTAATAGAGCTGGACGATACAGCTCAGTGCTTTTCAGCTTGCACGTATTTGCTGATTTTCTGTCAACCGTCATTTCAACCAAATATCCATTATGGGCAAGTAGATAAACCTCAGTGAAGTTGGCATCAACTACTCATTAAGGGAGTAAATGTAAAATGCTGTGACAGTTTGAAATATGTAATTTGTTTTATGCTTTTGTCATGGACCTATAATTGTGAACTGTTGATTGGTTTCCTGTAGGTCCTGTAACTTTAATGTCTATTCCTTTTCTTTTTCCTGCAGCGGAGGAGAAGAAAGAAGAGAAGAAAGAGGAGTCTGAAGAATCCGAAGATGACATGGGATTCGGACTCTTTGACTAATCTGTCTCCTCGGGACCAAAATAAAGTTTATTACAAAATGATTTCTACTGCTTTGGTCATTTCATAATGTTCAAATGATGCTTGTGATACTCCGTGATCACACCCAAGAGCCCACAGATAACTGCACTCATGGTCCTTTGTTTGAAAGTTGTGAATACTTTAAATTGAGCTTTTTAATACTTTCTCCCTTTTCTGTGTTATTTGAAAATGGCAGAACTTTACCTGGCTTAACTGGAGACACTCACGAATGTTGTCAGTCATGTTCAAACCTTTGTTTGGGAAATGAACATGTAGGCATACTTACGGTGGCCGAGAGAGCTCAATGTGCTGCAAATAGAAAAACGCCTGCAAATTAAGAAAACAACTTCGTCAATTTGACAACACGCACGCTGCAAATGCTCAAAACAAACAAATAAAGAAACGCGCTTCAAATAAAATTCTTTATTTGGTTGTGTTGTGTGCATTTGCAGCACCTGCTGTCAAATTGATGATGTTTTCTTGATTTCGCTGGTGCTTTTTCTATTTGCATGCGTTTTCTGAAGTTGCAGCATGTTGAGCTCTCTCAGCCACAGTACATAATGTTCATAAGGACTACTTATTGAGGTAAATCCCATACCACTTAGTCAGATAATTAGACATGGGTTAACTTTTCACTGCTATGCTGATGCCGCTCAATTTCTG